>NW_024581112.1:2821864-3501795 GCF_017639235.1 Corvus kubaryi | reverse complement strand
GGGCCTCTGCCTTCCTTAGCAGACACCTGTCTTTCAAAACCGAGACACATGGGGATAGAAAGGGCACCATCACTGCTCATGGTGACCAGAGCTGTAAATGTTAAAACCTGAGGATGTTGGTGAAGATTATATTGCCCACAACTTGAATGCTTTTGTTGTTTGATGAGCAACTGAGGTTTAGCAGCCCCATCTAGATCCCAACAATCTCACTGGACTCACATGTGCATCCACTTCAGGATCCTTGCCCCCCAACTGCTCATGTTGAAAATTGTTAATGTTGAGAGAGGGGTGGAAAGAGGTTGTACAGGTTCTTGACACTACAGGCGGATTTCAGCTTCCCAGCTCTGATACTGGTTCTGCAGAGACCTCCATTCTGGAAGCGAGGTAACTGCCTAGTATGGATTTCAGCATGGACCTCAATAAGCGTAAGGAAATAAGGAAATAATATTTAGTCACTGCATCTAGTGAAGGGTGAAAAACCTTCATGGGTTTAAAACTGACTTAGTTAATGATAGAAACGTCTGCACTAATGTGTTCCTCAGCTAAATGTGCCTTCTCTTAGTTTAGTGTAACTGCTTCTTCATATGTGTTTCTGTGTGTGTATGTTTATGTATACATAACTAAAGTAAATTGCACGCATACAGAAATAACATATTCTCTGCCCTCACAGAAGCTTAAAACCATTCTGTTGGCTGAAATAAAATGAGCAAGGAATTGATAAGGTACAGCTTTACATTTATGCAATATTTTGTATTTTCAAACCTTTAAACTGCATCTTTATTGGCAATGCACTTTGAAATTTCTGGAATCCATTTATAGATGGAAAAATTCTTAAGGACCTTTCTTATTTTCATTTGATCCACAGTACTGCACACAAAAGGAGAATATGCAGAAGTGTTTCTGGGAGAACAAGGAGATACTTCAGGCTGTGCACCCAAGAGAACCACAGCTGAGGCTGGTTTGAATTTGTCATTCTTTTCTGGCAGTGTGTTTCCTGCATGCTGTATCTTTATCATGGGAAAGTAATGTGAAGAAAGATTCCTACAGAACCCGTTGTCCTAGGTGACTTGGAGATCATGATGTATTTTAAGACTTTTCTCAACACCAGGGAGTATTGTAAGCTGGATTGCTTACAGCTTTGTGAGACTACAGCTATTTAGTGGAAGTGTTCCTTATGGTGGTGGTGGTTAGTGGTTTTCTCTATTTGTGGTACATATGATTACTCTTTATCTGAGGTTAGGGGAAAACACTTTTTTCACTTTTTTTTTGGCACCTTCTCCCAACCTCAATTTGAAAAATACCTGCATCCTCCTATTTTAAAGAAACTGTGGTCCTCATGTCAGAAATGTAGTTTTCCTCTTCCCACAAATAAAATTCCCAAATTTCACCTCATTGTAGCCCATTGCAAGAGAAAAAGAGAATCTCTCAGTTCATATGTGCAGGGAAAATTTAAGTCAATGCTAAATGTCTGCCCCACTGGACATGAGTCAGCCCAGGACTAAAGTATGATTCTTCCAGTTAAGTCTCTGAAAAAGTACTATAGTTCAAATGTTAAAAAGACCACAGTAAAATCTTAGGTGAGTTGTTGTTTTTTGGGAAAAACATGCTTGTAAAATAGAGTGGATAAGAAACTGCAGTGTAATTCTCTGGGAAAGACACTAGGAATTTCCTTAGTCCAAACTCCTCCTGAAAGCAATGTCAGACAAGAAGTCAGATCAAGCTTATCAGGGCTGTATCCATTTAACCTCCCTCAAAACTTCCAAAGATGGAGCCTGCTCAGCCTCTCTCAGCAACCAGCTCCACAGCCTGACTGTTCTCACTGGGAAACACTTTTTCTTATATCCAGGCTGATTTCTGTCTCCTTTCACTAAATCACCTGCCCCATTCACCAATGGGTCCACATTTTTCTTGTTCATCCTTTCACTGCTAAGTAGCACAGAAGCTTCTATTGTTTTCCTTGATATCCCTCACAAGTATCAACTCCAGCTGAGCACTGGCTTTTCTAGCACCATGTCTATCCTCCCAGACAAAGTTTCTTAATCCCTCCTTTGAACCCCTTCTTGCTGTCCACCCTGTGAATTCTGCCTTTTGCATTGTCCAGTTATCTAATGGCTGTGCCTGACCCTGTTTCCCCTCATTGTGCCTGAAAGGAGACAGGGCAGCAGTCAGGGATAGGGGAAGGGGTCAGGGAGAAGGAGTGGATCGGACATGAAATCAGGAACAGCAAAAAGCAAACTTCCTCTGAGCAGAAAGAAATTCTCTGTGTTTTATATTCTGGGTATCTGACTTCATACTCTGGAGCCTGATTTCCTGAAATGCTGAGTATTCCAGCTGCAACTGAGCTCAATAGGACCTGAACTCTGCTTTAAACAGATAAAGTTGAGCACACTGGAAAAATCTGGCCATAGGTGCCTTAGACTGGAAAACCAGAATTTTGTCTGTGAATCTGTAAAATAGGGCTAATAATATCTCTCATTCTCACAAGGGTCTTGTATAAATAAATGCATTCATTGCAAAGTGCTCAGATACCACAGGGATGAGCTCAGTAGAAAAGCCCAGGAGGCAACTGAAAATTCTGTCTTTAGAGAAGGGTTTGAATAGTGTGCAGCAAACAAGGCTTGAGTCCTCTCATCTATGTAATACGGAGTAAACAAGAGACAGAATAACTGCTGGTTAAGTGAGCAACATCTATCCTGCATGATGAATGAGGTATGGTCCTTTGGAAAAAACCTATATGCAACTGTGTCATTAAAAACTGTGTCATGATACATAGACATGGTGGAGTGGACATTTATCTCCTGATAATCACTGTAATTCTGACTTTTCCTGATTTTTTAGTAAAGTGACTCTGAAAACTTAAAACTGTTCTTTTAACATAATTTCTGCACACACTTGTATTTATGTTTATTTAAAATATTGTGGTTTAATACAGCTTCAAACCAGTCTATTTTTGTCATACAGACTTACTCCCATAATTTTGATAAATCAAGGAATACTGTCACAGTTTACATTTTCTATTTGTTGCACTAGTTCCTCCTGGTGTACATGAATCCTTCTAACCTATCAGTGACTGAAAATTAGTTTCTTCTGGGGTTTAGTGGTTTCCATATTTAATCCATTGCATCAATAATTGCATTATAAATGTATGTGTTAAATGTGTATCTGGCATAAAACAGGCAATTCCATTACTTGGGGACGCTATATTCATGTCTGCATACACAGTAAAATCCTGGGTAATGTGTTTGTCATAAACACTTGTAACGAGAAAGGAAAATTGGGTTGTGGGTTGCTAGAAGGAGTTTAAATAAATTGCTTTATTGCTATAGAAAATTTCAAAACTAAGATGTTTTCTAAAGCAAGGTGCAGTACTGATCTCAGAAAGTAATTTTACTTCCTTTAAGCCCAAAGAATTTTTTTTTAATTCCATTCCAGTTTGATCAGGCACCTGCATTCAAAACGTGTCCTACTATAGAAATAGAGTAATTTTTGGGCTACTTGCAGTCTGGCTAGGCTTAATATTATCTTTTGTTTGAAATGACACTGTGCTATCCTCATACAACTTTCTGTTAAAAGAAAACCCACTGTGGGGGATTTACACATCAGTTCTTGGGGCAGCTTCTCTAAGCACTTTAGACAGTTTGCAGCAAGACTTTTTACCCATTCCTATTCATAGCTGCCAAAATTAAGTAGTCTTTGTTCTGTCTACCACTTGGGAACAAGGCAAACACACTGCCAAACAAGCAGGAGAGCACACTGCTGCACTGAGAACTAGCATCAGGCTCCACCAAAACCCTTCCAGAAAGAATTCAAAAACCAACCCCTGGTGTCTCCTGCTGCTGCTGCTGCTGGTAATTACCACATCATTAAAGCAAATGGGTTTTTACAAGGGAAAGCAAAAGTATGTTTACATGAAGGTAAAATGTCTGAAGACACAAATAAGTGTCATCTACAAGAAGGGCTTTAAAGTTCATACCCGGTCAAATCTAGCATGATGAAGAGCAGATGGTATGTCAGCACCAGAAACAGCAGCAATTTTTTGGGATTAACCTGGCTTTTCTGCAACCAACAAAGTGCAGGGATTATCAGCTTTCAAGATTTTGTTTTCCTTCCTGTGCTTTAGTGTCACACAATTTCACAGCAGCTAAATATGACAGACAATGCTGCTATCCCTCCTTTGGATTTTATACTGGAATGTTATCGGAAAATTCAAGAAAGTGCTGAAGATGGTTTAAGCTTTCAACACCAGCCTTGTCATCAGACCAAGAACTTGTGCAGGCACATAGGGGAAAGAAACATTGCATTGATGGGGGAACAAGTATATTAGTATTTTGCTGTAACTTTTCGTCCCTGGGAGGCTTTAAGGATCTTGCCACACATTTCCTGTCAGATTGAAGTCCTGCTGCTGGAGTGATCTCTACTCCCTCATTGTCCACTCTGTCACCTCTTGAAAGCTGCTGTTTCTGTAGCTGAGGTGGCTGGGTGGCTTTTGAGCTACCTCTTCACTATAACATTTTGCAGGGCAGCATGTTGCCATGAATTAAAACAGATTAAAATCTCCTTTAATTAGCCTGGCAGCTAACTGCATGAATTTAGGAGAAGCCCCACTCCATATTATGGGGGCAGACATTTCCTAGAAAAGGGGAAGGCAGCAGCTAGAGAGGGAAACTGCCTGCCACTGCAGTTCAATCTGCTTCTGAATGTACATCAAAGTTTTCAGTGGAATATGATGAAAACATAAAAAAAACATGAGGAACCTACACAGAATAATAAGATTCATGTGATAACTCAAGACTAATATAACCTAACCTACAAGATCCCATCCCTCCCCAGAATTATGTCACTTTTCCCAGTGACACGAATCACATAAGAAATCATTGCTTTTGTGAACAAGGAAATGTCATTTAAATCTAACCACTTAGCCTGTTGAGGGGAGCTTCCTAGGGACTGGTAGAAATTAAAACAAGGATAAAAGCATTGAAGGATTTTCTTTCATTAAAAGTACAATTGATACTGGATAGTATAAATATTCATTTCCAAATTAAAAATAGAAATTTAAACAACAAACAAGACACAAAACAAGGAAGTGAACCAACCCCAGATAACATCTTTACTCATTCCCTTGTCTTTAGTCTGCATCAACGTGCAGAAAAGGAGAAATGTTTAAGCTAATAGGAGACAATTATAGCAGTCAAGCTTTTTCACACCCACCTTTCGTTCCCGTCCTGAAGTGTATTTGCCACCCAGACAATAGCAGGCAAGATAAGCCATCCATTGTTTTGGTAATGATAAAGGTGGGTGGAACAGGGGCTGCTCGAATGATCCTATGACAGAGAAAAATTCCCTGTCACTACAGTGTGCTGGAAACGTTATGTCTGAGAACCTGTCTTGTGCCATCCCTTCCTGCAGCCTCTCCCAGATGGGGGGAGGTGGGCTCCCACTAGGGCAGCACTGCAATTTGGACAGAGAACGGGGCTCTCTCTAGGGCTTGTGAATGTGTTTCTAAGGCCAAATCTCCTCCTGCTGCCTGGCCCAAACCACCCTCCTCAGTGCTGGTTTGAAGCTTTCAGCATGAGACCATTCTCTTCCAAACATAATCCAGAGATATGAAAATACTTTAAACTCTGCAGTCCTTTGCATGATCCAGGATCCCCTGGGCTTAGCTGAACAAAAGGGATGAGAATCTCCCAACTGGAGCTTGCACATGCTCCAAATACCACGCAGGGTTTGCTGTAATTTGTAACCATCACTAGCACACCAATGCAATGCCTGAGCCCTGACAACCCTTCAGCCACATCCCACTGCCTGAGCTGCAGCAAGAAGCACCTGTTTGCACTACAGGGACAGCCTTTGAGGTCTGGGGACCACCAATAAATAGCCACATCCTGTGGTGCTGGGGGACCCAGCCATTTGGGGAAGCTGTGTGCTGACCAGGCTGCACTATTGCTGAGAGCAGCCCACCAGCCAGGAACAGTCCTGCATGGCTTAGCAGAGGTTATTGAGATATATGCCATGGGAAACCTCTTTGTGTTGTAAGGAAAGGCAGCAAAAATCTGAAGAATAATGAATATATGGTTTCAGCTTTGTTTTCTCAAGCTGTATATTCTCCTGCCCTATGAACTACAGGCAGTGGAAAGTAATCGGTGACTACTGGGTGGAAGTTTTTAAAAATGCATATAGCTTAGAAAAGCCTAAGTACTTCAATTGACATCTTACTCTAAAAACCTGCACCCTTTCTCCCCTTGCACTGTAGAGGATTCAGACAAACAGTCCTCTTATCACATATATTAATCCTAAAATAAGGAACACATATAGCTATAGAATTTAATAGGGTTATTGGAATGGAAAATGGCACTTCTAGAAAATACATATCTTTGTTGTTGCCAGTCTGTAACACAAAACTGCATCTGGAACCCCTGCTTTTGTGGCAATGTCTAAAAGGAAGTTTTATTTCTGCAGTAATGAGAGGCAAAGCCATGTAATTTGTGAGCTGCTTCATATTTTGCATGCCCTGTGCAGAAGCTGCTTTTAGAAGGCACTTCACCTGTACCAAATGCTGCCACAGTGCAACAGCATAATGGAAATTTTACGTTCTCTGCCCCTTGCAGGACCTTTCTGGCTTCCCAGCACACAGTTCAGTAAGCAAAGATACAAACTAATAACAAAAGAGAAAATGCTTTTATTTATTTTTCCCTGATCTCTAAGGTGTTGGTGACACTCAGAACATACTTCCCAAATGAGTAATTTCAGTCTTTATGGCTCATTCAATTTCAGTTTGCACACTGCATTTTATCCAGCTTCGGCTCTGTCAGTATAATGCAAAAGATAGCCATTCAAGATACTGGGTTTCTATTCTCCATATATGTAACATTGGCCAGAATTCAAGCCCAGAGACATAACAGAGGCTTTTGTGCAGATATTTTTGGCTGATATTAGGAACTGCTACAATAAAGAGGGATGGAAGCCATCTGCAGAAAACACACACACACAGACAAAAGCAGTTTTACTGGTCAAGGAATCCAGGATCAATGCTTTGCTTGAGCTCTGGATATTATCAGAGCTATGCAGGAGCCAGAATTTCTGTCTCAGAGACAGTCCAGGATTTTGAATCTCTCCATATTAGATCAGAACAGAATGTTTATTTTCAGAATTTTCCCTACAAATGTTTTCAATTAAAATGCTACTTTCTGTTTTGACATTTGTCAGTTATAATTTTTCATTTCAAATGAAAATTTGCAGTGAAAACCACTCCAAAATGGAGCCAAGGGGCTCCAGTCTAATCAGCTTGTCATTTCAAAACATTGCCTTACAGAAAGTGAGAAGGTGGCTTCATTACTATCCATTTTGTTCAAAGTGAAATATCATTATAATCAATATTTCCTGCAAAATGTCCCAGTTATAACAAGCTGATACTATCTAACATAAAGCTGTTTCCACCAAACGTTTTTGACCATATTTGCTAAGAAATACTTATCTACGCAGGAGGAATTCAGATACCTGGTATCCTTTCTGTGCAATTGTTCTTGCTTCTGCCTCCCTCAACCTCATTTCTTATTAAAGCCTCAGGAGGAAGCAAACTAGAAAAGCTGTAGGGGAGGGGAAAAAGACCTAGCGGGAGAAGCAACAGCTGACACAAAAGAAGGAAATGCCTTATTAGGGACACCACTAAAGCTAGCAAGCAGCCCCTTTCTTGCATATTCCTCACTCCCAATGAGCTGGGGTGCCAAATGCTGTCCTGGAGGCATGAGCTGAGCTGAGCTGGGCTGATCTGGAAAGCATGAGCTGAGCCAAACTAAGCTAAGCTGACCTTGTCATCTCACTCATGCAGGCTATATTCAAGGGCTCTGGAGCCTGTCTGGCTGAACCCTGAACTTGGTTCAAATGAAATATTTAGTAGGAGAGCCAAGAGGATCATCTCTGCACCAGGCACAGATTCTGGCATTTTGCTCATCCCTGTCCTCGCTGAGCTCTGCCAGAAGTGGAAGCAGACACTGTGCTGATAACACATCCTGCAGGACATGTCCAGCCAGGCTCCCCGACACATGGCAGGGAGACCCTTTCCTGGCAAGAGGCATCAGCTTAGCTTTGAGCTCAACAAGGGCTCTCTCAGCTGCCCCACAGTAACTCTGCATGGGATCAGTCCCTGCTTCTCTCTGCCCAGCATCACCCACAGCAATGCTGAAAGGGTCAGATGTTGAGAAAATGCTGCTTAAAACTGAAATGCAGGTTCATGTCCTCACAAGAAGCATGGGACAAATAGGCACTACCAAATGCCCTATACAAAAGACAGCATGCTGAAGTCGTCAATGGACATATTTAGAACTGGAAAGCTAAGATAGGAAAAAACCCTGAAACATTAATTTTAGGAACAATTATTTGCAGAATTATTTATGTCCTAGTGAATCAAAAGACTTAGTCCACACTTCATGAGGATTCATGCACAGCTTTCCTTCTGCTACTGTGTCACTTGGACACTTCAGTGCCTCTTTCCTGCCACAGTCTGCACCCCAGACAGGCTGCCCTAGAGGGGCTGGAGAGCCCAAGGGGCTACAGAACAAAGCCCAGCACTCCTTTCCTTGCCCATGGTGCAAGCTCTGCCTGCCTCTGTGTCCAGTCATCTACATCTGGATGGAGGCTTAAGGCATGGCTGGATGGCAGTGAGCTTGTAGCTGCTTCCAGGCTGCTTTCCCCTTTCCCCTCCCCTCTTTTCCTCACCAGGCATGAGGACTCCACAAGCAGCTCCACAGTGTGGTTCCTGTATGCAGTAATACTTTTGCATCAGCTGCAGCGAGGTGATGCCAGCTTGGTGATGCCTCTTGCTGCAGCACTGCTTGTCTACAACAGCGTGACAGTGACAGCTTGATTCAGACCCTTACAATGGAATTGCTGTTTATGTTTTGCTACTCTATGAGTCTGTGCTCCTCTGTAGTGAACTTTAAGAAATTTGGGTCAGACTTAATTTTTTTCAACTGAAGATCCCACAGTCAAGATTCCAGGTTTGGCATTGCACTGCACAAGGGCAGTCTGAACTCAACTCAGTTCATGCCACAAGTGTGTCAGCCTTTCAAAGCAGAGTCTCTCTGGTGTAAATTTGGGGCAAAAAGATTAGAGCTTTTTGGTAGGACCAGAAGAGTAAGGGGTCAGCAAAATTGAGAATCTGGTGCAATATTGTCTTTGGCTTCACTTTTAAATTAAATATTTCTGCTTCCTTTTTAAACAAAACATGAGGACTGTTTCCTCCCTCTCTGGGTTTGTGTTGCAGTGTTTCAGCTCAGACTGGAGCTTGTATGGTATATTATTAATACAATTTATTAATAGGAGTTAATAATGGAAGCACAGACACTTTAGGGAATGAGATCACTACAATTAAGAATAAGAAGAGCTTACACAAGAAAATGAAACCTTACATTGCTTAAACAGTTTTAATAATAACTAGTGAGTTTCCACTCATTAAGTAATCAGCATCAGAGAGATGGTCAAAGAAAATATATTCAGAGATAAACTGAAGAATAAAATGGGGCAATGAATGAAGAATGAGGTCACGCTTCTTTCCAAATATGCAAATAGATAAACATCGGAGCAATAGATTTTCTTCTGTTCTGTTCACAAAGGTGCAGTTTCCTTATCTGAGATCATTGTGAGGCTGGTAAGAACACAAGCTTTAATACAAAATCTCCCAGAGAAGACAAACAGTTTTGCCAGACTGGCTCTATTGTAGAAAAACCCTTTGTATGTATACACATACACAGAGTATATATGTGTGCGCACACGTAAAACAAACTATGCTTATTTTTCACTCTACCTGCTGTTCACTTTATACAGAAATATAATTACACAGAAGAGTGGAAATGGGAAAACAGTAATTTCTTTCCTTTAGCTTAATGGAATGTATTATGTGTGTATGTATAAGGCTGTTGTCTGTGTGACATGCAGAACTACGTCTCCAGACCTACTTCAGTCTTCAAATAGCTTTCATGTGTCATCTTATCTGTGGTGATGATAAGCAAGTCTATATTTCTTTGCAAGTCTAACAGTATTTACTACTGTCAGTAGTTAAACCCTAGACAGAAGGAGCATCCATCTCCTTCAGGGCTGAACACTCATTTTAGCCCTCTAATATATTTGCCCCTCTCACCAGTCCCACACAGAGCAAGCCTACAAGTGGAGAAAGAAATTATACACTTTCAAACATGCCAACCATCTACTGTGGTTTGGCAAGGAGGCCTGAAACCATGTTGTTGTGGGAGATCTTTGATGGAAGATTGTATCCCCAGGCTTTTCTTTCGGATGAAAATGCTTCAAAACCTGAAACATGAGCTGGCTGGTTGGAGCTTTCACTTTCCTTCCCATCTACTCTCCACTCCATGGTCCTCTTATTCAGAATAGAAAACTCCTTGTGAGCTTTGTCCAAGTTCACTGAAGTCCTGGGTCTCCTTCCCCTTGGTTTAGAGGGCATAGTTTAGATATTGAACATGTATGGAAGAAAACTCCATCACATAAGAAGGTTGCTGGTGGCGGCAGAAGGTTTTACAGCCAAGGTCTTTCCATGATCTTGGGTGACCCTGCCAAGGGAGCAGAACCTTCTGCCCCAAGTAAAAAGCATGGAATTGCATGAGCATGCATGCTCAGCACTTTTCACAGCTGAAATCTAAGGTGCCTTGTTTTTGTTAAAACCTGCCTGGGCAGAAGCAGAGCCTGCTCTGCATGACATGCACTTCAGGATAGCAACATTCACTGCCTCTGAGCATGGGGGGAAAAGAACAGTGGGAATGGCCTGGCCATTTGGAAATCCTCTTTTCTATTCATGGCTAGTTACAGCTTCTCCTCCATGTGTAGTTACCTGCAGGACCCAAGCAGTGAAGACAAGGTGGCACAAGCTTTGCTACGAGCTGGAAAAAGTTTCCAGGACCCATTTAGTGCTGACGTCTGGACTATCCCATCTCCACTGCATTTCCTCCTGTGCCAGCTAGACCAAAGTCTGTGCAAGTGCATCTGTCCATTCTGGGGTCATTCCTTAAGTTACAACATATAAAATTCACAGAATTATGATCCCAGGTTTCCCATTTGGTTTAATGAGATGGGACAAATGGTCCCTTCATTATACCCCTTCCATGCAAAGTTTACTTTAGAAATTTTTCATAGTGCATATAAAATTCATTCAGAGCCTGAAAAAGCATAACAACCAACCACACAGCAAACTTGTGGTAGCCTTTTAAAACTGTGTTTAAATCTACTCTGCCATCCAGATGCTAAAGGCAGGATTATTATCCAGCCTTCTGCCTCCCTCATTACACTAGCTTCCCTAGCAAGAGCAGGGAATCAAAGGAAGCTGAAATACAAAACAGCCTGTCAAGCTTTTCAAAACAGAAAAAAAAGTTACCAGGGCTTTCAGATTTTCATTATATTTTACCATCATTAACTAAACCTCTTTCTGAGACAGATGTATTTTATAATCCAATTTCTTTAATGAAGAGTTCAAATTCACAGACTCTGCTAGTGTCAGGGACTGGAATGGGAACTTATGACTCTGTGTCTGACAAAAGCTAATTCGTAGGAGTCATCTGTGTGGAAAAATAACTGCAATAGTATTCATAAAACACATTGTCCATTAAGAAACTCATGGCAAATGTAGCCTGAATAAGTTTTCACCACTGCTGTTTGCTTGGAAACATGCATCATTCCTTGAGAGGTACACGTGGTAAGTGATGCTGAGAGTTGCAGTGCAAATGCAGAGTGACTGGGTACCAACAGCTCTATCAAAATACATTCCCCAGATAAAAGAGAAGTTGTCATCCAGAAACACAGAGCCAGTATAGATGAAAAAAATTGTTTTAATGAGGAAATCAGTGTCAGTAGAAAACAATGATAAAAAAGGAGCAAAAACATAAACACAAATGTGGAAAATGTGAATTACATCATTCTGTGTTACTGAAGTAATGGTGTAGTCACAAGGGGAATAAAATGGTCAGAACGACCAAGAGGGGAGAATTGGGTTCAACTTTAAAATGTCAGTAGTGAAAAAGAGGCATAAAAATCTGACTCTGAAGGGACCTACATAAATGAGTGCCTGATATTTCATCCGAATGCTTTTTTTCTCTAGATATCTTTATCCTTTGTGCTAATTAAAAACTTCGTTTACATGTACTTTGTCTCCCTCTTTCTCTTTGCAACTTCATTTTCTGTTCTGTTTCTTTTTTTCTCGTCATCTTTTATCTTTGCAGATACCTTCTAATTAATTTTTTCCTTAAGGTCATTTTTTTTTCCTACCCAATGCAGAAGTAATTGCCATTTGTTCTCTTTTTCTTTTCCTATCTTACCTTTTTCCTTTCTCTTTTTTCCCCAGTGTTTTTCAACACTTTGCCCTCCTTTTAGAGAGCTCTTTTTCTGCTTTCATGTTCCCATTTTGTGGCTCCCTGTGCTCACTCCCTCTCTACCCCACTACACTCTCTTTTTCACCCTATCTCCTTTATTACCAAAACTCTCACATAATCCCTTTCCATAGCCACAGAAATTATGATTACTGCTTCCGCTCAGACACATTCTCCTTTCTTTGCAGTCTTTTCTTCTCTAAACATGTAAAACTCTCTCCAAGGCATTACTGCTTTGTCCCAGAACCTACTCACAATTGCAAGGTCCCTTTCCACCAAATTCACTCATGCTCAGAATCATGTACTTTTTGCTGCTGTCTAGAGATAGAAAAAGGTATTAAATGCCCTATCTTCTACTATTTTAATTCCAGAATTCCAGAGCCGGGTTAGGTCCTCAGAATTGAAGATTTTCATTCCGATCATCTTAGCATCTGCTGCCTGGGCTACAAGCTCCAGATCTGTTAGCCAGGACAGGAGGGCCATGGACCTCTGGCTCCTTCTCAGAGACAGATACTGACCTGATGCCACAGGAGCTGTGGATAGACAGGTCTTACCTATGATGCTGTGTGTATGAGTCTTACCATCCAAGCCCTTTGAAGGCCTCATGATTTTTGATGAATATTTCTTGGCCCAACAATTCCACAAAATAGGGACATCAGAAGTGGGAAAGTAATGAGAAGACTAAACAATGTGTATTGGTCTATACAGAGCCTGTAAGAGAGCCAGGAACTCAGTTTCTCTCTGCTGCTTTGCCCTGCTATCTTTTCTCAGCCTCCCATCCTAGGCCATGCAAGCCTTCCCCAGCTCTCGCCATGCACTCCTGACCTTTGAACACATGTAATCAGTTTCCTGCTTTTCTCAGAAAGACATGTAGCTCTACACTCCTCAAACACACACTGACTTCTTTGCTTGTTCCTGTACACCCCTTTCTCACAGTAACTCTTCCCTACCTCCTGTCCTTTTCTGTATTCATATTCCTCCACATTTTTGAGTGCCATCCCAAACTCACTCACCATTTCTAGACTCCTTTTTGCACCTCCAGGTTTCTTGTACTAACTCTAGCATCTAGAAACAGCTCTGCCTAGCAAAGGAAGTTCAGTGTCGGGCCAAAAAGAAAACCATAGCTTCTCCTAATCCTGTGAGCATTGTCACCTCAGTAAAATTGGGCAGCTTGCTGGCAATTGCCACTAACAAGGAAAGGTGACCAGACTGGATGCAAAGGAAGAAGTGGAACAGAGTCATGAATGTGAAGGGGGTTTGGTTTTTGTTTTTTCCTGCTGACTTGGGTAGGGCTGAAAGCAGCAATATCACCTGGTGCAGGAGAAATACAAGGAAGATAGGAGCATCCCTGTGTCAATATTAGTAAATGCTACGTGGGCAGGCACCCTGAGCTGAAGTCAGGTCAGCACTCCCTGGCACCAGCATGCTCTCAGAGGGACCTGTATACATGTTCTTTTAAGCATGGCTTTCTACACCACTTAAATATACATTAATATGTAGCACAGCACCATGGAGTCCGTTTTCAGCCAGCTGTTTTGTAACCTAGAAGCAGCCTTTTGAACAGTCAGTGTGCAATAGTTTTGTGTTTTTTCACGACCCACCTCCACTGACTTACTTTACGCAGATATTGGGAAATGCCCAGCTGCTGGAAATGTGTCTGAATACCAAAGACCTGAAAATTCAAGGGAGTGATTAAGAAAATCTATGACAGTTTCTAACACACCTTTATTACCTCGGTAATGAATGTTGATTGATTTGATGCAAGCAGGTCATTATGAGTGTTTTTAAATCAATTTAGAGTTCAGAAATACTCATGGAGTTGGGACGATGACAAGCATCATGGAACCATGTGAGGTGCGGTGCTTGGGTGCACCACATGGTCACACTGAGGTCTCACACTACATTTTTGGGTGGTGGCTGCTCCCTGCCAGCTGGCTGCAGGAACAGTCACATGCAATCAGAAAGACCTATGTCTATTTTAAATGTGAAAATAATCCTATTCCCACTTTTGTAATGTTGCTAGTTTCAAGTTTGGGGTAGATGTTCAGATAAGGCAGGCATTTTAACTGCCTAGATAATACCAACATTTGCTTTCCTTGCTGCTTTTCTCTCCTTGGTGCTTTGCTCTGCAGAAGACCAGTTTGTTTCACTTCAAATACCAACAGCTAAGTGATCACCATGGTTTCTGGCTAATAAGGGCCTGAGTCAACCAGCTGACTTAGTATGTTGCTTCATTTGTCTTTCTTGCATTCTGTCTCTCTCTTTTATCTTTTTTTTTTCTTTTTTTTTTTTTTTTTGCTTAATTCATGGGCACAAGGTTAATTCCGGCCACTCACTTCCTCTATAGAAATCTTCTTCATCTACAGCAATAGATCTGGAAAGATGAGGGGAAACAAAAAGAAAGTCCTGATGCAGTACATAAATCAGGACACTGGCAAACCAGGCAGGATTCGTTGGTTCTTTCTCGTTAGCATTCTTTCCCCACTAGTTCAATAGGGAATTTTATCTGACTCTTCCTTTTGAGATGAGGCCCTCAAAGCCTTCTCTGCTGCCAGTGTCACATTACTGTTCCAGCTTTTTCACCTCTACTTACCTAAGCTACTTCTCAGAATGTTTTGAAGGGCTCAGCAATCCCCAAAGTCAGACCTTTCACGTGCCCTATCTTCACGTTCATTTATGCCTAAAATTAATCCTTAAGGAGAAGAAGAAATATTTGTTAGCTCAGGAAAAACATATATATGTATGAAAGCAGTCTAAGTGCTAAATGGAACCTGGCCACAGGGGAATTGAAAGTGTGGAGGCATGCTGCTGCCTACACTAAAGCAAACTCATACTTTCCTTGTTTCTTTTCCTGCTTGTGGTTATTCTTTTTTACTATTCCTTATTTACACTCTGGCAGCATCTAAAATCCAGATCAGGGTAGCGGCAACTTCTGTGCAAGACTTTTGCAGTCAAAATACTACTACTAGAAAGTAACCTGGGGGAACACAAACTTGTTCTGAAGAAGAGCTTTGAGTTTGGAAAAAAAAATCATTTTTTGCACAGTAAAATTAGAGGGTTTAATTTTTTCCAGAAATAAATGCTTTGAGGCTCGGTTTCGAAATAAGTTCATATTTCAAAATATTTTACATAACCCCATATGCTATAAAAGTGTAACATGAGATAAAGTAAAAGGGTCCAAATTCCTGCACAGCGCTTCAGTTTTAGAAAAAAGAGTAGTGTCATGCTTAGCTTAACAATAAACTTTGTGTAAGTGCCCCTTTTCACTGGGGATTTTGAATTTCTTCTCTTTACTGCAGCTTGTAATAGAATTATAAAAAATTAAATCTTTCAGATACAGGGATGTAAAATTTCTATGTTTTAGGAAGTGGAAAATACTTTGTGTTCTTGGGTGACATTTATGAGTCAGGAAAAGACTATTGCAGAGTTATAAAGGAGCCGGTTACTAACGGATTGATGTGCTATCTCATGTCATGTTTGTGGGATTAATATTTTTCTCTGATGCATATATTTGATTGGAAGAGTTCCCTGCTCTGGAGGTTTCATAATTACTCAGATATAAAGATTCACATTGAAAAAAAAAAAAAAAAGACATTTCTAATGTTCAGCCAGAGCTTGTCACCAGCCCCAGGGAACAGAGTCTCTAGGAATATTTCACTATTCAGTAGGTAAGAACAGCCACTCACAATTACTTTATTTTCTTTTTGATATTTTAATTTCCATGCTGTATTTTAGTGACTTTGAGAGTAACAGTCAGGACAAAACAGACATAAGCAACAGTTCCTTGCCACTGCTCCCTAATAAAAGGAAATGTATCACTTGCTATTGCTTGGACCTTTTGTAATGAGACGTAATGAAGTGACATGAAGAGAAGGGGACACACAGCTACTGAATTTACACTTGAAAGACTTCATCGAAATGCTCAATTGACATCTCTAACTTCTTTCTAAACAACATGTTTGCTGAGGTCAGTGCAGGATGTTCTCTTGACATCAGGTTTTGGTGAGGCTCTTCAAAATTATTGCACTGACTACCTGAGTACTCCCTGTATCTAATGCTGAATAAATACAGAAAATGGATGAATGCAGCGGCTTTGTGAAAATAAAGAGTGTGACACTTGCAAAGATATGAAATTAAAAAGACAGAAGCCGAAAGCAAAAACTAGCTCTTTGATGTTTATTTTTCTTAAAAAAAAGATTCCTGTTTAAATCTACAAAATGCTATCGTACTTTAGCTGAATTTAACAAGCAATGTGACCAAAATACTTGTAATCCTGTATTGTTCATTTTGTCTACTGTTAAGAGCACCCAGAGTCAAGAGCTATTTAACAGCAGACAGAATTATTGATTGGTTTTGTTTTGCATTTAACAATGCAAACAAATAATAAAAAGAAAAACCAGCATTTAGAGTTCTTTAGCAAAATACGCAACTGTTAATGAGTGCATAAAAGGTAAGAAAAAGGAGACTGAAAACCTAGTCTAGACACCATAGAAATAAAGACACTTTCCTGTCTAAACAGCTTTTGGCAGATAACTCTTCTAGCTGCTTGTCTTTGACGTTCTTGCTGCTACTGTTCTTGACATTTTGATGACAATTTGCAGAGAATCAAACAGTTCAAAAAGAAAAGAAATCACTTAATATAATGTTTCATTTTACCCAAACCAGGATTTTTAAATTCCAATCTGAGAACTTTATAAAAGACTGTTATTCCTCCTACATAAATCAGAAAAATGTTCCAAATGACCTGAGGTAACTGGGATGACTCTGCAGGTCAAGGTCGTTACTGCCATGCAAGGGTGCAAATAAACCAAGGTCATTATTGAATTTAAGACAAGGCAGAAAAAGAGAACAATGGTACAAAGGTACTCATTTCTATAAGCTTCCCTATTTCTTTTCTTTGGGATGGATGTACAATGAATACCTGTACAGATGTCTCTACTGAGCACTGAATATTCAAATATGAGATTATCTATAGTGGTTAATATGGCTGTAAAAAATATTCAGCTTGGTACCATATAAAAGTATTTTTCCCTTGGATTGTTTCTGAGCCTCAGCAATTGCAAATAGGTTCCAGAAAGAATTTAAAATTATCTCCAAATTGTATACGTAGTGTTTTAATAGGGTTTCAAACAATTTGAATAGACAGTAATTTAAAAATAGTTCCTCTATTCTGCTGTGGCTTGGCAAGAATGGAGGAGAGAACTGTCTGATAAAAGATGGGTTTCCACTCTGGAAAAATTTGAACTAAAACACCAGGAAACAATATGTATACAAACAGCAGAGTATTTGCCAGAACTTTGTCGTTCTTTTCCTACTGCGCTTGCAGTTTTTTGAAAGAAAGGAGATTATTTTTCCAGCTTATGTTTGGAGTGGGTTTCTCATTGAAGTCACACTCCAGGGTCTACAACCACAGAGATCAATTACACATGATGGATGCCATAAGCCAAATCTCTCCTCCTGCCGAAAAAACCTTGGGAGATAGAGAAGGTGTAAAACAGTAAATACAAGGGGAGAAAAATAAATGATCAAGGTATAATTTCTTTTAACAGTGCAGAAGCTGCCTTCACAATTCCACATAAAGGCAAACAGGGTTTCTAGGGGGAAAAAATGCCTAATTTCTTCCAAAACCTTCAGTGGAAGGCAGTGTGTATTTGTTTACACTAGAGGATGTGCCATAAGCTCCTACCAGCAACGCTACAAGAAGACTGAGAATTTCTATTTGATGAAAAGATTTATCTAAAGCATTCTATGTCTACCTCATCAAAAACATCTATTGTGGATTGTTTCATGTGCACCATGCATAAAATAATAATCCCCCTTCTTCCATTGTGTCCTTGGGAAAAGCAGCCCTGACCTCTCCCATTTTTCTCAGCATGCCAGATCAAAACTTCAGAAAATTCAGATCTCCAATTTCCGCTTTTTTCCAGCTTGGCAGACTTCTCTCCCTCACAGCTGTCCTGCCCACCATTCCTCTCTAGCCAGAACTGAGCTGAGGCTTTCTGGTGGCTACGGCACACATTTCAAATCAGAGGAGGCTGCCTAGGAAAGGAATATCTTTCAACCTGGAGAAAGTAGATGTGGTGAAAAGCTGAGGTGTCTGGCCTGGCCCAGAAATTTATGCAGAAGCTCTGGATGAAACCAGCCATGGGGTGGTAGGGAAGGTGTTTAGACTCAAACACAAGATGGCTCCTTCTGAAAAAAGTAGGATGTTAAGATTATATCACTTTCTCTTTCCTAGAATTGTCTTCCTTTTTTTTTTTCTCCTTTCATTTCCCACATTCTGCTGGCAGTTGAACTCCACTAAGCCTTTTGGAGATGGATAGCTTCTCACCTCAACCATTCACCACTTCAGAGAATTTGCTCAGGGAAGTACCAGAGCTCACCTCAGTGTAAACTGAATCAACATCAGATAAGTAAGTTTTGCTGCATCTTAGGGTTTGCCTTTGGGGCCTGGTATATTGGGAGGAAAAAATTAAAATGGAACATTTAATATTCTCTAAAAAGTCACTAGATTACTGTTTCCACCTTAGTGCCTTATTAAAGGAAGGTTTCTTCTGTCCATCAGCATCAAGAAGCAGAGCAAACTTAGACAGTAATGCTCAGAAATCTCAGGGAAGTGACTACATTTACAAGAAGAAAATGCCAAGGGAAAGCGGTCAGTTCATAACACTGGCATTCAGTGTTAGTTGGTTTAATTATCTGAATGTTCAATTACCAAAACACTTTGCCTTCTATGCTAATGCTGTTTCAAATAATAGATAACAAAAAAACAAAAACAGATAGTCCATTGGAGGCTAGGAAGAAAGCAGAGAATAAAAATTTGGGATAGGAGATAGGGAAAAATCAGACATTTGTTGAGGAAATACTTCACCAGGTAACATTTAATTTCACATATGATTATTCAAAGAAGGCATACGGTGGCAGTTCAAGTGTACATGTTGTTTTTCATCACTGTCTTAGATAAACATTGTGCTGTCATTAAACCATAATGGAATTTATCTGAGGGCTGTCTCTACTTTAAATTCTAGCAAATCTCTGTATTTGTCTGCCCAGTGTTAAAAGGAGATTCCTGTCTTTGAACTTCAACATGTGGCATTCCTTCTTAGCATTTTAAAATAATACCCACTTTTATTTTTCTTCTTAATATTTAAGCAGGTTGAATAATTTAACGAAGAGAATAATCCTTTAAATTCACTGTAATGAGGGTTTTGTAAAGACAAACCCTGCAGAGGTTTCAAAACTGTGCCACAAACCACATGGACATTAAAACCAGGGTATGGGCATTAAGCACAGCAATGATGCAGCTGCCAAGGCACCTCACCTCTGGTTAACCAAATCACAGACACGGCAGGAGCGCTACTGAAACGCGATCCCAGCGTCGATGGGACCCGGGTAAGGTTAGGCCTGAGGAGTGAAACTACAGAGATCCTACAGCACTCCTGCCAGACCCCAGAGGTCAGCACTTGTTCCATGACAGCTCCCGGGCAGCTCACTGAAGGTAGGGTGAGTCTGTGCAGCAAGAGCTGAGGCCACGTTTGGCTACAGACACCAGCGTAACCCCCTGAACTGAGGGCAGGAGCTCCAACTTCAACATTAAGCACACGCACTAAGAGGCTGTACTGAATGAGTACCTCCAAGCTCATCTTCTGCCAGCTAATAAAATAACTAAATATACTGCCTGGACATACATAACTTTCCTAAGCATGACCCAAGCAAAAAAATAAAATCCCCAAAGCCAACCCGCTCCCCCAGCCTCCTTACCCAGACAGTATAATGACATGCATTCCAGCATAGTTCTGCAAATCTGTTACGCAAGAACCATGTTCCCAAAAACAGCCTCTGGTTATAGCGGTGCTGAAAATATGTTGTTGTCCTTTTTATCAAAAAAAAAAAAAAAAAAAAACAAAAAAAAAAACCAAGGGGAAAAAGCCTTATTTTTGTAAAAATAAATTTCCAGGTTTTCATTTATACAGGAATGACTTTGTTGTGTGGTATGCCCTTCAATAAAATTATAGCTTAGGTCCACAAGTGTGTGCATGTTTTGAGGTCTTATACTGAGTTTTATCCTTTCTTCATTTTAAAGGTATTCAATATTGTTAACAACCAGGAATGTAAATTACAGACATGTACTCATGTACATTGCCTACCTAATTTTACAACTCCTATTAAATGCTTTAATTACACACAATGGGTTATAAATAATAAGACAGAAATACATCTAAATATTTTTCCAGGAACACCAGGAGCTATAAAACTCCTTATAATATGAAAGGTACTCACTGAAAAATAGCTTTCAAAATTTACAAATGAAAAGTCTTTGAGAATTCAAACCCTTAGGTAGCATTGTATTTTTTTCCAAGTTTTAATCCATGCTGTACTACATTAACAGTATTTTAAAAGGTTTATGGTTTAAAGTCCTTGCTGTTATACTAGTGTGCTTACATATTAAAAAATACAGTACAAAGCTATTTCTTTTACCTAATTATGAAGAAAATTAAATTATTGTACTTCCTCATAATAACTCAGAACTCCCCCAAATGCACATATTTTCATTATTTGCTTGCACATTATTTATTTCTATCCTTGTGACCTTATTTTTAAAAAAATACATTTTAAACTTCTTCACGAGTATGGAAAGAATATTTAATACAAAGCAAAGTAATTATACTCTGAAGGTTCTGAAATATAACTGAAGTGTATCCCTGGGGCTATTTCCTGATAATTAGGTATGGCATAAATAATCATGATTAATTATGTTTCTGGATAGTCATCTGCCTCCAACGAAATATTGTTATCTCTGATAATGCTCAATGTAAAAAACCCCCACAACTAAGTGTGTTTAAACAGAATATTTTCCTAAAACTCATGTGCAACTCAGTCACACAAACTATAAATATCTTTGATGTTACTCTGATACATTGTGCCACTGGAATACCAATTCTTCATTTCTGAGTGCATTAAATAATATAGTCTGGCAACAAATCAAAATCCAGGGGACCACAATTACACTAAATAATTTGATGAGTTTTTCTTAAATGGGTTTGGAACATGATCTTGATTTTTCCTTTGTCCAGTTTATTAAAGATGTAACAAATTGTTTACCCATTTGTTACATCCCTCTGATTACAGATGTACCAAGAAACAGTACAGGAATGTATATGGATCAGAGTTTGGGCAGCTTTATTCATGATGATTTTGTAAGTACCAGCTGTGGGTTTGGATCAAAACTGAATTTTAATTCTTTGAAAGAAAGCCAAGGCCTGTCCTGATTATGTCCAGCACCTTCATGTAGTATTATTAATACCTTCTTGAGGCTCATCTTAAAATGCACAAGGCAGTGCCCTGCCAGCAGAGTTTGGAAGCAGAAATGAAAGCTGAAGAGCACAATTAGCAGCACTTTGCACGTGAAAAGCCAAGAGGTGGGGGTGGCTCAGAGCTTGACCTTAAGGACCAGACTTCCGCGTGGGCACTGGCCCTACCCAGTGCAGCTTGATCAGACTCATCTCTGCCCAGCACCACACCAAGGCTGAGTCCTGGCAGAGCAGCAGCAAAGGCAGCCCTCAGAAGCCATCAGGCATCCTTGTCTGTCCTTGGAAGGGCAATGTGGGAATTAGACAGTGACATGCTGCTCAGGACACATCCAGAGACCCATCCTGAGGAGAGGAGAGGAGAGGAGAGGAGAGGAGAGGAGAGGAGAGGAGAGGTTCCCACCAGGAAGATGATGAGTGTCTTTGCTGGGAAGGACTGGTCACTGCCTGAGCTGGGTTTCCTCTGGGTTATCCAGGTAGGTTGTGCTCACAAAACCACAGAAAGACCCTCCACAAACCCAGAAACAGAAGCAAGGGGTCAATTCTAGACACTAATGGCCAGTCCTTCTTTCCTTCTTTGTGCTGGGTCTTTCAGCTGTGACTAAGTTGCCGCCCTTTTTGGCAGGGAGATGGGGAAGAGCTCCATTCTGGCTAAAACCAACACAGTTGCCATGTGCAGACATGAAGATGACTGCTAATGCAGCGGGGTGATACCTGGAGATCCACGGCTTCAGCAGGCCAGCTGCTGGATAAACAGATCCCCAAAGTTAATGCACAGGAGGTGGGGGAGAAATGAGGAGTGCTCATGTTTAAAGCAGCAATCTTACCAAGCCTCAAGGTGGAAGCAGAAAAGCCAGAGGGGATGGCACCTGTCGTGCTGAGAAACAAAATGAGTGAACAGAATACTCTGTTTCAAGAAAGCAGCAGGAAATAGGGGGGCATATTCTTTAAATACTTCCATTTAAGAGGGCCTAAAGAGGGGAGACAAGGACCAAAAGTAGGTAAAATAATAAAATGGTCGTAAAAGCCCCACCTGCCAAGAGAGTCAATAAAATGATAGGAGCAAAGGCAAAGGACATTTTCTTGGCAGCAAGAAGCACAGATGGTCAAATATAAAAACCTTGATTCTCTATGGGATTTTCATCTGTGTTACATTTCCCATGAATGAATGCACATGAAAAGTGTGTACCTGGATTATGCTAAGTGTGAGCAAACTATAGATTTGTATTCATGAATATTCTTGCCATAAAGCCGTGCTAAAGTTTTTTAAATCCTGTTCAGTTAGGGCTGAAAAAAGTATTATAGAGTAGCAATGTATTTGGTGAGGTGTATTCATGCAAAGTGGAAATGGAAGCATAAAGAATTCTGAAGAGATTTATTCATTTTAAACATACTTGCGCTTGACATTTCTTCATGTCAGGAGTTGGGTAAGATAATACCTAAGTTTGAAGCAAATCACAGAGTCAGAAGGCATTACCAGTCACTGTCATTTGCTAGGAGGCATTCCTGTATTTAACTTACAAATTTGTGCTATTGTTACTGACATAATCCCAGTTTGTGCAAATATTCAATGAATGTGGCCAAAGTTTCTGCCAACATTCATTCACCAAGCTTCAGCTGAACGCTGTCCACATTCTCAGTGACTGAGAGAATGCTACTTTTAATGCTGCTTGAACAATAATTTACATGGCAGATGTAACCAAGACATATAACTGTACCTGACTCCTGCAACTGAGCTTCTTTTTTAAGAAGCATCTTTCAAGGAGACAAGATTCCAAGGATGATGAAACACCAGCAGAATAAAGACTGGCGAAGGGACTGTCTCTGCATCCTCTAAAAGTGAGGAAGAATTGGGAAGTCTCTGCTGTCTCTGGAAGTGCAGAAGGGAGTAAACCCCAGCCCCTGGGTCAGCTGATGAGCCTAGATTTGCATCCTTACTGACTCTTTGAAAGCATCCTGGCCAAAAGCCTGTCTTAATACTGATACTGAATAAAATATTTGCTCAGTTTTGCTGAGATTCCATCTCAGGAGGAATGGGTGTTTTGAGGCTGCAAAGGCAACCATGTAAACCACAGTTCAGGACTGAACATGGAGTGAATTAAAGTGAAACTATAAATATAGGAATATGAACTCAAAGCAAAAATGGAAGTATCAAAACTTATCTGCATTCCCACTTTGATGGGGTTATTAAAAGTAAGTTATATGCTTTTTCCCACCATGGGCTGAATATGTTTAAGCATTGTACATTAATTTTAAAAAGGTTATGCACCTATGATTTGAAGCTGTCCCTTGAAAGCAGCTTGAGCTTTTTTTTCAGTGTGGGAGTTTCCTAGATACTTTTTTCCTTTGTTGTATCTGTACCCATTGGCTTGGTCAGCACATCCTTCCTTCCTTCTTTGTTATGTTGTTTTGCAACACAGTCCTATTTCAGCATGGGGCTGCTTCTCATTCTGCCTTAGAACACAGGCATGTGGTAATTGGCTCCAGGAAGAAGCCAAAACACATGTTTCCCTATGGCACTAATTAATTAGTCATATGCACACTTCAATACCTAATTGCTATTGTACACTCTGGCCTGTTTGACTTCTGGGAAAATATCTGACTTTGCACCTATCTCGACTGGAAACACATGCAAAAGTGAAAAGTGGCAGTATTTTTTTACAAACGAAAGAAGCAGAATTTCACTAGTCACACTATTCATTCCCAGCACATCTCTTACTTAAAAATAAAAAAGTCCTCTGCACTGTGCTCAGTGCATCTTCTAACGTAACCAAGCCTAGAAGCATAAAGCATCTGTGCTCTACTTAAAGCTGCTGATATGACAAAGAAAAACCTCTTCCTCAGGACTACTACTCCTATCCTGTAGCATAACAAGTGCTAGTCAACCACAAGTGCTCCTACAAATGGCTACTTTTAGTGCTTCTTACCAATAACAGGCAGAGGTTTTGCCCATTAAGGGTTTTATTTTCCATCTTACAGCAGTGACAACCATTTGGAGTTTTGCCCATACTCCTTTGTGCTGATTTTTCAGGTATTTATAACATTTCTATTGTACTTACCCCCATATTACCAAAGTCCCTCACACTCATTAATCTCCCATATAAGTTGTTCCTCTGTTCATTTCTTAAATGACTTAGAACAAGACCACAGCCTCTTAAGCAGCTCTAGCAGGAAAAAAGAAATTGAAAGTAAATTAGATATTCTTATTTTCTCATTACTTTTCCACTTTAAGTGTTCCTGAAATAGCCAGAATTATTAAAAAAAAAAAAAGAAAAAAGAAAAAAAATAGGCACAGGGCTAAATTTTACCCTAAAAATGTGTAGGTGACTGTGAATTTGGAGCTACTGGAGACAATCTAGTGAAGTGCCATAAAGAGGGTTAAAGGACTGGAGCACCTCTGCTATGAGGAAAGGTTGAGAGAACCAGGACTGTCTAGCCCTGAAAAAAGAAGGTTCAGGGGAATCTCATCAATGTCTACAAATACCTGAAGGGAAGGTGCAAAGAGGACAGAGCCAGAATATTCTCTGTGGTTCCCAGAGACAGGACGAGAGGTGATGGGCACAAATGGAAACACTCAAGATTCTCTATGAACGTCAGGAAACACTTTTTTCCTGTAAGAGTGACTGAGCACTGGCACAGGTCACCCAGAGGCAGGGTGGAGTCTCCCTCCTTGGAAGGGAAACAATAGCCCTGGGCAGCAGCCTCTGGACTGCCCTGCTTGAGCAGGGAGGTTGAAGTTGAGGAGCTCCAGGGCCCTTTCCAACCACAACCATTATGTGATGCCATGAACTCCACAGGACCCAGGTCTGAGTGTGTCTCCAAAGACAATGCAGATAAATTTAAAACCAGGACAAAACATTGCATGTCATTCAAGTAACTGTACAAGCTCAGTCTGAGAGCAAAGTTCTCAAGCTTTTTAAGTGATTCAGTGTAATAACTTTACTAGTAAACCAGTATCAAACCAAAACTTTGAGATGCATTGGATTTGGGAATAGAAGCTTGGATAAATGGACAGAATAACTTATGAACTCAAAATAACTAATGATCTCAAAATATACACACACGTAAGCACAGGCAAGATGGGTTACCAGCAAAGAGTCAGGGTCATTGCCTTTCTCAGCTGTCCATCTTCTCTCTCAGGTCCCAATCCTCCATGTCCATCCACACAAACCTCAGGAGCTATCAAAGCAGTTGCTGGGTGACCTCCGTTTCTAAACCATCACAGTAACAGGCTCCCGCTTTTCTATCAGGCTGTGATTTGCATAGCTCAGAGATTGGTAGGGGAGCGAATGAATGCCCTGTTAATGAGGGAAGAATGGCCAGCTGAGATGAAAACTTTTTCATACCAACAGTACTAACCTATGCCTGGGAACCTACAGAAGACTGAATTGTTTACAAGCAAAAGAATATTTACAGAGTAGCATGAATTGTTTGCAGCAAAACCTGGTATCTCAAAGACCATATACTGCCCAATTCAGGGGTTACAAACTTGCATTTAAATTCACGTTTGCTCAGAGTTTGCTATAGCACAGAAATAAGTAGTGACTGTGGATCAAAGTAAGATTTTGTGCTATTCCATTCCATTGCACAATTGCATAACATGAAAATTGACGGTTTCCAGTGTTTTCTAAACCTCAAATTGCAGGCATAATTCAATGCCTGAATAGCTTGAGCCAGACCTAATTCCTGAAAATCTCATATCTTGTCTTTTACACCTGTGCAATGAGATGAGCAAATGGGGAACTGAAGGGTGCTATTTCTCTCTCACTCCTTACAGAGATGTAAATGGGTTCAACAAAGTGAAGGGCAGTGGAGACAGCAATGAAAAGTCAGGGAAAATACAACAGGAATAAAAACCCTTATATTCACGCAGAAGGAAAGTATTGAAGAGAAGCAAATCAATAGGCAAATGTACAGAAATTGCATTGGGAAAAGAAGGGAAAGAAGAGGACTACAATTTGAAAACAACCATATCTAAAGCTCCTTATGAGTCAGAGGGCCAAACAAAGGCCAACAAGCTGTGAGTGGAACAACCCATTCTCTCCTTCACAACATGTCACCCCTGTTGTTGCTGGGATGTACCTGAAATAAATGTGGCCAGTAACATTTTTCCATAGAAAGTTGATCATGACATTTCTGAAGCTAAGGAAAAAGAAATTGGAAACATTTTTTTTGAAAGATCATTGGGAGTGTTAACATGTAAAGAAGCTATATCACAGAGAAATGTTTGTAGGAAACCTGAATGTCTAAAGTGATGGGAGAGAGAGAGAGTTAATGGTAACCCTAAGTGGTAGTGACTTTGTATAAAAATCCATCATCATCACACTGGCCGCTCTGCTCCCTCATTGAGCCAAGTTATAAAATCAAAGTTAAATTTTAGAAGGTGATATGTCCTAAGAAATTATCTGATGAGAATTGGAAAGGCTCTGGTTTCACGAGACTGAAAACTCCACTGTCTGGAATTTCATTTTATATCTCTGGGATCAGTGGGCAAATGTATGAGGTAATCAGGTTGGTGACTGATGAAAGTCTGGCAACATCAGTGCTGGCATGTAAGTTTACTGATGTCAATTTGCAGCATGAGGATTTGAACTGGCACAGGCTTTTTAAAAAACTTTTAATGTTAATTAAACATCAAGTTTGAAGACCCCTCTGTGCATGCTTTTGGGTTTGATTTCTCAGCAGATCTTGAAGTCAATGGATTGACAGTGCCCAAGTAGCTGGACCTCTGTGTACACTTTCCTTGTTCTTGTTTTAAAGGAACCATTATAAGGACATTGGGAGAGATCTGCCCTTATACAAAGAAGATCTGTAGCTAGATTGAACTGAAATGGGGGTAACTTCCTAAATATCTTGAGAAAATCTCCCTCCCAAAAAAACCCAGACTAATCCCATATGACCACCAATTGCTGTGAATGGTAACTTGACAGGCTTCTTTCTGATTCAACCACTTAGGTTATTGCAGATTCAGAGCTTAAACACCTTTCACACTGCAAGATGACAGCAGAACACCTATTGGCTTCAAAGGGGCCAAAATTTCTTGAATGAGAAATGCATGGCTCTTAACTTGACTGAAAGAACTTGCCTCATGCCAATGAATCTCTCAGCAGGACTATGCCTGGGGTCTGACTGTCCTGTGGGCACAGTCTATGCAAACTGTTCTCTGAGAAAGCCAAAAGTGAAATACCTCCTGGGAGACCACCACCTCCACCCTCTCAAATTTCAGTGTTGCTAAAATGCTATGTCCTCAACATGCTTATACTGCAACACTTTCCAATGGACTAAGGATCTGCTCAGCTCGTGAATGTCTCCTTGAGATGCTCATTATGCCAAAGCAATATAATAATGTTTTGAGGGCACTTCAGCACTGACATGAGCATTAAAAATATACTCACATTCACAGAGCAAAAAGATTGTAGCTGCTTATGACAGTGATGATTCAGCACAGAATGAAAAGAGACAGTCACCTTCCTGAGTCCATTTGCCTCGGGAGCTAATTAAGAGTCCTCAGCAGAATGAATACATAGGGAGAAATTGATACTGAGTTTAGGATTAGGAAGATATAAGTCTTTCTTACACCCTTGCTGCATTTCCTTATTCAAGTGTCCATGTCAGCACTTAAGTGCTTGGAGGCTACAGGTGATGGATGCTTAGTACAGGATTCCTTACCCTGCTGCAGGACAGATCACAGAGGCCAAAAGTTTGCTGTCTTTTACACTTACACCTCACTTTACAGAAATTCTGCTCCAAATACTGCAAGGGTAATAAAGGATCCAAAAAATGACTGCCTGAATTCCTGGTTTGGGCATTTTGCAGTGTTTATTGTTTTAGTCCTTCAAACTTTCAAGTTTTATTAAAGTAACACTATCTGATGTTCAGGCAGAACTCTGTCTCTCTTTATTTTTCCCCTGTTGAATCAGTCTCACAATAATTATGTGCAGAGATGCAAAGTGAAAATACTGTAGTAAAAGTGCAAATTCAACCCAGAATGAAAAGGGGCATCAATTTCAAAGTCTATAACTAAGTATATTTCAATATCAAATGCTCAGCAGGAGGCCAAGAACTTCAATATTTTGAGCACATTATGCTTTCTCATTACATAAATGCAGTTCTGTGGTACAATACAAAAATATTGTTTTTACAAAAGCCTTCAGATTATAGTATTTGAAAGGTTGCACTAATATTCAGTTAAGCTTTGGTAGCCAGAACAAATGTATTAACTCATGAACCCTGAGGTCACAGGTTCTCCTAGAAAACACTCACATTCACTACAGCTGTTCTATATGTATTTGTAACAAAAAATAAAATAATTTAATATTGATGTTTCAAGAATGGATAAATTGGCAAAATAAACATTCCCAAATTATCTGCTAACCTCTGATGATTGTGTCAGTTACCTTTTGCAGAAATAATTAAAATAATTTGCAGTGATGGAGAAAGAATATGAAATTAATTTCCTTGCATGGTCATTGAACAGTGGTAAAGTAGTTGCACTAGAAAAGGATACTCAAACATGGCAAAAATGAGAATTTTCATTGTATGGAGCAATTTAGCAATTCTGGTATGTTAAAATGATCAATTAATGTAATTAATCAATTACATTTAGCATTTTTACACTTGCCCAGAATTGACAAGGAATTTATGGTAAACTGACACATCATTTGCTTTTGGCAGATGTCGATTGCTCTCATCATTTTTTCAAAGCAGAAATTATAATTGAAGGGAAAAAAAAGGAAAATTATTTCATTTCCAGCCCAAATAAAAATATATTCGTATTAACTTTATGACACTGTTGGTTGTTCTTCTCCTATGTTTATATTATTTAATCAGAAAGTTTGTCTTGCTGTTTTGGTAACTTCTGGAGGTAGAAAGTGGAACAGATAAAATATTTCCCTTTATGTTTCTGAATAAAGGATGAGCTATTTTAATGTACTCCTGACTCCCTGACTCCCTGAACATCTGATGGAAAATAAACATTCACACTGATCCTAGCAAGCAGGCCACTACAGTCACAGTGCCAAGTTGAACCAACTCAGTAAAGAACTCAGTAATAACTGCGGGGATTTGTCATATCACTATGGGCAGACAAATTTGACTCTTCCCATGAATGGGGATAGAAGCCAAGGTATGAACCAGCTCTGAATTAGAAGCCATTTAATTAAAGTTAGCACAGTGCTGAACTCAAATTAGCAAGGTTTACTAAGAGGCAGCATATTACTTGAGCTCAGCATGGTGATAGAGCGCTCTGCTTCCAGCCAAGTTTGCATAAGCAGTAATCTCCTAAAGCACAATACCTTCCAGAGGAGCCAGCCAGCCAAAGAACAGGCAAGGCTGAAAGACTTAAAAAGAAGTTCTACTATCGCTTTCCTTATGTATCACCCTTTGTGCTGGTTTTGCATGGCCTGGTTTTTTGTAGTGGTGGGGGCACAGGTGTGCCTTCTGTGAGAAGCTGGCAGAAGCTTCCACCATGTCCAGCAGAGCCAATCCTTGATGGCTCTGAAGATGGACATGCCACTGGCCAAGGCTGGGCCAATGAGAGAGGTTGGTAATGCCTCTGTGATGACAGATTGAAGAAAAAAATCAAAACAAAGTGGGCACAGTTTTTTCCTAGCCAGAGAAGAGGAGGAGGTGAGAATATATGAGGGAAACAACATGGAGACACCAAGGTCAGTGGAGAAGGAGGGGCAGGAGGTGCTCCAGGCGCCAGAGCCGAGATTCCTCTGCAGGCCGTGGTAATGACCATGGTGAAGCAGCTGTGCCCCTGCAGCCCATGGGGATCCACGGGGGATGCAGAGATCCACCCACAGCCCGTGGGGGAGGTGCCCGTGCCGGAGCGGGTGGATGCCTGGAGGAGGCTGTGATCCAGTGGAACACCCGCTGGAGAGAGGGGGCCCCTGCTTCCAGGCTGGAGCAGCCTGTCCTTGGAGGACTGCACCCCGTGGAAAGAGAGCCACAGCGCAGCAGTTTTGGGAGGGCTGTGTGCCTCTGGGGAGAAGCCACGTTCGAGCAGTTTTGGGAAGACTGCTGCTCGTGAGAGTGGACCCATGCAGGGGAAGTTCACAGAGAGCTGCCTCCCCTGGGAGGGACCCCACGGCCTCACACGGGAAGACTCCTCTCCCGGAGCAGCGGAAGGAAATCTCGGTGATGAACTGCCCAAGCCCCCATGTCCTGTCTCCCTGTGCTGTTGGTGGGAAGGAGGGAGAGGCTGGGAGGAAAAAGGTGTTTTAAGGGCTTATTTTACTTCTCATTATTCTGTTAGTAATAAATTCAGTTTGTACCTTTAAGCTGAGCCTGTTTTGCCCTTGGCATGTTTTCTCCCAGTCCTTATCTCAACTCATGAAGCTTTCATTCATTTTTCTCTCCTCTGCCCAGCTGTGGCAGGGGAGGGTGAGTGAGCAGCTTTCATGGGTGCCTGGAGTTGGGCCAGTGTCAAACCATGACACCCTTATGAAAAGCAAAAAAACCAGGAGGGAAATACAGCCCAAAGGTTGCATAGAGTATTTATTATTCCATCATGGCTCCAGGTACAGCTCTTCCAAGTTCATACGCTCAAAGCAGAGGAAAGAGAATGGGTTATGGAAGACTGAAGAAAACATCCTTTCTTTGCCCAGATGAAGTATGAAAAAGTTGTGTTTTTACGCTGCTTTGATATGCATAGATATTGCCATTAAAATACCACGTATAGCTGAAATACTTAGCATGTAGACAATTTTAATTATCTTTTCAGTGTGTGTAAACATCAGAAACAGCCATGATATTCCCAATTTACAAAGCTGCAAATCAAAGTGACAAAAGTTATTGCCACTCTAATACAGCAGGGAACTATTTAGCTTTTCATTGCTCTTCTTAATCATTCTCTTTTGGTTTTATTTCCTTTCATCTGCTTTACAACTTGGTTAGGGAACAACTGTATCTAGATGCCACCTCTAAGGTCCTTTATATTTCATTCAAATAAGCAATCCAAATTTGAAGCTTTATCCAAAATTTATAATCGGTGTTTATAATTTTCTAAGGGTCCAAACTATTTCTTGAATCTAGGTAACTTCAAGTTTTGGGACCTCTCTAGCTGGATACTCAGGTTTTGGCACACTAGATGTTGTCCTTAGGTGAAATGGAAGACAATACGAAAATACAATATGAGTAAGATTACATCTATGAAGATAATCCCAGAAAAGAGAATTATGTATGTAAAAGGGTTCAATTATAACTTCTACTAAGGACTAAGGTAAGTCAACCCAATAAAATATTTCTATTTAGAAAAACTTGCGGTTGTGCTTTTTGAAAAATTAAAATCAAAACTGTCCTTAGAAAGTTTATGTCAAAAAAAATATCAAAAAAACTTAGTTTCCTCTATAAATTGGATAGTATTTTTTTTTACTATGACCCCCTAGTATGACTAAAGATGAGTAGATATAGGAGTCTTCTGTATCATCAGAAAGGAATTTAGCAGGAGTCTGAGGAAAAGATTTCATAAATAATTTTTATTAAAAAAAGAATAAATGGTTCAAAATAAAACTCAGGTAAATACTACTATTCCTGTGAAGTAATGAAGGGAAAGTTTGTCTATTTGGGGTTTGAAGTACTGCCTTAAAGTTGTCTTTGCGCAGAGGATGGACTGGCTTAAGGAGTGGAGTTCTGCATCCTGTTGGTAAGAATGCTTTCACTGACTTCGAATCATGTAAGATAAGCTCCTGACAGAGAGACTGGAAAATTTTCTAGGTTTAAAACACGTGGATGCATTATTTGAGAAGTAATGCATGATCACCCTGTTAAAGACTGCAATAGGTGAAGGACCGCAGTTACAATTGCATGATGTACCTCAGCTTCTGAAACATTTAACTTCAACTGAATACTAGTGAAGCCATAGTATTGTAAAACATATGGTTCTGTACTTAATGGGCATATAAATTGTATATATAGGGAACATATGTAGATGGGTACCCTCCTATATATATGGACACACACACACATAAAAATTTATGTGCAACACAGTCTTGTACAGTAATAAAATGAATAGGTCAGGCTAGGGAAGTGCTTCTAAAGTGTTCAGCAGGAATTAATATTTAATCTTCAAGTTTTCTTTAGTATTTTGCCATTCAAAGTTCTAGAGCAAAATGGAAAATATGCATCAAGCTCAGATCCTTAAAAATAAACATCCTCACAGAGAATTTCAGCTGTGGAATCAAATGCCTGCTATTTGAACTTCCAAAGGAAAAAAAAAAAGCAAGGATTTCACACAGAACTAGTTGCATCAAAAGAGAGTTAAATTATTTCATAATAATGACACAAAGGATGCAATTTTCCTGTTTCAAAAACAACAGAAAGGTATTGAGTTAGCAGGAAATTCAAAATTGCAGCTTCTTAGAAGTGTAGAGTATAACTGTATATCCAAGACATGGAAAATTCTAACTGAGGAAGGTCAAGGTTTTGTGAGATGTAAATTCCCCTGAATTTCACCATTCAGCACTGCAAACATATTTTCTGCAGGACTACTGATGCACATTAAAAAAAGGTTACTAATTATCAGCAGTAATAATTATACATTTAACAAGTTACCATTATACTTCAAAAAGTTCACACTAATGTGTGGATAATTATTGGCCTAATTAAGTATCCAATATGACATTTACAAACAAAAATGAAACATTAGTTAAGAGTGTGACAGTGGTTTTTACGTTAGTTAGAAGGAAGAGGTGATTCAGGTAACTAATTCCTGGACTGAATTTGTTGCACAGAGCTCACAAAAAAAAAAAAGGAGGTAATTTCTGTCTTTCCAAACATTTAGGAGCATACTTTTCTCACACAACTCTCTCTTTCCAGTGCAGTATTCAACTGTACATCCTCTTTGTTTTTTCCCCAAAGGTGAAATCAAGAAACATCAGGAGCTCCAGGTGCTCTGAGGGGCTTCAGGGTGGGTGTCTTTTGGAGAATGGAAGGGGTCTTGAGCAATGAACCTACACCGAGAATCCATCAGCTTTTGCATGGCAGAGTTCAGGGTGCTTTGTGGTGCTTCAGCTGCAGGAGTTGACTAAATCATACAGTAGACATGAATGTCTCTCAGTGATACACAAGTGATACACAAGTGTAAACATTTAGTAAAAAGCAGCTTAGGATGCAGCACGTCATGAAGAATGGCTGTTGTTAAAGTGGCTTTCACCCAGTTGTTGCTTCTGTATTAATTTTCCTCCTACCATTTGCACAGGACAGATAAAGCCAATTGCTGTGATAATAGTCATTTATCCACATATCTATGTATCCATCTGTGGTCATTTGGGCCTCAGCAATGAAGGACGGTAAAATTGTGGGAAGGAAGATGAAGCCTCCCCACTCACCTGCAAATGCCTTGATTTCAGAGTTTTCCATTTTTATTAATATTTGTGTGAGTTTCCTCAGTCAGGATTATTACATTTTATCAAGCACAGCACTAAGTCATCTTAGCTTGAATATCCCCCTATTTCTGGCCAGTGACATAAAATTCTACTAGCCCAAAGGACAGACTGTTTCTGTGACATTTTTCTATTCTTCCTTTCCAATTCATGACAGAATTCCCTTCACACTAGACAGGTTGCATAGCTGGTTCTCCCATAGAGCGATGAAGCCTATGGAAAATATATCACCACTTTTGCTGTAGCTTTGCAGGAAAGCCTAAAACTTCAGGAGAACTTATTTGAACAGAAATGCAAAATAGTGTGTAAACATAGTCCTGAGGCTGCCAAACCATAGCTAACTTGTATAGCTTTGAATCAGACTGCAGCTCATAACTTCTCTGCATGCAAGACCTTGAGACAAACAACAGGATTTGCAACATTCCAGTGTGAAACTACTTCAAGTGTGCCACTGCTGTTTAACTCCTTGTACTCTGGTCCAAAAAACCTGTTATCTATACCGTAGCTCTGAACCCCTGAATTTCCTGTTGTTGTGCTCCTTCAGTACGTGCATGTTCAAAAGTCTGCTTTAAAGCCTCTTCTAAAAGCAGACTGGAAGGTTCATATTGTTTTCAATAAGAGTTCGCAGGACCAATACTGAGAACACATGCAGGCTTAGGTATGTTTATTGCACAAATTCCTGAATACACACATCCCTTCTGCACCCTTGGACCAGTGTCCAGTGGGAATTCTTACCTGCTTCTCAAATGAAAGGTCATTGGAAAGACTGAGAGCCACACTCTTCAGCGCACTCAGGGCAACTCTGCAATGTGCTGGATAAGTGAAAAAACATCATTAACAGCTGAAATTTAACGTTTCCACACTTGTATATGCAGATTCTATACATAAAAAAAAAAAAAAGTAGAAATTTAAAACTAACTTGCTCTTCCTACACCCTCCTTCCATCTCATGATTATTCAGTACTTGTCATGGGTCCCAAAGACGATCCTGAAATTTCTCCTTTAAACCCCCGTGTGGAGCTGGTTGGTGGTAGCAGTTAGAGGCGCCTGGAGACAGTCTCCAGAAATGTAGACATCCTGGAGGGAAATAAGACTGTCCAAAATATAGGACCAAGAAACTGGGGGAAAATGACAGATACTTCTCCTGCTGGAAGGTACTTCAAAAACTTTTTCCAATCCCTGTGAAATATCAGGTAGGGCATAGACTGCATGCCCTGTATTTTTTTTCTCACCTGAATACTGCCCTGCCCTTGTTTAGGAATACATTAGAGAGCTGTGGAATGAACAAATGAATGATCCCATTTTAGCAAACGCTCTAAATACACCCCTCCAGGTATCAGTGGACTTTACATCAGTCCATATTTGTTTTCTTTCTGATGGGTTTGGATACACCTTTTCTATTTATATCAGTGTGACTTGACCAGAGCTTTCAAGATATGCATAAGCTTAAATGATTTACATAGGGACAGGCTTTATTAAAAACACAGTTTAAGTGTGGATTTTTAAATGTTTTTCTCAAAAACAAAATAAGCAATGTTGGAGGCATGTTACCCAACCCACTGTGTTTTCTTGTGACTACATTTTAATCATGTATTCCTCCGCCTTTTATACCCATCATGTCACATCTCCATAGTTTTAAGCTGTGCTAGAGGTAATGATAGAAATGTGTTAATTGCAGTTATACTTTCAATGGCATTAAAAATACATCAGAATACAAATTTTTTTTCAAATAAATGCTTCAGATCAATATGCCTTAAAATATCTCTCTGTACCAGCAACTTCCGGTTAAGGAACTTTTCACTTGTCTTTCAAAGTTAAATAGATTACTTGAAGAAACATCCCCTGAATTGTAGAATGAGTCAGCAACACCTTCAGTATTTTTGGGGCCAGGCCTTATAAAGGCTTCTTTTGCTTAAGCCATTAGCAACTATTAAATTTATTCTCTTCATTTCACATTGTATGCATCTGATGGAAAGTGTGGGGAAAAGGCAGTCTTCAAGGCATTAACCCCTTCACTCCACAGGATGTTTTTTCTGCTTGAAAGGATTTTGATGATTTCAGCTTTCTTCTCCTTCTTAGCTTTGCTTCCATTAGAATTGCCTGCATGAATAAGGGGTTGCAGAAACTGGCCCTTATATTGTAATGTAATCACAGATTGATTCAGCTCTGCAATCAGCCACTCGTCTGTGATGATCATCTCAGGGTCCTGCCAAGAGTTTCTGGAAGGCTCTGTGCTAGCTCTCTACTGATCACATAAGCCACTAAAAATTTTCCTACATATTACCTTCCACTAAATCAGATCTGTGTTATGAGGGGAGGGAGAAAGAATCATAAGGAATCATAAAAAATGCTGCTTCTGAACATTAATAAAATATCCATGCATACCATGCCCAACAAAAACACACTGGAAAACTGAGGATACAAATAAAATCTTCTGTTAAAAAAAAAAGGGGTGAAAAAGGCTGAAAAAGCAAGATTCAAAGAAGGGAATTGTTACGTGGTTTGGAAAGTGCATTTGGAGAGAAAAAGGATATCCGAAGATCAGCATCTCTGAGAACAGCCCATTTACCAATGTCTAAACAGATAATAACTGAATGTAAAAGTGTCTCCTCAATCTAATAAAAATATGCTATTGTATTATTTACTACAGTATAAACTTTAAAACATTAACATGAAGAAGGTAAACAGAAAACAGAATGTTTACTGTGTCAAAGACTAGCATTGCTTTCCAAAGTTTGAGTTAAATATTGCTACTAATAATACTGACAGGAATATTTCCCCTACTGTGAGTGAAATTATTGAGTCAGAGTATACAGAAGCATCGAGTTTGGCCATTTGCCTCTTGCTTTGTGATATCCATTTCCACTGACTCCCTTGTGCTTTGGACATCTAGATAGAGCCATGGGCTCTGGAGTTAGCTAATGTCTAGGACTCTCAGTTCTGTGTATGAGATGCCACAAAATCTTTTTATTTCTGGTATGTCTACCCCCCTGGAAGTGCCACTGCTATTTTCTTGTTCAGTGGCTTGTATCTGGCCCTTTCAACAATATTGCCCTCGCTCTCTACACTCTAAAATGATAAATGCATCACCTGGAAGCTGTATCCACCAGTTCCTGTATAATACTTCTCTCTTAAAAGGTGACATAACATTTTAGAAGTGGAAAATTAACATCCCACAAGGAATTCTCAAGAGGGAAGGACATGTGCAAGTGCAACCATGCAGTGCACTAATCTTTGTCCACAAAATGCCAACGTACTCTTGAAAATGCAGATAAACTCTACAGTGAGGCACCAGTAAAGCAACGAAATATAAACCACACAGGGCCACCAGTGCTAGACAGTCCTGGTATCTGCTCAATTGTTAATAGTTTTTCTCCAAACTAGAGTGGTTTTCCATGGTGCTGATAAGAACTTTTGCTAGCACACCTTCCATACACATGGAATCTAGCGTCAGGGGACTGCCAAAGGCTGCACCCACACTGCTAAAAGTACCCCCTCAGACAGCAGTGCATGGATCCCCAGCCAAGTAATGCAGACTGGCCCACATCCCTCTCTAGATGGCCTGTCTCTCTAGGGCAGGCTGACTGCACATGTTCTTCAGAGCACTCAGCCTACAAGTGTTCAGAAGGACAGTGTCTGCTACAGAAGTTTTCTCTAGGTCTCAAAGGCAGGCATACTCTGAGAGCACCTCACCCTCCCCAGTCTTTACCTTGACATGAGAGGATCTTTGCTGTGCTGGTTTTCCACCAGCTCATGTATTCAGAAGAAATTCTTTGCTGTGAGGGTGGCGAGGTTGCCCAGAGAAGCAGTGAATGCCCCATCCCTGGAAGTGTTCAAGGCCAGGCTGGATGGGTCTCTGATGGAAGAGACCTGGTCTAGTGGAAGGCAGCCCTGGTGGAGTGGAATGTGTCCCTGCCCATGGTAGGGGGGTTGGAACTGGATGATCCAGTTGGAACTGGATGACCCAACCATTCTATGACTGTGTTTTTACCCTGAAAGGTCGGATGTGGTTGAGGGGTGGTCTTGCTGTACATTCCATGTGCAGAACTCCCCTGGCTGCACCTCAGGTGACGCAGCATGGCTGTAACAATGGGAACTGGTGCAATGTGTTTTCTACCACACCTCAATATAATTTGGTTCTTTCCTGAGAAGAAAACTTGCTACAGTTGAGTACTGATTTTGCTACTCAATCTGTGTTATTAACTTCACTGACGGACTTGTTAGTGTGAACTAGAAACATGATGATATAATTTTTGTAGATTAAGCTGTGATTTTCTGGCTGCCTTGGGAACAATTTTGGGGCCAAAGAATCTAGACTGGCACTCATCCTGGAACTCCAGAAATTCCCTGCGTGACAGGGAAGGTTGGGCCTTCCATGCCTAGAAAAAGCCACAAAAATCGCTTAGAAGAATTTTATAACTGTACTCACTTCTTACACAGCTAACTATGCCAGCTGGAGGCTGAATTTCACACCAGCGGTCAGCAGTGTACCTCCTGAAGTGAGAAGATCTGTTTTACAGCTAGGGCCACAATATGACCTATAATTATTAAAGGCCAGAAGAGACTTCAGCTCCCCTTTGTGAGCAGTATCACTGACTATTCTTGTGAATTACTATGTCTCAGAAAGAGAGGTAGAATATTTACAATCTTTTTTAACATCCAAAGTAAATAGCAAGTTCTCATATCCAACAAAAGTTACAATATTTTCATTAGGAATAATTCAAGCTAGTTTTCATAAAAATAGGGGATATGAATAATTACTAAGTTCTAGAAAGCCTTTCAAATTAACCCATTTTATTGCTATAAGTCCAGACTTTGAAAATCTAAGTTGCATTTGACTGTACAAGTATGCCCTAAGGGACTGCTCTTAGCATATATTATCATTTGGTGTGAGTAAATCAATATCCAGCTGGCCATAATTTTTAGTAATAAATCAGATTTTACAGTGTAAGTTCAGAGGTGAATTGTATAGGGAAGTTCACACAGATTTGAAAAGTGAAGAAAGATATAAAGGTATTAAAATGTACAGCTCCTTCTTATCACCTTAAAAAAGGTCTGAAATTTGGAAAACTTTCAGTAATTTCTCATTATTTCTGCAGATTGCTCATAAATGGATCCAAGAATAAAGAGGAAAAAAGTCAAGCCAGTACTTAACTTGAAGTACTAACTACACATTGCTCTCCTATAAGCACTCAACAGATCTCTTCTTGTTAAAATTATGGCAAATTGGAACAGCAGTTCCCTTCTGAATCAACATTCATTTCTCTGTCCTTCCCTGCTGCAGACTGTTACACTTTGAAGTCACAAATGATTATTTACTTATTCCCCTATAAAATGCATGCATGGTCCCAAAAGCCATAATATAACACCCTGCAGTACCCACAAATGCAGTGCTATTATTACAAATTATTAGATCACTTAATCTTTGCCAGTTCCTTCTTCAAAAAAAAAAAAAAAAAAACCAAACCAAAATTCACAGTGCCCCAATACAAGCCTAAAACAATAAAACTAATAGTAATAATAATGATATGTTTCCTTGGTCTTTTATGGCACAGGAAACAAATGCCTCTTGACTTGTATTGCAGGGATATACACATTGCAAGTTGATACATGGCTGAGTCGCTCAGTTCCCTACCCTGAGGATGCTCAGTCTGGGTAGAAAATGTTCACTTGCTTTTTAGGATCTGGAAAGAACTATAGGAACGAGATGAAGCCACAGTGCTCTGAGTCCTTCCCTTTAAGATAGAGAACCATCTCTCAGACCTTTGACTCAAAAGGTCTCTCTACCAACAGCAGGATTTGGTGGGGTCTCTTTCCTTTGCCCAAATAACCATGCATTGCCTGGAACACTGAAACAGGGCAACATCAGCCTCCAGGCTGATGCCAAATCCCACTTGGGATGCTCACCTTCTCCTGGCTTTGTAGCTTGCTTTAGCCTGTTCCTCAAACCCAGCTTCTGCTCCAGAGATCTATTCATTCACCTGACCTTTCCCATTAATCCTTTCTGTGTCAAGGGCTGTTTTCCTTCCATTACAGTCAATGAGAGCAAGCAGCCGATTACAAAGGGAATTTCTGAGCAAGAAAAGACAGCAGCAAAGTCATCCTTTGCCTTCTCAGTCATCCAAATAATGATTTAAGTAACACAGTAAAATACCAAATCTCATTCTCCTGGAAAGCAGTTATGATCAGAGGTGATGTAAAAAGAATATGAGTTCTACATACCCTCAGAAATCTTTACATTGGTGATGAAACCAAATCTTCTAAGATCTCCTGAAGTGAAATCACTTTATTTACTTAGGCTACCAGTCAGCTGCAGCAGAGTCAGGCGAGGTCTGAAGACTTATTTTTTCAGCTCTTAACACTAACTGGAAGTAACGAATTCCTGGTAGGTGTAGATAATATACTCCAACCTTTTTTTCTCAGTCTGGGTGTCTGAGAATTCCTTGCATAAAAAGGAAATCTGTTCGAAATAAAAAGAAAGGACACATCTTCACATCTCAGAAAACTGTACTGCAACTTATGTGGTAGCATTGTAACCTATGTCACTTAAAACCCAATTGATTCTTGGGTGGAGTATCTCTAGGAAAAACAGATATGAAAAGAGAAAACTGGGCCTTCCTCCTCTTGTAAAATGTCTGTGGGGTCCTGAGATTTTCCCAGTGTTAACACCAAGTATAACTAGATTAGAGAGGCATAAATTTTGCTGTGATTTGTGTTGGTTGTAGCAACAAGAGTGCACACACTCCTGGGCAGCAGTAACCATGATTTCATTATTGTATAGTTTCATGGTATTATTTATTACCACACCTGAGGGTGTCCAAGTGAAGACCAGTGTCTCATATGGCAACACAAACCTGCAGATTTTTACAATATGGGAAATGTAGTTGGGGTCTCCCTGTCTTTGGGCTTAAATTCTGTGAGAAGATCCTGTGCAACAGTGACATCTGTGGTGTCTTCAACAAAGGTTCTTAGAAAGTGTCTCTAATTAGTTGCCTTCTCTTATCTTGATTTTACTTAGAAATTGAGTGTTTACTTCAGGATTTCAGCACAATCTATTTTCTGTCACCATTGTGCTGCAAAATCACATGGAAAATAAGTAAATCAATTTTGGGAGCCAGAAATGGAAACATTGGATCAGACTAATCAAACCAGAACAAGGTAGGTGGCTTGATCTTCAGGAAAGAGTTGTGATATAGGCTCTTCTTCTACCTCCTTTGTCAGGCAAGGTAAAAACAGCTTGTTAAATAAGCTGAAATTCCTAACCTGTTCTTTCACTCCCACTCTTCCAGGACCTGTTAATGCATCAAACAATTATGCAAAGACTTTAACACAGGCTATGTAACATATTCTGGGAACATACAGTAAAAGAACCTTATTAGCTGTCTCCATTAGCTGAAGTGAGCAGGAGCATAATAGTTAGTAAGCTGAATTTTAGGTGTAGGGCATTACACATCCCACAGAGATAACAGAGAAAATTCACGCCTCTTTTAAAAGCTGTCAGAGTGTAGGCTGGGAAAGATAATACAGCACTGGGTTACACTAAGATCAGGTACTATGCAACCAGAAAAGGTGGAAACTTAAGCAAAACTACAAAAGCTCAATTTCTGAAGCTAAATTTTGCCACACAGTCAGATTCCCAAGTCGTTGGGTAGCTGAAAAATCCCAGAAGACAGACAGCCAGGCACAGAGCAGTTCATTGCAGGTCTCTGCAAACTTCCCACAGAAATCTGCACTGAACAGGGAGACTTTGACTCTTGGATGCCTCTTGATTTCTTGCACCTGTTCCTCATTTCTAGGAACAAGTAGTTACAGTCATGAAGGACCAACCACACAGATGCCATTCCTCTCTGTCCCGTTTGCCATCTGAGTCAGTCACACCAAAATCCACAGATGCCACCAATTTCTCTCTGGACCTAAGTACAATGGAAAAAAAGAATTAAAAGTAGAGACAGCAGAGTCAGGCTTTCCTGAAGTGAACATAAGAGCTGAAAATGAAATCTTGAAAACGGCAAGATTTCAAGAACAGACATTTTGGTTCCTGTGTTCAGACTGAGAAATGGATACAAATCACAGAGCAGAATGCATAGGGCTGATGGTCCTAGAGACAAAGCTTGACATGAGGAGAAGTTCTTTGCAGAGTTTGGTCTGTAACTATTATTTATCTAGCCATTGATGAGAAAAATCATAGAATGATTTGGATTTAAAGGGGCTTTAAAGGCTACTTAGTTCCAATGCCCTTCCAATGATCAGGGACAGGTTTCACTAAAGCAGGTTGCTCAAAATGCCAGCCAACCTTGAGCATTCCCAGGGATAGGGCATCTAGAGCTTCTCTGGACAACCTGTGCCAGTGCCTCACCACCCTCACAGTAAAGAATTTCTTCCTATTATCTAATCTAAATCTACCCTCTTTAAGTTTAAATCAAGTGCTACTCTTAACACATGGGCATCACTTTTCCCATGAGTAAGCAAAACGAATTCGGCAACCTGGACAGGACTACCACCCCTGCCAAGCCTACTGAACTGCAAAACAACTTCCCCCAGGGATTCTCAGGTATTTTAAAACTGTCTAAACTGAACTGACAACACCAGCTGCACCATTCAAAACTGCAAAAAGCCTTAAAGTGTCCAGCTTTCTACCAGCATCCCAGACATGGCTTTTTCAGAAATGAATTTGAGTTGAGAGTGAATTTGAGAAGGGATTTTTCCTGCATGGGAAATCTAAAACTTAATTAGTTACTCAGATTTCACTGCTTTATTGCTATAGGAAAACAAGGGGGGAAGGAGTGGTGTCCACACTCCTTTTTGCATAGGGGGCATTAATAATCTACGGACATGAGACAAGAATGGGTACTTTTCATTTTTTGTTACAGCAGCAAGTCCCTGCATACTCCTTCATGAAACGAAATTCATAAAATTCTACTTGACAAATGTATTCTCAAAAATGTCTCAGAGGTTTGTTTCATCTTCATTAGCAGTTCAACCATTTTTAATAACAAGTTTTGAGCACAGGTGAAAAGGGAGGGATTGTCTTGCTGACAACTATTGTTGAGAATTAATTTTATTTTGTGTGTGTGTGTAAGCAACTTAACACGGACCAAACAGCATGTGAAACGTTTAGGAAGAAATTACATCTCTCCATCAAAACACCTGTACTTGTGATTTAGAAAAATATCTGTTTTGACCACCTAGTATATAAAGACAGGTACAACATGGCAGCTACTACTATCACATTCTTGATCTAACAATTCTGGTTCTATAGAATAGAGATATTTTATTCCTATCCTTTTTATGGGATCAGATCCTCATCCCTGGCACACTTTACACTTGATAGGAGATTTTCTGACTGTATAAAGCCAGGGTTGATGACCTGACACTGTGTGTCGCTGAATTCTCTTTCCCAAGATACAGAGAGAACTCTGACAGTCTGGGACAGCCAGGAATGCATCTGGGATCCAGATATCACTGTTCTAAATAAAGCAGCCCACAGATCAGACAGATTTGTTCCAGGAGTCAAAATAAAGAAGGAATAGAAAGGTGACAGAAATCTACTCTTGTCTGCCTAACCAAAAGAGTAAGAACAGTCTCCACTTACACGTGAAAAAGGAAATGCCTATGACATATGCATTTATTTTAGACTGCAAAGTCTACTGACAGTTTTATCAAGTCTATGGAAGACCTTGACATAATGGAGAGGGTAACTACACAAACACATCAAGGGAAATTTTGCTCTAGATTAGTTTTCACACATCTTGGAAGAGCACCATGCAAAGGATGCAGAGCTGGTGTTGACTCAGCTAACTCCAGAACCAAGTGTCAGCTAATTCTGTCTATTGAGTGGTTAGGCTTATTTTCTCAGGCACAGCACAAGATGTTGCTTTTGAAAGTGAGTTACTGTACCTTCAGCTGACTCTCTGCAACCCTTAGCAGAAGGACCAGCTTCACTGCTACTGTGTCCTAAAGGTATGCCACTGGTCTTTCATTTCTTTAAATTGAAGGCACTGCCTGAAGAAATTGAGCTTAATTAATTTATGAAAAAACACTACTAAATCAGAATCTGGTATCTGTTCTTTGGAAATAACCAGAATTTCTCCTTGTTTTCAGGGAGAGGAAAACACTTTATTTTCCTTAGCTAATAATTCCAATTAAAATGTCTACAAATCACATCAGATTAATTAAGTTTTATGTGAAAGTACAAGTGTATGTCTTTTACTTATTAATATATTTCATTTGCACAACTCCGGTTATAAATATTGATCTGTTTGGACCATTAACTGAAGTGCAGCTTTAAAAATAGAATGATTAAATTCAATAAAACCTAAATTTAAGAATAGCATTTTTTGTCTTTTAATACAGCAACCATCAGCTTAGCAGAAGCCAGCTGGATTGAAGAAGAAACAGCTATGAGGCTGTTTCCCACAGCAGCTTCTGAAATAGAGATGACAAGTGCATTCTTCAGCTGTTAAGAAGAATCATGGTTTCTTCTGCTAGTTTACTAGTGACAAATTGGCTTAAAAGAGTCACCATAAATAGATAACATAGGGTAGCCTGTGGCAAATGTGTTTATTAGGTTAAATAAGAGTATTAACCCTAAACCCAATGTGATTTCCTGTCCACATACAAAGTCACTAGTGTGAAAGGTACTTGCTGTTACAACTCTGCATTCTGTGTCATCTAAGACTTGCAGGCACTGCACTCTGGCCATGGTCAATCAAACTCTTAAAGACCACCAGGGCACTGAAAGGTTAATCATTGTCTCTCTGTTATTCTTTTGCAAGGAAGGTAGGAATCTCGGGGGGTAAGAGAAGCACGCACAATGAAAAGGGGAAGGAATAAATAAATTCCAGTTTTCTAGCAAAAGGTCAATTCATCTGTGCATGTTGGGTTTACCATGATCAGAGAACAGTGCCTACTGTTCTAGAATACACAGAATGCAGAGTGATAGCAGAGTTAAAGGTGAAGCTAAGAAGGAAATAGGAGTTTGTCCAAGCTCTGTCTGCAGAAGAAGTGATATTGATGCTAATGGTTGCCAAAGAAGACTCAAAGAGAGACTTGTTTATGATTTGTAGGGTGGATGGCTCTCATAGAGCACTCTCCAGCTTACATGTGACTGGGTGAAGAAATAAGGTGGGTCTGAAAACAACCCGCACTGTCTCTACTCTGTCTGGTAGATAAGGGGTGCTGGGGAGCACCCTCCAGGTTACAACTCACATGTCAGGCTGGTTCCAAATCTCCTGCTGAAATACCTGAACTTCCTATTTTACTTGGGTTGGGATGAGAAAACCAGATCAGTTTCAGCTCAGTTTGGCCTAGCATTCAGCAGAGAGCAAGTGGAGGCTCAGAAAGTTTCCTACTTGCTGAGCTACTGTCCTCTTAAAACAATCCAATGCAAGCAAATGTTATTTAAATTGATTCTGTGCATTCGCAGACAAGAGTGGTTTAAAATTTATTACGTGTTGTGGCTCACCATGTCAAGAGAGAGCAGAGCATACATTTTAAAAAACAAGCAGGTTTTCTTAAAATAATCAAACATTCAATTAAAGAGGTTTATTGCTGCCATCTTTATTTGTTAGGATGGGGAATGGATTTTTTTACTCTTCTTCTTGCAAGCTAAGCAGTGTTGAATAACCATGGGAAGGATACAGGAATTTGCTTTATTAAGTTTAGTAATAATTTCAATTTTCTTTGAATTTATTTTAATCTTGATTTAAATGTATAATTCTGTGTATTCATCTCTGCAGTTCTTGAATTGCCCACTTGCATAAGAAAATACACTCCAGAACATGCTTATTAAAGAACATAACGGCTTTGAGGGATTTTTAAAAGCAAAGAGACGTTATAATCTTCTTTCGCTGTAGTAGTTGCATACTTCAAATGTAGACAACGTTTGCTTTACAATTATTAGTTATTATGGCTGCCAGATGCAATTAAAGAACAGCTTGTGTTCTTCCTATGGCTCCCTTCAAGCATTCAGCATGTAAGTCATTACTGAAATAGCTAGATTAGAAAATACTAATGGCTAACACTTGTATGATCTTTACTCCCCAAACCCCTAAAATAACTTGCAAAAGAGGGGCATTATTGACCTGTTGTTCTGAGGAGGAGAAGTGAAGGGCAGAGACATTCAGGCAAAAGCATTTACCCATTTGAGGTAATTCCACTTGTAGGAATTGTGCATGGACAGTACAAAGCCTTTTCAAAGGCTTTTCACCACATAGTGAAAGGACTTTCAAAAAGCTTTCAACAAGCTTCCTCTTAAAGGGCTTTTAAAAAATATTTACAAAAATGCTGAAAAAAGAAAAGGAGGGAAGAGTGAGAGGACAAATTTTTTAATGCTCAATTATTCAGAAGAGTGGAAAGGAAAGGATGCTGTAAAAACACACAGAAATAAAGCACAATAGTGGAGAATAACATGGAAGTCAAAATGCAGTGTCAGTAAATATGCAGTGATGCACCAGGAGACACAATTTCACCTGATGTGTTCAAGGACAGGCTCTAAACTGTCTGCCCTGTGTCCAGAATGAGAACTCCCAGTTACAGCAGCTGATTCCATAAAAACCTCAGTTGGCCCAAGAAAAACACTGGGGATGCTTGGAAAGAAATAGAGAATCAGGCTGCAAATGTAATTATTTCTTTTTACAAACCCATGGTGTGCCCATAGCTCAACACTACCTGCAGTTCTGACTTTCTGGTCGGAAAGGCTGTATGAGGGTGAGAAAACATTCAGATGAAGGTATCACATAGACAAGAATAATGTACAAAGTAGAAATAACTAGATTAAGACTCTTTTGAAGAGAAAACAGAGAACCAAGGGTAGATGTGACACAAATTAATAGAAATGTCAATAACATTGAGAAGATCATTAGGAGATTATTTGATTTTTCACAGTGCAAGAAATAGGGGCAAAAAATAACATTATCAGGTGACAGGCTGAAAACAACAAAAGAAGACACTTTTTCAAGCAGCACAATTAAACTGAGAAATTTCTTGCCCAAGATTGTTCTAAATAATGTTTATTATTACCAGTTCAAAAAGCAACAGGGCCAATTCATGGAAATTATTCCACCAGGGATGGTAAACCCAAAAGTTATGTTTATAACCAAGGAATTTGTTAAACTACAGATTGCTGGAAGCAAGGACAATATGCCAGGGAGGCATCACTGCATACTTGCCTTGTCTTCCTCAAGCATTCAATAGTCGACTACTGTTGAAAACCAGCTACACACTAGAAGAATCTTACCATCCTTTAAAAAAATGCCTCTGAAGAGGGCTGAGGAGAACCTCTACAAACAGAAGTATTTCTGCTGATATTGATACTTCTGTTATTCATTGTGGTCAGTGGGCTTGCCCAAAGAAATTCAGTGGATCCCAAGGAGAATTTGATGCCACAGATGATACCAACATACCAAGCATGAATTATTTCCTCTTGGGTGGAAAGACTATACTGACTATGTTGAATCAGCAGAAATGTTGACACCCCCTGCAGTAGAAGCAGGGTTTTACCTAATTCTACCTGACTCCCAAGACTCAAGTACTCCCGACACATCAGGTTTTCTCTTGGTGACTGCCTGAATAGTCAACATGAAAGGACAAGAAGATTTCCAAACCACAGAACTTTGCAGCATGCTGTGCTGGTTTTGGCTGGGGTAGGGTTAATTTGCTTCACAATAACTGGTATGGGGCTGTGTTTTGGATTTGTGCCAAAACCACTGTTGATTATGCAGATGTTGTTGTTACTGCTGCTTGCACAGAGTGAAGGCCTCTTCTGCTGCTCACACCACCTCACCAGTGAGTGGGCTGGGGCTGCACAAGAGGCACACAGCCAGGACAGCAGATCCCAGCTGACCCAAGGGATATCCCACACCAAATGGCATCATGATCAACATAGAAAGCTGGGGGAAGATAGGAAGGGAGACGTTTGGAGCCATAGCGTTTGCTCACCGTTACACTGATGGAGCCCAGCTTCCCTGGGGATGGCTGCACACCTGCCTGCCCATGGGAAGTGGTGAATGAATTCCTTGCTTTGCTTTGCTTGTGAACAGCTTTTGCTTTCCCTATGAAGCTGTCTTTATCCCAACCCATGGGTTTTTCCACTTTTACTCTTCCAGTTCTCTCCTGACCCTGTGAGTAGGGGAGTGAGTGAGGGGTGGTGTGGTACTTGGTTGTTGGATGGGTTAAACCACAACACATCTCTTCAAAATAACATGAGAGGAAGTGTTCAAGAACTACAGGACTTTATACTAAAACAGCATACAAAAATGTACGAGCACAGTGACTCTGGAATTGGTCTGCTACACTCAGTCTTATCAACACATTAGCTCTGTTTTAACATTCAGATAGCTGAGGTTGAAAGCAAACCTGATTTTGCATCTTAAACAGAAGCATGTAAAATGTTTTATAGACTTTCACACTTTATTTGAAGATTATCGTAAAGTGAGATTTTTTCATACCACAAAGAGCGTAAACCATAAACCTTTTAAGACTGCTGACAGTTATCATAGTCTTTTCAGAGAATGATCTGGTCTATATTTTCATCAGAATTGAAAGCATCAGAACTTAAGTTAGAAGTCCATAACTTAAATTGAACTGTCCCTAATTGAACAAAGTTTCCCTGAAAAAAGGTTGTACTTATATGGATTCTGCAAGCACATTTTCTTTGGCCTTTCAAAAAACATTTGATTCAAAAGATTATTTGATTTTTAAAAATGAACCTGTTAGTGGATTTCAAAAAACATCTGATGTAGTAGTACTCAGGGGCTGAAACAAAGAGTTATGAACTAAAGAATGAGTAAACAACCTCGTGTAGCAATATACATTTACAGTATCAACATTTTCTTGATCCATACAAAAACAATAAAGGAATGAAACCAGAATCACTGCTTGTTTAGAAAACCTCTCTATAAGGGAGTGTTTTCTGCACATGCCTGGCATGCCCCCATTTATTAGTGAGAGTCATTTCAATATTTCTTTAGGAACAGCAATTTTCTTAATTGTGGCTAAGAAAGATGGCTTGAAACTGCTGAGATACAGAGCGATTTTTAGCCATGAGAATTCATGAGGTAAACTAATCTCGCCTTGACAAGTGAATCAAATTTTTGGATTTTAAATCTAAATCCAACAGATTAAGCTAGTCCACTGAGGGTTTTAATAATAAGAAAGGGGAAATGAGATGAACTATATAGCTAAATTGTAACTATATGGCTGAATTATTGTAACTAGACAGTTGGAAAAGCAGAGACAGTTTGCACTTGTAACAAGTTAGATCTCATGAAACCATGTAATGGAATAAAAACCTTAACAAAGAATTAAAACAAAGATGGAGGACTTTAATTGAAAACTTGATCAATTAGCACAGAGGCCATAAGAAGGAGGCAACAGAGCATGAAATTTGATTAAACTGAACCATACGTCCTAGTTCATTTTCAGCGATGTCGCAAAACTGATGACCTTGAAAAGAGAAGACATTAGAAGAGTGTAAAATAGCAGTTATCTCCATGCTGGCTAAAATAGAGAACTGATAATAAATATTGTACAGTAAGGAAGCCTTAAATTAAAATCACATACATATTCAGAATGGAGAGATGGGTAGTCATAAATTGCAGTAATTGACACGCAATCCAAATTTATGACAATGGATCTAGGCAGAGGGAATGCAAGCAAGTGCCCTAACTCCACAAATTTGACAAATGGAGCAGATCATACTCCAGCTCACTGACTACTCAGGTTATTTTTTGATAGTTGGCATGATTCTACTGCATTAGGTGATCTTTTTGCAGCCAGTAAAGTAGATTAAATTATAAAGATGCCCTGAGCATCGACAGTAACACAGCACTGGAGTCACAGTGTGATTCTTCTGTTTTGACCCAAAATTAAATCAGAAAAAAGGCACTCCTTCACCCATGTCACGCTACCATAAACCTACTGAGAGTTCCCTCTTTTTGACAGGTGAAATAATAGGTGAACCTGATACACTCCTTTGAATACAGGGATGTCTTTGTTCTTGCTGCGGAGAGGTAAAGCTCTCCATTGCTCCTACAGACCCCTACCGCACATACACATCCAGCTATGAGCCCATATTCTCATAGGACTAAATCCAAGGACTCTGACATGTTCCTATTGCCATACAGAACCACCAACACTTATATCTTGAGCTGCATTTCATCTTTATCCCAGCTATAAACAAACAAATGATGCCTTTCTGACCTAAATCCTGCTAAAACAAAGGTTCTCCTTTAGTATTTTTTAACAACTTGAACTGACAGGGAGATATTGTACAGCTTCAGTGCTTTATTTCATGTGGCTGTGGTGTTTTGTTTCTCGACAGTGCTCCTTAAAATTAGATTTACTGTCATGTAGAAATACAGCTTAAGTGATTCTGTGGTGGATTTTTTCCAAAGTGGCATGTCCTTGCAGACATGCAATGCCAGTAAGACATGAATGAGATCATCACAGATTGCTTTTGAGAGTCCCACTTATTGTGAATTCCAAAATAAAACAATATCAAACATATATGTATGATGTGATGGTTTTGCTACCATTTTTTATGAGCAAAAAAATGTTACAAGTAGAAGTTCCCAATAAGAAATTTGAAAAAGATCTTTTTAGGTTGAAGAGGATTTACAGCTTACTCTACCTGTTCATGCATACTCAATGCAAAATTAGGAGAATAATATTAGTATCGTGTCATTTTCTGTTATGATGCCAAAAAGCGAAAAAAGAATATTTAGTTTTGTGATGGCTGAAAGTGAAAGGAATTTCTGCCTGTCATGTATCAGTAAGTACTGCACTGTACTGTCTTGGAAATAACTGAATTAGTTAAACACAATGAAATATGTTGTCCACACATATTTCTTGTTTTACTGAGCTACCCTCCTCTGCAAAAAAAAGAAAGGGACAAGCACTGGTGTAGGACTGATTTGCAGTGGTCAGGGCTTTGGTGCATCCTGCCCTGAGTTACCAGTGCAAAGCACAGAGAACACTTACAACTGTGAGGAATATTTAATTTTTTTCCAAATCATTCATGAGTAGTTTTGTTTTTAAGCTATTCCCTTATTTTTAGTTCCCTTTTGAAGGGTCCAACAAATATTTTTGCCTGCAAATTTCACAGTCTGACCTTTTTAGTTCCTTCCTAACCCACTGTTCTCTAATTCTGTGGGAAATGGAGAAAAAAGGCCTGCAAACACTGGACATTTTTTCTCATACATTTGGTTACATTTTCCTTGGGCAGAGAGAGTACTAGCAGAGGCCCTCATATTCCTATAAGGAATATATATTTTTTTTGTCTTCTGTTCTTCTTCAGCGTGTGTACAAACTTCTCTTTCTAAAGCAATGAAAGACGCCAGCATCCAGTCAAATAGTCATATAAACACTCATCTAAACAACATCAACATGCAAGGAGAAGGAGTATTATTTATGAGAACTGATTTTTTTTCCCCTTTTGTTCCAATGAAGCTTACAACAATTTGCATCAATCTGGCTTCTGGGTGTCCATGGCAATTCTTTCTTCTCTTTTTTCTTTTTTTTCCTTTCCTTTCTTTCCTTTCTTTCATTTGTTTCTAGCATCTGATTCTTTTCTAAATTTTATATCATGCATGAGCGGCATAATTTATTTATTCTGAGATAGTATTAGTTTCATACATTGCACTAAATGAAGTGTACTGCTAACTACTATTTTTTGACAGTAAGTGAGAGATGAGAATAAACATGAAAATATCGATATTAATGGGCTGCTAAGGAGGAGGTGTAATCTGTTAACGCAACCAAGAAAAAAACAAGGAAAACAAGACCTAATGTTCTAAAAGAAATAAAATAACCAAAATAGATCAGTAATTCACATTCCTCAGAATTCACAGGCACCAGGAAGAGACCACCACCATGTTTTAAATATGCACTACTGAGGTATGGGCTGTAGGAACACAAATAGTGCAACAGTCAATTCTTAAAAGGCACTTTTCTCATCCAGCCCTCACAACTTCTGCACTGGTCAGCAATGGTTCGTAGGTAGAGTAGATCCCAGAAAGATGCAATAACAGCATATAAGAAAAACCTCTAGAGAAGTCTCTTTGCTAGCAGGAATCACAAAATGAACAGAGCATATTCAAGGCAGTTCAGCAGATGCAGTGACTCTGCACACAATTGCCACAATCATCATCTCCACTGGCCAGGCACCTGTAGAGGCTTTGCACACCTCTAACACCGGAGTGTGAAGTGTGAAGCTCCTTCTTCCTTGTGTCAGGCATGAGAAGTGCCTTCAGACAGAACCCAGAGAGGAGAAATCACCAGTATTTCCCTCCATAGGACCATAGAGCCAATTATATTATCTTTTTTGAGAACTGGCTGCCTTTTTAAGCCACTGGGTGGATGCTTTCTGTGGATTACACATGCTGATTCTGTTATAGGAATACCATATGGATTTTTTTTAAACCCCATATGGATATTTATTAGCACTGGTGAGGTTTGACAAATACATTAAAAGAAAATAGAGATCTCTAGCCTTTTTGGGACAACAGAACTCCACGAGTCAATGGAGAACTCTTTTTCTGAGAAAAAGACAGAAAAGGAAGAAGCTGAGAGAATAATTCTGGGAAGGTCCATTTTAACCCAAATAATTCACTCCAAAAAGTCCTCCCACCCCAAAGTCCATGTTGTTGCGCATCCTGTAAAAGGCACACGCGATGAACATCATGTTATGTTTTTACCTCTTTTGGACTATGCACCAGCCAAACAGCAATCACTGTTACTCTCTTGCTACAACTCCAGTGGACATGTGGGTCCTAAAAACTCACTGCAAGACCACGTGAAGCCAGATAAAGACTCTCAGTCTCAAGTCTACTGCCTTTTTGGACCCCAGATTTCCTTGCTCAGGGGAAGGCTGTTGTAAACTCACTTTATCCTCTGCAAAGCCCATAGAAGCAAACAAGTCTTAGAAGGGTCTTGATGTTACCTCCAGAGTACAGGAATTGTAGGCAGCCTGGCCCAGGGGCAGTGTCCAGGCAGCAATGCAGAGGCACAGACAAGCTATGTCTGCTTTACCAAGTAATGCAGGCCAGCAAAAGAAGATTTTTAGACACAAACAGCTGGTGCTTAGGAACTGGTATCTGCATGAACTGCACTTCAGAGAGCTTCAAATTACTTCTGGTCTGGCCTCATGCACTGAGCCCATCGCATCTGAAGCATGACTGGAGCATGTGTAATGGTTTAGTTTCCTCCAAAAGAAATCCCCTTTGAATACTCTCAGACTCGTTCATGACGTAAAAGTTTGCTGGGTGTAGGGAACGAGGAGATTAAATCCAAAACCAGTCCAAAGTAAACCAGAAATGTGGTTCCATCCATGAAATCTTTAGCAGAAGAGTCAGGGATCTTTCAGACAGCTCTGTGACATGAACTGATCTGGGTATTATCTCACTGACACCAGCAGCTTAAGGACTTCCTATTTATCAAGCTTGATTAGAGGCAAGAGGGTTTCCTAGACCTGGATATGTTGTTTTACAGCTTGTATGGCATAGTTTGTGATAGGTGATATGACTCTAGCAATACTCTTTGTGATATCTGACACCACATTATAGAACCAATATAAATTCAGAAATGGGGCTATGTTTCATTCTTTGTTTAAACTGAAGTGTTTTGTGTTATTGAGTAGAATCAGATATCTTTGCTGTAAAATGTGATAAGCATGTAGGATATCAGGTAAGAAACTGTAAAATGAAATATAGTAAATGAGGCATTTCAAATCTTAGTTTCCTGCATTCTTTTTTTTTTCTTCAGGTATTTCCATCCCAATTTAACTTCTACTGATGTTCAGCTTTTCTTGCCAAGTCCCCAGCAGGTTTATCAACCAACTGTTCATTGTTTTAACCAACAAATTTGTTCATTTTGTTGTTTAGTGTGGTACCACACTAGCTGTCAACCTTGCAGTGTGGCTTCTCTTTAATGGATAATTTACTAATCTTTTTTATTATTTCAAAATTATCAACATTGCTTTTAAGATGTTGCTTGAAACAATTAGAGTGAGTATCATTCATATAGATACTCCTTTTCAAGTGGGTACGGCAAGTCTTTTGATTTTTCTCACTTATTTTTATCCTCTGTAAGGCTTTAATTCTAGTAGTTCTTATGAAAAATTCAAGAACCACAGTTGTGTTTGCAACTGCAGCTTCTAATTTATGATTCACCGCTTTTGGAATACCAGACTTAAGATACCCTGCAGCTAATTTTCAGAGGTGCTGAATGTCCACAGCTGCTGGTGGCAGCTGCTTGATGCTAGTCTTTCTTGAGATTGGCAGAGGGATGGCATGTTAAACCAAACGATAACATTGCCAGTGGCCCTGTGTCAACCCTGAGCTGAGGGAATTAGGTCTAAGAAGAGGGCTGCACAAGTTAGGAAGTTATTATGGGTTTGTACACATGCCATTCTACAATCACTCTCTGCGAGAAGTTTATTAATGCCACAAATATGACTGAAGCACTTCAACCTATCTTCAAAGACATTAAGCTTTCAAAATAGCTTTGAGAGCCAAACAGCTTAGAAAGCACATTTCTAAGTAAGCTACCTTTCTGATTGCTCATAAAAATGTCTACACAAGGAGGTAGTTTGGAGTACCCAGCTGAAGGCTGGGTTTACTGACAAGGAAATGTATCTGCACTCTTACTCATTATTCCATACTCTCATTCTACTAATAGCACTCTCTGTGGTGCTCATGTTTCCAAAACACAGGACCGGACAAGGCCACACAAACATCTCCTTTTTCTTCCTTAGTGTAGAGTTCTGTGCAACACCACACCAATTGTAATTTCACACTCTGGCTTTGCATAGCAGTAACTCTGTATAAGTGAAGACCTAAGGATAAGAAAACAGCTTAATTGCTACATGCCTTTAGACCTGCATCTAAGCCAAGCAGAGCTTCTGTCCCTGGCACACAGCCTGCAGGAATTTGATGGAGAGGTGTCTCTTCTACTGCAATTAAGACCGGCCCACAGAAATGCTTTGCAGACAGTCATTCACTGTTACTTAGACTGAAGGAACCAAGCAAAGACTGATTCTGATGTACCTGTTTTCTTAAGAATTAATACGTGGTCAAAAGCTGTTTCGCATTCAGAAATGCTGCATTAAAATAAGATGGGGCCAGTTTTCATCCCCTTGAGAGAAAAGTATAAAATTGATTCTTGTTTCACCTTTTGCTTTGATTCTGTCGTATTAAAACCTTATGTTTCGAAAAGTTGGAAGCATTCAATATAATTTTTTTAATTTATCAATTTTGTTATTATTATCTTTAATTTACAAGGTTTCATGTTCTTTACATAATGTTCTTCAGACATATGATTCAATATAATATTCTGCTTCAGTATTATTAAAATAAAATTGTTTAGCATTCCAAAATAAAATAGATTAGCATTTCTAGTCTAACTGAGATTTTCATTGTAATTGAGGAAAAAAGCACTCTTTGAAATTCCAGAATATCTTGTGGGATACTACTTTCTCACTTGCTATGCTTCTGGGTCCTTATTAATGATAAATGTAAATAAGTAATACAAGCTAGTACCTCTAGAGGATGAAAATGAAATCTTCTAAATCTTGAGTCAGATATTATTTCTGTACCTTCATACTTGAAAAAGAAACTGTGCTAGTTAGCAAAGGTCAACACATCACATAATCATGTCAGTAATCATTATATAACCTTTCTTTCTTCTTCATTCTGTTACAATAACACCTAAGTGCTGGATGACAATCATAACTGCAGTTTACAATTGCTTTTCATGCCAAAAAATCCTAATGTGCTTTAAGAGCCTGTATAGAAATGTGGTTTGTAGAGATTATTTAATCTACCACTACTGTTCAGATATCTCTGGTAGGAAATTTGGCAGCTGCTCAACATCCTAATCATATAGAAAACTAGAAGTCAAAAGATGAATCACAGGTCAAAACATAATCATCTACCAGAGATGAAACCAAAGTTTCAAGATTAATAATAATAATAACATAAGCAGAACACAGCAAGTTAACATACCTGTCTGAGGCAATGGTCTCTATGGAGAATGATGTGCAGCTTACCAGGCTCTGGGAAGTACATTATTTTCTTTGAAATGAGTCTTTCTCTTTCTCCATACCCTGTCAGTGCTTCTGGAAAAAGTGGAAAAGTGACCAGGCTCTGGGATGCCTGTTCTCTATCATATAAGAAGAAGGATTTGTAAGGACCTGTCTCACTTCACTCTTGTGAATTACCTCGATATAATCCATAAATTAGAGGCTTCTCCACACAGTCTGACCTTTAATGAACAACAGTTATCAAGACAGTGTCTTTTTAATATCATTCCATTTCATTCATGCTCCACCTATCATCTAACACCTGCAGTTAGTTATACACTGTCCTTTCAAAGGAATCCTAAAATCCCTTGAATCTAATTCCTAAAATGTCCAGGCTGTGACCCCTGGAAATGGTCTTACATGCCTGGAAATGGAAGTTGGTCATTCTGTGACTTCAGAACACGTATCCACATGCAGGACTTTGGGATTTAAGGCCTTGCTGCATTCTTTCACCTCCCACCCCTTTGCATTCTGTCTTTGCTGGAATAGAATCGAAGGTGTTTAGTACAAAGGCAAATGGCAGCAGCCTGTGCATTGCACCCCTGCAGCAGAGCACGAAGACTTAACAAAGATCATGGCAGGGTTTATAATGACACTACTCTTGCTACTGTGAGTCAACAGACTGAGCCACACCTGTCACACACAAAATGCAGATGGGACCTTTCCTCTCCTCTTGCCAATATTAGGTTCTGGCAGTTTGCATACGTGGGGCCAAATCATTACTGGATACTCCAGTCGCACCTGCATTGCTCAGGATCTTGGCTCCAGGCCATATCTGCTGAAAAGACACAGATCTTGGTGTTGCTCTCATTGCATGCATGAACTGAGTCTGCACTGAGAACAGGCTGAGCTGTGCTTAGCTCGTTGCTCACTGATGTGCTCATGCAGTGTAAAAGAAATATTTTTTAAAAATATAGGTCAAAATCACACCTGCCTCAGTTTCCTCATTTGGTGATTTAACTATTTAAAGTGCCAAAGTTTAAATGAACTATTGAAAAGTGAGATATAATTCTAGCTAGAGCGCCATTATTATACTGAAACTTAATAGCCCACACACATTGTCATTCTGACACCTTGTTTTCATGCGTTCATAAATTTCCAAGGAAACAAGTTTTGAACTGGGCTTTTTTCAGATTTGGTGCCCTTTCACACGCTCGTTTTGGTTTTTGGCAACATGAACAGGAGTATTTCAACATTGCTTTATTACAGAGAGAGTGGGCATAAAGAGCAAATTAACTCCCATGGCTTATCAAAAAAAAGTGTTCCATTTTATGAGTTCTGGCACCAGGAAGACATAAAGGTAGAAAAATTGCAAGTGTCTTCATTGTGTGTTTTTGTGAATGAAAACATACATTATGATGTATGCGGGACCTGGCTGTATATGAACACACATAGAATAAATAAAGTGTTACATAGGAGTAACATCTTCAACACATTTGGTTCAAAATCCTGCCAAATCAGTAACAGTCTTTTCAATCATGATAAAGGGTTTAGGTTAGACAGAAATATATATTAAATCATAAGGATATCTGAGTTTTGCCAAAGAAAAAGGTTTCCATTCTTCAGGGACCGCAGGGAGCTGCCCCTCCATACAATTTCTCCTTCCACAGAACCTCTGTATCTGCTCCATGCCTCCAAAATGCAGTGTTGGCCTTGAATGCATCTCTTGTGCTACCATTTGACACACCTACACAGTGGGAAAAGAAAACTCCAGCTGGATCACCAGAAGAGACGGGGAACCCTTGTTTTAGCTTCTAATGTACCTGCTTTCTACACTTCTTGTTTAATGAAAAGGAAGGTTTAGAAGTTGCTGGCTTGAATGGGGATAAGTGTCCAACTGGTGACTCACTGCAGTATGCAGTCTCACAGACCTCCTCAGCATCCTACCAAGGCCCCAGGGTGCTTTTACACCATACAAGGTTGCTCCTTTACAAATTCTCACTAGGGTCTTTCCCAGTTTCTTCCAGAGCCAGCAGCCCCTGTGTTGCCTAGAGCAGGACTGACCTGGTTCTGCAACTGTCCGACACCCAGCCCCAGCCACCTGGGTCACTTACTCTGCCTCTTCCCTTCTTACCTTTAGCTAAAGCTCCCAAAGTGTTTCCTGGGCCGCAGTTCTGTGTCATTACATGATGGGAAGGCAAGAAATCATGGCCATGTGGATCAGCAAGGAGGCAGCTTGCACTCCAGAGGAGAGCAGCTGCGGGGCTGTGCTTCCTGTTAACCTTACACATTGAGCAGAAGAACAAAATTATGTCTGTGCCTTGTTGTTCTTGTACAGCATAGTATTTAGCACTTCCTGTCTAAAGTTTGAAATCTCTTTCGGTGAGATCAAATGAGCCTATCAGGGGCAAATTTTCAATGCCAGAAATACACGGTGAAATACCCTTTACTTTTAATCAATGCTCCACAGATTCAGGCTGCATACTTACTCCCTCATGTTGTTTTAGAAAATCCTTTTTGTCTACCTTTCATTAAGTTTTCAACCATAGGGTCCCTACATACATATTAGAAATTCACAGTTAAAACTTTCCATTCACATTCTATGAACCTTGATAATTATGGGATGTCTTTTCCATTATTAGACTAAAAAGTTTGACTTTTTTTCTTTTTACTTACTTTTTCTCAAAGGAGATCTGGTAATATGTTGTACATTCAAAAATATTATTTTTTACAGTTAAAAGCCCGCTTTGCTGTGTCAGAGGCTATTGTTGCAATGGTTTATGTAAATTAGCACCATTCTTACTGTGCCACTTGATAAGGCATCTAATTTAACACGTGTTACCACTCTTCTGTTTGCATGCAACCACTGGGATACATATCTTTCCCTGAAGTGATTGATTTTCTGTTGATGCAAATTTACTGGAAATCCTGAGACTCCAGAGGACGTTCGGCTGATGGCTCTGAGTCCTGAATATGGATTTTAAAATACATTATTTCTTTATTTCAATTTGCAAAAGAGGCACAGACAATCAGATCTCCTTTTAAAATGACACAGTAAAAATTACATACAAACTTAAGAGCGGTTGATTACAAGAAATAATTCCATTTGAGACTTTGCATATGATTGACATAGTCTGTGCTTTGATTAGATTAAAAAAATCTCCAGAGATAATCGCTCATAATGAATCGTTTATTATGTATATCTCTTAATTCTAGAGGGGTTAAGGATGAGTGAGCATGAAAGCCAGGGACAGAGCTTTATGCATCCCATAAACACTCCTTGCAGATATTTATATGTGTCCTCAAGCACCTCTGCATGAAATGCAGGAACAAGGACAATTATTACACTTCCTGAAAGACTTCTGTAGCATGGAAAAGCACTTCTGCACATGGAAAGTGTTGGCTCTCTTGGATCTGAATCCTGCCATGACCCCAGAAGCCAAGTGGGCAAGAGCACGGAAAAGACCAGCAGCACACTTGCACAGAGCAAAGGTGAAGCAACCCTTTCTTTGTGCCAGACAATTGTAGGCAAGGGGTGGGAGGTACAGAGCAGCCAGGCTGTGGCCCATGCACTAATTTACCTCAGAGACGAAAGGCAAGAATGTTGTGCAGGGGGCTGGGAACAGCTACCAATGCTGATATGCGAAGGAATGCATATCTTTGGCTTTCTGCATGGCCTGTTCTCACTAGACAGACACTTGGAGGAGTATTTCTGTTCAGCAGGGTTTTTTGGGGTCAAAGCACCAAAAGGCAGTTTACCCATAAATACAGAATGACCTTATCCAGAATATTCGACTAAAAATTTCTGTCCTTGGACCAATTACGCATTGAGCAAAGGTTTTCTTTTCCTTGCATACATCCTTAAAAGAATTCTTTAACCATTCTTTTCAGGGTCACAGACCAAAGTTCAAATTGCTTTCATTAAACATAAAAGGAAGATTTTGTAGCCAAGTTGTCTGCATACCTTTTTTTACAAGCTGGCATATGAACAGTCAGCAGGTGCCTCTCCAGAGCGACAGGCGTGATATACAGCTCTCAGAGCCATCTAATACCAGCACAAACACCATGTTTTACAGGCTGCCAGATGACTTAGACAAAGAGCCATCATAATGACTTCCCTGGCTCTGTAATAGCTCCATTTACAATTAGTGTTAGGAGGTAGCAGAGCTCAGTTTTGTGTACCAAGCTGACACAGTTTAGGTAGGACACTCTGCTGTATAAAACACACCTGGGCCACTGTCTGCAGAAATTCATGCCCTTGTTATACAATGGTGGCTACTTGGATTGTTGAAAAAGGCCTGCCTGAGTATTTTTGTACCTATGCATTTTGTTTGTAGAACACAGCTTAAAATTCCAGACTGTGGCTGTCAATTTGAATATTCACCTTTTGCTGTCCAAGCTGCATAGATGAGATTTAAGAGTGGTTTGATTCACCCTTGTGAGTGGGAAAAGTGCCAGAACTTATGAGGGAATTAGGTACAGTTGGAGCGAAGGTCTGCAGGGAACTTGGCAGTTCAGGATGCAGGGAGCATGGCAGGTTTGGATACAGGGAGATGACACATTCACAGCCCACTCCTGGCCATAAGCCCAAGAGTGGGTTTTTACTATTTCAGGTGAAAAAAGTACCCTCGATGATGTCAGGAACTTCCATTAAAAATGTGTGAAAATAAAGATTATAATCAATAGTAATTTTCTGGTAATAGCACCATTTTGCTTGGGTTTGGTCACAGGTATGGGATCACTGAGGACACACCACGGAGGAGTTTCCCTGATGGTGTGGGACACATTACCCAGCAGTGCTTCCTAGTTCAGACCTGGATGTGCTGCAAACTTCTAAACATAAAAAAATTTCAACAGCAGCAGTGCTCAAAACACATCTGATACAAGCAGTGCTTAAGACACACAAATTTTTTAATGCCCCCGGTCTTCAAAAGATATAATTTTAAGAACTTCAAATGTATTTTTTCTGCTTTCTAGTATTGGAATGCTTGGTTACTACTGTTTGTTCTTTCATTTAAGCAATATACACTGCCCCTCTTAGCGTACTTCTTCCACCTAAGAATCAGGAGAAACCTATTTCCTAAACGAGCAGAAGCCCTCACTGAAATACACAAAAAAGCATAAAATATTTCAGCTTGCCAGAAATTACTGAAAGGAAAACAGGAAATTGCTCCTGTTTATATTTATTTATTTATTTATTTACTTTTGTGCTTTACAAGTGGAAAAAATCCTCTAAAAATCATCTTGTCAACCTGCTTATTATCTAAAACAAACCACAGCCACTATTAAGGTCATTTAAAATAGAGGAGTATGTAGAACTATTCTAATTTGGTGGCTAAAATGTATTATCTACTGTGAAAAAAGAGTGGAAAGACACATACTGAATATAATAAGGAGATCACCAAACTAAAAGAAATCTATTTTTCATCTAAAAATCAAAATAAATAAGCAAATCCACACATTTAAAAAATAAATACACTAAGCACACAAGTGTTAGTAAAAATCTGGAACTTTCCTAGTAACACAATGGAAGAGATTAAAAATAGAAACAATAATAAGAACATTTCTATATGTATTACATGAGATTACAATCTGTGTGTGTGTGCAGATTACAGGATATTTCAGGTATCTTAAGCCAAGCATTTAATCATACGAAAAGTACAAACAGCATGTTTCAAAATAACATCTAGGAAGAGAGGACACCTACATACTGAAGAAATGTTTTTGAATCTCTTTTTCCTCACAACTGAAGAATGGAAAGCATACACAGAATGGGAGCCACCTGTGTCAAATTGACATTGTGATATGGTAACTGGTTATTTCACAGGTCCAGAAAGCCACAGTCTGGTACTCTCTGTGACCTTGGGTTAGATTTTTTATGTCAACTGCTTTAGTGAGTTAAAAGGGTCTTTAAGCAGAGCTCAGGAAAGAGATTAGCTTCCTCAGCATTAGCCAGCTCCATGTCCTACACTCTCTTATCCCCTTCAATGCTTCTTTTCCTGATCAAACAGTCACCATGACCTTCCCCACCTGGAAGGTCCTCTCCTGTAACCTTTAGGCACACTGACTTCTGGCCTACTGTTGATGTGTATGAGGCTACAAAGAGTTTGAGACTCCAGAGCTGAGAGCACTCGTGTAAGAGAGAAAATACAGCCACACACACACACACACACAAGCACTGCCTTTGAAGATTTGCATAAAATTATTCAGGTGTAGAAACCCTAGATCTTTTCCCTAAAATAGCTCTTGGCATACTTATCTTTAGGGACTTTTCACCTTGTGGGTGTAATTCCTTAATTAATTACTTCATCTTCTGTCTACAATCCTGCAAACCTCTTTGCAGATCTGTTAAAATACAGTTACATATTCATGTGATCCAAGCTTTGTGGGTTTTATTCATAACAATATGGATTATAATCACAGTTCTTTTGAAGTACAAGCTCATCAATACACCTAGCCAACACAGGTTGCTGCTTAATAAAAAAAGATAAGTAGCAATGAGCTTGAAGTTTCAAAGAAAGACACGTTTAAATATATACCCCATTAAAAGTAACTCTGCCTAGTTGTGCAAATGCTGCACTTCATTCATAATTAAGGTAAGCTTTTACCTCCCTAATGTAGTTTATGGAAGACAAATATTTATGTTTTTCTGCACTCACTAAGATAGAGGCAGCCCCTACAACAATGGTGAAGGCTGCATCTCAAGATTCGGGTTCTGTGTGCTGTCCAGGGCACATGGGAAGTATACTCAGTGCCTGTTCAGTAAAGATTTGATGTCCAAATTTATGGCAGCTAAGAGGCTGATCTCCCAGGTCTCCTTGAAGCAAAACAAGTTTGAGTACATACCCATTTAGCTGGGAACCTTTGTGCAAAAGGAGGCCTCTGAGCAGCCTTCAGCCCACGTGGGCATTCGGGTGCAGATGTGGATGCGCCCAGCAAGTATAAACACAAAACCAAGAGGTGAACAGGAATCTTTTCAGGTTGAAGTTTCAATCTGGAGAAGATGGAATGTGAAAGAGTTTCAAGATGACCAAATGAGACATTGTAGGAACAAAAACTAATATTTAACAAAATTTTGTCCAGCCTGCTCCCTTCTATTAACCGAGTTGTGCATATTACCTTCAGCCCTGCACTGTTCAGATGCTGGATGACTTTTAAGGAAATAAAGATTTCCCCCACATCTTTTCTTCTTTCTTCTGCTTCTTGGTTTTGAGATTCGGAAAGACGTGATGATGTTGGAAAGCTAAATCAAAGGAACAAACGTGTCTGACAGATCTCCCTGGGCTGATATTCTAATTGCTTGCTAAAGTAAGTTTTGCACATGACATAAAAGAGTATCCCATTATACGTCCTGAGATTAGAAACTTCACTATTATGACAGAAGTTCTTATAAAAGATGATGCTTGTAAAGAAAGATGTGCTTACTTGAGTAGCTTTGGCAGCCAGTGTGCTTTGGCTGCTATGAAACTAGTGTGAATGTCACGGATTTGGCTCCATTCCCAGCTCTTTTGTGAATTTGCCCAAAAATTATCACTCAATCTAGTCCTCTTGTTTTGTTTCCTCAGTGGTGCCAGGGTTGGGACTGTTCACACACGACTTTGCAAACTACCTAATAGAGTGAGTCCCTTTTACAGCTAAGGAAAGGAAAAAAAGGCAAATCCTCTGTAGGCTTTTGAGCATAAGGCAGAAATTTTAAGTTCATTCTGTATTCAGTGGGGAACCAATGGAGAACAGAGCACTAGGGAAATAGATTTGCCTGTGTTTCTAAGTAGACAAGTTGCTGTATTCTGTCATCATGGGCTGTTTTCAGTCTGGGTAGCTGTATTTCCAGATAATGAGGCACAATTTCTCCAAAGCAGCTTTAAATCTTGCTGCAGATGATGAAATTTTTCAATACTTTTCATTTTCTTGTTTGGGTACTGCAAAAAATCAGGAGAACAATAACAGGAAGTTGATTGGAAAGATATTGGGGACTATCAGGGGCTTCAGAAAAAAATTACAAATCCTAAATATGCTAATACCTACAGTTTGCTAAAAGCAGCATTTTTGTGGCATTTACTTTAGTGCAGCCTTTTCATTAAAGAAAACTTTATGGGAGTTAAGCTTTAATGCATTTTTTGTCTGTGTTGACAATTTGGATGGGTCTTGGGATTTGTTTGTTTATTTATTTCCTCTTAATTGGATTATAAATGGTGACAGAGCCAATTCAGTCTCTAGAGTCTGTAATTTAATGATGTTCTGAACCTCTTTCTGAAAGTTACCCACAGAGGAGCTGTACTGAGAAAGATGCCACCTTCTCTTTTCTTAGTGTAATTCAACTTTACCTGCCTACCAATAAATTAATTTACAAGGTCCTCCTATAATTTAAATGAAATGTGAAAATTATCCCTTTCTTGACTTATTTTCAGGAAGCTGAATCAATATAATTTAGGAAATTAAATGTTACCCTGCTTCCTTCAGACAGCTGATCTTAAAACCAGCCCCAATTCCTTGTTTTCTCTCCTTTGCTACCAAAATTTTTGTACTTTGCATAACTCAGAAACCACCCATATTTTGCCAGTGCCAGATTGGCACATATCAAAAATTAATCCATAATTAAGTGCAGATAAGGTACATGCAGAAGCAGCACAGCTGCAGCCCTGACAATATTGCCTAATTTATTGCATCCAGAGAGATAGAGTTATTTCATGTGCTATGTCAGGTGGACTAGGAGACAGAAAACAGGCCCTGGACCACTAGTAAGAATGAAGCCTTTGGGGCTTTCACCCCTGAAGAAAGATTGATACCCCTGGAGAATACCAGCATGAGAAGGGATTTCTGGTATAGTAAGTCATAACAGATGTGATGGCACCCAAAGAAAGTGCTTCCTCCCATGAAGCCCTGCTGACACAGTCATGTTTTGGAGGGGTGAGCTTTAAAAGCAAACTGTCAAACCCACAAGGCTGTGCTACTGTAGTTCAACTGAACTTAAATATTAGAGAGATTTAAAAAGACCGAAAGATTTACAGCCTCATTATACTGAAAATAGCTGCAATTTTTATATTCTTGAGTTTTGAGGAGCTTTAAAATGTTTTCTCCTGTAATTTGGGACTTCTATGCAGTATAAGGAAAGCCTCATCAAAAGAATGAGTGTCTGGGTCAAGACAAAGCCATAATTCCCAAGCTGTTGGAAGGAAAAGAGATGAAGACAGAACTAGGTCAGAGACCCGGTGTTACAGCTCTGCAGATTTGCTTCTGGTGCTCTTTTTGGTATCCAGGGACCAGGGAGAAGAAGCCTTGTGCTCACCTCCAACAACAGGTGCTGCCCCAGCCTATCAACCACCCACCTTCAGCTTCATTTAAAGCTGCAGCTGGCCTGATTTTGCAGTGCTCTGGTACAGGCAAAGCTATCAGGAGGTCATCACCACAGGACTGCGCAGAGCAATCTGTTATTTCAGGCAAGTCTTTTTGCCTATACCTACAGACACTCCAGCATTCACGTGTTAGTGAGAAAAGGTTTCCAAATACAGAAATGCCAAACTGGTGGCCACCAAAATCACTGGAATGAACAACTTAATTTGCTGTATGTGATAATGAACTACCTTGCGGTTCTTAACTAGTCTTATTTTTTTAATTCAACTCTAGGCAGCTTTGAAGCAAAATAAAAATGAAGACAGAACACAGTAGGAAGATAATGATCGGCATAAAGTAAGTAAATAGTCAAATCAAATTGCAATCATAGGGTACAAAATAAGAGTTTTACATAAAAACCAAGAAAGATGAGAACAAGGGAGTAAAGGTTCTTTTTGTAATGCTTATTAAGAGTACCTGAAGCCATGACACAGGCAGAGGACAGAAAGATTAGTCTACACCTCAGATAGCTTACATTTCAAACTGAACTGAAAACCCTAAAGAGGTTTTCAAAAAGGAGAAGCAAGTTTCCTATTTAGAAAATAATGCAGGTGACACTAAATACTTGCATGACTATAAAAGATGGGCATCCAAAGTTGTTTACAGAGTTCAAAACCTTGCCATATCTGTCACCTGCAGGTAACAACTGTTTAGGAGTTTTAAAATTAAGCAAATGGAAAACCCCACAGGATGTTACAGATTATGTGGATTTAGTGTTTCAGAACTTCTAGATAAAACGATGACTTGTCTAGGCACTGCTCATCTTTTTAATTACCTTTTTGGTCTCGTGGATGAGATCAAGCTCAGAATTATGGAAGTACTTATGGAGGTACAGTCACTGTGAACCAGACTTCAAGCTATTGGGAGAGTGACAGAAGTTAAGCCATAAACAGTCACTCCTTTACATTCAGAATATATATTAGTGAATCACCATCTATGCCTTCTTTCTAAGTCACGAAACACAGCCACATGCTTTATGTTACTTTGCACATCACGCAGCATCACACTAAGCCCTGCTCAATTCCCCTGCATCCATCTCTCACCTGCTACAGTAACTTGCAGTGATTCTTTGTCTGCTCTGTCAAGCCCTCGTATTGCATCTGCCTGAGACTGACGCTTCCCCAGCCCCTTAGGAATAGCAGATTTGTCTGCAGTGTTAATATGTCACACAGTACACTTGGATGTAAGTGAAATACCAGCCCGACCTGTTCATCCAGTCTCCAGATCGCCTTGTAAAGGGTTCTTATATAACCTTGTGAGGTCATTTCAAAGTACTGCTGAAAATTAAAGAATGTTGGCAGCCAAGCTGAAAGCAAGCACCCTCAGAACTGCACCCATTTTAGAACCAAGCGCACTTGAGAAGAACCAACCTGAGGACATTACGTTACATCCAGTGAGGGCATTTTTGCCAATTTACTTTTACATTTGTCCTGTACTATTTAAGTTAGCAACAGTACCCACATATAGAACCTCATCCATTCCTATTCTGAACCTATGGAAAGATAAAGCAGAATTTTGCAAAGGTTATCTGTTTACACAAGACCAAACTAACGCAAGAGCTACACACACCATAACAAAGAAGACTGAGAAGGATAGATGGCTGAACTGAACAAAGGCAATGGGAATGTTTGTCTGCACTAAAATCTCCAGCAGCCAAAAACAATACTTGAGACAAGTTTTTCAAATTAGGTGGCCTGAAGTTAAGCACCCGCATTCATATGTAGGCAGTGATGTGAGTGATTTGAGATATGAAGGATTCAGGCAACCACTGCTTATACTGGAATCACTCATCAAAAATCAGGTCATACACTTCTCAGCCTACATATAGATTTAATGCCTAAATTAGGAAGGAAATTTTGGAAGTCTTGAGTTCTGAATCTTAAAAATACTTGAAAACTTTAAGAGAAACATGGTGTCAAATCTTCATATATGGTAAATCAGCATAGCCCTATTGGCATAATGAAAAAGCATTGATTTTTTAATGAGCTGAAGATCTGGCTTTGCAGTCCACTGTGGCATTTGTGTGTCCATGTATGGATAATATCTCTACATTGGCAGGGAGAGCTGGAGAGAAACAAGTCCCAGAAAGCAGGAGCTATGGTTTCAAGCCAAGATCTGCATCCAATCTGCTGTGCTATCTTGCACATATCACTTTGTAATTCTAAACATTTTCCCAAACAAATCTTCACCTTTAGATACCTGCTTAGACTGTAAAACTCCTCCTACTATGCAGTCACACAATGCTGAGCAGAAACAGATTCTAAGCTCAGTTTGTGCTCTCACCTGTTATTCCAAACGCTATCAATATTAAATATATCTGAATTTATAAAACTAGCCCAAACTCTCTGACTTGGCTGTGTAAAATGTGCCCCTGATTCTGCAAAGAAAAAATACACCTGACAAGCCTTGAATCTGTATCTGCCTATGTTTGCACAGTCTCCATGTAATGGATCTAACTGCACATGAAATGTTACAATGACAATAAATACACATAAATCTACTAAACTGATGAGCATTCAGTCAGACCTGATTAATGATGCCCTCAAGAGCAGCACCAAGCTGCATTTTCATCCTTAAAAGTGAAAAGCAACAGTTTTAAAGGACATGAAGAACACAGAGAGCCATTTCTCTTCAGAGCCCTTGAGAAATATTTCCAGCATGACTCTTCCCATCAGTACAAAAGCACCGAGTGGCAGCCAGAATTCCAGGAGGTACAAAGCCCCATCAGCACCACCACAGGAGGGACAGGAACATAATCTCTGCACCATGGTAAATAAAGGTGCTATCCAGCACCTGAACAGAGACTTACAGGAGAACCCCACACCCCCCACAGCTACCCTGGAGCACCCCCACAATAAAGTGAGCAGCTCTGCCCTTCAGCCTCATACAGCCTGGCAAGAAATCTCCACAAGGTCCTGACCAGAGCTGGCTTTGATCTGGACAATGCAAAGGAACACAAGCTCTCATCTGCCTGTGCCCATTCATGCAGGCATGGCTAAAGAAATGCACTGAGCTACAGTCAGCTGGGGAATCAGCTTTAAGGACTCCTGTAACTTATCCTGTGCCCAGACCAGCAGCTCTCTCTGCTAATCACATGCAAGTTTATGCTGCCAGTGTTATTTAAATGGTCTGAATTGGTTTTCAGAGTATTTAATAAATATTCCCTGCTGGCATAAAAGGAATTGAAGAGCTGGAGATCTGAAAGAGCCAAATATCCCTTTTGGCACCTTTACTCTAATGATGCAACTGTGTCTCTGTCAGTCTCTGCCAGTCTCAGCAGACTGGCATTAAAGTGATGCTTTGCACAGGAAAAAGTAAATAAGCAGATTATGTTCCATCTGATGCATAAATAGTGTGATTTTTATTAAAAGCCACCAAATGCAGCTTCAAAAAGCAATGCGTTGTATTCTATGATTCATTTGCAAACCATTGGCCAAGCAATAAAATCTGTCGTTGTGAAGTATTTTTATTTTAAATAATATGTGGAAATAGATTTCTAATTGTTTTCTTCTGGGAGGACAAAGGAGTTCTGATAATTAGGCCACCTAGTTAATTACTAATCCTCTTCAAATATGGCTAATAGTCTGGTTTGTCAACATAGTTTAATGGAGATGGAAATGAAACGTGTCTAATTTTCCTAGCCACAGGACTTTCAGAAATGACAGAGGTGTTTTTCCTCCCTTTTCCTACTGAAGAGCAGATGTACCATAGCTCATGGCAACATCCTGGGCACAAGCACAACTAAGTTTTGATATTGAGCACTGTTAGCCTTCCTGGCTTATCCCTGCCCTGGTCTATGCCCTTGTGAGGTAATTGTAATACTAATTCCAGGAATAGATATTAATTAATTTCACTTTTTGAATTCCTCATTGTTGCACAATCTCATAAAATAAAAACAAGCAAAAGCAACCACTAAATTTTGGCTACTTGCTACAAAAGGGACTTTATAACATGGCAGATTTTTAGCTTTTTTTCAAAAAAGCCAGCTGTGGAGATTTTCAGCATGACAAATAATTCGACTTTTTCAGTGCACAGTGTTTTTGACAAAAGACTGACCCTCAAGTCATGTCTCTTTTCTGGTCTAAAGGACAGTGCAATGGGCTGGGACCCAGGTGATTTTTACCCTATTTTCCCCATTCTAGTGTCATTCTACAGGTGTATCACTTTCCTTCTGCATCCTGTGGTCACCAGCTGCAAAATTCAGGTAAAGCTAAAAAATTCCCTTGTGAAGGAATGAAATTACCACCCCAAATTGCCCCCTCCAAATTGCTACAGAGAAGTTAGGCCCTATTACCCACATTAAAAAAAAAATGGAGTCAACATTTTTGTTCTAGCAAGATCATGGAAAGACCAATTACTCTCCCATATACACATATTCATTCATTTTACCACAAAATCAAGCCTAATATAAAGACCAGTTAGACACCTTTAATGAATCAGAAGGAAGATAAAACTAAATATTGTCAAATGAATAGTCTTCTGTTGTCATTATTAGATTGTCAGAAATATCATCCTAAGTTTCTTTTCTTTTTTACATTCTTCTAACTCTGCACTTTTAATAGGTGTTAAGGATAAAATTTCACAGACCTAACTTCCAGTCTTCAATGGATGAAGCTGAATACTTTTATTACAGTTTAATAAATTGTTAATATTGAAGATGAATAATGAGATAACTACTGTCATGTAACCCCCTAAAAACCATTACAAAAATATGCTTTCTGACAAAATTTCAACTTATTATTAAAATATATAGACTTGCCCCTATGCAGGCAAAGGTAATTTTTCTGACATTACTATTTCTAATAATAATTTTTTTTAAGATAAAACCTTATTTTTTTCTAAGAAATGTCAGCTTTCATTCAAATAAAACACTCTGAAGTTGCATCCACTTGTTTTGCACTGCTTTCCATTCATTAATGGATATAGTAGAGAAGTATTACACTCTTACTCGGAGGAGACCGAAATCTTGGACACTGCTTTACATGGAGACATACAGAAGCCAAAAACCATCCACGAGCATGGTTATGGCTATCCTGGGCTGGCCTTCAGAATTCTCCATCGAAGTTTGTACTTCCATACCAAAGACTTATACTGCAGCAGCTTCCTGGTGGCAGATGTGTAATTCCACGCTGAGTACAATGCATGAGTTTTCTTCAATATTAGAAACTCATTTGAACTCGCACATCTAACTTCCCTCCAAATTAACACTGGACATGTCCATCAAAGCATGTTACAATTTTATGAAACTCTAGTGCAGCCCCATTACTCACTAGCATGTTTCATCTCACTCTCCATCTCCTATTTTTAAGATTTCATTTCGGAAAACAAATGCACACGTTTATAGGTTGTGCAGTCCCATGACTGCAGTATTGCTATTGATTTCTTATGTGACAAACCAAACACATATACTCAGCAGGATCTGGGCTGGTGTAATGATTTCTGAAAAATTCCACTTTTTGCTTTATTAAGAATGTTTGGGGAAATAGCTTGGTGGTTTTACACAGGATACATTAAAACTGGAAAATAAGGCTCACTCAGCTACAGCTTTGTTTCTGTTGCTAAGCTGTCTTCTCGTCAGCAAGAACCTGATTTGGAAGTCCTTTGGGGGACTTCAAGAGCCCAGCCAGAATCTGGGGAAACCTCACTATTCAAATTTACCATTTTTGGTAGAGCTAAGCAGAAACTACTGAGGTGCCATATAAAAACCAACAAAACAACCAACCAACTAACCAAAGAAAACATCATCATCAACACCAAACCAAAACAAAACCAAACAAAACCCCGATCCACCAAAACCTAGGGATATCATCTGCTTTGTTTCCTCCTGCCTTCATCCCACCATTTTTTTCATATACCAGGTTGTTTCTTTTCTTTCCTGAGGGCAGTTATTGTTTGATCATAATCTTGCTGCTCTCCTAGCAACCTGATTAATGTAAGCATGTTTTTACTTTAGGTTCTGTGTGTTCAAGATTAAGCAAACTGTTGCAGATGTTCTAAAAACGGTTAAATAAATAATTTTTAGAGTATTTTCATGATTTGTCCTGAAGCATTGTAACATCTCAGACTGCCAAAACATGAGCCAGGTCTCAAGGTTCCGTTCATATCAATGGGAAATAAAATGAGATTTAACAAAGGCAAAAAGATGAGCTTGAAACCTTTCTAGTAGAACAATCATTTGGATGATAAAGAGATGTGAACTGGGAATTCCTACAAGAGATAATTTAAGAAAGGAATGCTGTATCAAAGGCAATTTTTCTTCTGTTTCTTTATAAGAGGCTGGCAAAAACAAACTCAAGTATGCTTCAAACCTGTGATATTTCATTGTGTTCTCATGCAATCAGAATGTCCTTCAGAATAGGCAAGATCTGGATTTTTTAAATGTAAAACAAGCAAGCAAACAAACAAAGCAACGAACCCAGAGTCCTTCATACAAGGAGAAGAAAGTGATGTTCATTCTGAAGAGAAGAACAAAGGACAAAGGGATTGGAAGCAAATACCTGTATTCCAATGAACGTGGAACACAACCTGTCGCATCAAAAGACTGTATATTTTTAAAGGAATTATAGAATTCCTTAATTGGATATACTGAGAGCATTGCACATTGCTTGAGAACACTGTAATTGCATATGTAAATGTTCTGAAGTGCATTGCCATGAGGGCATCCCTTCTGTATGTCCAGCCAGAAGGCAGGAAATACTGGCCAGAGCACACTTTGGGATAGCGTTTTGGAAACCACACGGTGCACCTGGTGATCAGTAAAGCTCAGGGTCTGAATGGAAATACACTGTTCCACTTTTAAGAGCTTCCAGTATCCTAGGACATAACACAGTACACACTAAGGAAAAGCAAACTGAGCTCTCATGCCTTTTTCTGAACTTACAGGTGGACAAAGGCCAGAGCCTCTTTCCTAGGGCTTTTCTTGGATCAAACACAGATGTCTGGCACAAAATGTACATTTGTGTTTGTACTGGATGCCAAGCTGAAGCTTAGCTTTTCTTGATTTCTCTTCAGCCATTCATCATACGGATGGTCAAGTCATTTCTCTCTCAAGAGCCCCTTTATCAGTTTAAGAACACCTGACCTCTGTTCAGCCCACAGATCCAGGAGGGGAAGAAAAGTGCAGACAGAGATACCTGCAATTTACAGGCTGAGCCCCACAAGCTCTCATGCACAATGGGCAGCTGAGCCTCCAACACCTTGGGCACAGAGCCTGGCCCCTGGCCCTCAGTGCCCCAATGTGAGCCACAGCGACTGCAGCAGCAGCAATGAAATCAGCCACTCAAGTGGCTCCTGCTGCCTTCACAAGTGGGCACGGTCGCAATCACCAGAGCCACGTGCCAAACGCTTTTGTTGTCTGAAGTGAAAACTGTAGGGGGAGAAGGAATATTTAGGGACGACAGCACCTGAAAAAGAAACGTGTGGAAGCAGCATCTACCACTGCATTGTGTTCTGCTGTTTGGAGTCCCTCTGCTGAAAAAGAGATAATATTAACTTTCAGCAAACAATGTGAATAGAACTAAGAATTCCTGAATAATTTCTAAATTCCCAAGTGAAAGCTGCTATATTTAATTTCTTATTACAAAATATGCAAACAATAACAGTTACAAACAACTACCAGATCCTGAACTCCTAGGCAAAATGCCTAAAAATTGCATCTTCATTTTCAAAAGAATTCAATGGCTACATGCAGTATTTCAATATAACATTTCAATATAACACCCCAAAAAATTTACTATATGTGTGTGTCAGACTTAACTAGATGTTCTTCCTAGATATCAAGGATTGAAATAAAAACCTACAAAGCATTTACTATCAGTATACTAATACTACCTTTTACTTATCTACTATTATTATTATTGACAGAACAAGAGCTGTTAACAATGTCAAAGAAGTAATTTGAAGAAATATTTAATTTAAAATTCCGAAACATATAGAAAATAGTAAAATAATTTTTCTAACATTTTATTAAAAGCTCCAAGTGAATTGATACGTTGAAATATAGTCAAATATCTAAGTAGAGTTTAAAAGCCACTGCACATTTTAATAAAGGTCTTGCCAAATAGTGTAAGACTCTGCAATATTTCAACATAATATCTTGATTGCAAAATGTTTGAGTTCTTCCTATGGCTCTGTGGAGAGTCAAAAATTCACACTTCCATCCTTTTGTTCCTATTAAAAAATCTACCCAGATAATTTGATTTTGAATAAAATCCCTAAAATTCTTCTGAAAGGGATTGAATTGTTATGGGGAATTGCAGACAAAATTGAAGATAATTGATTTTTATGCATGAAAATTTAAATTAAGGCAGTTCATGTTTAGAGTGACAGAATAGAAGTGTGCCTGTTGAGTTAACACCTTGCAAAATTCAGCTCTGATTAAACTCATCCAGATTCGTATAAGGGGCTAGCCTAAGATAGGCTTTTGGGGGATAAAGCAAAACTGAAGTTCATCACATTTCACATTCGCTCACATACCAAAAAATGTGCTGGCAATCAGGAAAGCAAGAATTTTGCTGGAAGATTGTTGCCTGATTCCTATTCCTTCAGATTTTTGTGTGAGTTTTAGTATTATATATTCAAGAATAAAAAATAGATGGAAATATTTTCCCCAGAAAAGCTCAGACTGTGTTTCATAATTTCAAAGTCCATTTTCCAGCCTTTACTGGGTGAAAATAAAGAGCTTCAGGTAAAAATACAAAACTGTGGACTACAACAGAGTATGACTGAATCCCTAAAACACCTCCTGTTTGGACTATGGGAAAAAATATAAATTATCAGAGCTTAAACATCACAGAGTATGAAAGCACTAGACTAGAGATGGCCAAGTTACATCAGTCAATTCCCAAGTCACTTTACTATTAGATAAAATATTGTCACGTTTTTATATTGTTATACCTTTTTACAACATAGTGCTGGTTTGCAATTGTAAAGTGTTGGCAAGTGGAGAAAAGGGCAGGAATTTTATGGAAACTTCAATGGAATGAGGTAAATCTAAAATACTCTCCAAGAGCTGTGTGTCAGGATGTGCTGGTGCACTTCTAGTCCATGAGAAACTGCACCATGGTTCCTTATTTTGTCGTACCTTCAGACTGAAGAATGACAATTTGGGCTTTTTTCCCCAACCAAAAAAAATTGTAAAAGATGAATAATACATTAATGGAACTGTAGCACAAGCTTACCAAAACACTTAATTTATTCAAATCTTTATTAAACACACGCACACAACATAATATAGAAGTGTGAATAAAACAATGCAGAATCAAAATGTTAACATTAAGAGAAAATACAGCAAAAATATTTCCAAAGAAAAAGCACAAAATGTGTTTTTCATCTGAACATTGATTAAAATGTTTTTTCCTGCAAAATATTTTTATTCATTCACATAAGTATTTGAAATAGTCCATCTCAAACTGTTTTAACTACTGCTAACAGTAAATGTACATTTGAAAGCTAAAGGAACATGCTGGCTTGCTATACTTATTTTTTATAAAAGGAAGCATCTTTGCCAGCAACTTATTTATTACTCTAACTCTTTCTGGAATGTGACTTGTCCAGCACAGCATAACAGCAGAGCTTTGAAGCAGAAGGAAAGAGAGGAGCGAAAAATACTAAAATACCTTGAAAGCACAGAAAATATGGTACTAAAGCCAATGGCACAATATCTGCACAATCTAGAGGATCAACAAGGCAGAGAAATGTTTTCTTGTGGTGCAGGGGTGAGCTGGAAGCAATTAGGAAAGAACAACCCCTCAGTGCTACTTACAAGCATGAAGCAACAGTCATGACTAAAGCACAGTGAATCGGCGCCTGCCACAGCCAGCTGCCATTTCAAAAGTGCTGCTCCAACAGTGGTTTGTGGAAGGAAGCCTAAGATGGATAAATGTCTGCAGGAGCCCCAGGGACATGCAACTGCTCTAAGGACATTAAAAATAGCAGTGTGAATTCCTGCTCTGACACCGCAGCTAGCAGACAGCTCCTTGGCCCCAAGTTAGTTACAAACTGATATTAAAAACCTGGGAAGCCCCTTAAAGTCTCACTCTGGGCCAGCCAGGCAGATCCCACAGGCTCCTTGGCTAGAAGCTGAATGCTGATGAACAAAACCAAGAAGAGGGATATAGTTTGGGGATAAAGCAGAAAATGAATTTGCTGAACAGAAAGCTCTGCTTGGCCTCCTTAATCCTCGCAGGTTGGGAGTAATTGCAGTGATTCCATAAAGCTCAATCACAGAGGGTGCAGTGGTTAGATGGTCATGTCTTTGGCAGGCAGTGGTTCATATTAATAATGTTCCAGGCTTTCAAAAGCAGCCTGTATGTCTAAATCAATTACTTCCCGCAGCCCTTGTGTGTGGTAAGCAAGCAATGTTATCTCTTTCCTGAGATAAGGAAACCAGAAGGAACTGAAATCGTTACAACAGGAATGTGAAGCAGACAGGACAAGGGCCCCATATTTCTTTTGTTTAGAGTTGTGCTTTGAAGAATTTCTCCAGCCTGTTTCTCTTTCTCCTTTTATGTTATTCATTGTTATCTCTTCAGATTTCAAAAAGTGAGTTAAGCACCAGAAAATGTGCAGAGCTGCCGAAACGCCACCTAAAAGGGCTCTGTAAGCCTTAAGAGCCCTACAAGGGCTTCACTACAAGAGAAACATTTCATGCTTTGGCCTTACCGTTTAAAAAGGGCATCAGATGATATTTGCAAAGAAAAACATGAAAACTACACAAAATGCAAACTTCTATTTAGAATGAAAGCTGATACTCAAACATGTACCTACAGTAGCTGCGATGTTGAATAAAGCATTCAACATTGACAGTGGTTTGATACTTGACATCATTTTATCTATGAAAAATATTAAACTTTTTCTATTAATCCTCAAAATTACTTCAAGGGAGGCAATTTAATAATGAGGACAATCTCTGTGGCTGGCCCAGTGTAAGACTTCCCAGGGGGCTTCCCAGGTTTTTAGGATCTGTTTGTAACTTGGGGCAAAGATCTTTCCACTAGCCTCCTAGAATGGAGCGAGATGTGTGCTTCTGAGGGGACTAAGAAGATTTATTCTCTTATTTCTTAGCAGCATGATTTGTTCAGCATTCCCACTGGACATGCCCATGCAGTTTATCCAAGGGTATCTTTGCTAAAAAGCACAGTGGATGGAATTCCAGCTCTACTGATGCTGATGGCAAAAACTCCCAAGTATTTTGATGAAACTCGCCTGGTATTAATTTCCTGAGTCACACTACAATTTTGGTCATTATTTTGGGGAAAAAATCAAAATCTGCACAATAACCTTTGTGACCAGATGGGAAAACTATTACAGTACATCTGTATGTAGTACATCTGGTATGGGGTGTCCATGCATGCAGTCTATAACTCAGGGGCATTATAGAATAATTCTCTATACTGTAGAGATATGTGAATCAGTATAGAAGCAATCCAACCGCAGTAGTACAGGCATCTACCCAGTCAAGAGTGTTTAAAAGTAGCTCAGATTTCTGTGTGCTTTGTATACTATGCAGTGAAGCTGTTCCCTCTCTGACAAAAAATATTTACATTAAGCCCCTTTTATCAGGACGATATGTAAGCTTAATTACAATGTAAACATAATCTTATGTTACAACAAAGACTTCTAATTGGATGTTTTAAGAAAGACTTCTTTTACTGGTTTGCTACAAATCCACTCCACCTCTTCTTAGTATCTGTTCTGTGCTGGCAACAGATAACTTGGGTATTTTAAAAGCAATAGGATTTACCAAAAAATGTCCCTCAGCCCAGCATTATTTCTACTTTAAGTCAGAGACCTACAGAAAGAATTGAAAGATGAGGGTCTTTTCTATACTTTGACAAAAAGCCATGCTAAAAGTATTGATAAAACAATAGGAGAAAAATAAATCAAGAAATATCTCCGAAGTCTAGCATATAGGGTGTTTCATTGTTCCAAAACAATATAAAAGAGAAAGTTGGTACAGAGCTCAATTATTGCCTTGAGTGCAGTATCAGTATTGCTCATGTCTTCGAAGAACTCTCTGATTTTTCCCCTAAGTTCATAAAGCTGCTGTAGGCTGCCTAAGAACTGATAAAGAACTTCACTTTCTGAGGCTAAATGTGATGTCCTCACCAGAAACAGCTGTGTTAGGAGGTTCTGACAGATTCCTGTTGTCCCAAGGGTCATTTCTTGGTGAGGTACATTTGTTCCTATCACTAAAATGCTGCAGGCAGAACCCTCAGCTTGCACAGATGCTTTGTGCAGACTTATCAGGGAGAATCCTGGGCATCCTAACCAAAATTTATGTCCTAATTTCAGGGGAATTATGCCATAAGCAGCCACTTCCCCACAATGTGGCTCTGGAATCTTCTAGCCCAGAAGAGTGCTTAAGCTGCTGAAGGTGTAGGTAAATCCAAGCAACCAGCATGAGTGCGTGTGTCATGTAGGAAAACTCCAGAGGAGTTAGTGTCAGAGAGATCCTTTCCTGGTGTCCTGATTTTGTACCTAATCTTCTAATCTTTGATGGCACTAACTGCTGGAAATAGGGAGGACTGACCCTTAGAGCTGCTGCTGACAAAGGATGAAATATGGCAGTGGCACAGCACAGCAACAGAACTGCCAGTGCTGACAGGTCTTACAGGCTCTGTAGGCAGCATTTGAACCACAAATACAAACACTTAGTATTAAATGGAGTAGGGTATAAAGGTGAGGAGCTCAGACAGGAACAGGCAAGGTGCATAGGTTGATATGCACCCCAAGATATCTGCATATCTCTCTATGAATTGACTTACATAAAACTTTTGGAAGTGCTAAATAAACATACCACGTCAATACTTCTGCAACTGTCACCTGGAATGTCTGCATTCCCATTTTGGTTCTGACATTGATTCCCTTTTTGCCCTTGGTGAGACAATTAGCAGTACCAGGTTAGACCTCCTGGATTCATGACACAGAAGTCCTTATTCTGCAAATATAGAAGGGTTGCAACTTGCTTTAATGTTTTCACTCATAAAAGCAAAATATTATAAGAATAATATATATCCTTCCTGCTCCCAGTTGGGTTAGGAGATTTCATGTTTTTCCAGTTCTTTGAAGATGTAAAGATTGACACTGAAATCAAGTATTTTTGATAAGTTGCTTATATGCCATAAAGGCAGCATGATAATCAGAGATGTTCTGCAAGGTGATCTATTACCTCATCTTAATGTAGTTTTTCTTAACAAGGTGTAGCTTATCTTGTATAACTGAGTGTTGGAGGAGGAAACACGGTGGGAATATTTTGGGTACTTCTATATCTGGTAGATCATAAGCCAAGACAGATATTTTTCTAGATAGGCTGTCATCTTCCTCTTTGTACTGGTCCCACTACTTTGGTATGTCTCATTCAAACAACCCTGCACTTGGACCACAACCTCTGCCTTTACCTCACTAATGTACTACTGTATCTCAAGCAATAAGAAAAAGATGCAGATTTTAGGGGATTTGAATAACATCACTTAAACTGCAATGACTCTCCTGAATACCTGAGGCAGTGTAGCCTTTCTGGAGCAACATTCTGTGCTCGGGATGATGCATACATGCAAGCAAGACAACAGTGTTTCTTCTTCCCTATAATGTACATTTGGCCAGCCTGATTCCACCTAGCTTGTGTGCTTCTGAAACAGTATTTTCAGATATCCACATGTGGGGATAAGCCCTTTGAAGTGTTAGATCAGATGGTCATGAACAAAACCCCGCGATCCCTCACACAAACTCAAAAATCAGTGAGAGATGCTCAGAGAGCACCTAAATCTCAGCTTTGGGAGGAAAAAGCAGGAATAATGGTTTCAACAACAGCTAGAGAAAAAAGTTGCCAAATGCCCCTGCCATCCTCAACCAATCCCATTGCCCCGTTTCCTCTGTCAGGGGCCTCCCCACCCATCCTCAGTACACTCAGGGAACCTTTTCATGGGATTTTGCATATATGTGCACTTTCATATGTGTTATAGTTTCTTTCTAAAATATTCAAAACTTCTTTCAAGTCCCAGGTCTGTGTCAAATTCAGCATGTGTGAAGACCATGGGCATAACATAGGAAACTGGATAAATTGATATTAAAGGATTTCAGTTTTCAGTACTAACATTGTGCAAGAAGTGCACGTCTCTAAAATAAGAAGGGGAATAGCATGCAATGGTGAACATATAAGAGCCTAAGCTCTAAGCTGGAAAACCTGACTCTTAGCAATTTTCCTCTGAAATTTTCACAATTTTGTGCTCCATGTCCTCTACTGTCCGTTCTACATCTTTACTCTTCTCACCTCAACAATGAATTTACCAAATTTATTGACTACAGTGTGGAATAGCCCCTACAGTACAACTTGCAAACCAAAAGGGTTTGTTTCTTTTTCCATATACATGAAATGCTCCATATGTAGAAATAGAGATTGGAAAAGGCTCTGTCAATCTGACCTCAGTAATACTCAACATGTCTTAATAAAATGTTTTAGAACTTTTTATTATTTTTGTTAGAAGAGACTTGCTTCCCACATGCAATTGCCGTGAGATTCCAAGACAGAGTTGTTACTACAACAGGTATCAGGTTTAAAGAGCTGAACATAAATGTTATAAAGGAAAGCATTATCTCTATGCACAAATGTATGCATGCATGGGGATATGTGTTGATGTGTAAGTGCATGTACATACATTTATCTGCATATATTCCTGGTTTTGTATACATGCCTCCCTCATCCTGCCATCACGGAGGCAGAAGGCAATTTTGAAGCTTATTTTAAAGCAAAATAAATTGCCTGCTGGCAATTCCATCTTCAAAATGTTCCAGTAAATTGTTTTGTTAAGAGTAACATCATTTTCATCTCACCTAATCATTATTTGTCTAAACAGTGCTTTCCTTTTAAAAATACATTGCTTTATACTACTGTTTTGCTGATTTATAAACTTCACTGCCCCTAAACTAGCAATATTGCAGAGCATGCTGATTACATGACTAGATTGGGTGTGACTATGCCTGAACTTCTTTCTGAAAATGAGGTCTGAGCTACAAGGATCTATTGTCCTCACCATGAGCGAAAACAAGGACACAAATAACACAGCTATTACCTATTTATGTCAATGAAAAAAAACTTGCTCACTTAAAAATACGTGTAAAATCCGTGTGTTGCTTAAAATTACTTCTCCAAAAAGACATTAATTTTTAAATCCTTTGTTTTTCCCTCTAAGATACCAGGAAAGCAAGACTTTCAGGAAGGGGAAAGGGAACACTGCTCTTGTACACCTTCTGTGTGCATATGTTAACAAACAGGAGTTCACTGAGTGTGGCACTTTCCTTTCAATCCTGCAAACACAGTTACCATTACTTCCCTAAGCCTGAGTGACCAGGACTCTACGTGCCCACTTCCACAGAACAAGAACCAGGTCCAGATATGTGCATTACATTAATTGTGCAGGATAGGGCACTAATCCTTACTCCAAAGCCCTTTCTTTCATACTGCAGCTACATCAAAAGTAGAATTGCAAGAGAGCACAGAAAAGCACAATCCAGAAACACATGGACTCACTTCTCAAATTCAAAGGCAGATGCAAATTACAAGCAATGAAAAATAGGAAGTGCTGCATTCAGCTTTCTGCCCTGGAACACCATGTAGTAAACTCCCAACCACAGCAAGCACAACACACAGGACTGTGTTTTCATGAAAGGCTTGCTCCAGCCTTCTGCAGCAGTTTGAACTGAGCTCTCAGTCAGGATATCTGCAGACTCTGTAAATTACGTGGATGATGTAATCTAGGTCAAACTATGAAGAAAAAAATCCATATTAATTTTTCTTTTCCCCAGCTCCTTTTTCATCTGTTTTACAAGATTTATTCCCTCCATAAAATTGTACAGTAGTTAAATTCTTAACAAACAGGATATCTTGGTAAAAATAGTAGAGTAATATATCTACTAGGAACCTTAAAAATTATTATAATTAATGTGCTAATAGTTACAATAATATTAATAATAATAATAATGACAATGCATATACATTTATTTAACCAACTGGCATCTCTGGACTCAGTCAAGCACAGAGCAGAGTCTTCACCTCTTTTCCTACATATATTTGCAAAGACCATTTCACTGTACTTCATCACGGAGTTTTTGGAAACATTGTTTTTTTCCTGCTCAGGTTAAAAAAAAGTTTTAGTAGAATGTCCGAGGGATTCATTCAAATCCTTGACTATAGATTCCTAAAAAGCCAGGTATTTCACCTAAGTCAAAGACTATGCAATGCTTCTAGGGTCTACTGAGGAAACAGTAATGGACCATGGCATTTTAAGTAAAGACTTTCCACACACTATTCTGTTCTGCCACAGTTATCCGGTGGTACATCTTTCAACCAAACACCAGGTGTGAGATGCATTCCACATGAATTTACAGGCATACTCAGAATGCTGTAAGAGTTTCTGACATGATGTGTATGCATTTCCTTTTTTCTTTTTTTTTCCCAGGGATATCTGGAGTCGTCGTTGTCATTCATCGCATCTAGCAGCTTCCAATCTGACTTAAAATCATTCTTTGCCAATATGAAATATCTGCTGGTCATGATGCATGCCATTTCTTATCTCTGAAGATGTGAACGTGTGTTTCAGATGTACACAGCCCCATACCCTGCTATCTCTTAAGGGCAAGTTTCTGAGAAGTGCAATGGATAACAGGTCAATGAATAGCAATTTTTTTTTTTTCTCACAAGAGAAAAACTGTTCTAGTAAAGACAAGATGCATTCAGGCACTTAATATACACAGATAGGAACAGTACATTGCATTACGAGACCTTTCCCACTCATGTGCCATTAACATTAACCAGAAGCATAAGATATTAAAGGCTTAGATGCAAAAGGAAGATGTTGCTGCAAACCACACACTAGACACCCAGACAGTTCTAGAAGCATCAGTGTGATACACAAACAGTATTGAAACAGAAAAAAAATATTGTACTGTATTCAGGAGGATCTGTTTTCCCAGGATGTTATACATGTAAATGTTTTATAAAAACAAGAAATACATATATCAAAATATATGGAAGAAAACAGAAATGTATAGTTTACAGTTAAGTGTCATCCACATGTTTAGGTGTTTCTGGGATGCCTGCTGCTGCTTGTCAGACCTGCTTCAACATGACTAGGCACCTCAGGGAAGTTTTTTACATAAGACGAGTGGTAGAAGGGTGAAAGATGGAAAATCAGGGTGATAATGATGGCTAGCAGGGCAGATTATGAAGCAGCTGACAATGGAAAACCAAGACAGTAGGAAGACCAGCACAGATAACAAACTCTTACTTTCTGTTCATGTATTTAATGTCCATGTGTGGTGGAGGTATATATCTACAGGTGAAAGGAATAATCTCAGATTTTAGGCATCGTAAGCATCAATGCCAATATATATATTCTTTATTTGTATAAATATAGATGTAGATATTCACATTTATAAGCCTTCTATGAGCCTTCTAAGATGCATATAATTGTTTCTACCCTGGAATGCTTAAAATTAAATGAATGGCAATTGCACTTCAGTAATGCATTCTACCAGAGAAATTAAAACTAAACTTGCCTATCAGGGGAAAAGGCAGGTGCTACATTATTTCTATCATGCCTCCAGTGGAAATCAGCTAAATGATTTCCAAATGACAGAAATTGTCTCAGTGACTTACTCGCTAATAATACTAATTTGAGTTAAAATCTGTTTTCTTATTGGTAATATCTGGAATTTTATTCTGCCTTCTTTGGAATACCGATACAGTACCAAAGACTTTGGAATAATAGAATGTGCAATAATTGAACTTTGAGATTATAAGTGTTATATTGAAGTCTCAAAAAAACTGTTAACTTCTCTCAATTAGAATAAAATATAGTTACTTCTTCTTCCAGAGATTTCAGCTACAGATGCAGAAGTGTTAGAGAGGTATCCTCATTTCTGTCCTAAAATGTTTTTGCTGTCCTCCCTTAAAAGTCTATGTTGATTTAAAGTTCTTTTCCCTCACAAAATCTTTATGGTAGCTAGCTAGTATAGCTTTCAGATTTTATCTTGCCATATGTTTCAAGTTGTGTGCTTCAGTCTGCATCTGCGGAGTGTCTGCTACGGTAGGGCTACAACATCAACTCAAAACAATTGGGACTACAGTCTTTATAGTAATTACTCTCCACAGCTGTTGAAATCAGAATCTCTAAAAAAGGAACTTAAAAACTGTAGCTTCTCTCCCTCTCCCTCTCTTTCTTTATTTTTATCTGAGGCAAAAACAAGCACATCTTGATGGGGCTTTCTGAATTGAAAGATGGAAGCAGATTTTTTTCATGGTATAATATAAAAACACACTGCTTTAGAGTATGGAATAAAGGTACATCTGTCTTTAACCACGAGAGATGATTTAAAGAAAATCTTACGTAAAAAAAAATGTTATAGTACAATACATCTTAGGTGTTAGAAGTCTCATTTGAAAATGACATTGACTAAGTTCTGCTTTTCAAAAAAAATTTGCTGGTTGTCAGAAACTGAAGAATTTATTAACAGCTAAAATCCTAGCAATACTGAGCTTGCCTCTCTTACGGTCTATGAAGGTATTGCCAACCTCTTTATCTCAACAGCTAGACATCAAAAACAAAATCAACCTGTCTTTCCAGTAAATATATCCAAGCACCTGCATGTCGTTAGATGTGGCATCACTACAATGATTCAGAAGCTATAGAGAAACATACTTACAGTATCAAGGAAGAGTTTGACCCTGCAGTTCACACAGAACTGCTTGATTAGACTAATTCATTCACAGTCTGAGTGCAGTAGCCATTTTTATCTGTTCCAGTAGTGTTATTTTAAAACCACTGTAATTAAAATAGTATGCTCATAGGATTATAACAATGCTCAGTTTTAAGTGACCTCAGGAAGTCAAACACAGGATCTCTATTGAGGGCAGATCAGGTTGCTCACAAATTAGTCCAACCAGGTCTTGAAATCCTTCAAAGACAGAGACAGAACAGCCTTGTTGAGCAACCTGTTCCACTGCCTTACTGTCCTCTTGGGGAAAAAGTTTTTTTCTTGTATCCAGTTTGAACCTCTCTTGAACTCCTGTCCACTACCTCTTGCCCTCCCACCATGCTCCACCATTTGGAACCTGTCTCCAGCTTCTTGATCACCTCCTCACCTCTCCATATAAAGCTGCTATTATGTTTTCCCAGACCCTCTCTTCTCCAGATGGAACAAGTCCTCTAGTAATAATGTAAAAGCAAAAAGATACATACACATATGAAAAAAGCAGCAGTGATTGCATTTAGTATTATTATTGCTGCTAAAACACAACCAAAAGTTGGCATACTGTTCTGTTTTTAAAAAGGGAAAAGAATGTTCCTGCCCCAAATGATTGAGAGTGCAGATTTTCAAAGGTATTTAAGGAAACTGATTTCTATTAGATTTGGGGGAAGCCAAATATCTAGATAGCTTCAGATATTCGGCCTTAAAACACTGTAAGAAAACACTACTGTCACCACAACTGGAGTCCTTAAAGGTTCAGCAAACACAAGAACTTAAGCATTTGAGCAGCCACATCTGGAATACTTTCAAACCTACAAGGAGCACATGCATAAATGTTTTCAGACTATTAGCTAAAGAAAGGGAGTGCAAGAAAAAAAAAGGAAGGCAACAAATACAGGGGCAAAGGGTATGTATGTGATGCTCAGGAGTACATTTTTATGATAAACCCAGTTATTTTCTTTTTTAATGTGTTAACAAGTTGCCAAACAAATCTCACTACTGTGGTGGTGAGAAACTTCATTTCTAAATCTCAACTAAATCAAGGAGCAATGTCAACACTTCTGTGACTGCACTGTGTTAAAAAAATATACAAGGTAAATTGCTCTGGAGGAGTCTTAATCCATCCATGAGAACAGAATCTGAGTTCTTCTGTTTGTCTGGAGTTCAGGAGATGAACTCTGTCCTTTGGCAATACATTAGCAATGGCTCTAAGGTTCACTTTTCAATGAGTTCCTCAATACTGCTGAAATCCACCCCTTTCCTTCGTGCATCACAAGGTTCAAATTATTAGAACTGTTGCTATAGCAGCATTGGGAATCTTCTTCAAATTAAAAAAAAGCATTTTGGTTTATTTTTTGATCTACCCAATGATTTTCTTGCATTTGACAAGGATGTTGCTTTTGGTGGGAATTTATTCCATTCTCAGATATGTGTCAGAAGAATCTAGAATGTTCAGACAGATCTCTTCCTGTTACTTTTGTGCTATAAATTTAAAAATTAATAACTAGGAAATAAATGTAAATTATTTCCAAGTAATAAAATGTTATATCCTCATTTTATGAACATTAATGACAATTTAAAAAATGGTGAAGTTCAATCTGCCTAGGCAGACTCTAACATAACAATTCAGTTACCTAATTACATCATGATTACCTACAAAGTCAGCCACCTTACACATCTATATGTGGATGAAGTTACTCATTTTTTGCAGAATTTGCACCATGCATTACACGGGCAGGAGTTGAGAAGCTAATTTGAAGACACTGAAAAAAAGAAGATGCACAGGAAACAATTCCTTTAAATTATTAAATATTTAAAATTTTGGGGAACGAAAATAATGAAATACTGAAGAGAAGCGGATATGCTTCTTTTATACAGCCTAAAGGGTAGACCATTAAACAATGTATTTTAATAATAAAGTTCACCTTAACTGAGTTTAAAAGAAATTATAGGCATTTTCTTTTTCCTCTTTTAAGCAATGTTGTACAACTTTCTCTCTCTAAATACATACATCTACATCAGTGTGAAAAATGTCCTAGGATGTAACAAACAAAAGTACATCTATCAAACTCCTGGTTTTTCTTCTTATCCAACTTCAGAAAAACACATTGAAGTGTACTGGGTCTGACCTGTGCACTAGATCCAAGGAGCACCAGTTATGAAAAATGTATATAAATACTTGCAAGAATAGAAGAAGTTGATTCTACTATGCTGGTAGTTTTTCCAGGGCTCATTGTTGCTTTTTCTAGTCTTCCAAAGTTTCCACAGAAGCCCATGGTTAAGGCACAGAAGTTGTGCAAGAGGGCTGCTGCAGTTTTTCTGTTTTGATGAATGTATCTCCAATTCTTAAAGCAAGATAGAAATCAAGTATTTAAATAACTGTAAGATTCTGTATTTGTTTTCAGGGACACTAGGAAGATGGTAATTATATGAAGCAAGTCTTACTCTTTCAAGGTCACTCCTCCCTACTCTGCCTGTGTATGTTTTCTCTCTAACTAAATGTAGACTGGAAGCACATGGAGAATAATAAATTATGGATAACAACTTTAATTCATAGCCCTCATAACTGAGAACCCTCAGTAATCTGCACTTACTCTCCTATGCAGCAGCAAACAAGCTATAAATCTTCTGAATGTTTTACTAATATGCCTCTCTTTTCCAGCAATCACAAGCAATGTCTCCAAAAAATAGTTGCCTTATTCACTCCCACGGTATTGTGGAACAGTTTGATAACCATGGATTTACCATTAGTGGAGAGTTCAAACACAGTTTTAATCTCAATGAAAATAGGAGGTTTTAGTTGGTTACTAGGGCACAAACTCATCTAAATCCTTTGCTTTGTTTACACTCTCAAACTATTTTTTTCCAAATAGAGGTTGATAGCATAGGAAAATTGGGAGGAAAATGAAACAAAGAATACATTAACAAAGTGAATACTGGATCAAATTCTTTGCATCTTAATTAAGCCATGATCTTGTTTAACAGGAAACTTACTTGGTTAAAAACCAGCAAAATACAGCCATTGTCTGGGGAGTATGGGAGGCACATTGAACAACCTGTGCAACAAGAAATTCCATTGAAACTTGCTTGTGACCTGGTGAGAGTGCTGCCAAAAGGACCTCTCTTGAAAGGAAGTGAATGCCACTTGGACTGCTAGAAACAGCATCTTGCCACCAAGCGGAACATGGCTAAAGGAAACGAATTCTGGTCTGCTGTGCATGTCTGCAACAGCAATGGCTGCTACTAGCTGGAGTACTGAGAGAAACACAACAGGAACTCAGAGCAGGTTAACTCACCACGTACCTAGGGAATTTCATGGAGAGCATTTGCATCCTGTGGTAGCTGCATCTAGGCTAAAAGGCAATGAAAATGTACTACACACTCTTCAAAAAAGCTACTGCCCTGAATCAGCCAAGACTTCTTTCACTTTTAAGACAAACAGGATGGACTTAAGCAAGGGCATAAACAATTTCTCAGGTCAGCAGGAATTCATGCAAAAATACTGGTGTTTTTTGACAATCCAGGAAAGTTTTAATATAAATAAATTACAAGTAAAAACTCAATTTCATGTTGAGATATAAACTCTACAATAGCCCGTTTATTAAGATCAGCTCACATATGCTGCAGAAGAGTGTTAAGACCCCCTCAAACAAGCCATTGGAGTAAATTTGAATAACAAAAATAAATTATCTCTGGACAGAAATTATTCAAAGATTAGCTTAGCAAGCAAAGTATTATGTTCAATGATTTTTTTTTTCCCCAAACCTACTATACTAAAATAAAATAGTTGTAGACTTAGGAATAAAAAAGACCGAAAACAGGAATGTGAGTTAGCAGGCATACAATATGTCTCTGCAACTGATTCTCACTACTCTTCAGCCTCCCACCAGCTGTAACTGAATCATTTTTCCAACTTGTTAAAGAGTGGATTATTTCTGAAGCTAATGTATCCTTGTTCAGAAGGCAAAGGAATTTCCAAACTTATTTCCAACCTACTCTTTCCCTTATATACATACACATATAATCATGTGTAGCCACTGCTGCTGTGTTCCATGTGTTCAAACAGTAGGAGTCATCAGTAACAGCAGCTGCTCTGCATGGGGAACATGATATCCTTCTGAAAAATCAAGACCCAATTCCTATAGCCACGAACAGCCTCAACACTCTGAATCACAGAGTCACACATTTCTGCCCATCTTTTCCCATGAATGTTCCACAAGGATCATGGTACTGTCCGTCTTCTGATCAGAACTTAGGGCTTCATGATGAAAAGGTCATAAGAACAAGTAATTATAATGGCTACTACATTAACTGTAGCAGTCACCCAAGCACCTGTACAAGAAAAGTACCTCTGTCCCCCATGGCTTCCACATAGTTTTGTCTATCTTCAATTTATTTACAGATAAATAACATGTCCTATAGATTGCATATGTAAGATCCCAAGGATGTTTTCATTAAAAAAAAAAAATCTAAATGACCTAATCATAACTTATTTCATTGCACACAGATAAAAATCACATTTAACCAACATTATCTAAAACTTCATGTTTCAGCAAGACTTATCTTCAGTAATGTCTTTGAACAAATACCTTGAGAGGGCAATCTGCTGTCACAGGAGGATAATGCACCCACTGCAAAGCCCCTATGCCAATATATTTGCTCTCCTTCTGTCATCTCTGACTCAGCCTTCTCCCTGCTCTTCATTCTGGTCCTTGTGGTTGGCAGCTATTGAAATAACAAGGACCACAGTATATGACTTGAATGCAAAGGAGATAAATCAGCATGCTGCCTGCCTCCTAACAATACCGTTTTCCAGATTATCCATGGCTTCTGCAAAGGCTCCACATATACTTTGGGAAGGACATGAAGGATTCAATAGCAAAGAGGCATTGGATTAAAAAAATACTCAAAATCAGACTTCTTAACATTTCTCAAAGAACTGAAGTGGCCCACTTGAAGAGTTTCCCTCAAGGACAGCTTATTCTCAAGCAACATTCAGAGGGAAAAACAAGATGTTAAAGATTACAGGGCATTATTAGCATTCATGGGACATTGTAGCTGTTCCTGACTCTTTTACTTGTTGATTCAGGAATTCAACACTTCATCCCTTGCCTCAGTTTCCCAATCAAACACAATATAAATAATGATACTGACATTCTTTCTTAAAGTGCTGTTGGAACTGTGCATGATGAGCACTTCATAGAAGCTGCGTGTAAGTACTATCATTCTCTTCTTTTTTTTTTTTCAGTTTAAGAGACACTTAGCTATAAGTGAGATAGATGCCATTTCTAAGAACCTCTTAAGACCTCAGAATTTGGTTCATACAATATAAGAATTACATGGCTGTGCCATCCTCTGTGTCATCAAGTAGCGTTTGACAAAGCAACATTAATTTGGTAGGAGCTCAATTATAGGCTCAAATCCTCCTGGTTGCCTTTTAGAGGTTCTGCTTTTCAAGGGGTTCATCTCTCTCAAAAGAGATATGATTTGCAAAAAAGAAGCTCACAGTGCATGCAAAATTAGTTGCAGTGGTTCAAAAGAAAGTGGAACAGCAGCATTCACTTCAGTAACTGCATTTATGCCTCTCTAAAACTTCACCTCCATTCTCAGAAAACTGAATTTTCATACACTACTGCCCTGTTTCATTGAAGCAAATTTTAATTTCCTTCCCCTTCTAACCCACAAAAGGACTTATAAAATGTCTACACTCTCTTCCCATTTCCAACTTCTTTCTTTTGTTTTGACCTTTTATCTATGTGAGAAAGCAACAACGCTGAAAGATTTATACTTAAAGAGTGGGGGAGTGAATGTGAGCAAGGTGCAGAGAACTGTGATTAATGCACCCAGTTTGTTTGTTTAAATAGATTTTACAACTGTCTTACAAGAGAACAGCAGGGGAAAAGTTTAGTTTGAGGATCAAATGGTTCTTCAGCATACATCTTACACTTATAAACATCCTTATCCTTGTACAGATGCATCTTCATATCTTGGACTACATATTGAACATACAATTTTGTTGGTGAATAAGTGGCATGACCTCTGTTTTGTGTATGTCATTATCTATTAATAAAGTGGTATAAAGTCTGTTCCCTTGTAGTGACTATGTAACATCTTTAGCATAGGGTGAATTAAAAAAAGTACAAAACAGAAGAGAAATTCAAACAATGTGTCAGAAGCACTCTGCAATGAACAAGACCTGTTGTATGTTAGCCCTGAAAGGCAGCTCACACCCACCCAGCCACTTGCTCACTCCCCACAATGGGATGGGGGAGAGAATCAGAAGGGTAAGAGTGAAAAAACTTGTAGGCTGAGATAAAGACAGTTTAACAGGGAAAGTAAAAGCCATATATGTAAGCAAAGCAAAACAAGGAATTAATTCACTACATAACACGGACAGGAAGGTGTTCAGCCATCCCCAGGAAAGCAGGGACCCACCATTTGTAAAGGTGATTTGGGAATACAAACACTATTGTTCCAAACATCCCTCACTTCCTCTTTCTTCCCCAGCTTTACATACTGAGCATGATGCCATATGGTGTGGAATATTCCTTCAGTCACTTGGGGTCTGCTGTCCCATCCATGTCTCCCCACAACTTCTTGTGCACCCCCAGCTCCCTCACTGGTGGGGTGGTGTGAGAAAGAGAAAAGGACTTGACACTGTGCAAGTACTTCTATCAGCACTGTTTTGGTCAAAGATCCAAAACACAGCACCATAGGAACTACCAGGAAGAAAAAAAACTCTATCCCAGCCAAAACCAGTACAAGGGCTATAGGTGCATTTCCAAGTAACAGGAGAATCCCGTGCTGCTGAGCTCAGCAAGCAGTGAGTAGGTGATTGTTGGTGGGAATTAAAACCAGAGCTAAGGGGTTCTTGATCTTCCTTTTCTTCAGAGGAAAAAAAGTGGGGAGAAGAACTGAATGGTAGGTTGGAGGCTGCTAGGCTGCAGACAGGCAGAGAGGGAGAAACCTACCTGTGGGGTAAGACTAATGACTGAGGGTGGGGGGACAGACCAAGAAATAACAGAAATAGGCACACATATGAACTGAGATTGACAGAGAAAAGAAACAGAAATAGTAGGATGAAGGAGAAACATCTTGTCTGTGAGACATGGGAGACTGTTTGGCAATGAGAGAATAGGGTGAACAGCAAGTCTGCAAATAAATTAGAACTCTGGATAGCAGATTCAAGGGAATAAATTGTGCTCTGAAAAATGTCATAGACTTAAAAAGTTAGATCAAATGTAAGCCAGAATAGTAGAGAGATCTTGATAAATCTGCTCTAAGCAAAACAGGTAGACTCCTTCTTGTTACTAACTGCAAACTTTCAGAACATTAATGCCAGGGAGGTTTGAACCCTTTTGACTGCCATTCCTAGCAAAGAACCATTACACACATCCTGAGAGAATGTGAATCTGACCTTGAAATCTACAATGTGCCTGTGAATCCATCTCTTGCAGAGTGTGATCCTGAGACAGCTGATAACAATTGTCTTCCAGCCTTTGAGTTGCAGACTGCTACTAAATAGATTGGCAAAATATTAGTTATCCATCCTTATCAGAAATTCTCAGCACTCCATATAAAAAAAAAAAAAGCCCTTGCAACACTGCTTCTATAATTGCACTGATTATTTTAGCCACTGGAAACACACGAGGCAGCTACAGTGAGCCTCTCTCACAAGGATGCGCCAGTAATTGGTATTACCTTCTAAACTGTGACTCAGCACTAGTCCCTAATCCAACAACCTGTGGTTACATCTTCTGCCAACATACAATGCCATAAATCTCCTTCCCAAAGACATCTTTACAATTTCTTGAAGGTAATTACAAGTTCATTTTTATGAAAATACATCCCCTATTATAATTTCTGCAAATCAAAAGGCTTTCTTCAAGTTTGATTTGACTTTTTCTACAATTTTTTTTGCTTTAGCATAAAAAAGAAACATGTACAACAGTTTAATGTATTCAACTGAGCCAGGATGATGTACAAGAAAAACAATTTTCTTTTCCTTCAAAACACATTTTGCTCATCCTGTCTAGTTTGTCTGTAGCAGGAGCTCTTCCTTGTTCCAGAACAGCAAACCTATTTAAAGAGAGTCCAAGCACTTCAGAGACTTTTGTTCTAATGCAACATACATATTATATCATAAGCATAATTCCTACATGGCTAATTCTCGCAATCCATGTGCTATCCCTCCACATCTTCAAGTATGTTGGCACATTTCTACCGATTTAATGAAACTCTCTATTTTCAACAGTTTCAATCACAGCCTCCTTTCCAAGGCCTAATATCACCTTCTGAGGAACCAGCATTACATACATAAGAGAGATATTCCAATACTGTTCCCTCAAGCTGTGTTGCAATCCAAACAGCCTGGTCTTGAAAACCTTTCCATCTTTGAACATTTAAAAATATAATTTACAAATCTAGCCTAGACACGGGTATCCAGATAAATGACAGAAGATCAAATACATTTTTCCAGGGATCTGACAACACGTGGCTCTGAGGAACACATGACCAACTGGTGGCCTTTTCACCTCTTGAGGCAAGCCTATTCCTGCCTTGGGTAACTGGCAGACTGGAAAGAAGCAATTCCTTTCATTTACTTAGGAATTGCTCTTCCTAATCTACAAGTGCTGATGTAGCACAACTGGGGGCAGGCACACTGCAGTAAAGGTTGCAAGGAAGAAATCACAACTCTGGAACACAGACAGTGGATTTATTTTAATGGTTCTGCGTATGGCTACATTAAAAAAAAAAAAGCATAATTGATTTCCTGCTGATGCTCTCCTCCAAGTTAATGAATGAAAGCTGCTTATGTTAAAAGTCATGCAGCATGATAAAGTCTGCTACTACTATCAAGACTGTAAAGAAAAACTGATTATTAGGGTCTGAGGCAATACCTGTCACATAAGGAAAATGCCCAGCTTTGGGATGTGCAGAGTCCAGTGTCCTAGCATTGAAAAACAGTGTGAACCTGGTACTGACTCTCTATTTTAATCCCTCCTTTCCAATTCTCATTTTATTGGCATCTCTTATTTTCTCATTTCTCATTTATCATTTGCATCTCTCAAAGGAGCAGTACTTTGAAGGAGCTGAACTCTGCAGTATGATGCATGTGCTCCACTCAACACTAACTCATCAGTTTTCAACACTTGATCAAGGTTCTTTGGTTTGCCCAAGACAAAAAGGGAAGAAAATTGCTTCTGCAGGAAAGGTAACAAATTTCCTTTGGTCCAAGTTTAAGTTCTGAGTAGGCATGAAAGGCTCTGAGCTGTCTTTGTCCTGTCCATCTTCCACAGAGGCCTACAGGTTTGCTCAATTTTCACTGATTTTCTTCAGCCACAGGCGGACCTAAAACCAAGTGGTCTCCAGGTGGATAAAGTGCAGACTCTGTTCCATTTCTTGCACCCAAACTTTCTATAAAATAAACTTCACTTCTTTCCATCCTTACTTTCACTGTTATTTTCATAATGCAAAGGAGCAAATCTACAACATGCTCTGAATAGGTTACCTCCACTTTTGTCCCCTTGGCTAGGTTTGAAAGTTAAGCATGAGCACACTAACTAGTACAGGCAGGAGCATTTCACTGAATTGACAACCAGCCATGCTTCTTATCTTTACATTTGTTTTTACTACCTTTCTCTAACCAACAGAAATATAAACAGAGTAGTTTCAGTTTGGGAGGTTGAGGATGAAATCTCAGGAACTCTGAATCCTTTCTTTTGATCACCATTGGTTTTTCAAACAGATTAGGAAATCTGTTCATATCTCTAGGGTTCAGTATCTTGTCCAGTGTCAGAGGCTGCCAAGCACTTAATGCTCTCACAGAATCCGAAATCCTCAAATGAAAGGCAGGACGAAGGTGAAAGCTATTTGAGTACCTACCTTATAAAATACCATGATTTAAGGCTTAATCAGACCCCCAGATTAAAAATTGCACAGTATCAGTATTCTGATTAGATTTGATCAAGAAGATTTTAAAAATTATATAGCTCATACAGAAATCAGGAATCCACGCGAGAATTTGATTTTCTTTTTTTTAGCCCCTGTAAAAAAGGAAGTCAAAATTAATTTTTTAATACAGTGCTAAATAGTCTTCCATTGTTGGTGCAGGAGGGGGTGCCTGTGGCCATGTCCATTGCTGCTCTGTCAGATTATTCTCCGCTAGCCCCCCAGCAAGGGCACTCCGTAGGGAAGGATCCATCTCTCAATGCTTCCAGAGGTCCCATTTGCACTATTTCACACTTCAGAAACTGAAGGCTCCTCCTAATGCTGTTTCAACACTAGCACCTGCCCCAGCTCATCTGATGCCACACAATCCCTGAGTGATTGCATATTGTCTCCTGACTGGCAGCACGGCACCAGGGATAAAAGGAGGCTGCTGGCCAGAGCGGGCCTCCATTCTCCTCTGTTGCTCTGCCAGGATGTTGTCTGCACTTGCTTTGGCAACATGAGTAGAATGGGGTAACAGAGCCCCGGATTTGGAAACTGGGGCAGATTATGCCAGAGCTGACCTTGCAAGAATCAAGCTAGTCCAAGTCCCAGACTGAAGTGACATCAAGGGAACAGATGGGGAACTGCTTCCAGGTGAGGCTGGCACCAACACCAACTGCACTCCACTCCTTTGTGAACAGCCCTGCGGAGAGGCTCCTCAGCCCAAGAAACAACTTCACAAGCCAGGACTTGGCTGAGCCCTTCTGGGAACTGTGCTCTGAACCACGTGAGACTGCCAGTGTGTAGGATGGACTCAGGAGAGGCCAGCTGCTGGTAGTGTAAGGAGCTGTCTGGATCCATCCAACAGGGCAGAGAAACTCAGTGACATCCTAATAAATCATATGACACTCTGCTCTTTCTTGCTCCTTCACAGCACGCCAACATTTCAAACCAGATGTTGTAGAACTGCTTGCAGGATATTTCTGGCAGAATGCAACATGTCTTGTCCAGGATGCTCCTTAGTACAGGAGACCCATCAGATCCTATGTTATTAAGGTATTTTCCTGTTACAGTCAGGGACTGTTAATGACTAGAAAGCATAGAAAGTCAAAGAATTTAGTTTCATGGACACTGAGAAAAGGGAAAGCAGTCTAATCATTTTAGCAAAGCTTTGTATTACAGCTATTTTACTTCAATACATATCAGTGCTACTCTTCACACTTGTGAATGTCACTGGATATTCATAGAAAAATAATTCTTTTCCCTCATAAGTGGCTTTTGTAATGGAAAAAAGAGACCTGAAATCTGAAAACTGATCACTTTTACCTACCTCAAACTTTTATAAAAAAGGCAGAGGAAAGGGCAAGTAGGTGTCCAGCAAAGTTGATGCATACTGGTCCAGCCTAAAGAACTGGATTGCTTTTTCTCTTTATGTAGTTCTCAATCACCATCAGCTAATGTGACTCTTGTCTATTTTGTGCATAAAACCTACTTAGAGTCTAAAAATTTTGTTTTCTTCATGTTTGTTAAGGCAGAACACAAACTTTTAAAGACAACCAGCTATTCTTCAAACTCCTTACTCTCATGTTCCACTTGTATTTTATGAAAATTTCATCTCAGCTGAAAGCATTCTGGGTATTTTGTATATAATACAAGTGTAATGTTATTTTAATGAATGTTTGTACAGTACTGGTCCTTTAGTTACATTATGTAAAAAAAAAACTGGACACGGGTAATAGGAAAATAAGTTTGTTTCAGGAGCCTAATTGCTACACTGATGACAGTAATAACAACTCTGGCAGGCATTTGCTGATGTTTTGGAGTAGTATGATTTTTGCAGTGAAGAAATACTGAAAACACAGATTCCAGGTATTATTCTTACTGTAATTTGTCAGGGGTTTTTTATTTATTCCAAATATATGGGTCTTGTTTACTTAGTCAGAGACAGCCACATTTGCAGATACCTACAGAAACCCTGGTTAAGTAGGCTTTCTTCTTTGCTACTATTGGTCGCAATTTGCCTTTATGCCAGCTCTGGTTTTTGACCATTTTCTGTGTGTCCTGCATATTCTGTTTGAAATACTTTACAACCTAGAGACACTTGACCGTGTACAGCTGATCCAATTCAGAAAGACTTTGCTGCCAGTTATCCTCATGTGCCAATACTGAGCAATGCAAAACAATTTGTGACAGACGAGCATTCATCTACCACAGATTCTACTGCAATCAAGCAAAATCAGTGAAAGACTCTGCTTGACTTCAGCATGTGTTGGCTCAGATTTGCAGAGCCTGGTGTTTAAAGTATTCAAGGTGCATAAGGGGACTGGAAGCACCTTGTGGATTTCTCCAGTGTCATAAAACATGAGCCAAGTCCCAGATGATTCACTAAAAATTCCTGTAGCTGTGTTGTAACCAGCAGTATGGATTACTATATGCTTAACCCTTGATGTTAGATAATGCTGAATCACATCTTAACACAATCATCTATACCCACACAGGTCTCTCCTGAATTAAAACCTTTACCCCAGCAGTGCCCAGCCAAACTAACAGAATCAGATTTGCAGAAATGCAAGGCTGGGCATTGCATTCAATACTTGTCTCACAATTCAAGGGTAGTTTCAACAACAGGTTTCCCCTTTGCAGACTGTATTTTGAGTGCTGAGCCAAACCAGCCTGCAAAGTTTCCTTGAAATAATATTAACAGTCCTCCACTCACTATTAACCACAGATTAAATTAGCAGGAGCATTGTGCTCTATTAAACACTATTCTCTACTATTCTTGCTAGAAATTTGCTTCCAAAGTGTTTTATGCACCTGTTGTAAAAGGGAAATGACGTTTCAGCTTAACAAAAACTCTTTGTTATTATGCACAACCACTATTAATGGATTACACTTTTAATCCACTTTGTCACATAAATAGAAAATCTATGGTTTGATAGGATTAAGCATTTAACAAAGTATTATTATTATTGCTTTTCAAAAACAGTTATTTTCTACTAAAATTTTTTTGTACTAGTAAGTGTTTTAACTTGTTCAAAATAAATGTTTATTTTGGTCTTTAAAGCCAGGCAGTTGCTGCTTTCCCTCACTCACTCACACTCCTATTAACTTCAATAGGAAGAGGAGCATGCCCCAAGAAAATAATCTGTAGAAAAACAAATCTATGTTTTATCAACCTAATAGACATTAAAAGAATTAATTTTAAATCTCAGAACTGAAGATAGTCGAAATGACATAGCATATAAAGATATCATTAATAATTATCTTAACAATTTCTAATCACATTTAGAATCCTGTAAAGTTATCAAAACCCTCAAGTAATCTGATCTTGAGATGTTTTCTATTTACTCAGAATTCAAAGAGCTCCTTTCATGTGAAAGGTAGAAACAGCTTTGAAGATAAATGACAAAGGAGTGAGGGAAACCCTAAACAAATCATACCTCTGATTAAAGTATTATGTCCTTAATGTAATCTCCCGCATTTCTCATATTTCTTACAGACTTTAAACAACACATTCAGAGCAAAATACTCCTCAAATAACTTTTCTCAATACTATCTTGAGTATAAATTGTAAAACTACTCTGTATGGTTTGCCTGCCTGAAATGTGTAGTTCTATAGCTTGCCTTTTAGTCTCTGCACCATGCCATTGGAAGTTATATACAATATTCAGAAAGACTTCCTCATCCCTTCTCCCAGTGAGAGAGAACATATACTATTCATTATGTTGATGCAAATGAGGCAGCAGTTAATCATCTGCTTTGAAAACAAGGTACTTGGGCATTATTTAATTTCCTAAACCAGCAAACCATGTGTTTGCATTTATACAAATTGTTCTCGCTATTGCTATGTTGAAAAAAAAAAGCAAACATACTACATGCAGAGTGAATTCTGGCCTATAAGCCTTTTCCTATGTTTATTTGCATTTAGATCACTTTTAGAGTTGGCCTTTTCTGTCTTTTTTTCCCAGCCACAATTCTACTCACTTCAGCAAAATTGTCCATATCAATGAAGAAGGCAGAATTAGGCCTTTAATTTGCAATGGAGCCCAAGTTGTTGCAAAATCAGCACAAAAAATTAAAAGATCTATAAATTTAAAAAAAAACAAAAACAGTGGAAATAAAAGTTTGAACTCCATTAGATGGTCATCTCAGTGCAATTCTATAGAAAGCCTCTCTGAAGATTTTGAGCGGGTCTCCAGGTCTGACAGCAATAGGAATATTAAATATCCCTGCTAATGATTACCTTACCACATCTAAACACGCAAGAAAAAAAACCACAGAATGGGAAATACTAATTTGTTTCAACAGGTAAACAAAAAGATTATTGATCTTAAAAGTAGTATTTTTTAAATCTGTTTAGTAATACGCCCGTAAAGAGAAATCTGCTGAGAAAACAAAGGATGACAGAGTTCTGCTGAGCAGTAAGCCTAGAAAGTAAAATATTTTTAAAACTGATTGCATGGCATGCCTTACACAATAAGAAAGATAATAATAATAATGTGGAAGAACAGAAGGACTTTTTGAAGTGAAGACAATGCTTTAGACTTAAAGTTCTAAAAGCCAAATATTCTTATTCCGCTTTACAGAAAACAAGCATAATACACAAAAAAGTACACAGGCTGTGTTTTTCTAAAGGTACTCTATCACTGTAATGTTTAAGTATTTTTAGTTGTTAGCCACCAAGAAAATTGTTTTGAGAATAGCACAATAGACTGGTTAAGTTTGTCTTTCATTTTCAGGAGTTTTGGGGAAGTTCCCGTCCAAGAATTCAAATCATCACATGGTGAAGTGAAGAAACACTTGACACTTCGGATTTCACTACTAGAAAGTCCCTTTGAAGAGACCAAACTATGTGCATTATTCATATTTCAGATTTTGGACATCAGGTTTACTTCACATGACAGCGTGGGCTACATGTTGATCACGCAGTACTGCTAGCTGAGAAACTTGCTGTGCGGCTTCAGCGTGCTTATTTCCCTCTCAGTGAAAGAGCACTGCTTACTCAGACCGAAACGGGAGGAGAATAGAGCGCTGTGCATGAAAGCGCTGCTTCTGGATTGCATTACTTTGATGAGGAATCTTTTTGACCTTTAGGGCAGCCGACTTCCACAAGTGACGAAAGATCCCTCTTCACCCTGCAGTGCATTTCTTCATGCAGCTAGAGCGTTGTGAGCTCCCTTCCTTTGATCCAATCCTCTGCTATATCAATTAAATCAGATTAAGCTGATCGTTATTATCTTTGCTTCCTTTTCTTTCTTTTTTCATTTTGGCTCAGAGGAGGAACCATCTCGTTTCTATACATACGACAGAACGGGCACTGCCATTATTATTTCATTTTTTTAGCTGAGGATTTGCAGTACTCGTAACCTACACGCATCCTGAACACAGCACCAGAAAACAGCCCATGCACCGAGCAGAGGCAAAGCAGGGGTAGGTGAAGGGGGGATCGGTTTGTCCCGCATGCTCGCCAGCCCCGCCGCCCAGGCCCCCTCGCCTTCACAGCGCCGCCCCGGTGGCAGCGGCGCATCCCGGGGCTGCGGGGGAGGCACATCCCTGGCGGCAGCAGAGGCACATCCCCGGCGGCACCGGAGGCTGCACCCGGCGGGGCGGCAGCGGGGGCTGCCCACCGGGCTCCCCCCGCCTGCGCGCCGTGTGCCGGGAGGGGCGGGGGCTCGGGGGGCCGGGCCAGCCTCGCCGCTGCCGCCGCCCGGCTCCGCCTCTACTGCCGCAGCGCTCAGTCCTGGAGCGCCGCTCGGCTGCCAGAAGGGAGCCGCCACCTGCTCCGGTGCGGAGTCGCTCCTCGCTGCGCGCCGAGAGGGAGAGCAGCCGCCCCGCCGCCCGCGCCCAGGAAGTTACCGCTGCTCCTGCCGCCGGGGGAAAGCCGCCGCTGCTTCTTCCTGGCCTCGACGAGGGAGAAGTCGCCGCCGCGCTCCAGTGCGAGAGGGAAGAGCCCCCGCGGGCGCGCCGCCCCGCTCCGCCGCCGCCTCCCGGTCCCGCCGCGGGCAGGCGGGATGATGGAGCCCCCCGCCGCCGCCTGCGCCTCCTGCCGCCGCCGCCCGCTGCCGCCCCTGCTCTGCCTCCTGCTCGCAGCACTCTCCCTGCCGCCAGGTGAGCGCCCGCCCGCCCGAGGGAAGCGATGGCCGCGGCCGCGCCGTCCCGGCCGCGCGTAACTTGGCGGAGGGGAGGCCGGGGTGCAAGTGGCGGTGCCCGCCCGCCGCTCCCCGGAGCGCCCCGGCACCTACCGCGGGCTCTCTGCGCGCCGGGGGTGGCTCCGACCGGTGGTGCCCGCTGCGCTACTGGAGGAGAGCGGTCCTCTCCTGCCCTCCGAGGGTGTGCCGGCTGACGCTGTCTTTTCCTGCGGGAAAAGCAGGAGCTGTCCCAGCGGTGAGGGGGACCAAGAGGCGGCGGTCTCATCTTTCCCCGTGGGAAGCGGCGGTGGGGTCCCCCCGGGGCATTGTCAGCAAGCGCCGGGTAGCGCTGCCCCCGCGGGAGCGAGAGCCGAGCCCCGGCGCGGTGCCGGCTTCACTCGCAGGCTGAGCGGCACGTCTGCGCAGCGAGCCGCCTGCAACTTCCGCGCTTCAGCCGCTTCTCCCCTCCCCGCCTTCAGCGGCCACGGCAGCCCGCGGGGCCGGCGGCCGCCCGCCGCTTTCCGCTGCCGCTTGGAGCGGTGCCGGGCGCGGCGGGGCAGCCCCGCTGTCGGTGCCCCCTCCGTGGGCAGTGTGCTGGGGAGCGCGGGGCCCGCGCCTGGGGGCAGCGCTGAGTGCCGTAGGCTGCTCCGGCGGATCGGGGTCGCGTGGGCAACTTCGCTTCCCCTTTCCGCTCCGTAAAAGCACTCTCGAGGCCCTAGGGAAGTAGGAAGGCGCAGAGAGTGCTAAATACCCTAATTGTTCTGGGAATATTTTGGCTATGAGGTGTTTGTAGGCTTTGTTTTGTAAATATTGAGCGTGAAAGTGAAGTATGAGGAAAAAGCTGTGAAGTGAGTTCTGCATTCAGCGCGGGGACCGTCTCATTATTCTTGTAGAAAGAGCGTCAGCCTGTGGTAAAATTTTGTATTGCTTTAAGAAATGGCTTTGCCTCTATGTGCCTTTGCAACAACGGATGGTTTGCCGAAGTGTTGAAGTTGTTGGTGGTTTTTCATTCCTGGCCTCTGCCTGGTTGTTATGTGCTCTCCAGTTAACCATTTACGGCCAGCATGGTCTTGTCGAAATGGAAGAGAAGAGCAGACCTTTTTCACTAGATCATTTATGCTTGTGTTTTACAAGCTCCAAGTAGAAAACCAGCTACAACAGTAAAATAAGGCTGCTGAATCTATAAATTTCAAACAGAATAGTAAAAAAGCTCCAGACAGAATCAACAGCAATACTGGAACCGTAAGCAGTGTGTCAGGCTGTGCTGCTTGGCTTTTGCTTTGGCAAACACAGTGTATAATCACTGTCGGACATAATAAATATCAGTCCCGGTGGCAGAGCTTACAAAGAATACTGGTTGCTGTGATGCAGAGAAAGTCTTCAGGAAAGATTGTTCATTTTAGGAAATCTTAAAGGCATATGGATTATCAGAGGGATAAGGATCTCAGCTTCTAAGAAGCAAGACTTGGCCCCTGTGGAGAGATTTCGCCCAGTAAATACAAAATGATCTTGCTGATTGTGTGACTGTCTACATTTTCCGATTGAAGAAAATGTGAAACCGTAAAATATTTTATCTCAAAGGTTGTGTTCATGGAGCTGTATAAAAAGATGGCACTTAACTACCTATGATCTTAATAGGTTGTCAGCAAAACCATCCAAATTGTTCTTTCTGCTCTTCATTCCTTCTTTGCCCCCTCAAGGAGAAACTCAGGCTTAAATGTAAGGAAACACATGTGGGGAGAAACCAGCCCCACCTCAGCTGGGAAACTTTCCCTGCAGTACTGAAAATGCCTGGAAAGCCCAGAAGAAGATTTAAACCTCTAGTTCTCTGTTTATTCTGAGAAATATAAAAGATACTTAGAATAAAAATACCTATTAAAAACTCTTGATATTGCCGTAGTTTTACTCTTTCTCCCCCCTTGCTATCTCAGCTGTTTTAGATGATAGCTAGTTTGCTATCATCAAAACAAATTCTGGATGTATTGCTCTGTCATGGTGCTTGGCTTTTGGGAGTTCCATTGGAGCTTTGGATCTGGAAAGCAGTAGATGAGCTATTAAAAGCATATTAAAAGTTTATGGGCTGCAGGTATAAATATCTCTGGCAATATTCATGATGGACTGGAGATCCTTATGAGAAAACTCGGGTTTATTTCTTCACAGAACAACCTGCCTAGGAAGATACTCATCTTAAAAAGAGAGAGGTCCAATACACATTTGGTACTAAGAGACTAACTCTAGGTCAGATTAAGTGAGAACACCGATTATAATCTCATACTTCTCTAGAGGAAATGGTTGTATATGAAAAGAAAGTCAACTGTTAATCAGCAGCTAATCATGACCTTTGTAAAGCTTTCCCCTCTCCCTGCTTTCTGGTAGATTGTAACAATGAAGCTCTTAGTCTCTCGTTTTATTAATATTGCCATATTGCCTAAGCCTAGTGAGACTGAAACGTGTAATCTTATTCACGTGACACTCATTGTGTCCTCACCCCTGACTGCGTTTTTTCCCTGGTATATCTGGTATGGCTTTGAGCTAGGGAAACTGGATTTCTACATTAAGATCTGGAATTCACATGGGTTTTCTGAAACTGAAGTCAGAAAACATCTGCACCACGTGTATATGCTTCAGTGTGCCATGTGTTTGTGATCCAATATACAGGTTACAAACCAGACTCATTTCTAAGTGAGTTATAAATTGTTAAATTGATTGTTTTGGGAAGAGTTTGATATGTTAAGGGGTTTTTTTTTTTCTTTTTTGGTATATAAGTCTTCCAACATAAACTATTTTTCTTGTGCTCTCCCCTCCACTGTTGGGTTTGTAGCACTCAGAAGGCAGAGGGCAACAACAGAAATCATCCAGGTCTGTAAATCCTTGAAATTTCAGCCAAGTGATTTTTATTGAAGAAAATATATGTTATGTTCATGAAATAAATATGTCTGTTGCAAGTCATATTTAATTTCAAGATATTTTATTTTCACTTTTCAACCTGTGTAAGAGTAATACCCTTTCTTACAGTACCATCTGTTCTCCTTCCTGAAAGTAACCTGGGTTGTTAAAATTATTTACCCTGAGGTTATATATTATCTTTCTTTGCATTAGAAGTCATTTGTTGACTTACTTCCAGCAGAAATTTTTGGGGAACAGAATCTCTAAATATTTATGCACGATGATACATAAAGGGGAAAATAAATAGCATTAAGTGTTTTGCATAATGCAAATTAGATCTGTGTGATCAGGATAAAACTGTCTTCTCTATTTTCTTGCAAGTATCTTACTTATGTAGTGTGGTTTACAGTCTTAAGCTGTAAGAGTGCTCACTGCAGATTTCCATGATGTCATACCTGATTCCGTATGAGATCCTTCTGAGCCAAATGAAAACAAGCATTTCTGTAGCAGCAGTAGCTTTAATGTATTGGCTGCTCATACCATATCACACCATCATGGGCTTTTTTAGGTTCCTACCAGAGGACTTTCTGGAGAGTATTTTTTGGTCAAAGTGTTTTTGGACTGCTTGGGTTAAACTTGAGCAGGTTGCTGAACAGGAAACCGACTACAAAGGAGTACCACTTCTGTATGTACTTTGAGCCTATTAATAGTGGAGAAACTGAATGTGCTTATTTTGTAGGAGCTGTAATTTGTAATTGGATCTCCTAACACTAGATTACCAATATTTAGTCTCCCCTTCTTGTGATCTGTACTATATGGCCATAACATGATGATCACAGAAAAGCTGGCTCGAGGTCTGGTCTCCAGTGCTTGTTCCACTGCCGTTTCACACACGGGAGGTTTGTGGCTTTTTTTAATACTACCATGCTGATTGTTGAAACTGTTTTTCCTCATCACTAATAGTATGGTTTCTTAGTATAGTCTTGGTTAGTTCTGCCAACTCTCTTCAGTGCTACTCAAGGTTCCTCTGGGTTGGCAGGTGTGTAGCTTTTTCCTCTGGTAATACAGTCATTTTTTATTAAAAAAATGTATGTAAACTGAAAGGCCACATTTGTAAGAGAATTGAGGACCTGTTGCAATATTCTGATTTCTCTCAAGTTCCTCTGTCTTCAGGAAAAATAGTTACGCTTCTATGCACTGATGCTCAAATGAGAGACTCTTAAAGAACTGTAAATGCTGTAGGGTGGTAATTAGAAATGACTCAAGCAGAACGCCATTTTTCCAGGAAAACCTGAATATTAACAACTCCCGTTGATATGAAATGGTTGAGTGTTATCTTCCCAGAAGACAAGGCTTTGACCTACATGTTCTTTATCTTGGTATATTTTCTTTAATGGGAACAGGATGAATATTAAAGGAAGCTGTACATTTCTGCCTTTAATACACTAGAAAATGAATATCATCATTTAGAGAGGAGATTGCAATTCACCTTGTATTCTGGCAGTCCTCTACTGTCAGTGATCAGATCAAGTTTCTTCCTTTTTTTCTTCTCTGGTTTTGTTTCCTTTTTCTTCTTCCCCAGTGTGTTTTATTGAGGATGGCTTGAATCACAATCATTCCTACATCAGTGGATGTTAATCTACTGCTTCAAAGTGTTGGCTCTTTTGAGGAATTTCTGCCTAGCTTAAGATCAAATTGCATTTGTTATCATGCATATAGGTCTCCAGAAAGACAAATAAATATTTACTTATTAAAACACTACTGCTTCTGCTGAACTAGTATTTTTATTGTTGATAAGAAATACACTTCTTTTGGGAGGTAAAAAATGGGAGAAAATGATAAAATAGTGTAGAGAGCAAGACAAAGTACCTGCAGCTTCAGGGTGTGATTTTTAGAGGTTATCAGGGTTTAGAACAGTTCTGTAACATTTGGTTAGAAAGCATTTGAAGTGCTTTCAACAGCAACGGAAGTACTAAGCTGTTCCCTTGATAAGAACTAAAATGTGCAGTTGGTGATTTAATGAGTGTTTCAGCAGTCTGTATATCCATACATTTTGTTTAGGTTGTACTCTGTATAGTTAACTCCTGTTGTGAAGAAAAACTTCAAAAGCTTGAACTGCATGCGTTGTGTTTTGTGCTGTGGTAGCACCATCTGTAGTACCTCCTGGCATCATTAATCATGGGTGCTGGTCACAGCAATATTGGACCTGAGGGAGACCTCTCAAATAGCAGCCAAGGATAGCAGAAGTCCCCAGGGCTGGAGCCCTGGCACGCAGTGACGTTTTGGCATGTCATGGGCTCTGTGTGGTGGCTGTCCCCTTCCCTTGGCTGTCTCTTGCATACAGTATATATGATGGGTCCCAGCTGCCCAGGCTGGAGGGTTTTGGGTTTTTAATAGAACATAGATTCTTACCATAGTTGGCATCTTTTAAACTTTGAAGAGATATTGGCAGCTAACTCAATAGAGGGAGCTCCGCTACTTTACTGTTAGAAGCAGCGCATCTCAGCTTTTCCCAGACCTCTGGCTTCAGCCAGAAAGTTATATTAAAAGTCTTTGTTTCTTCACACTGTTTTGTAGTGGTAGGCTTTGTTACTGCAAGCGTCTTACTTTCATCACAGCCTTCCTGTTGCATGAAGGGGAAGGAAGGGCAAATCCAAATCACATACTAGACAGACCCAAAGAGATGACTCAATTAGAGACGTTCTCTTTTGCTGCAAGGCTTTGGGTGTTTTAGATGGATACACTACAGAATCAGGTTTTTAAGTGACACTTGGGGAGGCAGGTGGTGAGATTCATGGAGAAAAATTAGAATAAAAAGGGAGTATTTTCAGGGATGGAATGGGCCAAAAGTGGTGTGGCATGAAATAGGGTACAAAGAGGATAAGGAAAGGATTGTGCCAGACTTATTGTTGTGGTGAGAGAAAGCTAGAACACTTCCAGTAAAATGCTAGGTAGGATATTTGTTAAAAAAAATCTGTTTTTTCAGTAAGTTCTTCTAGGATTTTTTTTTAAGGGGAAGTGGAATATGTATGCCATTCTGTAAACATGGTCATTGTGAAAGAAGCCAGCTTAGGTGTGTGCTGGTATGCTTTTAACCCATTCCATGTCTTTAATGCAGAAAAGCATACATACAGAAAGCTGATAACTGCTCTGTAAACTTAGGACTTTATATTTTTCATCAATACGTTCCTTTTTAAAATATTATTTCTTATCAGATGGTTTTGAAACTAATTATGAAGTCCAATTAAAGAGCAGCACTCCTAAAAAAAATATTCTTTGAGTCACCTTCAAGTAAGCCTGTAATGAACTCAGCATTATTCTTCAATCAGATGAATCATGGACAAATGCCCTTTATTATTTCACTTGCTGCAGAAGTTTCATTTTTTAAATCAATTTTTCTCCAATTTAACTAAAGAAACTAACCATAGATAGTGGAGAACAAAATAGATATAGCTTGTGTACAGCTTGATTTAAGTGTGGCATTTTATATACAACTGACTTATTTCATGGTTTGGTTGTTTTGCCTTTTTAATGTGAGTTTTTGGTGGGGTGGGTTTTGGGTTTGTTTGTGCTGTTGTTGTTTGCTTGTTATTGTTAGAAAATGCAGTAATTTATTTTTTGAGAACTCACGGTTGAGCTGAGTGAGTTTTTCATGCTTAGGAAGAATTCCTAAGACTCATATTTTAGAGGATTGGCACAGTTTATCTCTGAGGTGGAATGGTAAATGTTCACTTAAGAGTCTATAAATGGGTACCTTACAGAGAATACATGGGTTGAACTGGGCTTAAAAATGGGCAATTGAATGCAACTGTGAGATCTCAAAATTATTTGTGAGGTGCTGTTCTTTTAATTGCAGCTTCTGAATTATTTTGCTGTTGATGAGATAGCTAGAGTATTAATCTATGCCTTTTTCCATTTTGGCATGGAATTTTTGTTTGCGAAATGTACAAAGCACCATGTGTTTAGCAAAGTGAGTTCTGTGACTTATCCACATAAAATCATGGTGTGTTGGTTTATTCTAGTTGTTCTGGAGAGTAGAGATGAACTTAATGGCCTTTACCTACAAAACCATACATGGAACAGGGAAAGGACAAATGGAATATTTAGGCAGGGTTGGGGAGCTTCAGTGTAGCTATGTAACTTCAGAGAAGAATGCTGAATCAATTTCTTCATTCATGATACAGCACATCAAATGCTTGCCTATGGAGAGGATGATAGGGTAGGTTTTATCTTAAAATCCACACAGTGACACCCCATTATGGGATTTGCTTTCTAAAACTGGGGAAGGTGGAAATTTCTGACACTGACAGCAAAGTAGTGCCCTGACAACTGGTGATGTAAATCCAGAAAACATTTGCATCTTACACTTGACAGCTTTAAAGGTTAGTGAGGGGATAAGTTTTCCAAATTTAATTCATGACTGAGATTTTTGTCAAGTATTTTTAATATTACTCTTCAGTTTTCAAACTGCTGCACAACTTGCTGCTAAACTTGAGCCCTGCCTACACACAGAAGCAATAAGGAAGTCAGTGTTATAAATGTCCCAGCAGCTTCCAGTTTGAGTGAATTATGTTTCTTACTATTGTGTTTCTGCACAGACAAGAACTAAATGATTCAAAGCTTTACAGTTAGTAAAGTAATTCTAGTAATTGTGATTAGTAATGGAGTCCTGTGGTTTGAAACAGTCACCAATGTATGAGTAAATGATGACAGCTACTTCGCATTGCATATGTTTATATTTTGCACCTTTGTTTTCCACAATATTTTTTGTTTTGTTAAATATTTAAAGCTTCTAGAAAATGGTTTGCTCTGGTAGTTTTGCTCTTGACATGGTTTCTGTAACAGGACTTTTGGAGGGGTGACTATTCCATAGTTCCGTTTTACCTGGCACATCACACTGCTGTTGAATGATGCAACATGTTCTGTTTTACCTTTGAAGTTTAAGTCCTTTACCCTCAAGATTTAACCCCAGTTAATATGAGGTGCCCCACAGCAGCAAATTCCGAAGTGTCTGTATGAATCTCGGAGTGCGCCTTCTGGAAGTTCACCTGCAGGCTTGGTAAGGGTCAGGTTCTGGTATTTCATCCAGACTCCCTTGTGTCTGTGGGTCATTTCTTGTCGCTTTAAGTACCCTGGGTTTGTAGGAACCCAGAGTGCAGAGAATATTTCTCTCCGTGTTTTGAGGGGTTTCACCTCCCTGAACAACACAGCTTTTGACCTCTGTCTGTGGAAAAAACTGCCTACTCTTAGAGAAGAACTAGAAGCTACACTAATGTAAATTAGATGATAGACTTCTAGGTAAGGTTGTCACAGGGTGAAAAATTTAGAGGTTTTGGGTTTGTTAAGGTAGTAAATAGATAAAAGCAAAAAACATCAAAATGGAGGATTGTTGTTGTTCTCCAAACCTTCTTCTTTTTCTACTACTCCATATTCTGCAGTTCAAGTAGTTTGGGATGATTGGACAAAGAATTCCACAGTTCCTGGCTGTGTTATTAAATAATTGGTAGAAAAGTAAAAATAGTGTATGTTTTAGTAACCATTGGTTGACTTACCTTTAAAAAGGCTGTGTAATCTTGTTAATTTGACTTTCTCCTGTATTCTCTGCTTTGTGCTATGTCTGGGTCACGTTAGTGACTCTTTTTTTCTGATAAGACTTAATAAACATCAAGAAGGAGCGAAGGCTGAGAGTCCCCATTTGTCTCTGGAACTCCTGGCAAGGACTTTAAAAACTCTCTCGCATCAGGAGAGGTTTGATTACAGCATGATCAGTGTCATCGGGTGTTAAATCCAAAACTTCTGCACAGCTCCCTGGGGCAGCAGGGGGAGGAGTCTAAAACTTTTAAGATAGTGGGAAATAAGTGGTATGTTGTAACGGTGACTACCATGGATGTATAGGCAGGTAAACCATTTCTTAGTAGATTCACAGAATATTTTCTCATCTTCTATGCCTCCTAGCATACTGCCTGCTCTGTAAGAAAGTTCTTTCCTTGTCTTGAAAGAGCCTTAAGCCCTTGGTATCTGCAGCCAGAAGGAAGGCAAACTTTCTGGCCTATGTATAAAACTGCTGGTGTATCAGAGGGCCATAGGAGATGCATAGTGTCTGCCTGAGAGCCAAAGGGATAGGAGCAGGGGAAATGAGAACTGTGGTTTTTTAGAGGTCTTGTGGGAGTGGGAATGTAGCTGGGTGTTGGGGCATGCTACAAGCAGTGTTAGGCTCTGCAGAGCCTGCTGGGTGTTGTCATCCAGCAAAGGGGGCCTTGGTTGGAATGCTGAGGCAGCCACCAGGGCAGCACAGCTCAGTGTGGGGAGCTTTGGAGTTCTCTTGGACAGCATGCAGCTCAAGAGCCAGCAGGCAGGATCTCCCTGTAATGGTGGTCACCTGTAATTCCATGGTGGCTGTTTCATTTCTGCTGCCTAAGAGGGGAAAGATCTCTATTCCTCCCAAGCATGAGAAATTCCCACCTTTTGCTGGGGGCATGTTTGCTCTCTGACCTACTGCAGAGAGGTGTCTGCTTACTTTAGAAACATCTCACTTTTTTTTTCTGCTCTGAATGGTGCATGAAGCCCTCTGTGGCTCACTTTTTAATCATTATGTCCATCTGCAAGTACAGCAGTGATAAGGAAAGATGGGTTTCAGCACATCCAGCATGCTCACAATCTTTGGCTCTCTTTCCATTGCATCAGTGGCACAGGGCATAGAGGAATGAATAACACTGTGTTTCTTTAGTGAATGCTGAATGGCTGAATGTGAGCTGCCAGCAGCTTTATCCAGAAAAGTGGGGTGTTGGGAGGAGTGATATCTGCACCCAGAGGAGGATAGGCAGGTGAATAATTTCTAGCTGGAATGCTCAGTCCAGTTTTATTTGATGTGGGAGTAGTTCTGAAGGCTGAGGTTGATGGCTCAGTCCAAAAGCTTGTCAATTTTTCTGGGCAGAAGTAGTACGTTCGAAGTGTTTCTCAAAATGATTTATTCTTAGTTTTACATATGGTTACTCCTGAGGGCCACATATGAGCTTCACACTGGAAATTTTGTGTATTTATAAAAACTTAGCCCTCTTGGTATGGTGGGATGCCTTGTTTCTGGTGTGGATTCTAATACACAAAAGTAGCATCCATAGCTTGATTTTACTTGTGTTTCAACTGGTTTCTAGTCTTCCTGGGAGGTGTTGTCATCTGTAAACAGCAACAATTGTTCTGGGAAGCTTTTCATGTAAACGTGAGAGAGCAGAGTGCTGAGCATGTGGGGACCATGACTCCTTGTGAGGAGGCTCTCTTCATGCAATAGAGTCAATATTTGCTATTTTTTTGGACATGTACAGTATAGATTTTTTTCATGACCACAGAAGGAGGTTGGTGGCTCACAGACTGCAAGTTCTGTGACAGTGTGATAAACTCTACATAAAACTTGAGGGACCCTGTTAATTAAAAATAGAAACTTTAAAAGGAATATTGCAATGAAAATCTCATTTTCTTGCTGGAGCTTTTCATGATGCCTGAAAGGGTTTTTTAGTTGGCTTTTAAGTCACTTCTAATTCTGTTTTTTGCATTTTCTTTTCCTTCTTTAAAGCTGAACTGTGTCTTTAGGGAAGGATAGCTACTAGAAAACCAAAAGTTTTATTGGGACTTGCGTTAATTCCAGGTGTGAGGTTATGACCTAAATCTTCCAGCTGCTGATAAAATGCTAAGCTCTGCAGTTTTCCATTATCTTCCTCAACAGCAACTTGAAATTTAAAAAGAACCCAAAACCCAGAGTTTCTTTAATTCCCTCTGGTTGGGGAACACTGAGGACTGGATGTGGATTTGGTGTTGGATGGGGTTTTTCGGTTGGTTTTGTTGGTTGGTTGTTTTGTTGTGGATTTCTTTTTTCCTTTAAGTATAACTTAATGAAAGAGGAAATTGATCAGTGTTCTCTGAAAACAGTGGCACCATATGCCAGGATTTTCAAACAGTGGTATTTGTAGAAGCTTTTGTGAGCTGGGACTGACAGTGGCTTAGGAGAACCATTTTTCCCTTGGACATGTGAGCACTCCTGGGTTGTTAAGTCAGGGTGGAAGTACCACAGCGTACATTTCATTTGAAAGAATTTGAGTGATCTCTGGTACTTTAGTGGTGAAAAAATTATATGAGATTTATGTTTCTTGTGGCATTTGCTTGAAGCTATGCTTCAAACATAATGGACACTTCACATCCTTTGGCTGCTTGGCAATGCTTTAGTTGCAAGTGCAAGGCTGGATAGTTTGTATGGTCTGCTTCTGCAATGGATGCACATCCTTGATAATTTCTATTGACAACAAGCTGTTGGTGAGTCTGGAATGCTTAATCTTCTGCAAATCATGTTTGCAAATATACCAGATGAACTGTATGTTGAAGAGCTCTCCCAGTGTCAGGGATGGGTGAACTTTGCCCTGCAAGGCTTGGAGCAGGGAAGTTTCCTTGTGATCAGAACCTGAACAGCACGTGTCCAGGTCAAAGAGCTCAGGGACATCCAGCTCCCACCACCATTTGCTTCAGGAGTAGCAATTCCTGTGAGACACTATTTCTTCCCTGTGTTGCAGGAAGGGACTAGGCTGAGTGTTTTGTGACTCTCGAGGCAGTCTGACAGTGCCAGCTGGTACCACCAGCTACTGCTGCAGCTGAGGAGCATCAGTGTCTGTGATTTAGCCTTGGACTGAACCCTCATGTGGGCTTTAACTATGCCTTCTAGGTGCTGTATTTTGTATATTGCCACATGTGATCTCTTCTATTGATGACACACACGAATGAAGGTTTAAAATTTTGTAAACTGAGTTGGATGCTAAAGCTGTGCTTTACTGACGTTTTATTTTGAGGGGAGTCTGAACCTGACTTTTCAAAATCATGGGAAAGGGAAAATGATGCAAAGATTACTTAAATTCTTACCCACCAATTTTTATTCTTTTGGCAGCTGAAGTTTAAGAGAAAAGGTCCAGATTTCTTGTTTAAAGAAAGCAAAATAACAGAGGTATTTTTGATTTATAAAGCACTTGAACATCAAAAGATATTTGAGAATGTTTCAGGCTGAGAAATAGAATTTTTTTTTTGCTAACGTATTGTTTGCTTAACTTCAGTGTCATTGACTAGTGTACGTCTCTATGTTCTGTAGGCTTTGGAGAGTGAAGACTTTAGAGGTTGGAACAATTAAAGCTGGAGCATCTAGGATTGCAACAGCAGCACTTTGGATCTTTGACAGGGTGTATTAATGTGTCTACTTAAAAGTTCACTTTTCTGTCACTGTTCTGTAAGCAAATATTTATGACTGGAACATTTACAGACTAGAAAGAGAAGTTTGCTGTCAGTAGCGGTGATCGAGCCAAAGATACAGATCAGCATCTCTGCAGAGTGGCATACCCAAATAAAAGGCAAAGAACTTACTTCCAGCATGTCCAACCAGGTATGTCCCTAAAGCCTGTGAAAATAAATAAATAAAAATCATGGGAAGGGGTCTTTGCAATGCTGACCAGGGAGGATACAATGTCATTTGGGAAGCTGGGACAGAAGGGACAGACAGTGCGCGGGCAGGAGGAGCTGTAGCTGGCGTGTGTGGGGCTTGCGTGTCTTGTGGCTGTGAGTTTCTGGAGAACAGTCGGCTGAGTCTGAGGGCAGCCCTGCTTTTGGATCAGGGTTGTCATGTCCCCTGCTGCTGCAGAGACAGGGAAGGAGTGTTGGTGGTGGAGAGCCTGGGATGGGAGAGCAGGCAGGCCATGGCAGGAGGAAGGAAGCAGAAGGCCCTGGCACAGCTGCACAGAGCTGGTGTGTGCTTCCTCTTCCCCTTATGTGGATGGGGGAGGAAACTCCTCTGCACAGAAAGGGCAGCTGGATTTGGGCTTGCGAGTGAAACAAGTTGTGACAGGAGAACAGAAAGCATTCTGAGAAATGGTGGGGTTGAGGAGAGCCCCTGATCAGAGTATTTTGAGGGAGAGGAGCAGGGGAGAACCCAGTTTCAAGGTAGGCAGTGCCTGCCCTCCCCCGTCTGTATCTTCGCATGCTCCCCTGGGTTTGGCAGTCACACCCTTCCCTTTCACCTGCCATAATTTAGCAGGATGTCCCTTTTGGTAAAGATCATGTTACTGCCATGTCACCATGTTGTTCCTCTTCTGTCAGCCACACAGCTGAGTGATATTTCCTGTCTCAGGAAGCCGTCTCTGCTTCCCCACAGGGATTTTGCAAAGCTGACACGTTCTTACACTGGGAATACGTGCCTTGTGCTTGTAGAGCAATCACCTGGACTAACACACCCTTTATAGACAGCCTCCCTTCTCCATGTAGGGGTCAGGACAGATAAACTGAAAAGCTCTTCATACTGACAGTCTTTTTGGGGGGAGACCCTCAGTGATTTCGTCTAATTGTCATAAGAGTCTTGGTGTATGAGGTAATGTGTCAGGGAAAGGGTGTCATGTGCTGAGCATAATCAGTGGGTGACCTAAATGTCTGTCTCTGTGCTGTTGGGCCACCAGATGTTCTCTGGGGTGACTCACACCTTACAATGTGGGCATTCAAGGTGGTCAAAAATCTCTCACTCCTGGCAGGAAGCAGCCTGTGTTCTCGCAATGCATTTTTACCAGTTCTAAAGAAATGTAACATTAGTTGTTTAATAAGAACATTGTAATAAATGCAGATATATGATGCACTGTTGCTGAAATTGCAACAGTCAACTATTTTTCTGATCTAAGCCTGTTCATGCTGTGTCTGGACTGAGGTAGGGAGAATCAACCTGTGGTAGTTGACAGGTGCTGTAAACCTATAACAGCAGCTTTGCTTAGTTACTAAATCCAGAAACTGAGCTAGCACAATAGTGTTGGGCCATGATCCAGCATGTGTTTGAACACCCAGCTTTGAAATTATTTGAGTATTTTAATAGATTCTTAAAGACCTAATTTTTAGGATTGAGATAGCAGGGCCCATGCAGAGGGGGCACAGGAGGACACAGTAAACCATGGTGTAGAGGCTGTTAAGATGCTAGATACTGGCTGTGAGTCATAGGATCTTCTGCTCCTTGCAGAGCGTGTTGAGCTATCATGACTTGCAGAGAAATAGTTTAGGTAGGGGATTGATCTAGTTCAGTCTTCCCAAGACTGATGCAAGTTCACCTCTTTGGCTGACTTTTTAAAGCCTCCATTTTTAAATTGCACACACATGGTTTTCCCATCTATAAAATATAATGTATGAGAATGAATATATATTTTTTTTGCGCCTGTCAGCAGGGAATAGGCAGCTTACTAAGCTTTCTTGAGTATAATTTTAAATGGAGAAAATGCTTCTATATAAACTGAGATTATCTCATCACAATATTTTTATGATAGTTAATTAAAATGTGAGAAAATCCTTTAGAGCAGATTTGCAGTTTTGTGACTTTTATGAGACTTAGCATGAGAGATCTATTTTTATAGTTATGCCTTCTTATTAGTTTTGGGATTAGGATATGTTTAAATGCATGGCTATCAAATCCTGTGATGATTACTTGTTTATTTTGCAGTGTAGACTAATTCAGTTATGGTCCCATTCATGTAGTTTTGTGTCCCACTTTTCAATGAGATATTGTAGTGCTTTATTGTTATTGCTATTTAAAATAAACTCCCTGAATAGTTTTAATTTCAGCTTGTATTTTTTTAAATATTAAGTTTCAATGAAGCATATTTGATTAGATTGTTGTGAATAATGGTCATTTAGGTTGTTCCAGCTCCTGGACATCCATTTTCATTATACTGGAAGACTGTAAAATGTAAGTGAAGGAAGGATCACTGTGACTAGCTGCAAGAGACTTAAATACTTAAAAAGTTGTCGAGACATAAATAAAATCCTGTAAAACCTTGGCTCTCAGTGCATAAAACTGTGATAGGAAGCAAGACCTGTAGAAAATTTACTGGGATAAAGAAGGAGTTATTGAAGACTGGCATGTGCTCTGTTCCCTTTGCAGTGGACAGGCACGTCAGTGGAAGATTGATCTCTAGGCCTGGTGCTTTCTACTTGAACTCATCCTCAGTCTAAAGAAAGAATGGGCTTAAACAAATTTTTTTTTTGTTTTGCTTTAACCATGCCTATGATAGCATGACAGCATGAATCTTTTAATCACAGGCTCATCTGTCATCTCAAATAACACCTGGGAGTTTTTTGCAGAATTTCTCAGTCTAGGAATCATTCCATCAGAAGTGAATGTGATGAGGATTCAAAGTCCTTTGCCTTGACCTATTTGTGTGAGTGACCATGGGGAGAGACTTGTGCTCTAGGCCAGCAGGAGATTATGCAAAGGAGTAAAGGACACTGCTCTTTTCTCCCTGTGGGTCATTAAACACAAGCTTTAGGGGTTTTGGGACAATCTAGAGAGGAAGCACATCAGATAAACATTAGGTAGAATTCTCAGGGCTAACTACCCAGCAGACTTTGCTCAATAATATAATGCATGTTTCCCTGATGCTTCTATGCCAGCTCAGGTGTGAGCATAGATGTGCTTACGTAAGCAGACTGCACTGTCAAAAACAGAGCAAGGGAGAGGAAGAAGGGAGAATTGTTATGCTGCCAGGAATACGCATGCTAATGAGAGCTATGTTTATATTAGCAGACTATTCTGATACATCTAATTAATCAGAATTTGTCTACCAAACTATGTCTTGGAGATCTAGAAACATGGGGATTATGAGATTTGCCAGATCTCTGTGGCACAGATCTTCTTGGGAGACTTGTGAAACAATGGCTAATGATTGCTTTTGACTCCTAGATTCCCTCCCAGAAAAGTAGAAACTTAAGATAACCTTGAATCTCATTTTGTCTCAGGCCATTTACCCAGTAGTAACACTACATACACTGAAGTAGTCCATATAATTTTTTATGGCAATTTGAGTTCAGTCTTTATTCATAGAGGGGAAAGTAGGCAGTGAAACAAACTGTTAAATAAAATACCAGCGTTTCACATACAGGCTTTCATACCAGTGCAGTTGGATACATACTGAAAGGGAGAATCAATTATATACCTGCTGCTTATCAGAAGTTAGCAAATAGTAAATGCAGTTTCATTTTTATAATCAATTACCTAGCCCTGAAACTTGTTAGCAAAGGTTAGGAGCTGTGATAATTTTCAGTGAATGCCTACACATTATCTCAGTGTATTTCTACATGCTGCATTTTAGGGAGATGAAGGAAAAATGTTTCTTTCCTGAAGTCTTTTAAATTGGCTTCTGAACGATGAGGGTCAAGCCCTTCAATTTCTAAGCTCAGTTTACATTCATCCCACAACAAAAATGATGGTGTGTACTTTCTCATTAGTCAAACACCTTGTTTTTTCACTTGTAAGCATAGATTACTTTACTTTCAGCTTTGTGAGTTTAAAGAATGCTTGCATCCCTGCATGGTTAGTTCAGCCACACCATTGTTCAGAATGTAAAGATGAGTGGGAGAGTAACAAAGGATAACTTTCTTCTTTTTTTGTTATTTTATTTTCCTCCAACGTTCTCAACAAGGATCCAAAATTCTTTGTATGCAGAAGTTATTTGTTGCTGGTGACAGGCTGTGAGTGCATTGTGACATGTAATTGTCAATCTTTCAGTCCTGCTAGCCCAGTGTTTGCTGTTTATATACAACCTTTCATGTTCTTATTTTTTAAGTACCTTCTTATCAAACACTCCTTTATTTTTCCTCAAATGTTCTATAACTGATGTTTGATTATTAACTCTTCTATGATGGTATTTCTGGAGGCTTGTGCAGGCTTTGTTTCTGGTTTTCTGCTGGATGGCAGCATATCCGGTCAGAGTTGCATACCTCTGCATAGCTTGCTTCACTGAAATATTTTAAAAAAATATCTTTTGTGCAGTATAATACTTGAGGGTGGTTTTTTTGTTGTTGTTTTTTTTTGGGGGGGTTTTTTGGTTGTTTTTTTTTTTAAGTTCCTAATATCTGCAGCTATCAGAAATGGTTGGATCAAGTTTCTCCACTAGCCAGATCATGCCCAGTAGGGTATTTGATTTGTTTGTATTTCTTGGTTATTTTGCCCAAGATAAAATTAATTTTGGTGAAACTGGGTGTCTTGTACCTCTTCTTTGTTCGTTTATTTCTCTTTGAGCATGGTAAAATCTACTGAAACTGCTTGGTGTTACCAGTTGAGTTTTTGCTCATTTTTAATTACAGAAAAAGCATTCTTGCTCTCTGTTAATTTTATAGTTATTTAACACAACTATTTGTTATTTATTGTTCAAGGCTGGTTTTCATAGACCAGTTAGTTTCTGAATCATACTGTATCATAGGCATCCTGTTTTTTCAAAGAGTGTTTAATTGGCATTAGTCAGGCTCTCATTAACTGCATTTTCTGTTTCAGTATTATCTTTTTTGGTAATTGACTTAGTGTCCTTACTGCATCTCTATTTTTAAAAGTGGTAGATAGCATTTGAATCTCTGGAAATGTCCAGTCATTTTAAGTTTGTGGAAGTTTTTCTTCCCAGGTCCTCACCGAGAAACTCAACTGCCAGCTGCAGATTGCAGCAGCAGTGAAAATGAAAACATTTCTTAGGTACTCTTGATATCTTTATTTAACTCAGAAATCTTTATTTAACGGGAAGCAATGGTAAGAACGACAACCTCCTCTAGTCTGACTGGCTCGATGCTCCTTCAGGCCTCGATATCTGTGGTTAGAGGGGCTATTTTTCTATTCTTCAAGACCATGCATGTCTTCTCAAGTTGTCCCAAGCTTCTGCACAAATTAGTCAGGGAATCCAGACCACACAGATGGTTTAACCAACTCTTCAGTGAGCAGGGGGTTGATTGCAGGGCAGGTGTCTTCTGGCAGTGGTGTTCTGGGGTGCTAAGTGTGCCTGGGGCTGTGCAAGGATCCTGGAATGAGCACAGCACTCTGGAGGGGAAAGATGTAGCTGTGGTACTGCGCTAGGAGTTGATTTATGAAGGTGCTGCTCAGTTGCATTGTCAACAAGGCAGTTTTCCTTCTGGTTTTGTTGCTACCTTGTGGAACATCAGCTCAGAGGTGCCCGAGCCATACAAAAGGGGTTGGAAACTTGCAAGACTGTTTCTCAAATCCCGTGTGGATAGGACAGGGACATAAGAGTGAGCTCTGCCCTCTGCAGAGATGAGAGAAGGGTATTAGAATGAAACTGGTTTGTCACCATCACCACCTCATCCTGGCCAGGTGGGGTTGTCCCTCTAGCAAATGCTGCTGCACCTGAGGCAGTGCTGCTGCCGGATGCCTGGGGGAGCAGGAGCTGCTTGGTTTGCTGCTGGCTGGGTCAAAAACTCAGTGGAGCTCATTTGTATAATCATCTAAAATGACAGAATGAAAGAATTTAAGTACCTGGGAAGGACTCTGTTGCTGCATGAAAGGAGAAATTGGATGGAGATGGAAAAGCTAAGTGTAAGGTAAAGGAAAAGAAAAGCAGAGGGAATGAGGGCTGTTGCAGAATTTTTTTCAAAAATTAAAAAAAAAAATAAAAATTGCTTACTGACATTAAGTAATGAAGCCCAGGAATGGTTTCTTTGCTTTCTATTTTATATTTTACACAGCTTATAAAAATGATATAATGGTACTTCATTTATGCCTATCAATAATTGAGTCTGTAATTAAGGCTTTTATTACCAATAAACCCTTGTGATTCTGTGTGTAGTGAATATTATTAAAGCCCATTTTTCATTATAAATTCCTCCTGTTGATCAGTTATTAAAGTGGTATTTTTTAATTTTAAAATAAATGACATAAAGCATTTAGTTGGCAATTTTTTTTTTTTTGTGAACTAAGAGTAGAAGAGAGCGATGCAACAGAGATGATGATCCAAACACTTCTATCTCCATTTTTTTATCTCACTAAGAAAACATAGAATTATTTTGTTTTTCAAATGGGCCTTGGGCAGTGTTGACTGAATGTGTTTTAATTCTCTGTTACTACATTGCAGTTCTTTGTTTTGCTTTATTCCTCAAAAGCTATGCAAGTTCAAATGCAAGGAAAATAAACTGTAACAGAGGTTTTCATAAGCTGGTTCCTGCAGATTAACATGTACTTCTGCAGATGCCTTTTTTCCTTATGCTTTGTGTCCTATTACCGCACTGTAGAAACATCCTACAGAAGAAAAACACATAGTGGTGTGAGTGGACTCCTGATCACTGTATTTTCATATAGTGTGACTGGTTTCCTTAAAATAAGGAAATAAAAATACTGCTTAATTATTTGCTGTTACTGTCTGCATTTTAATATTGAAAATACAGGTTAGATAATGTTTTGACTTGAAATTTGGTGAAAGAGAGCATGCTGTGCTATACAGCAATGGTTTCTGCTCCAGCATGGGCTGTTTCTCAATATCCTGAGCATTTTTCCTCCTACCAAGTGACTTGTTGCTGAAGCTGGAGCTGCTGCTTTGAAGACTCTTGTCTTTAAAAGCAGATCTGTACTTCAGACTTTTTGCTTTTTTCCACAGTTCGAGGAAATTGGCACCTGACTGGGTTTTTTAATTTTCCCCTCCTTTCTTCCTTTTCTCCTGTCCCAGTCCATGACAGGCTTGGCTGTTTTATTCCTATTTCAGTACAGCTCTCATATTGCCTTGCCTCATCAGCCAAGGTAATGAAGAGGCACACCACACTACTCTCAGGATGCAGTTTCCAGCTAATTGTGTGCTCTTGAATTGTCCTCTTAAGATAATTATTTGCAAGATGGACTATATCTCCCTTTGTAGCCGGTTTCAAAAACACCTTTGGGTGTTAGAAGCTCTAAGGCAGCTGTCCAGTACCTTCTCTGGCTTTAATTCATTTACATGCTCTGGAAGTGGAGCAGCCCGATTACACCTTATCACTTGGAAGGTCACTTTAGCAGCTCTTCCAATTAAGTTGTCTGTATTAGTAAAACAGTTCTTTTTCCTCAGATTCTTATTTGACTAGTGCTGAAGTCTCTCATGTCCCTTGGGCGGTTGCTGTAAAATATCACCAAGTGAAGAAAAATAGTGATTCCAGGATGTAATGTACTGTTTTTTCAGAACTTTTATGATGTCAAATTGCAGGGTTTGTTTAGTGCAGCAGTGGTGTCCTTAGTGGAAGCTAGGTGATGTGTAGCTTCTGTCAGCTGAAATCAAATCACCTGTCCTGCTGAGTTTTTGCTTGCTTTGTCTTAATTTCTTTGGCTGATCTTAGAAACCATTTAAATTTTTTCAGCAATGTGAGTTTTCAAAGTGGAATGACTCATACATACGTGTTGCTTAAGTTTCACCATTGCAAATAGCTAGGGTTCTTTGTTTTTACTATCATTAAATGTGCTAAATAAACAGGGAAGTCCCTGATTATTTCTAATGCTGACAAACTAATTCTCTGCTGTTACAAGGTGGCAGCTCTGCCCCTGAGATCCCTGTGACCCAGTATCCGATCTGTGTGTATGTAACTTCTTTATTAAATTAGTGAAGTTCTGTACTGGTGTATTTTAAACACAAAATGACTTCAAATTATACATTTTTACGGTTGTTTCTCTCTCTTCTAGTCTGGCATGAAATCTCTCCTGTAGGATTTTTAATGCTTAGAGCAGAAAGCAGAATAGCCTACCTGCTCTAATACATGCAAGAACATGCCTTGGTGGCTGTGAAAGCTTGCTGTGTTTGTGTAAGATTGATTGCTATACTTCACTTTTGAGTTCTTGTTTTAGTTTTGCCCTTCAGAAGTTTTACTAGAATAGTTTGTAAGTGCCAATATCGTACCTTAAGTGGGTGTGTTAGATATTCTTAGGTGCCATGTTCTTTATTGATACTTGCAAGTTGCACTAAATATTGTTGGGGAAAAAATATAAAGCTAAGCACAAGAGACCTTTATGAATAATTGTATGCTTTGAGAAATGTTATGCTTAGCTTAATGCACGCTTTAATTCTCCAGAAAGCACCCAAGCAAAAGACACAATGCAACAAACTTAATCTCCCTCCCTTCTCCTCTTCAAATTACATCTATCACAGCACCACAAATATTTCTGCTCTTTTTTTAATGCCAAAAAGGTGTGAGTAGATCATGGAGCTATGGGAAAATGGTAAATTATTTTGCAGGAAGATTTGTAATTAAAGGACAGAAGTAAGGAGGTAGATGATGATGCAAATAAATGAAGTATAGCGAGCAGGAGAAGATACCTTAAAAGAAAGTACATTCATGAAACAGCTACTCACATAAAAATTTATATGATAAAGTAATCTTAACTGATCAGCAGGAAATCTGAACCATATAAAACTCTTTCATCAGAGTGCAATTTGTCAAAAACTTGTATTTCATACGGAGTTGAGTTTGGTTGTATTCAGTTTGGAGTTACGGGCTAAATGGAAGACTGTGCTTACCTGTTTAGTCTTTAGTCTGTGGATAGAGTTTTAGATGATGTAAAGCTAAGTTTCACTCATGGTGGATCATCAAATATGATCCATTTAAGTTCTGTAATGAACTCTATCTTTGCTTTTCTGTTTTAGGTGTAACCCTTGACCCTGAAAATCTGCCACACTGTAACATTAGGCTTCTATGGCTACAGGTCAGCTGAGACCATAAAGGCTTTTTAATTCAGTCTTTGGATAACACTGTAAACAGGATGTGTAAACATCCTGTTTCATGTGTGTGTGATGGGAAGAGATGTATGTATTTTGCTTTGGATTTGGGTGCCCTTTCTGAAACAAAATGACCTGATATCTGTATGCTTCCAACACAAGATCAAAGCATCTTTTTGGGGATCTAGTGAAACATATTGATCTCTGAGCACATGGCACTGAGCAAGATTCACAGATTTTTATGAGGGCAAGAATGGATTACTTAAGCTACTGCATTAACTAGGCTTGTTACTGTCAGGGCACACAGTCCTGGCTCTGCTGTCAGTCACTGGGCTTACAAGCAGATTGGATCAGTAGTGCTGGTGCACACATCTGTGAGCTGTGGTCTAAGGAGGATAAGTATTCCCTGGAGAAGGTTGGGTTTCTCTGAACCAGTATGGTGGGTTTTCAGAGCCAGGTTTTGGTATTGGTGAGGCTAAAAGGGTGGCTTCTGTGAGAAGATGCCAGAAACTTCCCCCATGTCCAATACAGCCAGTGTCACCCATGGAGCACATCAGCAATGGTGGCAGTACCTCTGGGATAATGTATTTAAGGAGGAGGAAGAATCTGCACAGTGGAGATTTAGCAGGAGAGAGGAGCGAGAATAGGTGAGAAACAGCTCCAAGGGCAGAGAAGGAGGGGCAGGAGGTGCTCCAGGCACTGGAGCTGAGGTTCCCCTGCAGCCCATGGTATGGCAGCTGTGTCCCTGCAGCCCATGGAGGTCCATGGGGAAGCAGAGATCCACTTGCAATCTGTGGAGAACCTCATGGCAGAGCAGAACCCAAAGGAGGCTGAGACCCTGGGGGAAGCCCACACTGGAGCAGGTTTGCTGGCAGGACTTGTTACCTCGTGGGGGATTCACACTGGAGCAGTCTGTTCCCGAAGGACTGCACACCATGGAAGGGACCCACACTGGAGCAGTTTGTGAAAACCTGTGTGAAGGTCATGGAGAACTGTCTCCTGTGGGATGGAGCAGGGGAAGAGTGTGCAGAATCCTCCTCCTGAGGAAGGAGGAGCAGCAGGGACAATATGTGATGACCTGACCATTTCCCATCCCCCTGCACCACTGTGGGGGTAGGTAGAGAATTCAGGAGTAAAGTTAAGGCCAAAAAGAATGGAAGTGTGGGGGCAAGGTGTTTTAAGATTTGTTGTTATTTTCTTATTATCCTACTCTGATTTGACTGGCAATAAATTAGATTAATTTTCCTCAAATCAAGTCTGTTTTGCCTGTGGAGGTAACTGGTGAGTAGTATCTCCCTGTCCTTATCTCAGCCCTTGAGCCTTCAGTTGTATTTCTCTCCCCTCTTCAGCTGAGTTGGGGAGTGACCTGTTATCCAACCAAGGTCAGCCCACCACAACCAGCCACATACCTTATGGGAAAGAACTGCCGCAAGAAATGGGAGATGTGGGTTGCACTTCTGTGTGATTGGAGCCCTTGAGCATGGTGTTTGAGTGCCGGGGTGGGTCAGTGTGTGGAATGGCTGGAAGCTGTTCAGTTCTGTGCATGGAACAAGCCTCTCAAAGTCTTTTGACTTGGGTATCTGCAGGAGTGCTCATTCAAAAAGATTCAGCTCTTAATTAGTTGAAATTTGAAAGGTGTTTCTAGAAGCTAAAGGCATGAAGTACTTTTAAGTTGAGTAAAAGCTGCCATAGTTCAGATGAACAATCTCTTCCAACCTTTAATCTACCTGTGGTCATACCAGCAATACCAGTCTGAGGTCATATCTCTGAGCTGATGTCTGGGGTTACATTTCTTTCACTGAGAGGAAAAGTCTTCACAAAAAGTGATAAAAATGGTCATACCTGTCTCTTAAAGTAGAAAAAAAAGTAAATCCCAGAGCTCCTATTTGTTTTATTTGGCTTGTTCTAATTTATCATATACATAAGAACCATGAAGTTTAATCTGCATATGCCTCATCAGGGTTGTTGGGTTTTTTCTGTCTAGATTAAAATGTAAATGTAAGTACAGAAAAGCATCCATATTAAGAATTCAGCGACTGACTTGTTATAATTGAATTTGTGTCTCAGACTGGGCATTTGTGCTTTAGCTGGTTTAATTTGCATTTGAATGAGTAAGTAGAAACTTTGAATTGGATACTCAATTAGAAAATGGTATGCCGGTACATTCTTCCTTACTGTAGCCTCTAGACACATTTCAAAGTCCAAGTTCTAGGTTTCTTATTCAAAAATTAGGTTTGAATTTAAGAAGTATTGTAAGGGTTTGTTAGTTCTGTTCTGTACCAAAATCAAATCTAGAACCACCAGACTTAAATTAGGACTCCGTTTCCAAAGTGTTGGGTTTTTTCTTTGCACTGAAGAACAACGGTTTTGGTATTTTGCTTGCTGGTGGTCTTGAAAAACAGTAGTATCTGGTAAGAGATGTGATTTAAGCAGAGTTGATGCACTGATAAGCCCCAATCCACAGAATCAAATTAGATTAAATTTATTCCAACTGAGCAAAAGAAATATTTTTCTATATATTTAGAACACATAGGACAAGGTCTGTAATTTAGAAGTTTAATACCACTTTTATGGGGAGGAACCTTAGAGCTTGGCAACACCAGCATTAGTGCTAAGAAATTGCAGGTGGGAGATGCAAGCAAATAAGTACTTGCTATTAAACCGGCTTATTAGATGCTAAAAACGCCATGGTGTGTCGAGTCTAAAACCTCACTTCAGAATCATTTCTGAAAGAAATGTGTTGCAGGGTAAAGAATGAAGGACAGGAAAGGGGAAGGAGAAGGCAGAGTGTGAAGTATGACCAAAGATGGATCTTCCCTCCCCAGTGCTGCATGGAGAGGTGTGAGGGTATCACACACATCTGGTGCTCCTGGAAGCCTCTAAGGCTTCTGCCTCAAGTACTGGGCTACAGCATGTTGTTATAGGCCCAGGAAATTCAGCAGGAATAAATGGGTATTTGAAACAAGAAAATAGTGAAAACACAGGAGAGCAGAGAGGATACAGAAGTTTGTAGTAGATCTATGTTAAATGTGTAAGGGGCTAGGCAGCAAGAAGCTCCTTATAGGGGAATTTGTTTAAAAATTCAGCAGACTGGAAAATTGAGATAGGCTCAGAGGAGTCTTGCATTTCCAGTTCAGGTGTTCAGTGCTAATTTCAGGCTAAAGGGCATGGCACATTTGGGTGAAGCAAGAGGTTTATGCCCACACTGGAATTTCCTTTGGGAAGATTTATACTGATATTACTAAGAGAGAGGTTCACATTTAAGACTGGAAGAGGCATCTTGGATCACTGAGTTGGTGCCCACATAGTTGCAGATGATAATATAAATTTTGCTTATGAATTGACTGATTCCCTTTAAAAATTGTTTTCTGTCATTGTTTCTTCCATTCAGAAGGGAAGAAAACTTCAGCTTGTCAGAATGCATTAGTAATATGCACTAGTTTTTTGGCAGTATTTGAACTGTAGCTTAAACACTTCTATCTCCAATATGTTCAGATAAGAAAGTCTTCTCTCTTAGTCTTCCCTCATGTGATATACTCTTTCTTCTTGCAAGTAAACTATCATTTTACTTGTTCAAGTTAAATCAGGTCTTGAAGATATATTAACAGAAATGAGCTGTTGAGTTTAGGCTTCACTGTGGTTTTGTGCAGTGACATTAATACTTTGTCCCCAGGTATAATTTAGGGGATTTTTTTTGTTGAGCTGTCTGGCCATAGTTGCTGTGTTATTATCTGTCATGCCTAGACTTGTCTACTTGTGCAGCACTTGTGAGATGTTCTGCAGAACTTGGGCTTTTATATCTTTTGTCCCATTTCTATTATTCTACTCCTAAGGCAATCCCAGATCTTCCCATGCAGTGTTCTTTGCTCTAATGGCAGCATCATAGCATCTCTCCACTCTGCTCAGCCTCCCAGTGTTCATCCTTGTCAAAATTTGCCTTGCAAATGAACACAGTGACAGGAGGAGCAGAGCTGTTGACTTGGTTATGAGCTGTAATGTGTCATTGTCTTGACTAAAGCTGTGGTAATTGACACACTGTTTTCTCCACATCTTAACTTTTAGAAGGTGGGTTCATTCATCTGGTATCAGATTCTAAGTACAAATATGGTGGGGTTTTTGGGACAAAACATTGTATTAGTGGAGAAAATGACTGAACTGTGAAAATGTAATGAATAAAGCAAGATGGATGTGGATAGAAAACTTGATGGGTATTTGTTAAGGCACATGAAAGTGTTAGACTTTTATTCTAAAGACTTAGTCATATCTCTTTATACATGATTTTCTTATAGCTGTGCAGAACTGAACCTAGTTCAGATGATGCTGTTTATATCCTATTCATCATCAGAATTTTCATTTTCTGTTAGTTTGCATGTGTGCACAAATATATCCTTACTACAGCTGATTGAAAGGAGCAATCCAAACAAGGATGTCTTGGAACTTAGAACCAATGCCTGACAAGTTAGGACACAGTTTAGCTCATGGTCCTTGATGTTACAATGTCCAAGGTGACCCACATCCCTCCTTGGTTTTTGTTTGCTTTTTTTCCCCATTACCTGCTGTTCATTGGAAATAGAAGAATTCACATAGCTGGAGGTACAAAGTTCAGGGAAGTTTTTTGAGACATAAAACATAAAGGAACTGTGAAGGTAAAGGTGTAATCACTTTTTACAGCATTTCAAAAGCAGGACATAATTAAATTGCTCTGACTGCATCATTAAAATTAATTTTTTATGCTTTAAAATATCAGTTGCATTAAGGGATAAAATTAATGCATAACTGTTTTATGGAGTGTAAACTCAGTAGAAAAGTAATATAGTGGGAGGCAAAAGAGGTAGACGAGAAAGAAAGGTGTGTGAGAACAGTGAAAAATACCACATGAAAAGTCAGTATGATGTGGTTTCCTATGGTCTCTTATCAACGTCAGATCTCCTGATTTCAGGCATAGATCACAGCATTTTTGTAGGGCAGGTAAACAGGATCTAAGTAATATGGAAATTTTGATTCCTTGCAAACTTCTGAATTGAGTGAAGAAACCGAAACTGGTATTTCCAATGAGTGACTGTTCTGGGAGAAGACATGAGCTTCTTTTCACACACATCTAACTCTCCCCCACCATTTGAAAAATAAATTGTTGCTTTTGCTGCTGAGTAACAAGACCCTGAGGGAGCAGAGCAGTGGAGTACTAATGAGAGAGAGGGTGGCTGCAGGACTGGCAGGAAGGAGGCTGGACTGAAGGATGCCCAATACCTGAGAGTCCGCCTACTCTCGTTGTTGTTGTTGAGTTTTTGTTTGTTTGTTTTCCCCACTAATGTAAGGATACAAGTATTGCAATAGCTGCTTATCTTTTAAAGAGGGGAAATATTTGAGATAGTGAAAGGCAGAAAAAGACAGTGGAAGAATATTGATTCCCAACCAGCATCTTGTGAGTAGAATGATCCTGAATGGTTTTGCTCTGATATTCTGTATATTCACCAATTACTTTGTCCTTGGTATTACTGAAAACAAGCAGTCATTTTTCAGAGTGCCAGTAAAGCAATGCTCTGCTATTTCTCACTTAGCTACTGGAAAGGTTGCTCATTTTATGCACATGTGAACCAACACAAAGAGATAGTTCAAAACAGCCAGGCTCTACTCCCTTGTAATTAGGAAATCAGAATGAATGTTTTCTATTTCTTCACATGCAACATTTCTTGCCATTACCTACACAGTGTAAATGCAGTGATGAAATGAAAATGAAGGGGGGGAAATATCCTGCGCACTAATAGATTTTAATTAAGAATATGCATAACTCTTTGGAATGACACACAGCTGGACTTAGCTTCCAAAAATGGCATTGTAACGAGACCCATGCTAGCTTTTGCTTTGCCTGCCTCTAACTTATGGCAAAATATTTGTTATCATATATTATTTCTATGAGACATTAGCTGACTCTGGCTGTTTTAGTGATATAATAAATTACAGAGGAAGTTATTTCTTTCGGATTTACAACAAAAAAACCAAAACACAAACCCTCAAGAAATAAACAACCCAAAAAACGAACCCAAGCCCTAGCAATGCTGTAACAGGGTGGTTGTAAGGCTTCCTGCACTGGAATTTAATGTTTGACTTCGGAGTTAGCAATCAAAACTCTTGTTTTTCATAAGGCGTAGCAATATGGAAGATAAACGAAAATAAGTAGAATGTCTTGCTTTTGTATTCATTTCTCCCCAGCAGAAGGAAATTGGTGGTGAGATGATAAAATACAAGGCAGCCAAAGATGATTTGTGCTGCTGAAATCTCATCCTCTGGTTATGAAAGCTAGTTTCCTGCAATGCGAGACAGTGACAGCCCATGCATGTAGCATTTCTCTTAAAGCAGAGGGCATGTGGTCTTGAAGTGCAAAACTGGTTTATTGTAGTGTGTTTATTCAGTTTAGGGGGGTTTTCTGGCTTGGTATGGTTTTCTGTTTTTTACATAATAAAGACAAATCCGCAGATAAATCTGAAAAACATGAAAATATTTTTTAAATTTATATATTGACTTTCTTAGGAAGTGGTAAATATCACTCTTCATGAGGAAAAAATTTACATCAGGGTGGATGGTTTTGTTTTTCCCACAAAGAGTTTAAGAAAAATATCAGATTAGGCTATCAAGAAAAAAATACTTAAATCGCTATATTTTACATTCAGACATTAAGCTATAATATGAGCTATGTGACTTTTCAGTTTTTGGAGCTAGCTGATAAATTCAGTTACAATATTTTTTCTTACACTGCAGTAAATATTCAAGGGATAATGGAAAGGCAGGATATGTAGTGAAATCACATCTGGCTTTAAAGCAAGTGTAGTGTTAATGTGCCAAACTTCCAAAACTATGTTTAGGTCAGAGAATCGCTTGGGTTGGAAAGGACCTTAAAGGTCATCTAGTCCCAACCCTCCTGCCATGGGCAGGACATCTTCCACTAGACCAGGTTGTTCCAAGCCCCATTCAGCCTGGCTGGTCGCTTCCAGGGATGGGGCAGCCACAGCTTCTCTGGGCAGCCCATGGCAGGCCCTCATCACCCTCACAGTAAAGAACCCAAATCTCCCCTTTGTCAGTTTGAAGCCATTCCCCTTGTCCCATCACTACATGTCCTCGTAAAAGGTCCCTCTCAACTCTCTTGTAGATTTCTGAGAGGCTGCTGTAAGGTCTCCCCAGGGCCTTCTGTCCTCCAAGCTGAACAGGCCCATCTCTCTCAGCCTGTCTGGGTAGGAGAGCTGCTCCATCCCTCTGATCACAGGGCTTAAAAAATTTTCTGAAATGGAGCTTAAAACATGAAGGGCTAAAACTGGACATCTTTCATGTTTAATATGATTGCAAGAATTTTTAGATAAGTCTTACTCAAATACTGAGATTATTAATTGTGTTGTTACGGTTGTGTGGGAAGAGACTGTTACAAGTATAAAGAGCTGTCTTACTGCCTTTATCCTACTCCCACCTTGTGTGGGAGGAACATGGAAGGAAAATGCAGGGACAGAGATTAAACTGGCAGAGACCATATGTAACACTAGCGGGTTAGAGACTAGCCTGCTAAAAGGAATTATATCTGTTTGGTATCTATGTGGATGAAGACTTTTGGACTTCAGCTGTCTAACCCAGAAACTCAAAAAAATTAGAATCTTCCATGAAAATGAAAACCAATGTACTAGAAATGAGACATAAAGTGTGAGCAAATACAAGATAAGTGACTTTGCAAAGCAGATAAAGATGTTCAGCTCAGAATTAGCGTGATTGCTGTTTGCAGTGGTGTGTTTTTTTGAGGAGCTGGAGATGCAAGTCTAAATCCCCTTTGCCAGCACCCAACTTGCAGGATAGAGAGAAAGATCTGTACAGCCATCCCATGTATATTTGTAAGCAAGGGGAAGTGGATCTTGCATGCGTCAACTCCTAGGAAGCATCTCAACCCCCAAAAGAAATAATTTTCATACAGAAGAAGCATGTCAACAAGAGACTGAGGGGGTCATGGCTTTCTGTGAGTTTCTGGTCTCACAGTTGGGCTTGCTACTGTGATGTGCTGACATTGCTGCAGTCAGTCAAGGAAGCTGAACCCAAGAGTTGAGGGAGAAATGAAAAGTGCGTGCCTATACCTATTTTCTGGTTGGTATTCTTTGTAATGAGCCTGTAAAAAAATTGGTATTGTTTTGGGTTTGTTTGGGGTTGTTTTGTTTTGTTGTAGGGTTTTTGGTGGTTGTTTTCTTTAGTTTTTTTTGTTGTTGTTGTTGTTTTTCTTTTATGTGTGTGTATGTTCTGGTTTTTCTTCTTTAATCTAGTAGATTTTGTTGGGGGAGTCTTTACTTCTAGAACTGACTTCTGTGTGAAGAATTTTTAAAGCATGAATCAATTACTGCCCAGCCATAGCTCCTCTTTCAAACCTTCTGTTTGTGCCAACACACATCCTGTTCTTGTTGCTGAATTGTGGATTATGGCTGTGGCGTGCAGCATGCTTACATGAATATGGCATGAGAAAAGAGGTTTCTGCTGGGAGGCAAGAGCCTTGGGGATATGAGCCCTGTGCCTTTTTTTTTTTTTTTTTCTAGTTGCTTTTCTCTGTGAAAAGGGTGATCGCTTACTCACTATACTGACAATACAATGTGGAGGCTTTATTGCCCCGGGAGAGTCCAAGGAGCCCTGTATGTTCCCATAAAGAAATGTGTTTTGACCTAAAAGCTGAACAGTTCATTGTAGGCAGTGTTAGATTAACATATTGCTGTGGTTTTCTGATCTGTTGGTTCAGTGGCAGTTAATTTTTTTGGCTTTGCTTTATAAACAAAGGGCTTTTGGAAGTCTAGCCCACAGTTGTATCAGAAGAAATGCCTGTTAATTTTTTCTGTTCTCTTCTCAGTGGTTATGAAAAAACTAATTTTTGGATGCTGTTACAAACCAATGAAGTAATGGGAGGATATTTCTTTCTCTGCCATCTGAAAGTTGCAAAAACCCCTTTTCATAAAATTAGAAACCCCACTAAAGCCTTAATTACTTGACATCCATCCCTATTAGTGAGCAGACAAGGCAGGAACAGGATAAAATTATTTTCTTACTACTGAGGATTTTTTCTCTTTTAATTTTTTTTGCAGGCTTCAAATTCAGGAGTTGCTTAGATTACTTTTTGAAGGTCCAAAGATGTAATCTTCAGAATATAGGTGGGATTTTTTTTCACACAGTTGAGTAGCAGAAGAAATACATTATATGAAGGCGATGTCAGGATCAAGAGCATTAGACTGTTTTTTATCGGAAGTGTGAAGTTTTAATAGCCTTTTTAAAAGCTATTGTGAAGCACTATTCATATTCTACAAAGGTTAAGTTTTATAGCTCGCTAAAGATGGTGTATGCTTAGGTTATAAATGCATTTTGAATTCTCTAGTACCATTTTAGTGTGGTAAAATTGGAATGGCTCTTTTCTGACCAATGACCAAAACAGTGAAATATATATTTTTTTCTCAATAGACAGTTTCTCCTCTTTTATAACAAAAAGTATAATATATTTTTTTTAATAGAGGAAATGGCCACCAGTATGTGAATACATCAAGTATACTGTGTGCTATGAATGGAAGCACTTCAAGCCTTAAATTTAGGTCAGTGAAAAATCTTGAGGGAGGAGATTACAGGCAGCTTTCTGGCAGACTTGTGCTCTGATCCCTCAACATCTGTATCACACTGGACAGGGATTGTGTTGGCCAGTTCTACCTGGTGAATGACTCTAAAATTATCAAGGGATGAAAAAAGGCACATAACACGTGGCTAACAGGGAGATACTTGCAGTTCCTTGAGTCTTTTCAGTCGGAGGAGGCATCTTTGTGTGTTCTTGCAGGGGGATTCACCTAAGCATGAGCTTATGACCTTGGACAAAGAAGAGGAATTCTGACTTGTGTCACCTAAGCTTCTTATTTAAGAAATGAACATAAGGGGTTGGTTTGGTTTTTTAACTACACACTAGTGAAACATCGGTCTGATTCTAGCTATTTTTGCCATTGTTTCCAGTATTTTTCTTAGCACATACATACACAAGATAAACAAGTGAAACTGAGATTGACAATATTAAAAGAGCCTGCTGGCTTTCTTGGACAGAATGTGCTGAAAGCCACAAGAATTCTGTTGTCTTTCTTTGAGGTTTTGTTTGTTTGATGGGTGGGGTTTTTATGGTTTTTTGTTTTTTCAAAAAAGGGGAGAGAGGTTATGCAAATAGTGGTTCCTGACAACCCTGAAGAGCATTTGTGACCTGACATGCTTTGTCCCTCTTCTTCTAGTGTATCCAAGTAACTACAAGTTGCTCCACTTCTCTAAGGCTGTGCTAGAATATGTTTGCTAGAATGCAAACAGTTACGAGTGATTAAAAATAAAATTTCATCTATGTGCACAGTGCTTAATTTGATTAGGGAATTTTTTCTTGGAAACATTCCCCTCAGAATGTCATCAGTCTTCATTTAGTCGTCAGTGTTGTTGCCTGCCTTGCAGCATGTACAGCTGTGTGGCTGACGGTGACTACAGAACTCATTAGCCCTTCTGAAGGGCAGGGTAGCAGTAAATAAAAGGAATTGGGTGTTTTTTCCTCATCGAACATCAGTGTATCTAGAATCTGGCAAATTTTGTGGCAGATACCAAGAGATACACACTTTCTCTTACTTAGAAGCAGCTTTTCTGGCACAAAAACCTGGCAGCTTTTGTGTCCTCTAATGGCTCAAGTCAGGAGGGCTGGAGCAAAATATGCCTAGTGGGGGATGTCACTTGTAACACAGAAATAGGAAAGCAAACTCTCAAATACTGTTACTGGGCTCCCAACACGATAAAGTGCTGCTCTTGTACCCTCTAACTTTTCTATCCTAAGCATTTTTTCAAATTAATTTTGCAAGCTGTAAATAAATCTAGGATTCTGCCACATGTCGAGAATCCTCTGCAAAAACAAAAACAGAAGCAAAACCACCATTTAAACAGGGTCTGACTTTCTGAAAAGGAACTCAGAATTTTTACTGTAGCTACAAATGACTGTGAATAACCATCTATTTGAACTGGTTGTCTGTTTCCAACAATAGATCTTTTCTCTTTCATGGTAACCATAGTGAAATGCCATTCAACTTTACTTGACTTCACAAGAAGCCTGGCATAGAACTTTAAATGGCTAAGCCATTTGTTTAATATAATCTTATGATTGGAGCAAAACTAAAATTCTTAGTTAGCAGTATGTTTTGTGATGCAAAACTTGCTCAGGAAATTCTTGTGAGCTTCTTAATGATTGATTTCATGTAAGTTAGCATGCTAAAACTTAAAATATATATTCGTGTTACTGCTTTGAACAGATTCTGAGTTCTTTTCTATGTAATATCAGAAATGAGAATTATTGCATAATGGGCTAGTCCAAACACTGGGAGAGCACTTTCCTAGTTTGGAATTTTCACATGTCTGTGTTCAGTCACTATGGTTTTGTGTGTGACAGCAATTGGCTAATCCCAAGTGTATGAACGTGTGTGGTTCGTTAGGAAAGACACGGAATAATATTTGGGGTTTTTTCCTGTATGTTTCAAATTAAAGTAGGCCTGAGAGCTCTTACTGTTTGATAAAGCTGTGAACCTGTTTCTTGTGATTCCCTTGTTAAAAAGTGTACTAGTAGAACTACCAAGAGAAGCACTCAAGCAAGATGAGGTTAAACTGGAAGTGTTAAACGTGTAAAGGCACTAATACATGAACTGGAGTGTTGGAACATGCCGGCAACTTTGTATCATTCTAAAAATTTGGTGTGACAGATTAAATTTTGGGTTACTTAGCTCCTTTGGTACTTACGAATTTTCAGTCTCAGCCCAATGAAGATTTTGCATTTCCTTTTTTTTTTTTAAATTATGTTGTAAAAAGACCATAAAAATGTCATGTACTAAAAAGTGTAGTACAGTTGTTATCAAGTCTCTAAAAATTGGGGGAAAATGTCTCTTAAGCCTGCAAATCTGCTCCATATTAATTTATGCCAAGTCTAGAAGTTTGATAAGCCCTACTTATGGGAATACACAAAGGATAAAGTGGTCCTGCTAAGATGTTCTCTGCTACGCTGACAAAGCAGCAATTTAAATTGCAAAGAAATTGTGCAGATTTAGTTTAGTTTATTACAAAAATGTTAGTTCAATGCATCTACAATTCCCAATTTTTTTCTTTATTAACTCGTCCCATCCCAAGTCTGACCCAACCAGAGCGGGAGCTATTTCTTATTCACATGAAAATAGAGGGTTGCTATGGTTGTGTTCTCAAAGTGGATAGCACCTATTTTTCCATTTTAAAACTCAAAGACCCAGATGGATCATACTTTTATGAGTAAAAATCTGTAAGATTTTTTTTTTTCCTGCAAACAGGATTAAAGCATTAGTGTGGAGACATGGAGAAGGGGGGAAGGCTTTTAATGACTTTTAATCCCAAAGACTAAATATTTGAGCTCTGTTATCCAGCATTTCCTCATGTTTTTTATTCACCTCCTTTTGCTAGGGATGTGGTGTTTCCTACTGTGTTCCTGCTTTTGCCACCTGATCCCCATTAGGGTTATTGCTGTAATCTGTAGTCTCCCTGACTCTCTTCTGTGTCCACATCCATACTAGCCGAGGAAAAGGGCAGGTGGTAGAGCATGGAGTGTACATCCATCACCAAACATCCTGCTAGGAGCAAAGTCTGGCAGGTGTAACTTTGCTGTTGTGCATTTGCAGTGGTGACATTTGGCTTTTTTGCTGGGTTTTTCTTTTGACTTGTAGAAACCCATCAGTATACAGTCCTGTGAACATAAAAAAAAAACAACAAAGGAAAGGGAAATACAAGACAAAGTTGAAATTTCTAAGGGTGTAAACAACACAATTTGTTCACAAACATGGCTCTTCTCTAGGGCACTTGGGAGGTTTGCAAGTTTCCTTGATCAACAGATGTTTCTCACTCACTAGTGCTTAGTTCAAAATTGAAAATGAAATAAATTCTGTTGCAAGTAGGAGGATTTTTGTTATGGTTTCAGTCCTCTATTGCAGAAGATACTGTGTTGTTTGGATCTTTCTGCAACTCTTGTTTGTTTACAAGTTATTTTACAAATTGCAAATGCCTTCTAGCTTATAGTGGGAGTCTAGCATCAGCATTAGAAGAATGGGAGGGGAACAAAAAAACTGAAAAGCTCAAAGACTTTTCTGTTTTCTCTGACAGTAGCACCACTGCTTGGACAGAAGACAATTGTAGGCAACAACAGAAACCGTGCACTTAGATACTCAAATGCTGTGTGTTTTAGCATTGTGTTAAACACTTTTGCACAAGAGTAATTGTCCTGATCATCTATATGGAGTTTAGATGGTTACTATCTGAGGCATTTATCCTATAAACCTATAATTAGAGCACTTAAGCACTTGCACAGGTGCGATGTAGCGATGACACAGTAAGAATAACTCTGAAGTTAATTTTGTGTTCAGAGGGTATTTTCACAAGATTTCATAGCAAGATGTATAATTAGATCTTTTGTTGCAGGAGGAAGGTTATGGGGTTAGTTCTAGGTTACAGTACACTGCATTCAATAATTGTACATTTCAGCTCATTTTTGGTTAATGAAAATGAACAATCTTGTGCTCACCAGTATCCTTTTCCTTAATAACTTTCTTGTCTTTATGATACATAATTCATCAAAAACACCCACAGATATGCTCTGTTGAAATTTCAGCAAGGAAATGTCAAAACTTAAATACTTGAGCATAAATAGCCTTTCACAAAATTCTGCCTTCTGATCCATGTGAATGCCATCATGAATGTTTCTCAGATGTAATATTTGGGCTTTGCCATTGGAGGCTGTTAAGAAGGCATGGCTTGGTTGAAGAACAGTGACAACTTCATTGCTATTTTGTGAGTGAGGATTGTGAGGAGCCTGTGTGTACTGTTCAGATTGTTGAGATTAATATGCTGTGTGCCTTGTGTTGATTCTTAAATACCATTGCCTTCTTAATACAAACCCTTAAGCAGGGGATTATTTTACCTACTTTTTTTTTTTTTTTGCCTGATTATGTGCTACAGGGATAATAAACTTTTCAGATATTCAGTGTAGAGAAGCTTAACACTTAGGACACAGCTCTCTCTCATGCATCATAAAAGGAGCATGGAACTTGTTTCTTTTTAAGGGCTTGTCCAGGCAGGTTTGCTGGAGAAAATTAGGTCATGATAAACAGGTCAGCTCAAGAGCTCGGGGTCATTCTCTACCCCAGAATAGTAGAAATACGTGGAGATTTGCAACTGTCCATATCAAATGTATTCATTCAGTTGTTTCACCATATTTTTTCTGGTAGTGCAATGGCCTCTAGGAAACAAGCCCTTAAAAAGTGCTTCGAAACCACTGAGTGTCACTAGGCATCTGAAATAGAAATGAGTCCTATCTGACACATTTTCTGGGGTTGTACTGACAGAGGAAAGAGCTCTTCTCTTAACTTAGTCTCCTGACTGCAGGTGTACCCTTCAGCAGTACCTGGGTGTAATTTGCTGAGCTGTGAACTCTTACCTGAGTGTTTTGGAATGTTATTGGTTTGGCATGTATGCTAGGAGAACTTCCATCAGCTACAGGGCATACTCATAGAGGCTTTTGAAAGGCCTTTGGTTGTGTGAACAGTTGGAATGATTGCCTCCAGTTACTTTTAGTTTTTGGAAATAGTTTATGACAAAGTAGGTGGAAAGCTACCTGAGGGAGTTGTGTTGTAACAGTGTCATGGAAAAGGTGGAAGAAGGTGGTAGAGAGTTTTATTAGTCACAGAAATCTGGAAGATAATTAAAAATGAACTGGAATAAAAATTGCTGTACGATTGAAGGAAGAAGTAAGTGTGTTTTCTTGCTATGAAATTAGCTTACCTTTCTGTGTCAAAATTGAGGAAACCAGTTAAACTTTCAGTACAGCAAAAGTCACTATACTGCTAGCAGTACAGACTAAGTACCAATCTGTGAGAGAAAATAAGGAAAAACCCCCTTATAATCTCCGAATCTGTACTTGTAACAAACATACTGTGAGATTATTTTTTTAATATATTAATTTACTTTTTATTATTTTTTTAATGGCTGAGGATTGATATATTTCTGTTGTAAGAGTGATGGCCATTCAACAGCTTTCGCAGTCAGCTGTTCCCTGCCTGATGGTTAATTAAATGTTTTATTCAGTGAGTGATAATTGTTACTGAAGGTCCAGTGCCTGCTTTAGCATGTTGATTGCATGTGTAGCACAGGTGCTCCAGATTCAAGTTTGATCTAAAATTTCACTACGGGACACACGCTCTCATTTAACTTGGAAGCGCAGGATGCTGAAGAGATCTGCGCTCACATGGGTCAAACAGTGGGTTTGAGAGTCCCTGGTTGGAGAAATGTTGTTAGTACATGAGCATGAAATTAATACTTACAGGATTGGTACATACATGAATGATGCTCAATATTCTTAAGACATTCCCGCTGTTCTGTTTTGCTGGGTGATTTTTTTCTGAAGAAAAAAACTATTGTACATTTAAAGATTCTTATGAAAATTAGCCTTCCAAAAGATAACTCTCAAATGTTATATAATTAACCACTTTTGGAAACAAGGACAGACAGATTTTTGAATGTGCAATTTACACTGATGTCACAGAATCCATAATTCAGGAGATAAGGGATGGGCTTGTTTGTTCTTGATTGATTGTAATTGCCACCAGATTTAAAAAAAAAAAAAAAGGTTAAAGACAAATTCTAATGGTAATTTTAACATGGGAAAAATAGATGGTACTGGTATGAAAATCGTGACTTTTGACAATATAAATTGACAGAATCTTAATATTACAATATTCAGTGGTGGCATCAATCAGCTTTTGACCTTCTCTTTTATTTCATACTGATCAACCCTTTCTGAAGCTATTATATTTTCATCCCCCTGAACAGCTTTAAAAAGTAGTTATCTGGGGATAGGGGAAGATGAGCGTGCTGGAGCTGTCAGATCTCATGCTCACCAACTCAATGGAAAAAGGGAAATCCATGACTGGCTGTGGATCTTGTTGCAAGCAGTCAAATGTGCGTAGCTGGAGGACACAGGATTAGCTGGTACAATGTGCCTGAGCGTCTTGTCTTACACCAGTCTTGTGGCAGGAAGTTCTTTCAAACTAGTGTAATATAGATGGAGCTGTTCAGACGCAGAAGGAAAGTTTGAACTGTCCCCTCATAGCTGAGAAGTAACTTAATGGCAGATTTGATCTTGGTCATTTTGGATAAATACAAATGGCTTATAACAAAAGTATAGTACAGGACAAGAATAAACATTTGTACTTGAACTGCTGTGCTGACTGTATTAAGAGCAGGCTAACAAAGGGTTCTGCCCTTTAAAGTGGCTAATAAAACTTTTTATGGCACAGGGAAAATTCTGCAGAAAGTACCAGGTAATGACTTGCTCAGTAATTGTTGCCTTTTTTGAGGCACAGCTTTTTTTCTTTCATTTTTATTCTTTTTTCTCTTCTTCAGAGGAGGAGAGAGGTGGATGGTGAACACAAAAGAGGCAGAGTCTGTTCATTGGCTTCTTGGTATGAATCAGACAGAACTGGCATATCTGGGAGGAGAACTGATGACATTTCTGCAGGAGGCAAAGTTGTTTTCATTGACTTTGGGGGCAAAAGAATCATTCCAGAGTTTCCGTCTTTCAGAGCCCTTCCTGTAGTTTTTCCTTCAAAAGACCTCTCTAACAGTGAATAAACTCATCCCAGTGCTTGCAAGGAAATGTTTTATTTTGTGTTGTATGTGGATAACACAGAAACTATGGAGAGAGGACACATTTTAGTATTCATCTCTTGATATGGAGAAATGAGTTACGTGATAGATTTAGAGGAGGCCATGAAAATAGCCTTATGAGATGAAGTATTACTGTCTGGGATTGGAAATTCGTACATTGAAGCAAAGATCTCTGAAATGAGAAATTTGCTGTTAGGTCTGAGAAATGTGAATCAGAGAAAGAGCTGTTGATCATCTCTAGGTGTAAATCTTGTCCTCAAATAAGGCTGTAGTATTTAGAGTAGCTTGCTTACTTTCTCTTAATGATGGCTAGCAGCTGTTTGCAATGCTGAATTTCAGCCCTTGGAGACATGCATAGCAACCAGTAGCACTCAAAAATACATGATAAACGATTGTGGTGTGGTTTCTCGTTCAGTGTGTGCCTTTGTGATGACCATGCGTGAAGTAGGATTTATAATCATATGTTTCCCTTCCAGGGAATAATAGCTGGCTGGGAAATGCAGTAAGTGATCCTGATCACCCTCCCCAGTGTTTATTCACATTAAAGACTGATGTATGGCAAGCAACCAGTTAAAAGTAAAACTATAAATAATTGTGTTAATCAGTGTATAATATATCTTTGTATTTGTTTATTGCCTTGGGTACTTGATTAGGCAGCTCTAACATACAATTAATCAGTAACCTTCAGTGTTAACTTCTCAGCGCTCTTTAATTAATCAGTTGTGTTGCAGAGGCTCTGCTGGCTTGGAAAGCCAGGAACTGTGCCATGTAAACACTTTTGTTAATGTCAAGTGAAGGTTGCGATATGCCTTTTTTTTTTTTTTTTTTTTTTTTTATTATTAGCTCAATTGAACTAATCAGCTTTTCGGGGTCTAGGTGCAAGTTCTAGAGGCAATTGTAAACACTAGACAAGAAACATGGAAACTATGTGTCCTGTAAATGCTGGGAAGTTTTTGTGCCTTAACCATCGTCATAAGTCTTTTCAAGTGTACTGATAAGGACATGTTTGTTAAGTGCCAATCCAGCTATGTTGTAATAGCTGTGTATTTCATTAAGAACAATTGGAGGGCTGATTTTTGCCCTTTCAAAACACAGAAAAGCTACCTGCAGATAAGTAAGCATGGAAGGATTTCATCTTGGCACTGCAGATAAAAACATAAACACAGGTACCTGATGCATTTTGGATATTGGGTCATATCATAGACTCAAAATGATTTGGGTTGGAAGGGACTTTAAAGATCATCTCGTTCCAACCCCGTGCTGTGGGCAGGGGCACCCTTCCATAAGACATGCTCCTCAAAGCTTTATCCCTTGAACCCTTCCAGGGATGGAAGGAGATTTTGAAGTTCTTCTGCAGGCGTTCAGAAGTGCATGAAGAGGCAGGTTCTGGGATTTTACAAAGAAGCCTTTTGTCAAAGTTAAGCCTTGGCTCACCTACAATGTTATTCAGACCCTCAAAATAACAAGAATGTAACCAACACTGATTTTAAGCGCCAAGTCTGTTTGTAACAGTTATGCCAACTTGAAAGGAAAGTTTTACGTTTCAGTCAATGCTTTGAATTTAGTTACATTTAAGAAGATTGTATGAATGAAGTACTAGAGGAAGAGCTTTTTATGTGTGTTTGTGTTTCTGTGAGAGCACCAAAAGAAAGATCAGGGTGAGGACTGTAAGAACAGCCTGTCTTGCTAACAGCAGACACAGTTTGAGGGTGCCACTCCCAGGACACCATTCCTAGTAGTAACACTGAAGAACATATGGTTTATATAGAGACCAGAAGACTAAGACCTCAACATAGATGAATGCTCAGAACACAGTGTCTTCTGCTGGCAACAGGATGGTGACACCAAGGTTGCAGAATATCATCTATGTGATTTTTCTTTCCTGGGAGCTCATGAGGGAAAAACAAACACGTTTCAAACAAACAAGGGGTAATGGCCAGCAAACAGCAACCTGCCTAAGATTTATGAAGGCTGAAGTAAGCAACACTTTGAAGCAAAGGACAGTGCCATAACAAGTGTTACCTCAACAGTTTACATGAGAATGATAATACAGGATGTTGCATTGAAGTCAGTGTTGCGCACAAGATATATTGGCCAGACCACTTGGACACACAGGCTTGTGTGGGATTGCAGGAGTGTGGGTCAGTGAAATCTTTGAGAAAATGAGTCAGGTTGAATCAGCTTGGGGATATGATAAATATCACATCACCTTCTCAGAGAGCTCTCTTACAGAAATTTTCTGATTATATTTGTCAAGGGCAATCTTCCTGAGAAAGTACAACTCAGGACTTGCTACTGTCCATCTTGATCATGTTGGTTAGAATATACTGGTTAACATGTCAACGTGTTCATCTGCAGGGAGAAGACATAGTAAAGTCTCTTTTCAAACAGCACTGTATTGCCTATCTCACACCTCTCTTCTGCCTTCTCAAGCTCCTGAAACCTTGAGGTCATACCCATGATAACCCTGACTCACATCCAAGGAGAATCAGCCAGACATGAATTAATTTTTCCAAAGGGGAAGAAATTAAATTAAATTAAATATGGGCTTCCTCATAGTACTTATCTCTGTTAAATGAGAAAATTGTAAGTACTGAAGAACTTTGAGGCTGGTAGCTGTGTATCAACTCCAAGATATTTTCTGGCCAAAGTAATTAGGGCTCAGCTGATGGATGGACAGGTACACAGCTCACTGTGTTTACATAAGCTCTGTTTCAATAGGACACCAGGCTCCATATATGACAGTGTTTATTGTAGATGAGCAAAACCTATTGTGGCTTTCATCCAGCTGGATGATAGATGGGGATTCTTCACAGAAAGAGAATGAGAAATAACTGCCAGTACTGACAAAAATGCCAGACTGCGAACCGAAACAGTGAAAAGGTGCTATTGCAAAATCAATGCAGCTCCCATACAGGATAATACAGAGGGGTCATCTGTCTTCTTCCTAGCAGACAGTCATCTACATCAGATACAGCTGAATATGTTAAATGGAAGCCTCATCCAAAAAAAGTATCAAGGATGACAGTGCTAAAAAAGACTGATGTTACTCCTTGTGCCTGACAGTTAGGTTGGGCTGGTTGGTCTCTGTCACACAAAAATACTGCTGTCTAGACATGGGGGTGGGGGAAAGCCTTTTGCTAATAGTAAAGTGGTTATAGAGTGCTTTAACTGTGAAGGAAATAGTCTCCTTTAGTCTTTCTCATTCAAAAGTTCTATTTATTAAAAAGAAGAATTGGGCAATTTTTATATTTGTTCTTTGAAGTTTAGCATGACCTACAAAACTACCATATATCCAAACTCAGGCAGAGGATTCCTTCCGCCAATATTTGTGTACTCAAGTGTATATTTTTCTAATACTGCTGAAATGCTGCAAAGTAGACATTTTTATTCATTGCACGCATCTGGTTGCTTTAGATAAACTAAGTAAAAAGAACTAAAATACTGATGAGAGTATTTTTCAGCTCAATCTTTATTTTCCTGTGCTTTGCCATAAGCTTCAATACCGAACTACTTCTTAGCCTGGAAGTTCATATTACATTATCTTTCTAATAGTTGGAATAATATCCAGACACTGAAAGGCTTATTACTGCCTTAAGTCTGGGTACAGTGACCACTGCTATCAAATGCAACTCTGTATCTGAATTCTTACTGTCCCAAGTGTGGCTGTGCAAAGTCAAATCATTCAAGTACTAAAAGACATTAAAGTCTAGAAGCAGTTTAAATGCATTTTTTCACAAAATCCATCATTTACACCAGACTTAATACCTTAGAATTATAGAATGGATATTGAAGTGGACTTAGAATTACTTTTTTTTTGTTAACACTTACACTATTGGACCAGCTAGGGGTAATATTTTCCTGATCTGTAGCTCATGAACAATTAGAAACTGATGGTGTAATCAATGACTGAAGCAACCACGAAATGATGGAGAGAAAGATTGTGAGGGGATCTCAAGTTACCTGGCAAGTTCTTCACACTGATATTTCCCTTCCCTCCTTTGGGCTTTCTGCCTGTTAGTCAGCAAAAAAAGTAGGTAGATCACAACTGAGCTTAATTTTGAATAAGCTGTACTGGGGAGGTGGGAGCAGCAGCAGGCTGCAAAGGAGGGATTCAGAATTATTGCACAGGCACATGGTGATGGCGTTAGGAAAGCCAAAGCTCACCTGGAGCTGGAAATGGACATCAAGGACAACAAGGCAATCTTGTGCCACTGGATGGGCAGTAAAAGAATAAGCAAGGAAAATGCTGCCCTGTTGCTGAACAGGACAGATTGAGTGACTGCACATAGATAAGAAGTCCTCAGGCAGACCAAGTCTCCAGAACTTTCTTTTCCTGACTTTTCATCTGGATCTCCTAGAGATCTCAATAGGCAAACTGCCCACAAGCTGGCAGTGTGCCCTTGAAGCAGACAGCAAATGCTATATGGGACTGCATTAGCAGAATAGCACCAAGTCAAGAGAAGCAGTTACTTCCTTGAACTGGTATTCCTAGATCACATTGGAAAAACCACACCTGATTTTGAGCTTGTAGATACAAGATAGATGTGGATAAACTGGAGCAATTGTGGTGAGGAGTCTGCCATGCAGGAGGGGCTTTTATGATTCTATGATCTGCCCAAATAAAGCCTTGGGGAACCTCAAGTGGTCTCATGGCTGACCCTGGTTTGAGCAGAGGAGCTGCACTAGAGGCCTCCTGGGATCCTGTTTAACTTGATTTACTCTGTGATGATTCTGTGAAATAGGTCACTCTCTGGATTATTGTCCTTCATTTGCTTCCCTCCTTCATTCGTAGTCTTGATACTGGATATACCTGAAGATTGTGTGAAATGTGTATCATAAGGGAAGCAAAAGATCTTTTGATACCCTGGTTTGGGGGCTTGTCCAATAGTAAATTGTGTTTGAAAACTAGGTATTAGTAGTGAAATGTGATATGCTTGGAGTTGGTCTGAATTGTGAGGTTCTCTCCCTAATGGTAGCTTGTTAGCAATATTCAATCCTAGCACAATTCATTGATTTCCTTACTTACTTGGGAAATGTATTGTGTTCCCTTCTGACTTTTCTCTCCTTCTATACTTTACTACAAAGGCCTGTGTCACAGCATACATTTCTTGTTGACATAAAATAGCAGGAGTATAATACCATGTACTTAGTAGGCTGTGTGTCATAAGCATTAAATACCAGACCCACTGGTGCCAAACTAACTAACAAAATCGTTTATCAGATCACTTCAGGGATTTTCCTGCATTTGCTTTACCACTCTTTGAAGTGATGTAATAGGCTCTGCTGACTTCTTGTCAGCAGGGAATACACAATAAGATGTCTGGCTTTTGTAATCAAACCTCCAAGGGTCTCTATGCAGAGCTGTAATGCGGCTCTTGAATTCTCAAATTCAAGACAAGTCCACTTTCATAAAAAGGCAGTTTAGTATGAATGACACATGCAGAGCACTAGAACTGCACATTCAGTATTCCCCCGCCCCTTTTACTAAGAACCATTTCTCAATTGTGCATTTTTCAGAGAAGGAGTGACTTAGGCCAGGTCACTTGAATCATTTAAAGCAGACAAGGTGGAGAACTCATGCATGTGTTGTATACTTTGATAAGACAGTTGTGTTTTGTCAGGAGAATGCTCTAAATTGTTGAACTTTGCTCAGTGTGGCCTCTATTTTGTGTATGAATGTGTAGTTGTGATGTCACTCCTAGCCAGCAATGAGTTCTTTGTATCTCCTTCCAACAACATTGTATGAAAACATCAATATAAGGAAAATCATATATGCCTTTTGATGCATTTATTCTGCAGGGATCTTTAAAAACCTTTACTTTCACTGAAAAATAGATCATCTAAGTATTTTAATCAAAACAAGCCATTATGTTGGTAGGTATTGTGTGCTTTGGCCTTTTAAGGAGGAAAAAAAGTGTGCTGAAGTGCCTGTTTCCTTGCTGGTTTTTTTTCCGGTGGGTTCATGAGTAGAGACTTCTGTTCTTGGGCTTTATGTCTCAAGGCAATGATAATTTAGAGGGCATAGTGTAAAATTCTGTCTGCTAGAAAGCTTGACAAATTTTATTTAAAAATCAGTAGTTTTTTGGTTGTTCAATTTCCACTCCTGAAACTTTTCTTATTTTATGATCTTCCTGAGAAGCTGATGACAACTGCAATTAGAAGTATAATCACTAAGGACAATAGTACTCAGCATTCTCTAAATATGCCATTATTTTTTACCTTATTGTTCAAGGGTATTTGAGGAAATTCTGTATTTCAGTTGCTTTATCCCACTCTTACCCGAATTCAGCATCTAAGTACGGTACCAAGTGTTGTGCTTCGTTGCTAAACATCTGCTGAATCTGGATCATGATGATTTTGAACAACTGGAGCAAGACTTCCTGAGCTCTGCAGTGTAAATTGGAAAACTAATTTGGCACCATAAATGGATTTATTGCCACATGGGCATGTATTGCCCAAAGTCTTCCACCAGCCTTGCTTTCAGAGATCTGTAGTTTATTATGAATATGGAAGCTGTGTTCTCAAGTTCTTGGCCTTTAATCTAGGGAGTATGTGATCTGGACAGGTTAACTAAGTATTCTGGGATGTCATTTTTTCATTTTGAAATGAAGTTTCACACGCTGTGGGCTAACTAATTAGGCCCATTTAGAAAGCAATGAATGATTTACTCCATTTGAAACAGGGTGTGAAGTTAAAGAACCTGATAACTGCTGAAACTAATGCAGAGTGGTTAGGTCCCATTAACTTCACCTTAAAAATGTCAGTCTGTTAAGTAACTTCCTTAGCACTTAGCTTTTGGCAATTACTTAGAGAGTCACCATTTGCATTCCTCTCCCAACTACTTTGGAAGTGGGAAGAGCTGGAGCTGCCTGGGCTGCCAAGAGCTGCTGTCTCCTTTCGATGCAGAGCCTGGCACTCCTAAGGTCCTTCAGCTGCACCTCCCTTCCTGCTTGCTTGTCCCACTGATGTCAGGTCGGTGACCTGAGGTGTTTGTGTGTCTGTCAGGGTGGTGACCCTGTACGTAACCACCTTGAAATGAGGGCTGATACAACCTCTTTGTGTTCCATGTTTGGTTGCCAAGTTCATTACTCTGCTGGATATGAAGTCCAGGCTCTCTCAGCTCAAACCTGTGTTAAACAGTTGATTTTTCTCTTTTTATTTTGTTCAGCTTTTGTGCTTGAAAACCAGAAATGGTAATACTGCTTTTTCTGGGTAGCTTATGAAGATGTAGCAAAAATGCCAGTAAACTGGTTAATGTAAAAAAATCTTTGTTGTTTAAAAACAAAATCATATGAAGTATATATCAAATACATGAGGGTCCTTACATTTGCAAATTTTTATATTGACTTCAGCTTTTTTACACTACACTGGTACATGTTTTGCAATTAATTTCAAATGGCAAAAGGTTGAAAAGGCAATTTTTTCCCCTTTGTCAGCTACTTCATTTTCTCCAGCATTGTTGAAATCAGTGTAGCACATGTGTTATGTTGTCTACTGGATTTATAAAGCAGGATGTAATTAATTAAGATGAATGTCTCCAGAGCCAGTTTGTAGATCAGGTGAAACCTCTGGCCTTGTCCTCTGTTTTGAATGTGGTTTTGGTGGGTGGAACAGAGACATCCACAGAAAACTGAATGGCTTTCATTTTGTTCAGAGTGTCTAGTTTGTTGCTTGGGGAGGGCAAAGTGCAGGAGGAAGAGGGAATGTGGCCAGATAAGCTGTTTGCTTTTTTCTTGCCTTTCCCACTCTTATCTTGGAAACTTTATGGTGAGGAAGTATGGCCTGGGATCCTCTGAAGAGAAAAGGTAACAGGTAAATGTGTGATACTAAGAGCTGGAAAATGAGACAGGAAACACAGGACTCCCTGCTGAAGTGCTTTGATGCTTCTGTGACCTAATGTTTTTCCTTTGTCTCCTCCCCAGCAGAGCTGGGAGGGTGAATATTGCCTACCAGAAACAGCCAGGATTAGTTAGTTATGCATTTGAAGTTCACCAGCAGGAGACCTTCAGGGCTTTCAGACAGCTGCTCTTGGAGCATCGATCATTCATTCAGGTTGTCCCACTTCATGAGAAAAGTAATTACTATTGGTGAGCCAGTAAGTATGCACTCTTTTCTTAATTTGCTTTTTGACATCTCTGAGGGAGCAACCAATACACTCAAAAGTGCCCCCAAATTATTTTTTTAAGTTGCCTCGTAAAGGTAGATGACTTTTAGTCCAGAGTTCTTATGACATGAGAAGACAACTGTGTCCCAAGTCTCTGTAAAGTACTGTCTCTTCTCTCCTCTGGTTTCCTTTAGCATTTCCCACGGTACTAAATTGAAGGGCAGGGGAGTGGCAGAGGTAGCCCCGGTCTGTTTGCTCTCTTTTTGTGTTCAAAAGCATGTTATCCTGAGTTTGAAATAAAATGTTTCATTCTAATGACCATAAAGAATTGACTTAAAACAGTTATCTATACAAGAAAAAATAAAAGCCTGTTCAAACCCACCCAGTCTGTCAGCCTTTGTGATTATCTTCTGTTCTGTACTCAAGAGATTTGCCCACAGCATAGAAGAAAAAGCCAGCTCCTCTTTGTGCATCTAACCCTTGTGGGAGACAGTGCTCTTACTGCTGCACCTCATCCACTGAATTTAGAGTCAGAGTATAGCAATGGAAGACATCCAGGGTAAAGTCACACCACTAAACCTTTACAGTCTGTTACATGTGCCTTACAAAGACAGCTTTCATACTGACTGCAGAAGGGATGTAAAACATGGGTTGTAACAAGGATTTGTTTGCTCTTGGCTTACACACAATTCTCACAAAATGACTGCAAAGATATGGGGAAGAAGGGAATAAAACTCTGGAGATAGTACATGTCCAGAGAACTTTAAAACCGTATGTTGATATAATCTGCACCAACTCTGCTCTTTTCCTTGATTCTTGGATGATAGTACAGATTATGCTGAAGATAATCCTATTCAATTGTTCTTTTGCTGTAGGAAGAAAATGCAGGCATAGGTCAGGGTGTGTGAAATCCCTTTTCATCTCATCAATATTATTTCTACCATCAGAATTAACAACACATGGTACCACCTAAGTTATCTGTGGTTGTAGAGGGGACATGACATTAATTTCTATTTGTTACTTTTGTGACCTCACAAAGAAGAAGAATGGCAGCATTTATCCTTCCCTGTGAAGGGCCACATACTGGTTAATAAAGTCTGTGTCTACTGATAAGAGTGACAGCAGTCAGTCAGTCTGTGCAGATGTGTGAGAAAATGAAATCCCTGTAAATGTCCTCCAGATCAGTAGATACCAGCTAATTTCCCTTCAATAGAGCAGATAGATATCCATCCAAATATCTAATATCAATATCATGAGGAGGCAGAATAGCTGGATAGTCAAAAATGCAGATCCTTCCCCCATCATCTCTCCCCAAAGTGCAAAGATGCTGATTCAAGTGATACTGACTCACTGGCAAAATAAACGTGCTCGGGTGTGCTAGCTCAGTTTGCAAAAAAGGACTTGTTACAATCAACAATGGCGCATTTAAACTTTGAAACTAGATGTTTCTTGGCCGTGCCTCAAATCAAGTTCCCTCAACTCTTCACTGCTGTGGGAGACAAGCTCATCCTAAGTGATTCTGACTGAAGGCTTCCTTGAAGAATTGCCTGAAAATTGGAAAAATTATGTGTATCAAAAAGTGAGTTTAGATCATCAAGAGAAGATCACGAAATCACAAACAGCCTACAGCTCTGTAAAAGATAAGGAGTAGCAGCTTCCAATGCTTACGAGAGAGCATGGGGAGGATCACTATGTTGCTTGGGATAGTAGCTAGAAATAAATAGATAAATATTAAACTATATTGTTAAAATTGCTAGTCGTGACAAAATATTCCTAGATAAATTTTGTCTGAAAACAAATGAGAAAAATTTTGGATTCTTCCCTTGAAAGAGAAACTCCGTGCCCTTCCTGGGAATTACAGTATCTTTCTACCTCTCTTTTTTCCTTGTGTTGGAGAGCACAAAGTAGGAGAAAGGACTTGTTTTGTTAATCCTGTCTTTCTCACAGGAGCAGACTTTCTGTTGAAAAATCAGCTGTACACAAGTTCTTAATTGTTGCAGTCTTTAAACAGATTTTTTTTCTTGTATACATTTATTTACTTACTTTAAGGGTCAGAAAAGTTCACTAGGAAATTAGTTTGGTAGTTGCTTACAAAAAAATTGTTTCAAATTCTAGTGATTATTAGTTGAAGCTATTAAATGAACCTGAAGAAGTAACATAAACCATTGTGTGCTTCTTTTAATCTTGGTGATTTATGGTAATGGTGATATCTTTTAAAAATTCTGTAGGTTTTTAATTGAGATATCTAGAGAATCTCTGTATGTAGTTTGCTCAATATCAAGGTCTCCATGAAATAAAGTTTTATACATCGGTGTCATTGTTACATCCTCGAAACATTTTGAATGTTCTATTGCCAGAGACTAGATTAAATGCCTGTGCAGTGTTCTCGTCTGTATGCAGTGTCTGGGAAATATCTTCCAATGTCTGTGGAAAGAAATCCATCACTTACATTATCTGTGAAAAGTAATGCTCTCAACACTGATCTTACATGATTTTGCGATTTTTTTTTTTTTCTCTAGTTCTATAACTTTAAGAATATTGGTAATGCTTGGAGCAAGTTAATGTCAGCATTTTAACTAGAAAACCTTTACTTTTTGTCTGCAAAAATTGTAAAATACTGAAAGTGCTTATTCAGCATTTCATCTTGCAGACCAGTGACTAGAAAATCAGTATTTGTACCAGGGTGGTAGAAATGAGGATGCTTTTTTTTTTTTGCAACCATATGAACCAAATCTTGATAGATGTCTGAACAGTCCTTTAAGCTCCATTGTGCTATGTTGTTATTTTGTGTGTTGGGACTTCCTCAGGCATCCAAAGTCACTTACCTGAGGGAGGAGATCTGCTGCATGTGTAGACCTGCAGCAGTGGCCAGTGTGGATTTGCTGGGTGTCCCTGCTCTGCGGGGAGGACTTTTGGTAGCTTTGGCTTTGCAAATGTACCTGCCCAAGGCAGAGCTGGAACAGTTGCAGGCTGCATGCACAGTATATTTGACTGTCAGCTTCTGCTGATAACTTCCTTAAAAAAATCTGTTTTCTGTTTGGGATTTTTTTGTTTTTGAACAAATATTTTGAGTAAAGTTATCACAGGAGTTTATCTGACCACTTGGGCAGGTGTGCATCTGAGCCAGCTGTGCATCTGAGCCAGCTGTTTACACAGCATCTGCTCACAGTCAAGAGGGCATGATTCACTGTGAGGAAGAATATTCTAGTTCCCTAGAAATGCCATTTTCCCTCATCTGAGCATAAAGATGATGCTGAAGCCCACACTGAGTGTAATTACAGTTAGGTGAAATCAATTTTACCTGAGTTTACTGCTTTATTAATTTTTCCTATAGTCAGAGAATGGCTATAGATGGTTCTGTTGGGGGTAACAAAAATACAGTGAGATAAATATCCTGAGTTTATGACTTTAGGACTGTGTTTTAGTAACAAATGCTTGGTAAGCTTTACATCAGCATACAAAAAATCAGTCAAATTTCTAAAAAACATACTTAACCCTGATAATACTTACCCTTAAAGGGAGATAAGTGGGAGTTGCTGAGGAGCTGAAATGGAAATTTTACAGCATGAATAGGTCAGCCAGGAGTGGTAGTCTGTTCAGCTGCATTTTTTTGGTAGGTTTTCTGTATGCTTCAGATACTGGTGGAAATAACTTTGAACTCAGCTCAAGGACTGTTCATGAACCAAAATTAATTTGTATGCCAAAAAACCAGAGAATTTTGACATTACTAAGACATATGGGCAACAACATTCGGAAATCCCAACTTACCAAATCACAGTTTGGAGAGATATACAAAAGATACTGGTCTTGATAATTTTCTAAGAAAACCTAACAAAGAATTTTTAAATGGCTTATAGTATCCAAAAGTCTCTTTACAGATTAGCAAGCTTAAGATCCTCAAAGTATTCAGTGATTTAATAGAGTCAGATTAAGCTAGAATTCTTAATTTTTTTCAATGTTCTTTGAAATTTGTTTTTTATGTCATGTAAAACAATTTTCATGGGCCATGTTAATTTTGCCAGTGTTTGGTATTGAATCACTTCAATTCAGTTAAAAATTAATCAGTTTAAATTTTTTTTCTATCTAACCTCTTGTTACTCAGTTGATTCTGCTTCCTCACCTTTTTTACTGGTATTTTTTTCTCAATGTTATGCTTCTTTCAGTGATATTTATGAGGAACCTTGACTAACAAGAATAGCAAATTTCAGATCCATCTAGAGTGACATTACTTAAATAGTGAATCAGCAATTTTTTTTCTCATAATTCTTTTGGTGATATTTTTGCTTTGATTTGTTGCAGTTTATGTTACAAGAAATGTTACTTCTTAACATTTCCCCACACACACCTAATGGAACAGATCATGCCCTGTCTGCATAAGTGCTAGAGAATGATTTCTTTGATGATCAGCTGTTAAGTTCTTCATCTTTTGGGTGCAGAGTCTATTTCTTTTGCTTCTCAACATCAGGTTCAGAATAGTTAATCTCATTCTCAAGAGATGAAGTGCCCTCTCAGCAGCTGCTGATGTGTTTTGGAGACTGGTGGTCTGGCCTATCTAATAACACTGGTGTAATCTTCCTAACAAGTAGATGCTGATCCTGGTTTCCCACCAAAAGTCTTTGATAAAATCCACAGAGGTGGCTACTGAAAGGGCAAATAGCACCAATTTTAGCAATCAGATGCAGAGTTCAGGGCAGGGGGGAAGCCTTCTTTCACAACTTGAAATCACATTTCTTTCTCTTCTTTTTTTCCTAAAATACTCCTTTTAACAAAACTCACATTCAGAGGATCTTTCTTCCCTGTGGTCTTAATCTGATATTGAGTTTCTTAATGGAAGCAACCTTGGAGTGTTCTAGTTTTGATTGGTTGTAATTCTTCTTTTTCCAAATGCCTCTCCTGTAGTTAGCTGTTCTGCACAGAGAGTTAGAGTTTCAGATCTTTCCTTATTCTTCAGGAGACAAATTTTCCTCCTCCTTTCACCTGTTTTTTTTCCAGTGTCCCAGGATTCAGTTGAAAAATTAATTTGCCCTTCAGTTAATCAAGGCTCTGTTCTGCTTCCTTTCTCGTCAATATCCGGCACATCTTAGCTGATTAGGGCATTGTTAAAACAGATTAACCTTAGCTGTAGATTAAGGACCTAAAGTGTTTGCTGTGATCCTCAAGGGAGAGCCTTACAAGTTTAAAAGAAAAACCTGTCCTCTTCAGTTAATGGCCAGATGCTTCTTGAACAAACTTTGGGATTGACAAAGCCTTAATTAAATTGCTTAAATTCTCAGGTGTGGATCTGATCCAGCAGTTGTTGAAGCTGACTGATACCAGCAAGCTTTAGACAGACCCAAGTCTAACACAAATGAGGTATTCTAGTACTGTCTCAACTGTCACACAATAATTACAAAAAAACTCACCAGCTTCTTTCTGTCTCTAGCTGGAAAACAATATTGTGGCTTGTGTTTTACACCAAATGGCAACTGGAATACAAGGTCTCTAGAATGCTCTGGTAAATCTGGAGCTGCATTTTTATTGTTTGTTATCTCCATGTTATTATGAAACTTTAGAGCTAGAGGATACTGGGCATTTTGGAGCATCATTTTAACCTTGCACTGTCTTTGTCTCCAAATTATATTAGAAGTTGTCATTCCTTGAAGGAAAAAACTTAATATATGAAAATCAGTCAGAATGAAAGGCCTCCATTGAAGTCAACATCCATCTGGCATCTGAGTGTTCTTCTTGCCCTTGTTACCTAATTTGAAGAGGATTAGACAAAAACGTAGTATTTCACTGTAAATAGTTAAGAATTGGCTTGACAGGGCCATACATAATCTGATCTGGGCTTTCCTTTAAACAGAAGGTTGTGCTGGATGATTTCCAAACCCCCTTCAAGCCGGGCTTTGTTATGAGTCTGTGATTCTACAGTATGTTCAGGGGCACAGTGGGGACACATCTACCCAGAGCTGGCTAATACTAAAGATGTATCTTTGGCTGACTTTATGCTCATGCTGATCTGTATTCCCATCTCCTCCAAAAACCCCATAAAAAACAAATCTCTAAGTGATGAACGTCAGAAGAACTGGGAGTGCTGTTTCTGTACTTGGCAAGAGCAAGCTTTTTAGAACATAGTGGTCTTTGCATCTTAGGCCTGCAGGTAATGAGTTGAAAACCAAAGGAGGACTGCGAGCAGTCCTCCTTTAATGGAGGTCCTGGAGACACAACAGGGTATCCCACTAAGCAGAGTAAAGAAGTAACTTATTGCTTTCTTGCTTTGAAAAACTGTTTGCTGGGCCTTTTAATGTGACATAGAAGATTTCAAGTGTGTGTAACAGCAAAAAAAAAAAGTATTTTTTTACAGCTCAGCTTTATAACACTCAGTTTTTAGAGTGCCGTGAGATGATGTGGGAAGAACTGGCATTAGTGAAAAAGCACCTGGCTTGGGTCTGTGATGAGTCCCCTGTGCAGTTTTTTCCCCCCATAATGTCCTGTCACGTGTTTCTTCCAGATGGAGATGAGTCCAAGTCAGGTTAGTTTCTAGCTGGGGAAATGTGGGCTGAGTTAACACCTGGACTTTTATTTTATATGCACAAAGAGGGAACACTTGGTGCTCTACACTTTTCTGCAACTGGACAGGAAAGACGAGAAGAGGGAGGGAAGTGTGGAGATTGCAGCTATGAACAACTTGTGTTGTGGATCCTGTTACAGTTGGGGAGTTGCCTGATGACACCTTATAAAAGCTGGGGAAAATCCTTTTAATTTACAGCACATATGTCTGTTTGACATACCTCTGAGGGCTTGTGCTCTTCAGCTGGCTCTGGCATGTTTTCCAAGATGAGGGGTCTCAATTCCTGGATCAAATCAAAGAAACCCACAGACAAAGTTAAACAAAATTTTAAATACCTTTTTACAAATCCTTGTTCAAAAGTTTTGATTCAAAAAATCAAATTTCTAAAGGTGTACAAGGATTTTGTTTGCTTTCCTCTTAAGATATCTTCAGAGATCTCTTCAAATAATAATAAAAAAAATTGTTTCTTCAACAACTTGCAGCCATGAATTTGCTGAGTTGGGATGGATTTGGGATATTAGGTGTTTGATTTAGGGTTTTTTTTTAATGTCCATATACATTAATTGAAATTCTAATATGATGAATAGAGGATTCTGTAGGTTTGAGCCAGTTTTCAGAATTTTGCTTACCCATAACAACAGAATTTTGGGGGGGATCCTATGTTTTGTAGAGACCTGATAATCTTAAGCAGCAGTGCAACTGGTTGTACTTAGCCTTGGGATGTCAGGCTGGATATCTTCTCAGAGTGTGACTAAGGGGCAATTCAGGAAATCAGATTTCTCCATTATATGTCACTTTGATCACCCAAAAAGCAATACTGACTTTCTAAATTAATGTCTATGCTCTCTTGCTCATACAGAAATGTATCCCTGATGGAGTTAAATGTTTTTGAGAAGGACTCTGATTTATAAATGTTCTTTATTAATTTTTAACTCAAATAAAATATCTATGGCTTATTAAGGCTTATTGTTCTGTAGTTTCTGCTACTTTTACTTCTTCCTCCCTATTAAAAAGAATAAGGTTACTGTCCAGGAGCAGCTTTACCAGCTGCATACTTTTCTGATAAAAAGCATGAGGTTATGTGGTAAGGGGTGAGTGTTCAGACCTGTCAAGCAAACTGTACATCACTTGCTCATGGCTGATCATTCTGCACCAACAGACTCTGCATCCTTCCTAATGCTTCATTTTTCATAGCCCTTGGTAGCAGCATCCATGGGGATTTGTTAACAGAACTTACAGTGGAACGCCATTTCTGTAAGCCAGACCTGGAAAAAGCATGAAGCTGTTGCTCTTAGTGTCTCTTTTGTCTGGACCCCTCCAGAGCTGGCTTTTATGTGCTCACAGAGCTTGTGGCTGTGAGCCCAGGACTCAACAGATTTTAATATCTCTTGAATCTGTGAAATGTTCTGTCCCTAGGAAGAAAGCTGTCCCTGCCTCTTAGCCCTTCTCATCTCCCACAGGCTGCCTTTTCACCATTTAAAACAAGCCAACCAAGGTACCACAGCAATGGCATATTTACAATTGAATTCCTCAGTTAATCTTGTTGGAGAAGGTGATTTTGGTCTCTGTCCCTTTGTGAGAGATGGCTCTGCCCCCCCTCTGCAATTTCAAGCCTGGATTTGAGGAAGATCATCTTAAAGACTGAGATTTCCATCTGCAGTTGAGGCTGCTGGTGAGCAGCAGGTGTGACCTGTTCCACGGTAGCATTCCCAGCTCCATGGTACAGCTTCTCACCTCCAACGCACATCAGTGTCTGCTCACTGGATCCTGCTTCCCATGGCTGATTTGAGGGCAGGGAAGTGGGGAGAAGAAGTGGAAGAAGAAATGTTTTGCCCTTCATTTTGTCCCTCTGCCTTGCTTGTTTTGCAAGGATTTGTGGCAGTCTACCTCCAGAGATGTGCAGCGCCTGGTACCATGCAGGCTGAGTCTTCAGGTTGCTTCATGCCACTGTAAGAGAAGCCCTAATAATGCCAACATTTGAAATGCAGAGAGAAATTGTGATATCTGAGCAGTATGGAAGATTGTAAATCTGTAATAACATAAAAATATGCTGACATCTCTAGAATCAAGTAGATTAGATGTGTTTTAATACTTACTCCACTGACTCCTTTTTGCTGTCAGTTTTTGAACAGAAAATATAAAAGAAAGTGTAAAGGAGTAATTCTTGTATTTGCACACAGTGATTTTGAGTATAGTGGAATAGCAAGTTTTTAGAAGGACTGATTACTGTGCTGTAGTGGAAAAGTTACAAAGTCTTGCTTTGTCTTCTCAATTTTCTGACAGGCAGCTGAGTCAAATTAAATTGTGTTTAGAACATGAGGTTAATACCCAGAAGACCTGGAGTTGCATTTGTAATTTAATGTATTATGGGTTTAATTTTCTAAGTAGCCGTGCCTCCAAGTGACACTTAAAAGCACCAGTTTAAAGCTGCTTCTTCGCACATTATGTTTCATGAAGAATGAGCTGAAAGCAAAATCTGTTTTGTTTTTCCAAACCAGAAAATGGTGGTTTTGTTTTCACAGTTGGGTGCCAAATGATGACAATTTTTTTTATTCATGCTATTAAACCTGAAGGTTAGAATTTCAGCAGCACTGTATAAGTTCATATTTCGACTTACAATATGTATAGAATGCCTTAAAGAATCATTTGAAAAATTATTACTGTGTTTATTCAGTTTATTTATTCCCCAGATATATAAGGCATCATAAATTTTATGTGTCATAAAAACCCTGAAAAGTCTCACAGAATTGTCACTACCCCACCAATTTCAGATTTTTCTGTGGAAATTGGTGAACTTTTATACTAACTGTGCATTGAGAGGGTTTATTTGGCAATGCCCATAGAAGCTGGATTAAATAGCAGGTTTTGTGGTTACTTCAGAGGCAGCTACTCCTGCAGTACCCATCCCTAGAGTGGAAACACAGGTCAGCCAAGGGAGCACGTGTGCTGTAATCCAATAACAAAGTGTCAGGTAAAACTCAATGTGCCTCGGTGGGCCTGGGCCTCTGACATTGCTTCCTGAGCTGTTCCGCCTTAAACCTGATTGTGTTGGCCTGTTTGGGCAAAAGTCAGCAAAATCACTTAGATCTCTTTGGTTTGTTGTGAAACAGACTCCATTAGCCTGAAAGGGACTCAACAGAGAGTCCTGTGAGTTGCTTGGATAAGCCTGAAGGCACGAGAAACCTTTGGGCAAAACTGTGGGGGTTTTGGTCAAGGTTTCTTTTGCTCCCAAAGAATGTGGATATTAGCAAGTTGTTTATTGTGTAACTGTAGGCATTATGTTTGAAACCCAGCCTGTTTTAGAGTTCATTTTGATGTTCAAGGAAGTTACAGGACCGGTTCAATCTGCTTCATGATATGTAGGTAAAGCCAACATTCATTAACCAATTATCTACATGCACTGTATACATCAGAGGAAAGCATCAGATAAGAGAACTTCTGTCCAACTTCCATCTGCCTACTTGGGCACCTGGCTTAGATATGAATATACTTAAATCAACAAAGTAAACAGCTAACCACATGAAGGCAGAGTTATCGCTTTGAATTACTGCCCTATTTTAAAAAATAAGAGTTGGCTGTGTGTCTTGGTTCACTTGAATTTCTTATTGTGAAATACAACTTTGGCATTCTGGGTTGGATTTCTTTTCTAATTTTCATCATTTAGCTTAGTAATCTTTTAACTCCATGTGTTGCATGGGTAACTAAAACCTCTGTAGGTAGGAAAAACTGAGCATAGTAGGCGAGCTGTGAAGGAAGATTTTGGGTTTCAACCATTGAGACAGACTTACACAAGCCCAGAGGGCTGTATGAAGAGCTGCTCTGCCCACTGGAAGCTTTCTCAGATCATGTACACAGGATCTGAAGAGTGTGCAGTCAAAAGCAGACAGTTCTAAGCTCAGGTGACTACTTAGGTAGATGTACTGAGCAAACCCTGCATGGATAGCAATTGAAAAGTTTCTCCAGTGTAGGAAAGAGATTCCCTGTCAAGGAGCTTTAGCATTTTCCTAACCCTATCAAAATATTTATCACACAATGTTTCTTTTTTTCTTTATAATTTCTCCTCCATTTTTGCAGTGCACAGTGGGTGTCACCATTCTATTACTACTGCTAAGCTTTTCATTTTGGGAATGTGTTTTTCTCTGCATTCTAACTTCGGTCTGCTTTAGGGATGGTTTTTATGAGTTGGCTTTATAGTGCCTTGCATACTGAAACTCTAATGATATAGAAAATACAGTAATTGTTTTGCAGTATTGAAATACAAGTATTTGCCTTTATTTCAGAACAGTTTGTCATCATTTGTTAGGTAACTGCAGTGTTTAACCTAGCAGAGTTTAAAACTACATATTTCATATCAGTAGTCAGGTGTTAGATCATTTAACAATATTATCAAAATCATTATTTTTTTTATACAATGTATTATTATTTCATCACAAAACACTATAGAGCTGGTTTAAAGGTTCAAAAGCAATTTGCCTGATGCATATTTTATTTTTGGTGGCAGAACAAGAATACAAGTGTCCTTGTTCTTTATTCAGAGCTTTAGCCAAAAGACCTTCCTTTCTCTAATACTCATAGGTTGGCTGTGGTTTTCTATTGATACTTTGCTTGTTACTCCAGTTATAGAACACACAATTTTCCTAGCAGTAAATTATTGAAATTAAGGTGTTTGGTTCACATAAGGTATTTCACCCTGCTTTACATGAAAACTGACTGATGTGTTTAACAGAATAAACCTAGAAGCAGCTTGAAAGATAATGCTGGGTTGGTTGACTGGCTTTAGCAGGGAGAAAAGCAAGGACATACAGATTTGAAATAATTAGCTTTTAGTGCTTTGTTCTGGTGGCCATAACAGACTTTTCCACTGTGATTTAAAAAGTATACATGATGACATTAAAAATGTAGAGCCACATCTTAATTGCTCTAGTATAAATCTGGAATAACTTTTAAATTTCAGTGTTTTATGAAGCTGCAGCTGAAATCAGAACCCAAGCCACAGCTATTGCGTTTCATGCACTTAAAGGGAGCTTGAAGGCTGAAATCTCAAGAAACTGTAATGAGTTCACTAACCTGGCGGGGCATGTTGGCTCTTTTATTTTTATTTGGAGTTTCAGTAATATATGCTTGTGAGATTGAAAAGAAGATGATGTGAAATCCGGCCATATTTATAGTGTGAATGAACACATGAACAGCTGTGTAGGTACATACATACCCTACATTTAACCCACTTTCTCTTTCCAGAAACCTGAAATATAAAATCTCTATCGAATTTCTTTTTCAATTGAGTGCACACAATTTTTCATAATATTTTGATAAGTCCCATCTTCATCTGGTAATTTGAATATTTCATATTATTTGATTTGTCCTTTGATGATATCTTGCAGGAATATGTAGGTGAAAGTATAATGCAGAGATTGAATCCTAATAGATGAAAGGTTTAACATCTTTATAGGCTTCTGCTTTGCTGTAGATAGGGTTCTGCAGAATTGTGCAAAATTCTTAATAAATCAGAACTTTTACTTGCCAGACTGCTTGCATTGGAAGAGCTGAAATGGATCCCTTCTCTTGTTTTAGACTGTAAGGGCTCTTAGGTTTCAGCCCATGAGCCCTAAAATGTGCCAAAATCTAAAGTTTGAAGATTTTGGGGTTTTGTTGGGGGTTTTTTTTAACAGGAAAGTGATTGTATAAAATTTTGTAACCAAGGAAAAAAGTCTATGTTTAATGACATGTGTTTAAATAATTCAAAATCTAGGAATATATCATATATATCTGTGAAATGCTGAAATTATTATTTGCAATGTACCTTTAAAACCAGATGTGTTAGCTCCAGCTCATATCAGATATAAACTTTAAATTATCCCTCAAAAAATTTGATAGCTCAACCTTCAATACCTCAAAAAATTGTACATGCACTTCTTTTTAAACTGAAGGGGTAAATCTCAATCAAAAATATTTTTATTTAGTTATCAGCTATCAAAGTGTCAGTATTTGGCCAAAAATACCCAGTGTAATGCTAATAAGCTCTAGTTTAATTTTCTTTTGGGTTTGTTTTTATTTTTTTTGCTCGGAATAATGAGTGTTTTAACAAAATTTCACATTTATACAACTTATTTCATGTGGATTTGTCTTTTTTTAAACCAGAAAAGCAAGTTATTAATGAAAATAATTTTACTCACTTGTTGAAAAGCAACTGCTATCACAGAAGAATGTAAACTCTGTTTAAGATGGTATGTCCTGTGTAAACAATGAAAATAAGAAATGCTGCATTCTGTGTTCGGTGAACGACAAACCTCAAGTTAAGGTGATGAACCATAGTTCCGAGGAAAAAATTATTCAGAAGACTGGGGCTTTTTTGTAATGTAAAATACTAATGCATAAATGTGTAGACATTTTTAAAAACCCAACAATTTACCTAGGATCAAAAAGCTATAGGTCTGAAGATGCCTGCTTAAATGTGTTCTTCACAAAAATTACAATGTGAAGTTAGGTAGAAAAGAAAATTGCGTAAGTGTTTTCCTGAATATATAGCTCCTTTGAATAGAACAGAGCCAAAAGGCTGCTTGTTAAAATATGATTCACTTCTCTCCAGTGGCTGTTTCCACAAGACAAGAATAGGATTGTTTCTTTGATAGATGAACAGAAGAAATACAGAAGAGGCAAGAAAGCAGGTGTGTCAGCACATAGCAAGTGTCCTTCTGAAAACAACTAAGTCCCAGGTTTAACCTATCATTAGGTTTTATGCTTTGAATTAATCTGCACAGTGAAATCTGGTGAAAAGTACAGGGTAAGGTTTTTCAGTAATTACTCCTAAGCATGTGTTTCTGTTATGATAAGTGACTAAGCATAACAATTCTGGCTGTGATGGAAAACAGGGAAAAGTCTGTCCTTGATTTGCTTCTGACTGCAGCAGCTGGCATAGGTGTATCCAGCTAGATGTGCCAAAACCAGCTTGGATAGCTATTATTTTACTAAATAGATGCTCTCTGTCTTTTGAGGGTCTATTGATTACCAAAAGGTTTGATGGTTTTTTCTCTTTAGTATATAAATTTAGCAAGCTTACTGATTTAAAAAAAATTAAATAAACACATTAATTCAAAGATGCATTCATTGTCTATAATACAGTGCAGCTTTCCTCCTGTTAGAGGGGCTTGTTCATAAGCAGTGTAGGTGTGTATTCTGATATTATTTTTTGTTCATGTGATAGCTTTGTGTTTAAGATGAGATAGATGATAAAGTACCTCATGAGGCATCTTCAGTGCCCTGAAATATCATTTGAGCCAGTTTCACTGTCCAGCTCTAATAGTTTGATTTATGGAAGCTCTCTAAGCATAGAAAGTATGGGGTTTTGTTTTACAGAATTTTGAAGGCATTGACTACTACTTTCACTTAAAAACTGTAATTTTAAAAGATGAAGTTGTGAAGACTTGAGAGGACAAAGTTAAGTGCTGACACTAAGAGAGCTTTTCTGCCCCTCTTTCCCTCCTCTGTGAGGGAAGGGGAGGCCAAGGTTGAACAATCCACACCAAATTACATATATTTGGTTTATAATGTTGGAGGATGAGGTGACATTAACAAATACAGCTTTCAAAAACGTCTGGTCCGTCATATAAACTGCACTAGGTAATCCTACTGGGATGAAGGGGAGAGAAGACAGTGTGCAAAAGATGATTAGAGATTAATATGCTAGTGCTGTTGTTAGTTAATGCAGCTGACTTTATCTCCTGGTGCCACCACTTTCACTCTTAACTGGCATCGTGCCCTTGTTTTTGCCGAGTGTTTCTTTTGCTACCGTTAGGTGCAGTTATGTGAAGTGTGTACCTATTTAAGATGATGTAAACTGCTCTGTTGCATGTATTTGTAGTGGTCAACACTCCAAGAACTGTGGTACCCAGAGAATCCACCTGCAGCTGTGTTCTCTTAAGTTCTTGAAGCTGCAGGTAGGTAACTTCAATTATCAAGAGTGCACAGATTATGTAGCTTGGACCTTGGAATATTACCTCACAAGCAAATGAACAAAAGTAAGTAGCTGAAGCTCCTAATCACAAAGCAGGAGAAATTCTGTATTGCTGTGTACTTTAATTTATCTGATGTGTACACCAAAGGCCAGCAATCTGGAGTTTTTGTTAAATCTTCATCATTTGCCCACAGTAGCTTGGTTTTGTCTATTTTTATTCTGAATGTTCCCTCCAGGTTGACTGTTCTTATCACTTGTGTGCTCTTGAGTGGTGTTTAAAAAGTCCTTTTCTTTGCTGTGTCAAGGAAAAATAAAAGCAGAATCACTGCATCTGCCTTGGTTAGTAGATTGACACTTCGTGCTTCTGGTTCCCACGGTTTGTAAGGAAAAGTACCTTAACACTTCAAATTCAAATGTAAATCTTTTCTTACTCAAGAATATTCTCGGTAAAAAAAATTATCCTCCGATATTTCTGAGGTAGAATATGAGCAAATCAAACATACTTAATCTTTTTTGGAAGGGACTGTAAGTTTTGTTTAGGTCTGCTTTGGCTCAGAATGGTTCGAGATGGGCTCCATCCCCATCTTTCTGTCAAAGCTTTGCAGAGCTAAGGGGAGAAGGGAAAGGCGCTTAACACATTGACATGGAAATAAGCAGCTCTGAGCCCCCAGCTTTGAATGCCTGCTGAGGGCAGGACTAATGAATAAAGCATCACCATTTTTTCATTGCTCATTTTTAGCAGAGCCCCAGCACCCTGGCAGAGATTTAAATAGTAACTCATAAAGATTAAGAGTTGATATTTTTCATCTGTAACTTTTCCCTAACAAAAACAGTCAGAATTGTACCAACAATTAAAATGAGGTACTGCTTGGCTACAAGCTCCCTGTGCTTTTGTCTTGTATTTATTAGCTGATGTAACTTTGTGTTTGATTTTCTGACTTTTATATGGAGAGGTATGTCTTGGTGTGCAGTGGTACAAAATGAGTGTTTTCTTACAACCTTTCTCTCTGTCAAGGCTCTAAAAGAGAAAAAAAGGAAACAATATTGAATGAAACACTAATGCTGTACACTGGTAGTGCTTGGGTGTACTGGAAGTAATGTGTGTCTCAGTCCGCTCCCCTGCAATGTCCCTTAATTCGTTTTAATGTCTCTCTTCATTCTTATTAATACACTTTGTTGTTCTCTATGCTTCTGCCACGTTGTATTACAAGTAGCTACACATGAAATCTATTCTGCTCTTCTGTCACCTCCAGGTCTTTCCCAGCACAAGGACTATCCCTACATGTCCTCTTCCTTTTTTGCTGACACTTGCTTTGGAATTTTTTTCCCCCATAAATTATGACGCTTTTTTTTTCCTAGTGTAGCATCTAATCAGGATTTCTATCTCATATTCAAAGTTCTCTGAACAGTTCATCGTTGTGATCTCAGCACCATTTTCCTCGTATTTTTTGTATTAACACAGTTGCAAAAGTATCTTGACAGCTTTTAAATTCTTTTTAAGAGAATGTTGCACAGTGTCAGGTTTTATACTTTCAATAGGTGTACCTAAATTACATAATGCTTTGTCTTCCAGTGGGCTCTAATGTTCTTTCACAGAAATAGATTGAAATCTGCGGTATCTCAAATTGGAGTTGTTTTACCCAAAAAGTCTTAGAAGATATCTAAGCAGAATTCCTTACATTTATCAAGACCTAAATTTATTGCAATCTCTAAAATAATTTACAATGTGTTTCATGAGCTTTAAAATATGATTGAATTTTAAAAGCTATGCTTTTTAACTGTTAAAAAAATAGTCAGCTCAAGCTTTGGAGTCACAAGTCATTAATGTTGAGTGAGAATAAAGATTTTAAGCCATTTTAACCAGAAGTATGTTCTTTTTTACACTTCCCCACATTATCTTAACAAAATGAATGAGCTTTCATTAGGAAAAAAGTAAAAAGTACAAGATTAAAGTTGATGAGCTAAATCAAGGTGTCCTGCTTGGCTGATTTAAATCCATGATTAAAATCAGTGACTTGATTTAAATCAATCCACTGTTCTTTCAGCCAGTCTGAAATGAACTGTTCTTCATTTCCTGCCTAATTAGAATTGCTTCTGTAAGATTAGTTAGGACTGTGCTTTGATACAGAAAATCTGCTGCACCCTCCGAATTCCCTGAATTTTGGTTTTGGGGGATGAAGACCTTTTTTCCTCTTGTTTTCCTGCTTCTCAAATAATAGTTTTAATGAAGTGAAACTACTCCTAGAACAGTATACCTCTGTCCCTTAATGGCTGGAGATAGAAAAACAGGTCTACAACCACAGCTCACCTTGTTAAGGATCATTTCAGCTGATGACTTGTTCAGATAGCAGGGAAGGTGCTGGTGCTCACTTGTGTCTTCCTTTCATCTGTCCGTTATCCTGGGACTGATGTTCCCAAGTGCCTGCCTCCTGCAGAGCCTTGCCTGTGCAGCCTGGTGCAGGTCACCCTCACCCACAGAAATGACTGAATAAAGGGGTGTGGAGATGTAACTAAGGAAGTGAGGGACAGTAGACCTAATACTGGCTATTTTTCCCATGGGCTTCATGCCCATCAGTCCACTGAAAATGAAGCAGGTAGAAGGTCCTGTGAAAACTTGCCTCTTCCTAGGAGCCTTGCAAACTTCGCAGGTTGGATGCTCTGGTAGCCTGTCAATTTAAGCTGGTTTTGCGGTCTTTTTCTCAGCTGGCCACAATCTTTGATTTATTTATTCATTTATTTTTCCCTCTTCCCTGTCTTCACAACACTTTTGATATGAACTACTTCTTACATTCCTGTGAAACTTAGGTGGAAATTGTCATCTTCTTAACTCGTTGTCTTGCTGTGGGGGGGTACCTGTGAGCATCAGTCACACAAGCTTCATTTTCCTTTGCTGTAAAGAAAAGCCTGTCACACAGCTCTAAGGAAGGTTATCGTACTAGTTCAGGGTTTTTTAGGCCCACAGAAGCAACCTATGATAAACTACTTTGCTCTCTGAAGTGTAACTAAATAACAATTTCTGTTTGTAGCTATTGCATCCATCCTGAAAAATGAAGAAGTGATTTCATCCTGGTGTGAAATCCAGGACAAAACCAGATTATTTTACTGCATGGCCTATAAGCAGATCTCTTCAGAAAAGCCCTTAGTTGATTTAATTCCTTTGGTTGTTCTGGAAGGCAAGTCATAGGAAGGATGGTCTTCTGCATCACAGCTTTGGAAAACCAACTCAAAGTAATCATCCTGCCAAATGCTGCCTGCCTGGCCTTTGCCCATCATGAGAACTTTATGCTGCACCTGCCCTACAGGAGAAAACTGGTTTCAATAAGTCTCTTTTCCTTTGATTGTCCTTCTTACTTAGATTGCACAGCTGTTTAAGAGAGAGATTACCATGTACTCTGGATCTTTGGAGTGCCTAATATTGTGAGCTGCAGGGGAGGCATGGAGGCAACTATGAAATATTACGTTATTAGTGGTGTGCAAAGATTGTTTGGAAAAAATACTACTGACAGTTCTGAAAGCTGAAGAATTTACCTTTATGATGAAAATGAAAAATAGCTAAAAGCTTGCTTGTACTTAGAACAAGAAAATAATGTTTTGTTAGCTAGAATATAATTTAAAATATGTTATGGAAATTTACATTTTTCTAAAGAAAGAGCTGCCAAATCAAATTAGTTTTGAATTCAGGAAAACTCTCGTTGAGGGATTCAGACAAGCCATATGGTACTGTCTTGCAAACACCAAGGCAAGGGAAAGTATTGTGTGGGCTTTTATCACATTTTAGTCATTTTGAGAAGAAAATATGTTTTAATATTTTTATGCATACAATTTATATTGCAATTTAATGAGAAAGAAATGACATGTACCTAAGATAAATCTAGATAATGAAAACCTACTCAGATGCATTCAGCTTGATTTAAGGTGCCTTGTTTTGATTAGAGCACTTAATATATTGAGGGGTTTTTTTTTTTTAATGGCTATGATGGATATTTATCTTATGTTGGACTCATTTCAATACTGTAGCAGCCAATTTCAGGTACTTGTATGGATTGTCTAGAGAGGAAAAATAATTCTTGCAGCAGCTGTTGGTGCACAGAAGGCAGGTTCAGGTGTGAAGCTACTCCTAGGGACTTTTTGATATCTCCTCCTCAAAGCAGAGGCGTGGTGCTTAATAAACAGTACTTCAGGATAATGCCAAGGGTGTAAAATGAACCACTTAAAACTCTGCAGCCTGGTGCTCTGTCACCCAGTTCAAAGCTGGCTTGTGCCAACTGTCTGTCACTGCTTCTCCCCATCCCAGCTCTGCCACAGCTGGCAGCCCTCCACACCATGGTGTTCAAGGCACTGTATGTCTGGGGACATTTTCTGTGCTGTTTTAGAGCAAGGACAAAAGCAGTTATGTCCAGGAGTATGTGCTTTGAGATTCACTGGTGTGTACAGGAATCTGTAAATGGACAGTTTAAGTTTTCTTACTTCTTTTTAACAGGTACTTTTTGAGCCCTGCTCCCAAAGGTCCAGGCTCACAGCCCCTCAGTGCAGAAGCTGTGGGTCCCTGTTGAAAGGTGCCCATGCTGCTTTCCAGAAGGGGGGATGACTGGGGATCAGCTGGTGAGCAGCTGGTGCACTGCAGCCCTGCTCTGAGGGCTCTACACCCAACACCTGTATAAGGGCTCAAAAAGCCAGCCTTTCACTCACTCTTCTTGGTCCCATTCCTGTAACTGTTCAAAGCCAGCCTAGACAGGGCTTCGGGCAACCTGGTCTGGGGAAATGTGACCCTGCCCATGGCATGGGGGTTGCAACTAGGAGATCTTGAAGGTCCCTTCCATCCCAAACCATTCTGAGATTCTGTGGGTTGGTTTAGGCTGTGAACATCTGTTTTTCAGTGTGAATTTGCATATCAAAGGCATTTATGAAAAAGAAAAACATATAAAGAAAAGTTAAACAAATCAGCCTAAAAAGCTGATTTGTACCTGTGAGAGGCTAAAGGCAGCTACTCTTTTGCTGGGGGCTGGCATGGGTTGCTCTAGGGTTTTGATTTGTATGTGGTGGGGCTGGTTTGGGATAGGTGTTTGTTTGTTTTTCACAAGCCAATTAAGACCAACCTGAAATACCATCGATTCCCACCGTGCACGCATAGCTCATACCACATGTGCCATGGCATTCCTCCCTTTGGTCAGACAAGCTGACACTGACATTTCTGCAAAGACCCTCACCTGTTACAAAAGGCAACTTCTAAAGAATGAAACTTCACAAAGTCACTTTTATCTTCACTGTGTGACACTTGTTTCCCATTAATTTAGAGAAAAAAGGCTTGTTGTCAGTATTGGGGCATTAAAAACATACATCATTCCGTGAGCTGTTCAGAGATGGTCAAAGCTCACATAAATAATTCTCTAGCCTTGGTATTTTAGGAAGGACACCAGATGGTGCTCCAGAAAGAGGGGGGAAAAAAAAAAGGATTCCAGAACTATTAATTAATTTTCAGGTTGTCTTTAGAATCATTATATATAGCAGCATTTTTTAAAAATATTTGTGCTAATTAGTGCATGTTTTTACAGAAGGTGGGGATGATTAAAAGTGTTCTTCATCCTCACAAAAGATAGAACAAGTTTTTTTGGGGGGGGGGTCAGATTCTTTGAGCCTATGAGCCATCTTGGCACCCCTCCAAATGGTCAGAGGCGGCTTGGAATAGCTGTAGGATTGTTTCTGCCTTTCAGAAGTGTTTTCTGCCAGGTACCCAGCACGGTTATATTCCTCTTGGTACAGAGCAGTGATTTGGGAGGGCTGCAGGTAATGGGTGCTCTAGGAGTCCCCTCGGGCATGATGGCTTTAGAGCCACAGCACAGCAGGACAGCTTGCAGCTGCCTGACTCAGAGAGGCTTTCAGCTTAGCAAGAGCTGAGGCAGTCCCACGCAGACCCCATGTGAATGCGGGTTCTCTGCAGAAAGCACAAGAGTGCTCTTAGCAGAGAAGTAAGGTACCTCTCACTTCTCAGTACTGCAGTATAAAGGTGCACATGAAGGCTCTGCTCTTCAGGAGGGGATCTGCTTCAGCCAAGAAATGCTGTGCTTTGCCCACAAATGGGCTACATAGCAAACACCTTGTCTTCAATGGCTGCAAAATGGTCATTCTCTGAGTACATAATTAGTGTCAGAAGATGGATAACTAGCACTGTACTGGTAAAAGCTCCTGCCACAAATCAAAATAACAGCTCAGGAGACCTGTCCTCTATGTTCCTGCTCAGGGGCAAGTGGTGATATGGGCAGCAGCAGCAGCAGTACCTAGACAGGGAAATTGGTAATTATGGCCCAAATGTGTAGGTCAAAACATGATGTTCAAATGTACTTAAAAGTGCATTAATAAAGTTGGGCGTTAACGCGGTTTACAGGAGCATGATGCACTGCAGCAGCTGTCATGCTGACTAAAACACGGCTGCCTTCTCTGCTGAGTTTCTGACAGGTGTATAGAGGAAGCAGTGACTTTCACACCAAGATTGGTGTTTACAGAGAGTTTCAATGACAACATAAGTGCAGCTACCCTGCACTGGAAGCTGTGCATCTAAGGTGGGCTACTCTGAAGGAATTGCTGTTTACTTGGCCATTCAGATCAAAATCTGAAATTTCAAGCACCAGAGCCTGTGCAGCTGCTATCATTTCTGATACTGCTGTTCAGGACTGTGTTGACGTGAGCTGTGTGTAAAAAACACATTCCCTAAAGCCAGCACAGTGTATCACCCAGACAGTCAAAGTTTCTCTCTTCCTGCAAAACACGTAGCAGGTTTTATTGGTGACATAGGCACAAACCTGGAGTTGCGAGGTTCCATTGAGCTGGGGTTATGCTCTGGAAGTAGGAGTGGCTCCATAGGGGTCCTAAAGTGCTCTGCATAAGGTTGGTCTGGGCTGGATCCCTGAGCAATCATTTGGTTGTCTCTCTGTATCCTCTTACACATGGGGTCCTGGAGTTTCAGGATGCTACCACAAGATTTATAATAATAGGGAGTGAAGCCTAGTCAACATAACTGTTTTCTAGTAGTTATGCTGATATTTCGTGTCTTCATCCTCATGCTGTTGCACTGTTTGTTCTTGATGACAAATACGTGCGTAAATATTTGAAAGATTAAACTTCTTATGGCTTCCATTCTCACACACTGACAGTAACTCTGTTTTTGGGCCCACATACAGGCCTTGCAATGTAACCTGCTGCTTTTAAACTTTTTAGCAGCATTGTATTTGCAGAAAGTAGTGCCTACATTTTAAAATTCTAGAAAGTAACTCCTGTATTAATTTAAAGCATTAGTAGGAATCATGCTTTGCATTTTCTAACCTTTCATGGCAGCTGAGACTTGCAGCAATTTGTTCAGTAACTGGACAGTACCTATATGTTCCAATGTTATATTATATTGGAAAATCACTGTAAGCTGTGACTGCATCCACCATCAATATAGATTTGAACTGCTGTTATGTGCTCCTTTCCAGCATTGTTTTATATATGCAGCATTATTTTAAACAGTGGTTTGTTTTTTGATTTTTTTGTTTGTTTGTTTGTTTGGGTTTTTTTTATTTGGCTGGTTTTTTGGGGTTTCTTTTGTAAAAAAAAAAAATTCATGAAAAGCAGGAAAGTAATAGCACAACAGATGTCAGTTTGTATATGCAGGTAGAAATGTAAATACACGTGAGGTGGAAGCAGAACATGATACTTGGCAGCATTTCCTACCCTCACATGTCAGTAATATCCCCAAGTAGACATGATGGGCACTGAAGTCACACCAGCCTTAGATATCTCCTTATCCATATGTCTATGTTTCACTGTTGAATAAGAGTCTGTGTAACCTTTGTTTTTATATATTTGGGTTTATATATTGCTTGCAATCTTTGCTCTTGACACACCTGTGAGTTTTCAGCATACTGGTTAAGAAAGGCAGGTAAAGACAAACTTGCAGAAATGAAGGTGGTCTTGATTTCTCCCGTTAGTGAAAGTGCACATCTGCTTCAGCTCATCCTCCTAAGGCAGGAGACTGTTGCCAGTACCAAGGCTGCCTACAGGCATCTGTGAAATTTAAAAAACTCCATCTGTGAGGAGCCCATTAAATCTAAAGAGTGCCACAGAGGAGATATCAGTCACGTATTTTAGCATAAATCATAAGGATTTTGTAGCATTATACTTTCAAGGAGCTTTTCCCCTTCCACACTTGTGTTGTTGTGCTATCAGTGAAATGATAGGTCCTGTTTTCAGGTAACAAAGACCTGTTGATGATTTGGCAAGGCTAAGTTCATCTCATCTGCATTGCTCTGTCTTCTCCCTTATCAGTAGGGAAAGCAGCTGGAAAAAAGACAGAGCAGCCAAAGCCTGTTGTCAGCTGCAGGGTGTCTGTCCAACAGGCTCTGTTCAAAGCCTGTACAGCTTTTTACACCCACTCAGTGTCATGGAAGGATAAATCTGCCCTTCATCTGTGCTCTCTAAAGTTGTATCTTCTGTAAGGCCTTGGCCTTTTTTTGTTTGTGTGGCTGGGGTTTTTTGTTTTGAGATGATGAGCACATGGTTTTCACCACAAGTTAATGAAGCTCATTCACTGAAAATAATATTCTGTACACATTATACAAATTACAGTCACAGGTTATTATTTTCTCCATCATGAAGGCTAGCTGATTTATTTGTGACTAACTGCTAAAACCAGCAAGCAGCAGGTCTGGTAAGTGTGACTGCAGTAAGGCAAGTGTGGCAGGACATTGTCAATTAGCTGTGGACCCCATAGCCTTGATGAAAGGCAGGTAGGACAAACATTCTTCTGTGATACACAATATTGGATGTGCAATTTTGGGTGCCTGTCTTGGCAGAGTGTCAGTGCCTTGTGCCCTTCTGCAAGTCACCTATCAGACTTACATTCACCAAATATTTTATTTCTTAGTTATTGGGGTGTATGGTATTATTATAGGATTACAATTGAATCTTTTGCAAGTGTTTCAGAGCACTGATAAAGAGAACCAAGAAATGATGGCTTCTCCCCACAGGGTCATCTCTGCTTGCTGGAACCCCTGTTTGCTGCAGAGGTGATTATGGATAGCAGATAGTGAGCCTGTGGCAGAAGCTGAGGAGCTGAGCCTTAGGACAGTTTTGTATGAGTAAACAAAGGCCTAGGTGGATGTGCAGATAATGGACGGGGGTACGTTTGCAGATCTGCAGCAGTCAGTAGTAGAGATCTGGCCATTTTCTGTGTTTTATGATTCCTTGACAGAGCAAATCACGATTTGAAGTAGAGGAGCAACAGGCATGATTTAAAAAACTACGTTGCTGGAACCTGTCAGGCACTAATTTTCAACTTTGAAAGATCCTAGACAGATGGAAGGCAAGTGCCTGTTCCTTCTGACTGTGGGCAGAAAGGACACAACTCAAAGGAGGAAAGTGGTTAGAAGAGGAGGAAAGTTGTTTGCTGTTGAGCTTTCTTTGCATAGGAGGACTCTGGTGGCATTCATTTAACTACATCACTTTTTCTAATTTTTTGTCTCACTTGCCTTTTTTTCCCTAATTCCTGATTTTTTTCCACTGCATTTTTTTACTTTTAACTAGAGTGATCAGTGGTATTTTTCTCCCCTCATGCTTTGCAATATTATTTTCTTTATGGTGCTTCAGTTTTGCTCCTGAGACTCCTTCAAGCTTAAATAAGTATACAAAATATATACATGTTTTGGAAAGTTCATATTTTTTAAAATATAAATAGTTACTAAGCTTTCACTTAGCAAGAAATTTAGTATCTTTTTTTACATTTACTTTATAGCAGGAGATATGGGTAATTCCTATTTATTGCTGTACTTGCCAAACCTTAGGTGTGTTATCCATGCAATTTTTGCTAAATGAAAGTGAAAAAAGGCTCAGGGAACAAGTCAGGAAAACCAAGTAGCTTTAGTGCCGATGTTGGCTCTGGCAGTGTGGCCATGGAGCCCCTCCATGTGTTTGACTGGGAGTAGGAGGATTCAGCATCAGACTTTCCTCTATGATGCTGTAGTCTTTGTATGTGTTCTTGCATCTCGCCAAGGCCGGGGTGAAGAAAATACTGCTTATTGGCTGCTTTTCAAAAGCTAGGGCTAGAACTATTTTTCCCTTGTTTTGATGCAAGAGTTGAAGCATGGATCAATAAGGCATCTGTTTCTTAGATAGTGCCTAACTCCCGAAACAACTGTAATTGGAAGGTCAATCTGTTCCTTCTCCTCTTACCTGCTTATGGAGCCTCACAGACTAGAACCTAAAATAAGGTACTTACAAGGGGTACTTGAATGTAGACAAGCTGCCATGTGCTTTACTGGCATGTGTAGGCCATAATGTGTGTGAAAGAAAACTTTTTTTTTTTTTTTGACAGTTGGAGAGGAGCACCCTGGGTCAGGGACTGAAGGGCACTTCTCTTTTTGGTTAGCTGATGGTCAGAGTGAAGCCTTAACTTGGCTCTGTGATTGCGTCTTCCCAGAAACAGCAGCTGACCAAGTGGGTTGCAGTGACCTCCCCCTTGCTGTCTTGCAGTTTCTTCTCACTGGTTTGATCCTTCACAGACTGGTGGGAAAAGGTTAATGGGTGTGGTAGGAAGGGAGCCCAAGTGTCTCACCCTATGAGGAACAGTACATTTGCTTCCAGGTGCCCCTGGAAAGAGCCAAGAGGTTTGGACCCCCTTTGGCATCTCCCCTCTGGTGCCTCCATCACCTTTTCCCAGGCTTCTCGCTGCAGTGAAGCAGCAGCACATGCAGGGTGAAGCGTAAATGTGGCAAAAGTTCAGCCTCCTTTATCAGAAGATCTTGTCTTCTCCTTTGGTGCACTGCCAGTTGGACACTGACTTAAAATCTGGGATAAAAGGGGGCAGCATGTTCTTACTTAGAGCACCAAATCAAAGCCTCTCATAATTTTGGTATGAAAAATGTGTGCTCTTTAGCCTTTTATTCAGCATTTTTGTATAAATAATGTGGGTTTTCTATACTACTAACCTGTGAGATATATTGCTCTGTACTGTCAATATCAAGCTAGGAAGAAACAAGAGGGAAAACATCTTTTTTTTAGTATGCTGTCTATTGACTTTTTTTAGTTGGAAAAAAGGGATTCATAGAAGACTACAATGGGGATTTTTAGATAATTGTTTTTGAGCTGCAGGTTTTATTGGACTTAGGAGAAACTTTTAAGTCCCTTTAAGTTATTGGCTACACACCAGTCTTGCTGACTAGCATAATGAGAATATAAAAAACAATTTGAGTAGTTTTAACAAATGGAGAAGGTCTTTAGAAGTGCAAGTGAGAAGCATATCAGAAATATTCTGCAGGAGCAGCCAGGGGCTAACCTCAGAAACAGTGAGAAGTTTCACTAAGCCACAAAGGCTTTGTTGATTCCATTTTTCCTAATTAGGTATACCCTTTAAAGTAAAAATTTTTTGCAGTATTGACTCAGAAACTGTTTTCTGAGTCATATTTCTTGACTCTTCTCATCTCTTGGCAGATAGCTTGTGTCATCAGACTTTAGTAAGCTATAACTCACTTCCCTGGCAGATGTGCCTGACCACTTGTAAAAAATCACACCATATGTTGGTAACTATTTTAATAAACTACTCTCAATTTCTAGTATGTTAAAAAAAGAAAAAAATCATAGTTCCTTTAGGCATGACTACATCTTGAACAGAAGTATTTATAAGAAGATTCATTAGCCATTTTTTCTCTTCCTCTGAATTATGGAAGCTATCCTAAGAAATGTGTAAAAAATGGTATGAAAATAAATTATTAACCCTGGTCTTTCAGCTGCAGCATCAGTTGTGGGAAAGAACTTTTTTTCCCACTGTATGGTGCTCATAAAAGTCATAGCTGGGTTTTCTGATGCTGATCACAATTTGCCAATGTTGGACGTGTCTCCTGATGTGGTTCCACCTGGATCTTGTGGAAAGGTTGTCTTTACTAGCCTTATACTAACTCAAGCATTTTTAAGTAGGTAGTTGTGTGTTCTTTAAGTCCAATTTGTAAGTATTTGCTTGGAATTACACTGCATTTTTTTCTATTTACAGCAACACTGCCATATATGTAACTTCTTTTAAACCTCTAAGATTTACTCAAAGGACTTGAAAATTTAAATCTGCAAATATGACTAGTTTTGGATTAGCACTGAATCCAGAAACAGAGTTAAATAATTCTGAGCCAAAAGCAAGGACTTCTATAAAATAGTGTGATTAGAAGGCCACTGAAATCACAGTGATGTCTTGGAGTGGTGGTTTGGGAAAAGAAGCTTAGGTCTTTCTCTTTGGAAGGAAAATCTTGCTATAACAAAGCCCATGTGCTACAAAGGCACTGGTGGCTTTCATGGGTTTTCCTTGCAGTTCTTTAGCAGACTTTGGAGCCTTCCTGATTTTAAAGGGAGTAGATTAAAAAGTGGAGCTTTTCTGGTCCCATTTGAGAGCTGTTGGACTTAGCAGTTCCCTTTGTTTTCATGGAGCTGGGCACTGGAGCAAGGCTGAGGTGGTAAGGTAGGAAGGTTGATGTGCTGACACAAGTAGTTCATTTTGCAGTAGCATTTTGCATCAGTTACTGAGCTTTGAACTGCTCATTTAGTCTCAGGCTTTGCAGAGGGTAGTGCTAGGAACAGCTCTTTTATGTCATTTGAAAGCTTTGCTGACTTGGAAGCAGTATCTGTTTTACTTTAAATGACAACGATAATGCATTTAATGATGGCCATTCAAGTTTTAAAGGAGTATGACTACGTGCAAATTTCTTTTGCATACCTATCAAAAGTTCTAGAAACTTTTGATGATTATGATCTGGAAAATGTCATGGTTATTGCTTTGTATGTAATATTTGAAGCTACTAAGCTGACAAAAGATTATTAGTCATCGTTATTTAGATGCGTTCTTGGTGTTTGGGTACATTCAAAATGAAAAGCTTTTTTTCTGTATGTTCTCCAGCGCAGTGCTTTAGCAATGATGATGATAGAAGATGTTCAGAGAAATGCTCAGTGTGAACCTCCCTAGGGTAAAGCTTGCAATGATGATAATCCTTGTAAACTACGCACTGTGGTATCCACTACAAAACCATCTGCTCTCGAAAGGACATAACTTCCTAAAACCTCTGCCTTGCAAAGAAACTTCCCTCAATCTTCCCAAAAGCTTCTGCTAAAGTAGTTCCAAATCAGGCTACATGCAAATCATACTGAAAAGGAGCATAGAGATAGGAAAGCTGTTTTCTGGCTTGGGAAGTGGGAAAAATAGCCACCAAAATACTGAAACAGCTGGATATTTTGAGACCTTGGAACAGAAGTAGCCCTCAGTGAAGTTAACAGCAGTTGAGTAGTCTGGTGTTTGAACAGGCACACAGCACTCAGAGCTCTGTTTGGTCACCTTGTAGGACTTTGAAAACTGTGGTTAAAGTGATCCATGGGATTTTGGACCTAAACTCAGAGGCTCAGCCTGGAGCTCACACTTGGGGCTACATAGCTGAACCGTAAAGCCGAACTGTATGCATTTGTAGGAAAACTGTTCATCCCTGCCATTCAAGACTGGCTGAACAATCGAGGAAAGAGCCAGTGAGAAACATGCAATGGACTCAGTCCTCTTGAAGGAGTGGGCTGAGGATTTCTTTATTGATTTAGGTGATAGAGCCCATGTAGCTTTGGTCAGACGGGACAAATTATCTCAGCTAGTTTCTAATTATAGCTCATTTCTTTATACTGATAAGGAAAACACTTGTTTTATATGGTATTAGAGAGGAATAATTGTTCATATTCATAAGAAAGACGATTTCTGAAGGGCTGACATGTTTCCTTCAGGATTTTTTCGTAATTCATGAAAAAAAACTGTGTTTTAAACACATTTAATGCTTGTGTAGGGTAATGATAGCTGAATTCTGCTGGAATTTAATGCCTACTCTGGTGTTTTCAATATCTCTTTAGCTTTAAATACCCTGCCTGTTTGCTGATGTGTACTGTCCTTAATGTTGTTGGGTGCCAATCTCCTTTTCTCTAGCCTGTTTGAGTACTTGCCAAAATCAGTGTTAAGTACCTAAGTGCTCCTGTTTGTGTGGGTTTGGCTACTTGTGTCATTGGAATTAAGTAAGTGTTTATCTGACAAGCTTGTCAAAGGCAACTCAACATCTTCCAGAGTCACAACCATATTTTTACCTGGATCTTCTCCCCTTCCTTCCCTCCCCTCTCCCCCTGCAAAAACAAACAAACAAACAAAACAAAAAAAAAAAACCCAAAAAAGCAAATGAAAACTGTCCCAAATGTGCAAGTTACTTCACATCTTCAAAGAGCTCAAGTTAGCAGTATGCATTCTGAAGGGTAATTTCTGTCTGTTCCATCAGTGCTTATAGGATGATAAAGAATTTTTTTCCTTTAAAATTGCCTGGGCTCTAATATTATTCAGGGTTGAAACTAATTGAAGGTATACCATGATAAAGTATGAGAAATCCTTCAGAAAGTTCTGCTGTGTTGCTTTAAAAGTGTTTGGTGCATCAAATACTGATGTGTATGTTTATCTACAATTAGTTTCCCTCTTGGATACTCTTGATGATTCTTTGTAACTAATAGTCCTTTTGATGACCTAGTCGCTCATGTGTGGATTTGTTTCACTATTTAAACAGGTAGAGATAAGAAACTATACTGTTTATATAACCTGTATCAGATAACATATCAACAAACACATGCGCCTTTGTTTTTAATCATATTTGTGCAGTGAAGATAATCAGTGTTTGAATTTTCTTGGAAGTGTTTGCCCTGCTTCCCTATTTTCATGCCCAGCATACGAATGATCATACCCACCTAGCTGAAATAGGGGGTGTCCCATGTGTGAGTTTTGATAACATGACCCTTTTTTTGCCTGCTTTTACCAGTCTTTTGACATCTGATGTGTGTCTTGTGTTTTCTGTGCTATGTCAGAAAATTAATGAACACTGTGTGAGCTGTGCATAGGACTGCCTGTTGTAGCTCATGTGAAGAGTAGTTGTTTTCAGTAGAACAAGCTGGATCATGAGGATGAGCTTGTTGAGAAAACAGCAGCTGAACCTCTGTTGTAGAGATGTGCAGACTCAAGGCTGGGTGGCGTTTGGCTCCCTGGCTGTTGTGGCTAAGCAAGAAAGGGTTATTTAAAGGCCCATTATATCCATACAGGTTTTGTCTCGGTTTTCAGCTGATTTTATCAGGCACAGGTGGCAAAATAAAAGGTCCATGACATATTTGCTGTATACAGTCTTCACTCACTCTTGTGAAAATCTTGAAAGCCTACTAAATGGCTTACTGAAAAAGTGACCTTTTGCCAGCCAATGAGAAGAGAGAGAGAAGGAATATTTAAAAGTTTATCCCTACCTGAGGAGTCCATGCAGCATGGAAAGCAGCTCTGGAGAGAAGATCCTTTGGTAGACACAGAGTTGGACATGATTGATGTACCCATGCACAAAGATGGCTAATGAGATTCTGAGCTGCACTAGGGAAAGTACTGCCAGCAGGCTGTGGGAGGGGATCCTTCCCCTCTGCTCAGTGCTGGTGAAGCCACACCTGGAGCAGTATGTCCCTTTCTGAGCTCTGCAGTATGAGAGACATGGGCATACTGGAGAGAGTCCAGGGAAGGGCCACTGGAGCACCTCCCCTGTAGGAAAAAGCTGAGAGAGCTGTTCAGCTTGGAGAGGGGAGGGCTCAGGAGGAATCTCATTGGCGTGTACAAATACCTGAAAGGGAGGCTACAAAGAAAATATAGACAGGATCTTCTCAGTGATGCCCAGTGACAAGGCAAGATGCAGTGGGCACAATCTGAAGCACAGGATGTAACTCTGAACATCAGGAAACACTTTCTTCCTGTGAGGGTGACTGAGCACTGGCACAGGTTTCCCAGGGAGGCTGTGGTGTCTTCTTCCTTGGAGATGTGCAGAAGCCATCTGGATGGAGTCCTGGACAACCATAGGTCAGGGCTGTAGATTGCCCTGCTTGAGTAGAGTGGTTGGACCAGTTGCCTTCAAAAGTCCCTTCCAACCTCGGTCAGTCTGTGATTTTGTAAGCTCTCTTAATTTTTTCTCCAAATAGTGCTTTTAATTAAATGAAAAATATTTTTTTGTGTTAAAACCTGCTTTAAGGCATCAACAGTTGGGACAGTAAACACCTGCTGTCAAATCTTGTCACATCCAAAGTAGGAGAGTTTTTTCTAATACGTTTAGTATTGTACCAAGCTGTCATTCATATACTGCTTTGTCTTAAAAAAAACCCCAAAATTACTTTTAATAAAAGCATGTTCAATGAGGAGCAATTAAGCTGGTCAAGGATATAGAGAGCAAGTCGTGTGATGAGTGGCTGAGGGAGCTGAGCTGTTCAGTGTGGAAACTAGGCTTATCACTCTCTACAGCTACCTAAAAGGAGATTGTAGTGAGATGGGTGCGCACAAGAAATGGCCTGAAGTTGGCAGCAGGGGACATTTAGATGGGCTGTTACGAAAAATATCTTTACCGAAAGGACTGTCATGTCCTGTAACAGGATGCCCAGGAAAGTGGTTGAGTCACCATCCCTGGAGGTCTTTAAAAGACTTAGGGACACACTTGAGTGGTGGACTTGGCAGCATTAGATTTACAGTTGGACTCAATGATCTAAAGGGACTTTTCCAACCTAAATGGTTCTGTGACTCTAAAAGGTGCCTTCCCAATCTTAAGAACATGTAATGGTTTTGTGAAACACTGATGTTTCCTAAAATAAATCATTTAGGCCAGTACCAGCAATTTAGGCTGGTACCTAAGTGGGAGCCTGGTAGGACCTATGTTTATGCCTGTATAGCTGAAATCCTTTTACGAAGTGGAGGGCAGAAAGAAAAGTAGCAAACAACGTAATATTTACTTCATGAGGCAAAGCTTTGTAACCTCCCAGATTCTATTTAGTACAGGCTAGTTGGGGCTACTTGGAGAAAAGATGGGACGGCTAATGCCTCAAGTAAAGATTTGGAGTGCTAATCCTAATGTAGAGTTTCCAAAGTAGTTAACTACAGTTTCTGAGGTAGGTGCTAAATAGGCATAATAGCTCTTGAGTTTGGACACTGCCACTGAAGAAGCTGCTAATTGACCTCCCCTGCTTGACGCTGCTGATTGCTGCAAAGAACCATAGCAGCCAACGTGTCCTGCTGTTCTTTAGTAATGAGACTTTGCTCCTTGGGTCCAGAAAGTGTAATAAAAAGCAGCATTGCTGAACCCGCCTGGGCAGAAGCATCAGCAGTAAAAAATGAAGTGCAAAGGAGAATATAGGACATCTTTGTAGATGTAAAACGTGATTTAAATCAGTGGATACCAATGTACTGAGGGAGGTTTGGCTCCGCAGATTTCCACTGCACTGGAAGTAAGCCCTGCTGTGCAGACCAGTGCAGATGAGTCTTGGGCAGTACCTGTGCTAGCCAGTTTTCAAATACAGGTTCATAGTCTCACGTGGAGCTTGCATCTAGAGGGTGTTTGAACAGCCCTTGTTCTGTTTTACATTTGTCCCAAAAATGCTATTGGTAAGCACCTAGAAGATGAGTTTGTGGCAAGAAGTTGTTTCAGTATTGCAAACGGAAGGTAGAGGTAGAAAACATGGCTGCTTTCCACACACTTTCTACAGCTTTTGTTATTTCCTTGGAGAAATATCAGCTTCCTAATTTTTTTTTTTTTTAGCTTACCTTCTATCCATTCCTCCTACATGATCCTGTTGATTTAAAAATAATAATTGGTCTAAAGTATGACTTGCCTTGTACTTTTGGTGAGGATCTAAAATAACAACAGCACCTTCTCTGCCGTTAAGCTTCTGTTCAAGATTTTTTGTTTTGTCCCTTAATATGTGGGTACTGTTTGGTTCTTCCCTTGTGAAACACAGGCAGAGAGCAGGACAAAGAAGGATGCAGTTAGCACTGCCATGGAGACATGGGAAGTTCTCTAATTAAAAGCATCAACAGCTATGTCATCTCAATTTACCAGTGTCCTGCTGGGATCTTACTCTGAGCCATCATACCTCATGAAGCTGCTGCTTTCTTCCCATGTTTGAACCTGTGTGGAAAGGTTTCATCTGGCTCAGAGTTTCTTCAGCACTGGATCAAAGAGAGGGAAATGAGGTAAATCTCAGCCTGCTCAAGCCTCTTATGTATGTAAAGAAATGGAAGGAAAGTGATATAGGTGTAATTCAAACCTAGCAGGTAGAGCTGCTCTTGGTGTACATGGGGCAAGATCCTGCCTCTGAATTAGTGTGTTGTTAACAGCACTGGCTCAGTTTCAGAAGAAAACATCTGAAAATCATGTAAGGAATCTGGCTGAGCTCTTAATTAGCTACAGAAAGGTGCACCAGAAATAGAGCAGGGCAGGACATGATGTCCGGTGACGTAGCGTTATTCCCTGCAGCCGCCTTTGCGCCCTCCTGCAGTTAATGAGAAGCGAGGGCCCTGACATTGACCCTGAATCGTGTTAGGGCACGCAGAAATTTGTTATGTATTTGTAGATCCTGCTTTCATTTTTTTTTTCTTAACATGAGCTGGAAATTATGTAAAGACGTCTCACAATATGATGGTTGATGGCAAGCACTGTCATATCATTAAGCAATAATTTTCTTCTTCATCCCGCCATTTTACAAATATGTCTAGTAGCAACAGAGAGAGGAATTTCCAATTCTGTTGAAGTGGTTTTTCTGTTTGTTTCTTAAATGTATAGGTTGGTAGGGTTGTTTTGTGGAGATTACTGCAGTTACTGCAGTGAAAGTTTGAAGTTATTCAATTAATTTGCATTCCTTCAATGTGCTAGATTTGTTGCTACAGAAGTAGGAGGAGAATATTTTTCAGGGGGACCTTTTGTATTCTTGTAAGGACTATTTTTCTGTATTTAAAGTAAAATCTGTGTCTTTTTGGTTCTGTGGTAGCAAATTCATAGAAAACTGTGTGATTCTAGTATAGGCAAAATTTATGGCAAGTCATGATTTTGTCCATTTTAAGAAATGCCTTTCAGCTGAAAGAGTTCTAAGATCAGAGGCCAGTCTTTCCCTTCATCAGGCCATTCATCAATTACCTGCTCTGAATGCTGTAAAGAGTTTTTCCAGAAACATTTTCATTCACCTCGTGAGGCTGTTGAGTCTTCAGTTGTGTATACTTGCTACCTTAGCAATTTTGGGGGGGCTAAATGGGTGTCTAGAAGAGAGCAGCATTTCAGATCCTGGGGGCCATTTTGTTTTCCTCTAATGACAGGGAGTATTTCCTCTAATAACAGCGAGTATCTCATATCAGAGGAGCAGTTTTTGGTTTTCCGTGTGGTGCAAAACACTATTACAGGTTTCAAATTACTAAATGGCACTTAGCTGGAATTTGAACAGGTACCAACCAGTTTACTAACTGAATATATATTTGCAAGTCTGTTGTAATTTTGGTCCCATGGGAGAGAGGAACCAAAAAAGGACAGCTTTTTTCAGCTGTAGCAAAAAAATGAAAATCAGGATTCAGCTTGCACAGCCAGAGTTGCGTTGCCCCCCCTCCGGTGATCAGAATGAGGATGAGTGCAAGAAAGGGCCAAGGGAAAAATTCATTCCAGCTTTGAATTTTACTTCAATTTATGGCTTGATATTGTAAAACATTGCTTCTATTTCCATGAAATTGAAGTTATCTGATCTCTTTAAAAATTTTTGTTTCATTTTCAAAGATTGCACTTACTCAGCACCATCTAGTGGAATCACCATTATTGTCATTTAGGAAAAGCAGCTGGTCCCTGTGAACCATATAACAAATTAGAGCATCCAGTACTTATAGTGTGAATAATGCACCTAAAGCATGTTTGTGACTAATTAAGTAACAGAATCAGAAAGATTACTAGTGCTTTAGCTGAAAAGGAGCAGTTGAACGAATGAAAGTTTAAGATAAATGCAGGTAGTGGTGCCTGTTATCTCCTGTGTTCCTTCAGTCCATTAAGCTCCAGCCTGCTTTTTTGCCTTAACCATGTGGTGCCATCCAGGTTGTAGCTTCTCTAAGGAAAGATTTTGGAGTACTGTTTCTTTGTGCAGTATCACACAGCACAAACCCCACAGCCTCATTTGTCTCTGTGATACATGTGACAAGTACAAGCTGATGTTAAGTGAGCTGTAAAGTCCTTATGTGAGAAAAATGCTCTGAAGTCTTTTTAATTTAAATTGTCGTCAAGGAATTCAGGTTTTGGCTCTTTGAAAAGGCATGACTTTCTTTAAAACAAAAAACAATCCCTTTGAAAAAGCTCCCTATTGAGTGCAGCTATGTGCTCTATAGAATTGTCAGGCCCTCCCAGCAACTGCCTTATGACTTGGGAAAAGCAGAGGGGTGTGTGGCTCAGGTCTTTGGGGGTGGATGGGAACCTGTTTCTTTTCCAACTATAGAAAGAAAGAGCTGAATCTCCAGAAAAATTAATGTTTCTAGAAGGAATGGATGATTCTCCTCAGAAACACCTGGCTACATCAGCAGCATCTTACTTCTCACTCTTAGATACGGTTCCTTTGGCAGCAAGCCCTTAAGCTACAGTTGCAAATGAAAGGGCAGCAAAGGGGGAGATCCTGAGTCTCTGAGCAAAGAATCTGACAGAAGTCGCAGATGTGCGGCTGAGAGCAGGCAGCCAGCACACTCTCTGGGCAAGCACCAGAGGCAAAAGCTCTCTCCAGTGCAAGGAGCAGCAAACAAGAGGCAACTAAGGAAACTAGAAGCAAAGTTGCATTGTAGTAAATGCACCAAGTTGTAACATCTTCCCCTTTAAGCCTCCTTGCATTTCAGCATTTCTTCACTTTAGGGTCTGTTGGTTTTGTTCAATTCACATGTTTCGGACAATGAAAATAAGTGGGTCAGTTTTATTCTGTAAATTTATATGCATTAGCACAATAACATTGTGCTGAGGCTTACAAAAAAAGCTGTTCTTAAATAGCTCATAGAAGCATTTCACTTCATTTTTCCAAAATCTAAACGTACAGACTAGTTTTTTTCCCCCCCAGGTTTTAGGGAACACATTTTAATATTATCATTCTCTTTTCTGTCATCATTTCCTAGGTTTTTAATGTTGTGGAGCAGTCAGAGTATCACTTCTTTGGTGGCCTCCTCACAGTAGTGTATTGCAATGTAACCTTCCCAGGAAGAATTGGCTCTTTTTTCAGATGAAGAAAATAAAGGTTTAGGGATTTTCCCTTTGTACATTTTAAGTTTGAGACAATCCCAATTGTAGGGTAGGTATTAATCTGGTTGAACAGGTGCAGTTGTGTTTGGAAATCCACTTGGCTCCCATTGACTCCAGCAGGAAACATGGGTTCAAAAATGTCATAACATTTACTTAACAAATTTAGTGACAGGAATTCTGTTTTGTTACAGGATTGAGGATAAATCCTACGTGCCTGAAAATAATCATTTGCAAAGGAGCTGGTGTTGCAATAGGTGTGAACCAAATATTATCTAGCATATGGGAATTCAAGAAAACACTTTAAATTGTTTCTTCTCTTTCTGTTTCTCCTCTAGCTCTGGGATTGTACACAGTAAATGCAGTATATGGAGACACTATTACTATGCCTTGTCCTCTAGAAGTACCAGATGGTCTTATGTTTGGAAAATGGAAATATGTAAGTATAGCTCATCTTTATATTTGTTAGAGCTGCTATAAGATGATGTGTATTTTTTGTGTGTGTGTGATTTTAAGATTCCAAATGATAGTATTTCTGCCTCATATATGAAGCCATTTATTCCCGTGTTTATAAGACTGCAAGATTCCAAGCTGTATAATTTCTGCCAAGCGTCGATTAGAGGTTTGAGGAATTAATCTCATTGTTCAATAGAAATAATTATTCAGGAGTTCTCTGCCAACCTGTATTAGAGATCTGGCATGTTATCCAGTGGTGTCTTGCTCACTTGACAGAGCCATTGTTGTACATTTGAGCACTTTTGAAGTCAGCTGCCGGAAGCAGAGCATGCTCCATCCCTGGGAAAAAGCCCTGCCCCGCCTTTGGTTGATCTGACAGTCACTCGGATCTGTTTCAGGCTTCGTTGTGCTCAATACACAGCGAAGAAGAGAGCAGAGCTGACCTTAGGAGCGTGGCTGCTGGTTTCACTCTGCCATTTCTGTCAGGGAACAGAGGCAAAAATGTGGGTGCTCTCTAGGTGTGCTGGCCAGCCTGCAGTAGGAACACTGCAGGATGAGCTTCTCCTGTATATGATCGGTATCCCAGGTCAAAAGGAGAATCAGAATATCAAAGTCAAATGAAACCTGGAAGCATATGCGGATAAAAATGCTGGCATACCAAACCCCTTTTGCTTCTCAGACTGGTATTGAGACAAATGGTTTTCCTGCCTCTGTGAAGTTCATCTAAATTTTCTCTTCTGCTCAAAAAAAATGTACCTGGAATAATAGATAATTTCTAGTTTGACAGTGGATTTAAAATTATGTAGCGCTAGCTCTCTCTTTACAAATAGCATCCACCAGCCTATTTTACAGGAGAATGATCTGCCAGTGGCAGGGGGAGTCCTATTTTCCCCTAGCTCCTTCCTTTTTACCTTCAGGTTTGCAGCTTTTGCAGCCCCTATCCACTCAGTAGTTCCTTTCCTGCAAACACATTTTGGGAAATGAAGTCAGAAGTCTGTGGAGAACGTTTCCCCAAAAGGGAGAAGTAAAACTGTTTTATAGGAGCATTCAGAAGATGGAGTGCCTACATTTTGCAGTAGCTTTTTCAGTCTGCTGACTTTTCTTGGGAAGACACAAGTCCATCTCTCTGAAGGTGCAAGGATATTCTGAAAAATAGAAACGTGTTATCTTTTTCCATTGCATTTGGATTGCCTGTGTTGGACAAGTACCACGCAGCAAGTGGAGATGTTGTAGCTTCTTCTAAATGGAAAGGGAGACAAAACCTAACATACAAAAAAGCCTGTCTAAGTTTCTGTTGTATGAAATTGTTGACAGCCCACACAAGCAAGTGAAAGTGATGCCTTTTCTCCTGGGGCAGCTAACAGCATGGCAACAGAGAGGGTTGGATTCATTTTTTTCATCAGGTGATTATTTAGTTGGAAGAAGGAGGAACTCTGTTTTCTTCTCTCCTGCCTTGTGAGGAGCAATTTGGGTTCCTGGTGGGAATGTGGAGGCACTGGGAAACTTGCACCATGGCAGGTGTTGCTCACTTCAGGGTCTACCTGTGTGTGCTTGCAGCTAGGTAGGCTATGGGAGTCAGGAGCTCATTTGCACTTGACAGCCAACTTCCTGTGTATCAAGTCAAGACAGTGTTTTCTTTCCTGTGTGACAGACATCTAGACAAATCCAGCAGTTAAAAGTAGGAGAGGGAGAAAGACTGCAAGGGAATTTAAACTCCACAGCTAGCTGATGCCTCCTGCTTTCTGCCCAGCTCCGACACCACTCATCTCGTCACAGCATCGTCATGCTTTTGTGGGCTCTGCAGTCCAGCTGAGGTATTGTGCTGGGAACACTGCTAACACCAGTGCTGCAAGGTATAAGGGACAAAAGAGAATGAAAACCTTTTCCAGCCCCCAGCACAATACAAAATATAAAGATAGAATCAGTGTTTCACCTCTCTTTAAATAAAGGCAGATACTGTCTGTCTGCTCTGTGCACGTGTTTGTGTAAGGAGGAAGGAATCAAATCCTGTAGAACCGTCCCTGTAACTTTGTCCCTCAAAAAATCAGATTTTTATATGAGAGATTTGTGTAAGGCTGTCAACTTTGTATTCCTTCTTGGGATGGCAACTGCATAAGGAGGATGTCTAGAAAATGGTACTTTGCAGATTAACAGTATTTGATTGTATGTATATTCCCATACTACAAGCTCTCGGGTCTTTTAAAAACAAAGGGAAATAAAGCTAAAAACTAATTTAGAATAAAATAGGCAGTTATGCCTGATTAAATCCTGCATTTGGAATGAAGTCTAAATATCCCGAATAAACAATATGAATATGTAAAACAATAATGAAAAAAGGAAATTGAAGCTGTTGAGACTAGCTCACACATGCGTCTATTTCAAGTACTTTTTCATACAGACACTGGCAAGAGCTGCCAAAAACACCAGCTTTTATTAGAGAAAGCCCTTTGCTATGCTGAGATTGAGCAAAAGGATTGAAATAATTTCTATTGATGATATGCTCAATGTATACCATGGCAGTCTTAAACTAGCTCTCTTATTACACTGAATTTCTTCTATGTACAGTAGAAATTAATCAGGAAAAAAAAGCCATCTGATACAGTTTGCAGAGGGTTTTTTTTGAAATTATGGGTTGTACCAATTGCAAATCTTCAGGAACTTTTAAATGAGTGTTTATGCAAAATAGAGGTGTTTATCCTTTTATTATAGGAAATGCCAAATGGATCTCCAGTATTTATTGCCTTCAGATCATCAACAAAAAAAAATGTACAGTATGATGATGTACCAGACTACAAAGACAGGTTGAGTCTCTCAGAAAACTATACATTATCCATCAAGAATGCAAGAATCAGTGATGAAAAGAGATTTGTATGTATGCTAGTTACAGAAGATGATGTTTCCGAAGAGCCGACGATAGTCAAAGTTTTCAGTAAGTAAATCTAGTTGTTACTACCATTAACATTCATCAGCATCTGAATCATAAATTACAGAAACTTTTGTTTAAGGCAGGATTAAAGCCAAGAAAGTAAGTTTGGCTCAGTAAATTACTAAGACTAGCAAATTTCTGCAGCTTTCAAAAATGTAATCTACTGGTGGCATTTATGTAACAGGACTGCCTGCACTTGCAGTTTATTCATGATAAGTGCTGGCTCAAAGAGAATTTTAGGCTTTGATAATGACTCACTTATGTGATGTCATTTGGCCTTGGAAATGAAAAATGTAAAATTAGCATTGATTATTTTCCATTTGTTCTCAGAGCAAATTTTTCTGCGGGAGGGAAACATTAACCGTGTGCAGTCTGTAGAATTAGTTCAGGCAAGAGGTTTGAAGTGGCTCTAAGCAGCTACTGTGCAACAGCACGAACCGTGAGGGAGAGAGCAAGGGGCTGGAAAATGAGCCACCAGCCCCAAATGCTTGTTTTGTCCCCTGCTGAACGGTAGGAAGGAGAAGTACCAGTCTGCCATTCTCTCCTGGAGCAAAGCAAGGTTTATTACTGTTTGGTATCACTACAGCTCGATGGCAAGGCTGGTCTGCAGTGCAAACCCCAGTCCTCTGAGGCACAGCCCAGCTCAGAGCTCACACAGGAGCGAGGACAAGCCTGGTCTCTTCTTGGTGCTGATTCAGAGCAGAAGTGTAATCCATCAAACCCTGAGCCAGCTTGGGGAGGCGTCCATTGTGGCTTTTAAGGGACACGGGGCTGTGGCTGCAGTGTCTTATCTTCCTTAGCTTCATGTTTTTATATGGCTTTTGGCCTTTGTTGCTCTTCAGGTGCAGATTTACACAGTCAAAGTAAGTCTGTTGTGGGAACACGCTGACTGCAGGTACGGGCAGTTTCAAAGTGATCACACTCTGCTTGAAAAACAAATTCATGTTTTGGAAGGGCATTCTTTTGCTTTTCTCAGGTAGAATGTGTCAGGGAGTCCTCAATGATGTCTATGCTGTCAGTCACATAAATGAGTTTAAGGCCAGATTAGGAGCCAATAGTAATTCCCTCGTTTCACTTTCAATTTGACTGCAAGAACAATTGAATTAATGACAACAGGGACGAGTGTGCTCAGAGCACGCATTGTAAACACAGTGCTTCAAAGGAAATGATCAAGAATTATCATGTTTACTTATTGCACAGTAGTAAATATGTAGATGAGGCAGTGGTATATGGTGAAATGAAATGCTAACTGCTTGAATTACTGTGTACTCTACTAAGTATGAACACAATGCTAACTCAGCCATGGAGCACAGCTTGTCTGGTTTATTCTGTGTATTAGTACTAATAGAGAAATCTTCTGTTTACTAAGGAAGATAAGAAGGGAGGATGCCACGCTTGTAATATGGCCAACTTAGTGCTGCAAGAAAAATTACCTTTATGTTTTTTCACTTTGCATTCACAACTTTATTCATGGTTCTCTTAACTTTTCTTTGCATTTAATTTTCTTGAGTCTGGTTTTTAAGTTCTCATTTTTAGTTGTTTGCTTGCTTTAATTGCAGAAGAGTTAAGAGTTAAGCTGGCAAGCTTCGTTTGTTTAGCCAGGGGAGTTTCTAACTCATTGAGCCACAGGTACAGAGCTAGGCAGCTGCAGTGTGGCCCTCATAAACCAAGACCTTGTGCACCTGAAAATCAGCTGCATCCCAGGAGTCATGGCTGATCCTGGGTTTTGCTGGAGCTTGTTATGCCCTCAGCTGTGCTACCTGATTAACTCAGGACGAAGGAGCTGAAATGGCTCGTTGTGCAGTTACCACCTGCTAATCTCTCTCACTGACTACTCAAACAAGCACTACCAGCTTTCCAGATGGATCCTGTCAGCAACTTTTTTGTGGAATTAAATGGCCAGTTTCCAAAGCAGAGCAGCCCAGCAGACAGAGCTGCTGTCCTGCTGCACTGACACTTGGCTTTTGTAGGCAGTGAACTCTTTTTCCCTCTATTATGAGGCCTATATAGAGTTGAAAAGTACTCTGGCAAGCTCTTAAGCTGAGAGATAAGCAGTGTGCTGAAGTTGCAAACCCACCAAAGTGGGGTTTGCTGCCAAGTTTAAAATTTTTTCTCCCTTCAGACGCTGAGCTGGTAAATGCCAAGTAAGTGTTTTACAGTGAATTACCTTTGTGCACGTGCAGCGGCTGTGGGGGTCTGGCAGCAGGCATTTCCTTTGGAGGCTGCTCTCAGAGAGCAGGTGGCAGCCTCTCAAGTGGAACATCTGCTCAGTCACAGAGCACTCAGAACGAGGAGAGCCCCACACAGCAGCTACGGAGCAGGGGACCTCCCCTTTCCCTCATAGGATCACTGCGGGGCAGGGGCGTCCAACGCACCAAAAACAGGGTCTCATCTAATCAGTCCTGGGGGAGATGAGAGATGAAAAGAAGCAAAGCTGAGGTGGAAGAAGGTGTTGTGGCTTGGTCAGCTGGTGACTGGGACAGGCAGGCAACTATCCCTGTTTATGGGACCCAAAAATCTGACCCAGAAGGCCTGTTAATGGTCTTGTAAAACCACGTTTTCTTGAATTGACAGGAAAATATTTTGTCCCTGACTGGTTCTTATATGAAAAAGATTCACCTTTTTCCTTTAAAGCTGACAAAAGAGAAATAAACATGCATATCTCTCCTAAAAATAAAGATCTTTATTAGTCTTTAGAAGAAAATATGATGGTCTTAGTGTATAGCTTTGACTGTTTCTTTTGTTTGGTTTTCTTTTTTGCCACAAGCAAAGTTGTTTGAAAATGTCAGATGAATAGATTCTTTTATTCACTTTCATTTCACTTTTGACCTGATTTTGCTCTGTCCTGGAGTAGTCATCCAAGTGAAGAGTATCTGTGCATGTATGTGCACAAGTAAAATGGATTATTGGGAAAACACACAGGCTTGCTACGTCTGTGACAACAGGAGCAGTGCATCTGCACATCAGCAACTTCATCAGTGTGTGTAGAGACCTTGGCAAGATAGTGGTGAAGTTCACTTAGGGCTGGGATTAGTGACATACAAACAGTGCTTCATAGGAAGCTTGATTTGGGGAAAGGGTTCTGTAAGTTGACATGGTTAAGAATGTTTCAGTCTGTCAAAGTATGCTTGTTTAAACAGTATAGATAGGGTGTAGAGGCTCTCCTTGACTGTATAGACATTGATTTATTTTTTATTTCCTTCACTCTTCCCCTCTCCTTTTAAAATTGTGGGGAAAACTGTCTCTTTTTGGAGATAAAAATTTGCATTCCGGGCTTCAGGCCAAACTGTTTTAACAGACAAGTTATATAGTCTCTAGAAAGTAGTCTTTTATGATGGAAACACTGATAGATCCTCCACTTTGGCAAGCCAAGAGGTCCATCTACCATAATAAAAGTAAATAAAAAGACTTACTGGCACTGAAGAAAAAGTTTGTGTTTTTTTAAGAGAGTTATAACTAACACAGAATTGGTTAAAATAATTACACTTCTCTCTATCATCTGAATTTCTTAAATGTAATAATCCCAGTTAGGAAAAAATAAACATTAGAAGAATTATTAGGTTGACTTTGTTCCTGTATAATGTTGACAGCTCAGCTACAGTAATATCTGCAGGAAAGCTGCTTTTTTGTTGCTACAGTTTCTGTACCACTGGCTCCTTCTCCAGCATGTATATCCTATAAATCGATAGATCAGATCAGATTCTCTCCTCCTGGGTGGTGAACTAGTCTGTCTGGCTAAAAGATGTATTGTCAGAATACATGGAATTCATTATGGAAGGCGTGACAGGTTTAAAGTGAGAGTTTGTTCTTCTCAATCCATTTGCCAATACTGAGAGAGAAGTACCTCACCTTTTCTTCTTTTAATGGGAAAACATAGGTAAGGCTGTGATAATCAGGCCAGATTATTCTGTTTAGTTTCAAAAGTCCACATATTTTTAGTATTTTTTTTGCTTTTCAAACAGCTGTTTGTGCCCCCTTCACCAGTACTTTTATCCTATTTATGTTTTAGAACAACCCTCTCAACCAGAAATCTTACATCAAGCAGACCTCTTAGAAACAGAGAAGCTACAAATGGTAAGAGAAGCATCCTCCTTCACAGTTATGTTCTTGACAGCTGCCTGAAGTCCCTTTTCAGTCCAGACAGAGGTGGTGGCTCAGAGAGGTGAATGAACACCTGCCTGTAAGTCTATAGCCAGGCTGAGCACAGAGCATTTGCCTTGCCACTACTCTCTTTATTCCTGCCTGATCTGCAAACAAGGGCCGTCCTGACCTTAGGCCCACCACCCTCTTCCAAATTGTACCTCACTGATTTGATTTTCCGTATTTAAGAAAAGCAGTTGAGGTTAAGCCTTTGAACTTTCTAGAAATTTTTACCTAAAACAGCATAAGTAAAAACAAAATTATGTCAAAACCTAGTGGAGAAAACCAGTGACTAATTCCTGTCTGTTTTGCAGCTCGGGGAGTGCATTGCAAGGGACAGTTATCCCGAGGGCAATGTCACGTGGTACAAAAACGGGAGAGTTTTGCAGCCCGTGGATGATGGTATGTTTTGGTAATGACCAATGTCCCTGGATCCACACATGGCTCAAGAAGAGTGTTTATAAGGGTTGCTCTGCTTTCTTCTAATATATTCTTCCTTTGAGAAAAGCTACTTGTATGTATATACAGATGTAACTAGAAGATGTTTAGCCCTTTCAGAGTACCCAAGCTATGCCACATAATCTTTCTCTTTTGGTACCAGTTCTAAAACCACATCATAGGGAGGAGAATTGCCTTTATTAATGCTATCACAAAGCTATTTTTGGGCCTATGTAACCAATAGAAACCTGTATCTAATTTTCAACTTCTTATAAGGCATTAACTGTCTCAGTTTCATACCTGTTCAATATTGTGTTTTGGACCATGTAGACCATCATCTTATACAACTGTTATTTTCCAGGATATGTATGAATGACTATTTTTTTCCTTCTTTTCAACTTTGACAGACTGATCAGGCTACAATATTTTTCCTTCCATAAATCAGAGAAAGCTTAAAAAATAAATTTGATCCTAATTTTTTTGCCATCATTTTTGAGGCCTTCTTTCTGTCTTACAAATTAGGCTGAGATTTGTATTAAAAACCCCACCAGTTTGCAACTAGGTTTTTTTTGTTGGAATGGATTTAAAATATTTGGTAGGTTAGGAGTATGTTGTTGGTAAAATGTTCCTTGTATACCTCAGTGGCAGTACAACAGGAAAAGTTTGTACAATCTCTTGGGTGACATGTCATGCTGCTTGTGTGTTTGCAGCCTGATCACAAATGCAGAACAGGCAACAACATACAGGAAAAAGGTTTCAAATTCTGTCTGTGTGACACTGAAACATTATTTCCTTTTCAGTTGTGGTCATAAATTTGCAAAAGATTGTGGACAGAACAACTGGACTTTTCACCATGACATCGTCTCTTCAGTACATGCCAACAAAGGAGGATGTAAATGCCAAGTTCTCTTGCATTGTGACTTATTATGGACCATCTGGCCAGAAAACTATGCAGTCTGAACCAGTTGTCTTCGATGTTCACTGTAAGTTATCAAAAAAGCATCTTTTGCTGTACAAAGTCTACCTCCAGGGCAGGGGAAAGCAAAATCAAAAACAGTTTACAAAATTAGAGAGTTACTGCTTCTTGGCTATTGAAATGGTTTCTTCAAAATTGGTTTGTATCAAGAAGGTCTGAGTACATTGCCAAGGTGATTTTTATTATCTTCAGATTTACATGAGATTTCATTTTTCCTAACAATAGAATACTGAATATCAAGATTTCGTTGACAAAAGTGGTAGCCATAAAGAGTCACAGTGAAATGGGCTTTTGAGAATTTTAAGAGAAGTTATAGTGGTTGATTCTGTGCCCCCTGAAATATGCAGTAAATACATAATACAGTTTTTAGTAAACTCAAATGTTTTTCATCTTTGCAGAGTCAGCACCAAGCAGTTAATGCTGGCTGTCTACCTTGCATAAAATGCTTCTCTACAGCTGTAAGATGCTGTGTTTTACATTTAAAATACATATTTTGAATATTGGTAGACTTTTAAGTAGAGAATTTGTGTAAATAATTGCTTCTAACTGGACTGAATTCTAAAGCAGCTTCCTTACTGTGTTACTGACAGATGTGGAAATCAAAATGCTCCTTCGAGTAAACAAAACAGGCTGTTGGCAAGGAAAGATCAGAGGAGGTGGCAGCACTTAGAGACCAGGGGAAGAGACATTTCAAAGTCTTGTAAAATGACACTTCTGAAGGACTGTAGAAGGGAGCAGGTCACAGCAGGATGTAGAGGAACCAGAGATAGACAATATATCCAATCAAGTGTTACCTCTCTGCACACTTCAAGAAATACCTCATCTTATAAAAAGATTAGTCCCTGTTTTGGGAGTGATAGGGTCTAAGTATACAGCCCAGCATCTATGTCTTAGCATAAATTGTATGACAGCTGTGTAATCCAGCTGAATACAAAGCAAATAAGTAAGGCACTGGATCTCTCCATGCAGTGTGAGTGCACCATTGCCTTGAAAACAAAAGCCATGGGCTGGAAGTGCCATGTATGTTCTGCCTAGATGATAGTTGCTTTTCCTCTACAGGTAAAGTTTGTTGAGCCACAGGGTAGGGGATCGGTTTTGACCTTGCCCAAATAAAACCAAACCTTGGAGGTCTTTGGTTTCCTCTGGATTAAGGTTGTCTTTTCACCAGCTGTTTCTCCAGAATGACAAGCAGAAGAACTAATGGAGAAGAAAGCCCCTGGGACAACTGTTACTCCTGGAAACACCACAGGCATTCCAAGCCTGCAGACACCTATCTCATCACTTTGAAGCTAGAAGCATTTCTTATTTTTTTGGTTTGGATCTAAAGCTGGGCACCAAATTTCACTGTGGCTTTTTTTTCTGTCATTTGTGGAGCCCCATGACTATGAATAACTCCTGCTGTGCATGGCAGATGTTCCCAGGAAAGAAATGTAATGACCAGAAAGCATTTGTTGCTATTACTTGCCAAGAGGTGCTGTGCTGTCCTCATTTCCCCTCTGCTTTCATGCATTAGGGCCACTTCACCTGTTGAGGGTGAGGCTCTTCCAGGTTCCTGTGGTGCATGTACTACATGCACTCGCAAGTAAGAACTCCCCATGTGAGGGGAAAAGAAGGCTGCACGGCTGCAGGATGGTCACTGGCCGTGTATAGTGTGCCCTCTGTATAAAGATTTAATGGTTGATAAACTAGCTCTTCTAGTCCTGGTCTAGTAATACACAATTTAATTAATTCCACCAGTGTGCTGCTAATTAGCAAATAATGGAAGGCAGGCACACCATTCAGTACCTCAGAAGAGGCCTCAAGTATGAATTCTGTCTTTAGAATGTGGAGTTTCCCAACTTTCTTTATGAGTATTTTCATCTGCTGTAACTTCAGTTCCTTACTCTGCATAAATGCATCTCCAAATGAATTTGTGAAATTCTTTGTTAACAGATGTATTTCATGACTTCTGTTAGTTGATGTTAATGGCCTGTCTGATTTGGTTTTGCTTTTTTAGTTTAGTACAGTGATCCTAATTCGTTTCTCAATAATTGTGATTTTTTTAATGAGTCAAATATAATGCAGATTAAAAAAATGTCAGACTCCAACTCTAAGAAATTGAAGTCTTTCAGCCTTTTTTATTTTATATGGACTGTCAAAACTATGATATTTTGCATCTCTAAACCAATAGAACAAAATCATAAAGACCTGCTGCTCATTCCTTGCAACTTACCCATTTATCCTAAAGAAATGGGGAGAGCATGATTAAAATTATACCGGCAGAAGATTTTTTTAAAGATATATCTACTCACTCAGGATCTAAGAAATGTTTCATTGTTTGTTTTGTTTTTTTATTTTATCCTTTGTATTGAGTTAGTGCAATCTTTAGCATGCAAGTGTTTAATAAGCTAGTTCATGTCCTGGAAGGAGCCAGCCACTGTAACCTAGTGTGAGAAGAAGAGTGAATTAGCTCTTGCTGTGTTGGATGTTACTTGGATTAGGATAATTTAGCTCAGCTAGCAGCAGTTACGTGCTTGGTTTTGCAGCTGCAAGCAAGGAAGCTACTGAAAGCTAGGAGTACTAGGAGAGAAGTCTTGGAAGTGGGCACTTAGATAGTATTTCAGATATTTAATTATCTAGGCTCCAGTTATGTGGGGTTCTCCTCAGCAGTAATCAGTGTAAAAAGATAATGTTTGTCAAGCAGATTTCCCAGTCATGGCGTGTTGTTAGGTGTCTGTCTTGTTATGGATAAACTGCTTTACATGACAGATTAGAGTCAAAGGCACTTCACACTCATACTGCTTCCAGCATTGGTGTTTTCCTTGAAATGGCACATTGGCTGGGACAGCTCTGGGATAGCAGCATTCATCTACTAAATGGCTGCCTTTTGGTGCTGGCTCCTGGAATTTTGCTGTTGTTGAAAGCAGAATCTCAAGTTTGCAGAAACACCAAGTCAGGAATATGTGCCACTGAGAGGCAAGACGTGCCTTCACCAGGCTGCTCCTGTTTATTAATGAAAGCAGGGGAGCACATTACTCATGCCAAACACCACTCTGCGTGGCACTGGATACTATCTTCCTGTTCTCAGGCTGCATCTTCCTCAGAAGAGTGGCCTCTTCATCTTAAACATCTTAGTTTAAGTAGTCTTTTGCTATTTACTTCTGTATGTTTGGGGTTTTTTTCTAGTTTAGCAAATTAAATTAAAATTTGCTCCTGGTTGTTTACAGTAGATAGAAGGGTAAGATATTTCTACAGAAAAGACTGGTGCTTTGCAAGAATGTTACTTTTGTTTAACTGTGCCCATTTCATCCAGTTCTGTTTATCTCTGAGAGGAAAAACCTGTTCTAGATTAAAGTCCTAAAGTCTTACTCTTTATTAATTCCTCCCTTTTCAGTCTTGAGACAAAGCCTAAGCAATTCCAGGATATATCTAGACGTTCTTTATGATAAGTTTACCTTAACGTAAAGTTGACAGAAGGAGACACACGTTTTTGCAGCAGCCCCTGAAACTGAGTTTTTGGTCCAGCAGCTACCAAGAAGGGCATGCATGTCATTCCTGGCCAGCAATCTCATTGCATCTGTTGTATTCCCATACCAGCAGTGATGCTGGACTTCCTTTTTCTAAGCAGGAGAAGCTGTGCCTCAGCTCTGAAGGTACTGGGGAAGGAGCCTGTTCGGCCAGGGAAGGGAGCGGAGGCTCTGAAGGAGGGAGGGAGGCTGTGGCTGGTTGGAATCCAGTACCCCTCCTGCCCTGAGGAGGGGTGAGGTGCTGTGCTCTGCTGGGGCTCCCAGTCCTTGAGAGGCCCCAGTGAATTGCAGCTCCTGTTATTGAGAAATCCCGTCACAGAAGACAGACGTGATAAATGCCTGGAGGGTTGGAAGGGCTGTAGAGCACACGCTTCACTAAGCACACAAAATCACCTGTCAGCCAGGACTTTCTTTGCTGTGGAGATTTTTTAGTGCCTAATAAGGTGCGCTGTACTGTATCTTAATGCAAGACTGGCATCTCTGATGGACTTTTATTTATCCTTTGAAATTAAAATGGTGAGAGTTATCTGCCCATATTATTTTTTTTAATTTTGTTCATTTTACTTTGTTTTTTAAAAATTATATTTAAGCCTCTACTTAGAAAGAATAGCATCTGCTAAAGAATGCTTTAGAAAATTGTGAAAGTAAAATGTAAGTTATAGTTCAACTTCAGTGAACATGACAGAAGTATGTTACATTTACTGTTCTGTTGACTATGTTAAGGGTCCTATTATGTTCACCAGATTTATCTTTCTGAAAGCCTGTAGTGATCAGCATATAGAATAGGCTGAATATAGTTGCTTAGTTCATATTTCTTTCTTTTTAATGCCAGAAGGCTATTATCTAGTACTAATACATGGTGTTGAGAGCTTCAGTTGTTTTTCTGATTGCTGCAGTCCTCCAAAAAGGGAATTTCACAGAGGACAAGTTAATCCCTCATAATGAAATCACACCATGAAATGGTTCATACTAATCAGGATTTCTTTTGCTTTAAAGCACATGATATGTTTGTAATCATTGCTGTTTCAGTTACAGGTATTTTGGAGAAGAAAAATGAATTTTATGTCATATGACTTCTTTGCACTTAATTGGCAAAAATATAGAGAGTGTGATTAACTTCAAGTTCTTTTATGAAAAGATCTACACGTGCAAATATTTTCAGCTGCAGGATGATAAAATTGCATTTTCTTGGGCCATGAATATTGCATGCATAATGTTGCTGTGCGGATTATGCTGAAGCTATTAAATATGTACATTATTTTCACAGACCCAACAGAGAAGGTGACTATTCAAGTGCTGCCACAAAGTAGTACCATTAAAGAGGGCGATAACATCACTCTGAAGTGCTCAGGAAATGGCAACCCTCCTCCACAGGAGTTCCTGTTTTACATTCCGGTACGTCCTGCCTTGCTGTCGCTGCCTAGTGAAATATTCTGTATCATTCCTTCCTACAGACATTGCTACATGTCAGTGTATACGTGGTTTTGTAACAAATGAAGGAATTCGATGCGACAAACACTGAAGATAGACATTGACCATTATAGCATGCTCTGAGAATGCCTCACCTCAGTTGGCAAAATATTTTTGAAAAAATCTCTCCTTTACCCCAGCCCACCCGAATTTTGCAGGAGTATAGACCTACTAAAAATTACAATGCTTCATTTCCCATCATCAGGTATTTTAATAAACAGTTTTGATTACAGCAGTTTAGCACCTTGAAGGAAACCAACTCATCTGTTGTCATAACACAGATCCAGCAGTGAAAGTACAGCAAATTAATTCAGCTATATTTTGGACTTTCACAGATTAATCTTTGTGCAATTTCTTTTCTTCAGTTAATTAATTAATTGTTTGGTGGCATATAAAACAAAAAAGAATGTGTGTGACAGCACAGGAGAACAAATCTGTCAAATGCATAAGACACAGACTGAGAAAAATAAAGGCTTTGTTACCATTAATCTTCTTAGTACTGGTGAAGTCCACAGACAGATGTGACTTTATATTCTAAGGCTTCTGGTCCTTGTTCCCATGTCCTCCTTCCCGCTCCTACTTTACATGCCTTATTTGTTCCTGCTGCAGCATTGAGCAGAGCTGCTCTTGCAAGAAGACAGAAGTGGTATCCTTTCAGATATTTCAAACCCAGCATATCACCCTCTGAACATAATTGTCGTCTACTCTGGGCTCCTGGCACGTTTGAATTGCTGAAGAGAGCAAGGGGAGCTAGGAGCTGAAGTCCTTATCTCAGAACAGCCATTTAGATGCAGTGAGTCATCCTAGAAGCACACTAAATGCTAGTGAAAAAGTGTCTGGTATCTCTCCTTGCTCCACTATCACAGTGAGTGAGCTAAACACCCAAGTTTGTCTTATCTTTGGACTCCCTGTCTTTTCTCTCAAGAAGAGCTGCAGTGGGTGATCCCTTCAAAAGGCTCAGAGGTATTATAAATCTCTTTCTGGATCCAGAGATAGGAATTAGGGTATCATCCTATGCTTGTTTCAAAGCTGATCTAAGTCAGTAATCAGGGGGAAACTAGGGAACTGGACAGCCAGAAAGCAACATTTGCTGGCTAATTCAGAACACCAGTGTCTGTGGATAACTGCATATAATGCAGTGTATACCTGACCAGGGTCTATATTGTGATGTGGATAAAGCAAGGTTTGCTTGTGCTGTTCAAAAATTTGCAATGCAGTACAAATCAGTTCATGATTTGTCCTAGACTGAATATATCAGAATCAGATTTAGCTACACAATTTGTTTTGGTTTTTGATTTCTGCAATACTTATTCTGCTAAACTTTCAAATTTTGTATATTAACATTCTCTTAAAATGAGTTAGTCATTCAATTAAAAGAGTAAGCTCTTGATTGTAGTTGTTTTTTAAAATTATGTTGTCACACAGGAAGTAAACCTCAGTATAATTAATAGGAAATTACACTTCAATGATGCCCTGTCTATATGTACTTTGGAGTATTTAGCTATCCTTATAATTTAAAAAATCCTCAACAAAAATTAGTGGGTTTAGCAAGCCCATGTACAGTCTTGTTTTCCACCCGCAGGGAGAAACAGAAGGTATAAGAAGCTCAGATACTTACATAATGACAGATGTGAGACGAAATGCAACAGGACAATACAGGTGCTCTCTGACTGACAAAAGCATGATGGACTCGACCACCATCACTGTGCACTGTAAGTCATTGCATTTTGCACTCTTAGGTAGGATACAAACTGATCTTGGACCTCCTGGGATGGTTTCTCTGCTTTATGTATGTAGCTTAGTGCAGTTACCTACAGGTGAAGCAGTTGGTTTGAAGGAGTGTCTGGTCATTTCTATTTATTTTAATGTATTTCTGTTTGAAAATCTCAACTTTCTCAATTCATTGGCCTAGAAACAGTTTCACTTCATGTAACTTTTGTGTAGTATACACTGTCACATACAGTGAGAATTTTGGTATTTTATATTTCGGTCATATATATAGGGCAAATTACTCTCTTCTGGCCGTGCCTTAGAATGTACACAAACATGGAAGCTGATCCACAGGGATATCACTGAAGGCCATTCTTCATAATCAAGTTCACATTCCCTCAATGAGCTTAACAGTCTAGAAAAGAGACTCAGGATGTTGTTATGTTCTCATAGGAAAAGTTGCTTTTTTTTTACTTTTCCCAGGATCGTGAGAGCTACAGAGCTCAGTAAATTTTCTTTAGCTGGATACTGTTTATTCACACTATCAGCAACACTTCGAAAGCAGCCATTGAACTGGTGGAACCATTGAAGCAAGAGTTGCTTTTAATCTCCCTGTGGAGAAGACATGAGCAGGAACTCTCAGCCAGGGGTGGTTTTCCACTAAAAATATTGATGGTCTGAAGTCTTCACGGTAGCATCAATAGTTGACAGATTCAGAGGGATCTGATGGATAATGAAGTTTAAAGGCTTCCACAGTTGTTATACTTTACATGAAAACAGACTTCATGTTTTTGTATTTGGTTTTGAATTTTTTTTTCCTGGAAGAGGTACAATACATCCATAATATATCTGTACATGAACAATTACACTGTTATATTTAATTAATATTTTGCCTTTAATAAGTTCATCTGCTGTTACCCTGCCCACCCCTTCTGTTTGCCAAGAGTTGGGCATGTAAAATCTGAAAAGAGCCCAGTGCTTCTGCCTCTTAACTTAGCAAAGTTAAGGTAGCAAATGTAGCTTTATAACTGACCCTTTAATTTTTCTCCTAGTGGACTGCAGGTCTACTCATACTTTCATAAATAATTAAAAAATCAAGTCCTCCGCTCCAAGTTATTTTTAACAAGCCAGTTTTCCTTTCTCTTCTATTTTGTGTGCACATTGGAAGAGCTTTACTATGCCAGAGAAGCATGTGTTTTCTAGGTGTGAGTCTTCCCAGTGTTGGCAGCTAGTGCAGCTACCCAGAACTCAGAGCTATCCTCTAGTACCCTACTGCTTCACTTTACTTAGGGTTCATTTTGTTTTTCCAAAACACCTCTATCTGCAATAAAGCCTTTGCTTAAAAGAGGCGCAATGGCCTGGAATAGTTCTGTAATTCCTGAATGTCCAGACCATGCCCTATCCTTAAGGTACTTCAGTGTCTTCCTTATGCTGCTCTAAAGCATTTCTGCAGGATGTAGTTTGTCCTTCAGATAGTACTTACTAATGCCTATCAAATCCTACTTTTTCTCCCTCTTTTGCTTTATTTTTTACCTTGTCACATATGGATGAATATTCCTCTCTCTGCTGTTACACTGAAAAAACCTTGATTAGGAGTCAGGGCTTTTCATTTCTTCCCATCCAATCTCAGTATTTTAGATTTTCTGTTTTCTTTTTTAAAAACCTAACCACAAACACAACAAAAAGCAGGCAATATAATAATTTAAATTTGAGAAACTGTTTACAGTAATTTGTTAAATTTCAGCTGTAGTGCTTTTTCCCAAAACAATTTTATTGAGCATTCTAATTACCCTGATTTCTTTCAGTGTCTAGGTAGGGAAAGCTTCTTGCTGGTATGAAAAAACATTATAATGCCATATTCCTCAAATATTATTTGCAGAAAAATATTCTGGCTGAATACAGAGCTCCCTTTTTGCAAATTGAATGTAAATTATGAGACTTACAGAAAGCTGAAAATTGACATTGAAGCATCTGAGTTACCCATAGTGTCTAGGGAAATATTTTATTTATAAAGGAAATTGAGGAGGGATGAAAGGACAAACTGTACAACCTGAGTTCTTGCCCTTCAGAGCAGGATCTGTGCAGCCAGATCCCAGTTTAGAGTCCAGCAGAGCTGAGTGCTTGTGGTTGGCATGATTTGTCCCTCTACAGAGGGAGCAACAGAACAAGATTGATGTTGTGGGTTTGGGGTTTTTTACACTAGGTTGTAAATTCTCTGCCAGCTCTGTTCCTTCAGTGAGTTTGCCCAGGGTCAGATGAGCAAAACTGGCAGGGAAGGGGACCAGAGCAAAAGCTGTTTACAACCACTTACAGAGATGTAGCAGCACTCCCTGAGCGAGGCAAGGAAAGCACCCTGCAGCAGAGGACAGGTGTATCTTCTCTCAGCTATAAAGAAGCAACTCTTTCAACCCACAGTCCCCTTTCTTTATCTATTGCTATGGGGATTCGAGCAACTTGGCCTAGTGCTGGTGTTCCTGCCCATGGCAGGGGGGTTGGAAGTAGATGATCTTTTAGGTCTCTTCCAACCCAAACATTCTATGATTCTGTAACTGTTTCTGCATGTAAAACCTAGTATGGAGTAAGTAGGTCTGTGGAACTTCCTCTTTGTGATGCTTTCCTTTCTGCTAAAATGGGTTCTGCAAACCGTCCAGTAAATTAAAGGTCTTAGGAGTATAGCACTTGTATTTCTCTGTAGATATTTTTATAGCCTTGTATTGACTTGTCTCTTTCATTAAAGCCATCAAAAATACAGGGGAAATCACCTTTTGAATGTTGCATGGGAAAATATATTCTCAGGATACTAGGAGAAGTTTCTAGTTGTCTGCTAGTTTATTCATGGAGCTCAGACAACAAGCAAGTGCCTGCATAGTTTTCCCAATTGTAGCACAGTACAATCAGAGGCCTCCTTTAAATGCTGCAAGTCTGTCCTAGATGTGCCACAGTTTCCAAACTGAATTGTGTGCTCCAGTCTTGCCCACATTAATTCCATACCTCCCTCACATGATGTGGTGATATGTGCAGAATGCACTGTTTGTCTCTTCCCTGCTCTACTTGGTATGCAAAGACAGCACTGAAATCAATGCAAGACTTCAAATGAGACCACATTAAGAGCTAGCATATATTGAAAATGGTGCCTGATGAGGAGCTTGTTTCTGAAGAACATTTCAAAGCCAAATGTGAAATGTACAGAAAATTCTCACAGAAAAGTTTTTCTTTCAATGGAGACAAAAATTTAATTTTGACAGTCTTCTGTATGCAAGAAATATTTTCTCCTCATACTTCTGTACCAAAGAGAGATTATTTACTAAGTAGCAAGATAAAGGTAGCTACATAGCATTTCTTTGTGGACCTGGCAGATAAACTGGCAGAAAATTAAGCTAAATCAAGTTGCTTGTGCAGAGTTCCTAGAGGGGATCCTATAACAGTAGCTGAATTCTGTCTTGCCTCACAAGTCATACAAATACTGCTCTGAGTTAAGTAGCTCATCTCATACACTGTAAATTTTCCTGAATTGCTGTAGCAACCAAGACCATGGTGTGAGAGGGACTGTAGTCCCAGTTACACCACACAAAGGGGCTGGCAGGGCACAGACTATCCTGGAGGAAGACTCAAGGATTGCTCTGGGCTCAGTGTCACTCTTGCCTGAGATGAAGGCAAAAACTTTCATGAATTTTTGCTCCCTATGACAAATGTGAGAGGAACACCTTCTGAATGGTCTTGGTGATCTCTTGGGGTTGAGGTGCTATCTTGCTTCAAAGAACAAGAGGTTTAAGTACATGTATAAGGAAATTCTTGAGGGAAAAAAGAAAAAATCTTCGTTTTTTCTTCAACCACCCCTCTGCCTTGATAGAATGTGTTTAAGGGTAACAAAGCAAGAAGAAACACATCCCATACACCATCCGAATCTATATACTGCTCACCGGAGGAGTCTTGTAATTTTATTTCTTTATTTTTCTTCTGGAAGCCACCAGAGAATAATTGGATTCCATTTACTGGTTTCAGGAGGGAGGATAGGAAATCCCCATAGGAGTACAGAAACAAGATGCCATTTTATCTCATCAAGATCTTTGACAAATGCACAGATGAAAGTACAGTCCTTGTGACCTCTTGGACGAGACACTGGGCTTGTAACACAGATAATAGTGCTGCAGACCAGTAGTACAGGCTGAACCCTAGTTGTTCCCTGAAGTTCTACCTCTAATTACAATGGCGTTCCCAGGGCAACCACTGAATGAAGCCAGTAGGGAAGTTCATTGTTTTGTTAAGGAAAACTCGCTTTCCTCTACTGTGATTTTTGTCTCAAGCTTTTTTTTTAAGTTCTGCTTAAAAGCCAAAAGGAGGCTTTACAGTACTTTGCCAGCAAGTACTATATTTGTGATGAAGTCATGTGTGCATTTGACTGCACATGTTTGTGTGTGCACACACACATCTGTGATAGTCATTCAACCAGGCAACTTGGCTCACAAGCAAGGCACTGTCAGAGGGGAAGCAAAATAGAGATTGGCAAACTCTGCTTTTCTTTCACTGTAGGATTAAAATTTAAAAAAAATGACCAGCCCATTTATACTAAGAAATAGCTTATATATATATAAGGTTTATATTATATATAAACCTTTATACTAAGAAAAATCCAAAGCAGTGTTTTCTGATACTCGGGTTACTGGCTCTCACCCTGCCTTGTGTCAAACACAGCTGTCGCTGACTGCAATTTCCTGGGAGCTTAAATATGTCAGGCAGAGCTTGGAGTCTTTTTTGAGGTACCTAAAGTGGCACTTTAAGTAAAGGGCTTCATGTGTAAAGGGCCCCAACCCTGTAATTCAGACATCTCACCCCTTCAGTCAGTATCATGTCTCATACACCTTCTTTGACCACCTTCATCTCCTTCAGATTTTGAGGATAAAAATCCTCTAGTTTTATCACACAAAAGAAAGGTACCTCTTGACCTGCCTTTTTCTCTACAATTACTATTTAGCATAACCTGTCCCCACCTGCACTAGTCCTCCCCTGAAGATGCGTTTTTACCTGGCCCATAGCAAGCTGCCCTCACAGCATTCTGTACTTCCTTTTCCAAATTCACATACTTCTTTGTGGAGTACTTCTTCATCTTCTTATGCCTACTTTGTCATTCTTTCAGCAGAACAAGGTGAAAAAAATGTATCCATTTTTCTAGTGATTAGTGAGGTTTTGCTTTTCCTGTTAGCCTATAATTACAGCAAAAATATGAATGTTCTGCAATGCCTATTTTAGAATAATTCTCTCATCTCCCTTACTTGTAAAATTGACTTAGATTTTATTGAAGAAATGAAATCTTGAATTTAATGAGTGCAATTAGTCACATTTTCTTTTCTTGGTAAGCCTCTGAAATGGGCCAGGCTTTCTGAGATTAACTTTTTACAAATGTTCTTTCTATCCCAGATTTGGATTTGCAGCTTACTCCTAGTGGAGAAGTCACAAAACAGATTGGAGAGGCCCTGCCTGTGTCATGCACGATTTCTTCCAGTAGAAATGCAACTGTGTTTTGGATAAAGGTCAGTAATTAATCTATTTCACACTTCATCTGAGTGTTCACCCCTTCATATTACTGCTGCTACTTCAGTGTTTTGGGAGGAAGGAAGGAAGGAAGTTGTTCGTTGGGCTTTTTAAAGAATGTTGTTAAAATGAGTCTTATGCATATGCTTAAAATGAGATCTTATTCACTCACATTGATGACTGAAAATCAGTTACTATAATTATCAGCTCAGCTTTCAAATAGAGAGAATTAAGGCATATTGTAACACAAATACAACTTTCTCGAAATTGTCTATGCAAGGCCTTTTGAGAATAAGGTTCCTCTAAGAAAAAAAGCCCATTTGGAGGAATTTTGGTGCATTTTCTCAGAGGTGAGCTTGGTCTTTGTTCTGATAAACATAGCAAAAAGGGCAAGGGTTGAGAGGTCAGATAGTGAAAAATGCAGCTATTGAAGAAGGTGGCTTTACACCAAACCTGTAGTGCTGGAAACTTACAGTAAGGATGCCTAATGGTTGTTTATGAGCATATGTTGATCTCGTAAGCCTGGCCTAGAGGAGAGCTGCTTGTGTCTCAAACATGTTTTGTCACTTGTGGTCTTGGCCAACCCACTAGAAAAGCTCAGAGCTAATAACTGATCCCATTTATGCCCTTGATTTAAAAGCAATATTGTTCAGGAAGAAAGGAGATGGCTTCTATAAATCTCCATCAGTTTCTACTTTACATGCTGGATATTCAAATGCTAGTTATTAATGGGGAAACAGCTTGAAAGTGTGGCTTTAATTTTCCAAAGCATGTGAAAACTCCTGTTGATAGTAGTCACATCTGTCATTAAGGGGTTAATATATTGTGAGTCTATCTCTGTCACTTCTAACTCCTGACTTTATCAGGACAATACCAGAATGCAAACAAGTCCATCATTTTCAAGTCTTCAGTATCAAGATGCTGGAAACTATGTCTGTGAAACGACCCTCCAGGAGGTGGAAGGATTGAGGAAAAGACAGACACTTAAACTTATTGTGGAAGGTAAGAGAGCAGAAAGTTATGATTATTATTGTTCTTTTTAAATCAAATGGTTAACTGCAACATTGTTCTTGTAGGAAAACCTCAAATCAAAATGACCAAGAAAACCAACACAAATAAAATGTCTAAAACAATTATCTGCCATGTGGAAGGTTTCCCCAAACCAGCAGTGCAGTGGACAGTTACAGGCAGTGGAAGCATCCTAAATAAAGCAAGTATCTTTCTTATTACTTTATTCACCAAAAACTAGTGTATAGGAAGTGCAAATTAAAGTCGAGGAACATTTTTCAGATAGTGAGATTGAAGAAAAGTCTTTTTCATTTATCTAAGAGAAGGTTAAGTGGTAGCTGTAGCTACATGGTACTTACATGGATGATTTTTTATGATAAAGCCTTTTTGAATAGAACAGGTGAAGGCAAAGGAGATCCACTGGCTACAAGCTGAAGCTGGAAGGAAAAAGAAAAGGTTACAAATGAAATATGCATTTTTTAAATGAAGGTACTTAGTCGTTTTATCTGGGTAATGTGCTGATTTCACCATTGGATAAAGAATTTGCAAATAACGATGGAATTGTAGAACTTACATTAGAAAGCAAATGGGTACTTGATGTAGGCATTAGCTGAGTGAAGTGTAATGAAATTTGGCATGTGTGAATCAGAAGTTACATTCAGTATAATTCCTTATGGGCTTTGCAGCTTTTATTCTAATATTTATAGTTGGTTTTGTATGGTTATACCTGTTGTTTCTCACATTATGCCCGCATCCTTGGGGATAAATAAGAAGAACTCCTACATAGCAGGCAAAATACCTGGAAAATATGCAAACTGAAGTATTTTTATATGGATTACCAAATCCCATGCAGAGTATTGCCACATTTTGCCTTAGCAGGAAAAATAAATGAGACCTCTCTACAGTCAGTGGATGGAAGTACAATGTACAGTGCTCCTGTAGATTCCATTACATTTCATCAGGTTCTGCTTTAAGCCTACAGAAATTATGTGTAGCTGTCAAAATTTGTCCATTTACTTGTAGGTATAGGACAGCAATTGTCTTGAAGCTACACAAATGATTGGAAATAATTTTCTCTGGGTGTTGCATTAATCCAAGAATAATGTACAGCAAATTTAAGGAACAACACATCACTGTTACAGTGCAGATACTGTAGGTGCCACTAAATACATGGAGCTTGCCAAAATAATGCTTAATGTGGAAACAGTTTGGAAAGCTGGAAACTGGAAAACTTAGAGCAATTCTTTTCCTTATAATGACATAAATGAAAAACAGCAAGATGGAAAAAATAACACCTTAGAAGTCTGAAATTTCCTTTAAGAATTTTGTCATTTGGAATATTTTTTAAATAGTTGAAAGAAAAGCAAATACAGAATGTTGTTAACTTTTTCAGAATAAACCTTTATTATCATTAGTCTTACAGTGTGCACTATGCCATCTATAACTGGATATTTTGTCCGGCTTTTTCATTCAAATATTTGCATTGCCATTTAATAAAAAATGTATTTCTATTGCTGTTGTTTGGAGAACTGAAATAATAGTTGAAAGTTGTTTCCCTCTGAACATTTTCAGTGTGTAACACAATTAATGAGTGTACTGTTCTTTGTGTTTTTAAAGGATACTAATCTTCCTTTTTCACCTTTTCAGACAGAGGAGACAAAATATGTTAATGGGAAATTTTCCAGTAAAATTGTAATTGCTCCTGAGGAAAATGTAACTTTAACTTGCATTGCAGAAAATGAGCTAGAAAGAACTGTGACCTCCATGAACGTCTCTGCTAGTGAGTGTCCTCTAAAGATCATTTCTTTAAAGTTACAGTTTCTCATAAAGTACCCATACATCACACTCAAATGAAGAGTAGGTCTGCATAGTAATGTTGATACTAAGATATTTAACCTTTTTGTCTTAAGTCAAGCAATTGTAAATCCACTCTGGATCAGTAGTACATAAAATTTATTGATTGCTTTCTACATGAGGTCACTTAGTCTTCATCACTTTCTTGGCTAGATACCTCTATTTAGAAAAGTAAACAATATTACAAAATAATAGTACAACACAATAGCACAAAATACTGCAAAGTAATACTTTATTTACAAGACAGAGGTCTTTATTTATTACTAAATTGACAATATCCCTTAGTCCCTAAATTCCAGTTTATTATTACTGGTATGACTTGACTCACAACAGAAATCAGCCATACTGGGCTTTAATCACATCATGACAAAAAGTAGTGAGAAGCTTTGGAAGGCTAGCACAGAAATACTCAGAAATATTTCTGACTTTAATATTATACAGTTTTAGAGTAAAATTCTTCTAAGGGATATATTATAGTTACAAAGGAAAGACTTCTGTTTAAAGATGGGATTAAATATCTTGTTTGGCAAACACTGTTCCAGTTTCTGTCACTGGTGTAAATAGGCAATTAAAGGTGATGTTCAGGTCAAATATGTGTTGTCTCTAATTTAATTTTAACATTTTTCATTTCAGTAAATATTCCAGAATACGATGAGCCAGAGGATAGGAGTGGTACGTATGGTTTTCTCTCTGTAACCCTTGCTTTTGATTGTCTCGGTTCAAGACCTGTGTAGAGCACTGCACAAGTTCCTTAAAGTCCCTTAAAGCTGGACTTGATTTGAAATAGTTAGTGCTGTGATTGACTAAGATGTGACTTTCTTGAAGCTTAAAAACACGTTTAAAGAGCAATGCCTAGTTTGGTTTTTTTTTCCATTTCTAGTCCCTTTTCTTGTTTCTGGTGAAAATTCTTTAGAAATGTTGTAATGCTTTACTTTATCGTAGGTCATCTCATTAACTTTTCTTCTTTGCTTCAGATGACAATAGTGAAAAGGTTAATGACCAGGCAAAGCTAATAGTGGGAATTGTGGTCGGTCTTCTGCTGGTTGCTCTGATTGCAGGTGTTGTCTACTGGCTCTATGTGAAGAAATCAAAGTAAGAATTTTTGTAAAACTTTATACTAAACTGGAAAAAGAACAATGATAAGCAGAGATGTATGTTTACCTGTTTTCCTTCCTCTACAGCATTCCAGTAGTCTAAAGTGGGGAAAAGCTGTTACAGTAGGTGCACTTGGTAGAGAAAGGAAACTTGGTACCCCTGGCTTGTCCTAATGCTGAACAGGACTCATGTCCTAGAGGTGGGGTTCAAAGATTTTCATAGATCAGAGTTGTAATGAGGTCCTTTTCCCTGACAGCCAAGTCTGTGCTGACTCTTGCATTTAAATATAGTACTTAATTGTGGAACTTGTGTGGAAGTCTGTGTGGTTGTACTGGTGCTAGAAACTGCCTTCATTTAGAAATTGGCTGGCTTGTTTCCTTTAAAATGGAATAACATACAGAATAAGGCTCAGCCATCTCAGGGAAAAGAGAGAATTGTTTTGTTCACCTATACTTTAAGATTTCTGAAATAAAATTGGTAAACATAGAGCTTCTGTTGCTGAAAAATCTAGAAGCTCTCATCCCAATCCAGGTTTTAGCCATCACAGGCATAGAATAGCATTTTTCAGTGAGGCCTGCTTGCTTTCAAGTTTCTTCCTTGTCACAGAGGCTCACTTCTGAATATAAATGGGAGGGTCCCAAGAAGTGACCATGTTCTTTTGAAGTTGGCTTGCTCCATTTGGTCTTATCCCTATACCTTTGTCTCCAGGGAGAACCAAAGGCAGTCAGAAACAGGCTTTCTTTCTGACAGCTCTTACAGCTGCTTCTTAGCACAGGAGGTTAAGTGGTTGTGCATAACAGGCACTGACAAGGACAGGTGTAAAAGCAGTCTTAAAGTTCACTTGGTTTTTGTATGATCTTTCACTAAAATTGAATCAAATGAAATCTAAAATATACCAGTGGGATTTTACTATGAACAAATGTGTTTTCACTGATGTGCAAGTGCAACAAGGAATTCCCCATCTGCTAGGAAATGCTCTTTTTTTTAATTTTTTTTGGATAATACATAAAAATTTTAGTTCAACCATAACGGATTAGGTTTTTGAAATTTTTCAAATATAGAGTTGTTATAAATTACCCAAGCACAGAACCACACTCAGATATTAAAGAGGATTTTTTTGGTTTTTTTCCAAAGCTTATGCTTCTTGTGGTAAAAAATTAAAAGTAACAACATAGTGCTCTTCCTCCCACACTTTGCTACTGTTGCAGTAATGTCTAAGATAACTTTGTCATTCCTTTTTGAATGTGTGAATGTAGAATCATGAAACCGTGGTACACTGGTTTGGGTTTCTTTGGATGAGGTGGTTTGATTATAACAAGGGCAGAAAAGGTAAAATATATTTTCTTGCACCATTGAGTAGTGTGGGGAGAGCTGACAGGAATCATAAAATATAGCATGAGATGAATTTATGAATTACAGCAATTTTTTCTGCTTCAAAGATAGAATATAGCATATTCTAAATGGACAACACTCATTTTTCTCATGCTCAACTTCTCTTCCTAAAGCTTAGAGGAAAAATTAGAGCTAGAATTGATTAGACAGGTTCACTGGAAACAAAAATACCTTTATAGTTTAATTATAGTCTCTGTATTTGACATGTGGTTGCTAGCTTCAAAACCCCTTAATTGATGTATCATCATTGACAATCTCCTGTTCTCTGTACATGTTTAAATTGATCTGTTGTTATCTTCCCTGCTTTCTGCACACCATACTTGCAGGAGCAAGCAGAATGTCAGTACCTATTCTGACAAAGTTTTCATTATGAATCATAGCCTAGAAATCAAAGCAGGCCTTGCAAAAAGCACCTTACACCTTTAGGCACAACTCCATCCAGGCCAGCAGGTAGTAGTTACTTTTTGAACCCACCCTTGACCAGTAACTCACCTAATCTCTATCCCCAAAGTGACGCCAAAGGAAAGTCTGAGAACGCAGCAGCACAGAACTTTCCAAGTCTGCCGAGGCAAGAAAAACGTTAATTTTTTTTTGTTATTGGTGTTGTGGTTTGTATAATCTTCTATTGTCTTGTCATCCACACTAAGTAGGAATTATACTTGTAGCCTTGGAATATATTCCCAATAAATCACTTGTACAGTTACTCACTGCCTCAGCTCCACTTGATGGAAAAGCTGATTATTGCCACATACTCTTTTCAGTGTGAATATTATCCCATAAATCAGAGACTCATCTGTATTCCACGTCCTGCAACCAGCCTCCTTTTGAATAAAGAGTTGAGGCTACCTACTCCAGCATGCCTTGTTTCTCCTTCATCTGAGCAGAAGGCCAAACACTTGTTTTCTTCAGATTTCTCCTTTTTCCAAAAAGGATATTGTAAACTAATATGCACTGAACAGAATATAACTCAGCACTTCAGAATTTTTCTAAAATTTTTGTGTCAGACGTCAGTTGAGAGATTCCAGGACACCCATGTTCGGTAAATGCTTCATATATGAAATTTTCACCTTGCCAGAAACAGCTGAGGACATAGCAGGAATTAAAGATTCAGAAAGGAAATAGTGCACCCTGTACCCTGCTCTCTAGTCATGAAAGTTTGCACGTAGATTGGACCCTGGCCCCATTTTTGTCCCCGGAGTTTGGAGGTGCCCAAATCTCAAGTCACAAGGCTAGATAAAGGTTAAAATGGTTCAACATCTGGTGAAGGAAACTTCAAATGGACCAGCTGAATCACAGCAGCAGTCTTAAAATTGTTCACACTCAGAGCACATCAAACTCTTGAAATGTTTCTTAGGTCACAGTGATGACAAAGGTTACTGGCATCTCTGAAACTGAACATTTGAAGCATAAAAATTCTGCTTTTCTGATACTTTATAGCAAACAAGCATATGAGTCCACACATGGTGGGCCAAAAAAGTAGGAAAGTCACTATGTTTTCAACAAGACTCAGCATTTGTGTTGGTTTTCACTCAGTTCCCTTCCAAAGAAAAGACATAGTTACAAACATCTCTGAAAGTGTCAGTTCATGACAAAAAACTAATATAAAAGTGACACAAATTAAAAACAGTCATCCATTTCCTGATGATTGGAATATTTTTCTAGGATCTCTGTGTTTTTTCCTACTGATGGACATTTGAAAACAATCGAAGAAAGTGGAAGGCAAGGTTGGAATAAATAAGGAGGTTGCAGCTAGTCCAGATTGGGATGTATAAAACCATTAGCTCCTAGAAAATCTTCTGCAACAGTGCAGTTGAGTGTAGTTTTAATGAAATTCATGGCTCCTGCTTCAACCCCCAGAACTACACAGATGTGCATTATCTTACCTGTCATTATCACAAGATTGAGTAACAAGGACAAACAGCACTGCATCCTTTCTTCCTTAAATAGTGTTGAGGGTGAGGCCTAGACTTGCAAGATTAAAAGAAATCAGAAATTAAAACCCTACTGCAATTTTTGGGTCACCTATATGTAGTCTGTATTTACACTACAGCAGGAAAAACAGTTATCATGGAAAATGGTCTTCATATTACAAACAATGCTATGAGCATCGTTCAGTATCTGAACATGAAAATAGTGGCCCCTCAGTACATACACGCCAAAGAATGCTAAAAACCTCACTTTGGTGCTACTTACAGAAAGATTTTGATTAGGATTCCCTGGGGATAATTGTTTTCCTGAAGAGCAAGCATAGATAAATATTAAATATGAGTCATAATTTTAGCAAGAGCTCAAAATGATCCATGATTTACAAATTAATTTAAAGAAAAAAGAAAAGAGTTGAGCGAGTAAACTCATATTTATACAACCAACTTCTCACTCTTCAGAACAACAGCATACAAAAGTGTGGGCTATTTTGTGGAGCTGCAGATAATGACAATGTGTAAGAGTGCTCCAGGCCTGGGCAAAGTGGGCTGTCTTCCCTTTTGGGCAAATCCTTGGGAATACTTCTATCTGTTCAGACTCCATTGCCCACCTGCTCAGACATTATCAGGAAGTCACTCTTGAGTTGAAAATGGAGCAAGCTGACAAGAGTCAATGCACAAAAAATGTAAGGAACAAGTGTTGTTGAATGTTAAGCTGAAAAGGACCATTTGTCCTGTGCCTGAAGTCACCCCAGGAAGTGATGGAACCTGTGTTTTGAGACATTTCTGTTACAAACCCAAGCCACGTCTGTCAAGCCCTGGGGATTGGTGCCATGCCAGGGGTGGCTGTGCCTCTGCTGTTGGCAGGGCACTGCCACTGGATCACACTGCTGCAACTCTGCAAAATAACTCCTGTGTCTCTCAATGACACTATTTGGATAGCACTAAAAAAGGCAGCAGCACTGTTTGTGCTGAGGTGGTGAATCTGCCTAGATAATGGTATTTGGGGAACAAAAAAACCAGGTCAGCAGGATCACCAAACCACCATAAATAAACAGCTGCATTTCAGTCTCAGGCACTGAGAATTGAAATCCATCTGATTGTCAGACATGAAAAACTGCTGCTGCTCTCATTTCAAGCAGGTGGTTTGTAACATCCTCCAAAAGAGTTTTGGAGCACCTGCCTCTTTCAAAGTCAGTGTTGCTCTTTGAGTGTCCCATTTTTGCCCATTGTGTCTTTAGGAAAATAAAGGTGACATTCAGTTTCACTGTATGCAGAACTAAAATAGATTACTTTCAAAATCAAAACCTGATCGCGTTGGAGAATATCCTGACATTAGTCATTGAATACTTTTAACCTAATCGAAGACCAGACAGATCCCTGTGCTGTAACTGTCAGGTCCTATGAGATTCAGTCTGCTTTGGGCACTGTAAAACTCTTGATAAGAGGCCAAAAGAAAAGGATCCCAGTGAGCCATGCCCCTGATCTATCCAGTCTCCAAGAGCAGACATTAGCAGTTATATGAGGACAGATGTGCATGATACTGCTTTCTCACATCCAACTCATTTCAGCTCAGGTAATTGCCTGAGTCCAGACTCTTTCAGCTTTTAATCTCTTTCCCTATTGTCTCCTATTTTGTGGGACTTATTTATGGAAAAGACTCATTAGCCACATGACAAGCCAAATTATGTGCTCAACCTAAACCAAACATGGTTTTAATTTAAATTTAAAATTTTTTTAATTTTCAAGGGATTTTTTTTTGGAGGGGTTGTTTCCTTTTTGTTAGGATTAAAGAGATTTGTGAAAGGTTATTAAGCTCACAGAAGGTCAGTCTCTACCAAAGCACTGAATTTTCTTCTTCATTGCATCTCCCATCCTTTCCTTTTATGCATGCCATGTGTTTCAGGTTTTGAATACCAGAAAAAAATAGAATGTTACTGCCCAATGGAAATTTACCACTGTAGAACAAGTTACTTTGTAATACTATCTCAGCACTTTTAAAATTAAATTTGCCTGTAATAAAGAGGAGCTCAGATCTTTGCAGTAAATGGGTTTTCAGGATGACACCTTCCCGTCAGTCACACAAATATAACAGAGGCACCCTAAACTGATAGGAAAAGGTAAATGCTGCTTTAAAATGTTAAAACTTATAGCCCCTCAGGAAATAACCGCCTCTAAAACCAAAAAGATTTTAGAGTGGTCCCTTTCAGTGTAGCCTGTGGGATTTGGGATCCAGAATCCCATGCTCCCCTGGCACTCCACCTCCACGCTGTGTTCCCCAGCCCGGAGAGCAGCATTTCAGCAGCACTCCCCGAGGTGGGGGGGTCAGGTGCATTGGTACCCCCGCAGGAGCTCTTCAGAGACAAAGACTAAACGGTGCTGTCTCAGTAGCACTGCTCCCAGGGTATTCCAGCTCAGGGCACACACGGCAGGCAGCCACTGCTCCCGGCCTTTGCTCAGATGGAGGATGTGCACAGGAGCGCTCCACTAGCGCTAGCTCTGCCCGGTGCTTCGGGAGGTGCGTACCTGCATGGTGTCAGCGTGCCATGTCACACTATCTCCCTAACCTGTGTCTTCATTGTATTTTGCAAGTCAGCGTCACTCCGGGTCTTTACCCTGCAGCAAGGGTGAGCATATGCATCAATCTGTCACAACAGACCTCGCTTTTCTGTAGGGGAAACAAATTATCTGTAGAGAAAATGCAGCTACGATAATCTGCTTTGACACAAGGGATTTACTTTGTCCCACTCAAACACATTTGCCCATTTACATTTTCAAAATTGGGACCTTCAAAATGTTATCACAGCACTGCAGGAATCTTTCACCTTGGCAGACAGTGAGGCTTCTCACAGATTAAATGAATGGCATAGTGGTTTTATTGTGCTAAGCTAAACTAAGCTCTTAACTCATTAATTCATCACCACTACTTGCATTAAGGAAGACCTGCTATTTTTAATGAGGCATACCTCTTTTTTTTCCCCCCCTCAAACATTTACACAATCTCATCTTTACCCAAAGCTTGTCAGTCATAGCTAGCACAGACCTAGAAGCTAGAGTGGGATTTTTTCTCAGTGTTGCCAGAATTTTCATTAGTTTCTTCACATTTAAAGAGCTTCCGTTTGGCACGGGCTCTGAAAGTCATTTACTACGAGTACACAAAAGATTGCTGTGTTGATCAAGATATCTCAGCCATGCTCGGAACGTTTTAGTACGCCTTAAAGCAGACTCGTGTTTATTGAAACAAGCTGCACAATTACTTTCTCAAGAAACATGGATCTCCACAACTGGTTTAACCTTACTAAATGTCTGCTAGCTCAGACTAATTCTGAATTCCTCAGGAGGTAAATCAAACACACAGAGCCCTGCTGCAATACTTCTTGTGGTACTCACAGCAGTGGGGATCTGGTGTCACTGGCCTATTTACAGACATATGCAAACCTGTTGCTCTGCTCAGAACAGAACTGTCAAAATTTTCTGTTTACTGTGAGGGGAGGAGGCAGTGTCATGAATATGAGGATGGAACAAAATGCTGTAGACATGCAAAAATGCCCTTCCTTTACATTATAGGACAGCATCAAAACATGTAGACAAAGATCTTGGAAATATAGAAGAGAACAAAAAACTAGAGGAAAACAATCATAAATCTGAAACTTAAGAGAAAATGTGTCAATCATCATTCCAGGTAAGTGCTTCATGTTACAGCATTAACATCTCTTTGTCCACCATTTCTCTCTGGTGATTAAAGCTGTAGCTTGGGCTGGTGTTCACCTTCCAGAGGTGAAGCAGTAGGGTCCTTTTGTGGTGTAGTTTTAGAACAGACAGACTCAAGCTTTTGGCTAGGTAAGAATTCAGACCTGCACACAAAAATATAAAAAGAAGCCTGACATTCAGATGGGACTTAATATTTGGCTTTATTTTAATGTATGTGCTCAAGGAAATGAAAATATAAATTTGTATAATGTATCACTGTGGTACATATGTGTATGTAGGGTTCGTATGACTTGAAATGTTTACAGGAATTTCTTCCCTTACTGAAAGCAACAGTTTCCAAGTCCTTGGTCACTTTTTTCATCATTAATGCAAAGGTCGTGAAACTTCCTTTAGAACAAAACAATTCTCTTAGTCTAGATTTCACACACCTGTTCTGTGATCAGTTCTATCCTGGAGAGAGACACTGTCCATTACATTAGTAACAGGTTTGAAAGTTTCCCCTGCTGGGATCCGTATGAAGTAAACTGTTTACAAATGATCTGGCAGATCCCCAAGTTCTGCTGGGAATTACAGGAGCACTGCAAAGCACCAAGAGCACCACCCTGTGCTCACACATATATACACCACTGCTGCACCTCTCCTCTTAGTACCCAAAGGAGGGGGTTAGACCATTTTTCTGGCCAATTTAGGCCATTTAAAATTAACACTGTGATAACACAAGAGTCTGAAAACCAGCTAACCATAGAGAGGTTTGTTGAGTTTGTCATCAACTGTTCTTAAAAATGAGAGTAGTACATATCGAGGGGTGTTTGCATTGTAAGCTCCTCCACAGGAAACCTGTAGACAGCCCTGATTTTCAGTGATCTTAAGCAAATAGCACTGGATACTTTCTTGAGGTAAAACGGGGTTAAAGCATTTGGAATTATATAGAATTATGGTATTTCATGTTTACATAACAATGTTTCTTATTTCAATGAATGCAACTCTCATTATTAATGTCAATATGTCAGTATTGTCTGAAATTTTCAAATAGCAGTCACAAGTTTTTCACTAAATATTCAGAATTCATTGGCTTATATAGAGCAATTACATGGTATATAAAGAGATGCAGCATTGCTGTAGGCACTTTACCAGCAATATCAGTGTTTTACTAGTTTGGAAAAGGGAGTTGGGAATACCAAAATTATGGCCTAGGAAGGATTTAAAGGTGGAAAACAAGTCAATTTGGATGTTGAAAAGCTTGCAGCGTAAATACAATGTGTGCCTTCAGTGCAATCTTTTACTCTGTATTCCTTCAGAACAGTAGATCTACACAAATGAAATGGACATAAATCCATTACTTACCAGATAAATTTGCAATATTGTTCCCAGTACGTCCAGTAACAGTGATTCTTGTCATGAAAGAAAGTGTTTGCATCACTGAGCTGCAGAAGAAAGTACTATTCATGTATCTGTTTATTTCAAGTTTACATACAGAGTAGTCATGATGGGTAACATATTTTAAAATGTTTAACTGGCTTTTATCTTTCATATTTTCAGAGAACACATATAGACCAATTGAAGCATGAACGTGGATTGTATTTAAACATATACAAAGAAGTGACAGCTATTCATGGTTCAAGTATTAAGCAGATCATACTACCAGGTTTTCAAAGGATTTTAGACACAATTATCTCAAGCTAAAAAAACCCCACAAACTAATTTTGGCAACAGCCATGATAATAGGTCACCATGTTGTGTTCTGTTTGAAATATTTTTTTGTAAATGTCTGCACTGAAGATTTCTTTTTGTTTGCCTTTATGTAAATTTTTTACGTAGCTATTTTTATACACTGTAAGGCTTTGTTCTGGGAGTTGCTGTTAATCTGATGTATAGTGTAATGGTTTTATTTCAATTGTTTTTATGATACCCTTCGAGCAGGTACATGTCTAATTCTGGTTGTTATCAGTGAAGCCTCTGCTTTGTAGCAAGTACCTAGAGTGTAAGATTGTCTTAAAGGAAAATGTCAAACTCCTTTTTCATTCTTTGAAATCGTGGTAAAGCAGAAGGGGGACAGCTGTGACAAGAATGAACTAAATTGTTAATGAAAAGGAACATTTAAAAAACCGTGCAAAGCTAAACAGACTAGAAAGGGAATAAAGAGCTTCCCTGAAGAAGTCTGGGTATTGAGCAAGGAACACTATGAAAAATTCCTAGCCTACATACAGCTGGTGGCTAATAAATCCTTTTCTTCTAGAGCAAGACACGCATTTTATTGATGGTTATCAGTCGTCTTTCATGTTAGCATTAGGATAAGGAACTGGAATTCTGGATTAATTTTGATTCCTTTATGTTATTCGCTGCCTTAAAGTACTGTACCTTTTCTTCATTTCAGAGAGATACCAGTCAGAATTGGAAACTTTTTTTAAAACGTGGTCATATCAAAGCTGCATTTTTCCCACAAAAATAGAATATATATATATATTTTTTGTGTGTTTTTGTTAACTATGCTACAGATATTGAATGCACCTTGAGATAATTTTAGTGTTTTTAACTGGTACCTAATTTATCAAACAGTACATATAATTGTAACAATGAAATGTCTATGTATCTTTAGTTACATTCAAGTTTGTAACTTTATAAACATGTTTTTTGCTTGAGGAAATTTTTAGAATGGTACTTGATAAGAAAAGGTTTTAGGGTGAATGGCCAATAGAAAGTTGTACTTAAGGGAGATAAGTTTCATCTTATCTGGAAAGTTAGTTTCTGGAAGAAGGTAGCAGGCAACTTTGATAGAGAGGAACAGTAGAATAAGCAGAACATCAGGTTTCCATTTACAAATATCCAGGGAAAAAGTAAGTTTTTATAGACTGGTAGGCAAAAATAAATAAATAAAAGATAAAGATGGACGTTAGGAAATGTATTTTGCCACTTTTGCATTATTTAGGGGGAAGAAAACACTGTTACTTGTAAATTTGTAAAATGTTAAATGTCTGGGCAGTAGTGACTGATGTCTTAATAAAAGCTTCCTGTAGTGCATTGGCATGGATTAAATACATAAGATGTCCTATAAACTCTATGCTGTATAAAATATTAGAGGGAAATCCTGTTATATGCCTCTAAACTTTAATTTGTTACTGTTTTACTTGGCAAAAAAAAATTATAATCTTGGTCAATATTTAAACCAAAGTAAAATGGGGGAAAAACCAAAGTAATTTGTTTTGCATGGCTAAGCCATTCTGTTATCTCTGTAAATATTGTGATTTTTTTTCTTTTTAGAATTTTGTTAAAAAAATTCTAAAATTTTTAAACACCTGTTTTTCCAAAATAAAACGTGAACACACAAAAAAGTTACTTTATATATAAATATATCTTTTTCTTTTGGTGCAAGAACACTGCCAAGCGATACACGTTTTTTAAAAGAAAAAACAAATTCAGTGGGCATGACTCTGAACGGGAAAAGTTGTACCAGAGTCCTGTGAAGGAGTGTGCATCTATCACCTCTCTTTGTTTATAACACTACAAATGGTTCTTAATACAGAGAGGAATCTTCCAAAGATAGGGAAAACTCCAAAGGGAAAGCATAGGGAAGGGCTGAAAATTTTCATACCACTGTCAGGGGAATATAGGGCAAAGGAGAAGAAAAAAAAGTCCTTCAACTTTCACAGCTATAGAAAAAGGAATATAAACAACTCTTCGCCTTTGGGATTCTGCTTGATCTCCTATGCACTTTAAATCGTCAGTCCGAGGAGCTGGGTTTTTCGCTGCTCCAAGTTCACTATAGGCAAGTCTCAAGAACCAAGAGTGCAAAAGAATTAATGTTTCTATCCATGCCTAAACAACAATAAAACTGAAGTATTGTCTTCACTGGCTTGTGTGAAATCTCAGTTTACAAGAACACGTGTGAGCCCAAGGGAAAGCGCTTACCCAGAGTAAGCTGCTGCTGCTGCTGCCGCCTCTGGTCCTGCGAACACAGCCCCGTAGAGTCTGGCTGGCAGGAAAAGTCATGGGATGCTCATTGTGGGTTTGTGGAGCTTCTCCTGGCCCACAGCACCTGGGGAGCACAAGCACTTGCTCAGAGGAAAGCACAAGCTGGCACACAAAGCCTTGCCAGAGTTCATCATGCAGGTCTCTGCTTGTGACCTGGACAAATAATTACCCCAGCAGTGAAGTTGGGGGGGGCCTGATCAAATCTGAGTGAGAACGCCACAAGAGTTCAACCTCAGTTTACTACACACAGGAAGAAAAACCTCTGCTCACAAGTGGTTTAAAAGCATGATAAGGGGCAGCAGGGGACAGTCCATCCTCTTGCTTTACAGGCAGGAAATAATGTAATTAATGATGCCTGTTCATGGCTGCGCAGGAAACTGCCACTGAGCTTGGAACAAACCAGTGGGTTTGACTGCATGCTGCAAAGGCAGTATCCTGCAAAGATACCCCATGGGCTTCCCAAGCAACTCTGGGAGTCCTCTGAAGCAGTAAGATCAAAGCTATAGCTGTGCTGCAGTGGATATGTGCCACAGAAATGTGATAATGGTGCGGCCACAAGGTGAGGCCTTCTGGAAAGAAAGAAAAACACGTGCTTGGGGTCAACACTATAAAAGGCAAAGCATCAGGGACATTTTGTACTTGTTCTGAGTACTGCAGACCAGCCTCTGCTTTAGGGCTTTACTGCACCTACAGCTACTGTGCTGCTGGGGCCAGCAGCCAGTCAGAGCCTGAGCAGAGGACAATGCTGACCTGACTGCTGGCCAGGGAAACAAACCATCCACACCTCATTGTCTGGATATTTTCCAGGACTTGCCAGCATCAACCCAGATGGTTTAGGCAATATGTTACACCTCTTCCTGGACACAGAGTTTTCATCCTGTCATGTTTTGGAAAACATACACAAATAAGTTCTATATTGGTTACTATTTGAACATTATGAGATACCAGTGTGAGTTTTATCCACATTGGTGCCAGCCCACAAGGCCATACAAAGAGTGAATAAATCTAAATTTGTTGTCTTGTTTTTTTTAATGATAAATTTTGTCAGGGAACATCCGATATTCACCTAATAGCCTCAGCTGCTGGCTGTTGCAGTGAAATCTGATTTACTTGTAGTACCACATGTAGCTGGATACCTTCCTGTTGACTTCATATTTAGACAGCCATATGTCTGTAATTATCTCAGCTAAGATTAACCAGTGACATATGAAATGAGATCATGACCTCCTGTGTCAACCACATCTGTGCAAATGTTTTCTGGGTTTCCTTTTGACGAGAATGCATCTGCATTCAGGTGTCTGTTTCCAAGAATTGCCCAATACTGCATTTTCAAGCAGGTTTCTCCTCCAGGCAGAAGGAGACAGAGGAACACAGGAGGTACATAACTTCCAGTTATGTGCTTCTAACCCCTGAAGGGCTCCCAAGCTCTCTGGAAAAGGATAACATCCTCAAGCTGGCATAATTCAGTGCTGAGTGAGGCTCACTTCAGCCCTCTCTCCCGGTGGTCTGCCAGGGAGGGAGGGCACTGCCCTTTTACAGTGGGAAGATAGGAAGGGAGGCAGGCGGGCTGCAAACAAACCAAGCAGCCAACCCCCCACATACATCCCTTCATGTGTAATGCAGCTCTCACATTCTGTAAAGATTTGCTGCATTTCAAGTTGTTAGAGAATCAGAAGCTAAGCCTATTACTTATTATCAAATTATGTGAAAGCCAATTTCTAAAATAAGACTAACTCCATCCCCCCAGCCACTCACAATTCTTAAAATGTCTTGTAATTCATACATTTTTCTCATTTACATTCTAAATAGAGACATTTATTCTGTTAGTAGCAGGGCATTCACTTTGATGTAGTAATGAATTTCAGCTTGAAAAGGTAGAGCCTGACAAATTATTAGGAAATTTTGTTTCTTAGTGAAGAAACAGTAATGTACCTCTGTCATCACTCACCCTCCCTTCTTTCCCCCCAGATGTTTTGCCTCTTCTCATGCTCCACTTGGTTTTACAGCCAAGGCCTCTGTTGTCCTCTTCCCTGTGCTAGTGCTCATTGCCACATCTCCTGTTCTGTATAGATTGATTCTCTGCTGCCCTCACCATCCGTTCTTCATTTGCAGGACACCCAGTAAATACCAGCAATTTAACATAACCGTAGACATGAAACAGACTGTGAAACAGGAAAAAAGGTAGAAATGTACCAAGCTTCCTGTGCTTGGGCTTCTATGTGTTCACATCCATAGTTCTGGAGTCCCCTGGAGTTTCCCTATTTTGGGAAAAATGGCCAAAAATCTAACCCACACTACAAAGGCTCAACTGTAATACCATAACATATATCCGTGCACACCATGTTGCCTTTTTTCTCATCTGACCCTTTTCCTGCCACTCATAGCATTAGAAATAATGTTAAATAAATATCATTGGGTCCTTGAACAACAGCACAAGTCTTATGTTTAAGAATGTGATCTTTTTTCATATATTCAGTCCACATAGTTGTGATGCAAGGATTTATTACATGCTACCCAGCCCTGGACTTGAGAGAGCAGAGGGAAGAAAGTAACATCCTATTGCTCTAACAAGCAACAAATTAAATCATATTTAAATATAGTGACTTACACACATTTAGTTTTTCTAGGAAAAAGGAACAAACCTACGTTCAATTTCACTCAGATATATTCTACAATAAAATAATAAAATAATTATAAACAGAATACATTTAAAAGGAAGAACATATAATTGAATCTAAATTCAGGAAATGAAATGAATTAAAGACTCAAATAAAACCCTCATATAGAAAAAATATTTTCACAAATTCAATTTTGTTGATGTTGATATAAAATAATTCTCTGGTTTTATTATTCCAAATAAAGAAGGAAAACACTCATTTCCATGAATTTAGGAAAGTAAACACACACAACAAACAATTGGCCAAAGTGAGTGCACTTACTAAACAGAAAGAAACAAGATATGGAAACCAGCTCAGACAGGTTTTCTGATAAAACTCAAGTTAGGAAGATTAGCAGTGTGTGGAATACTCAAGGCTTTTGTCTGATGTCACGTGTGTTACCTATGCTAAGTGCAATGTCTTTCTACCCCCACTCACTGTACTTGAAATAATCCACCGTGCACTGCAGTCCAGGTTTGCTGTTTCTCTTCTGCTCAGCACTGCATCCCAGATTTTCCTAATCCAAACCACATCAGGAACAGCAGTGGAAAAGCAGAGTTTTTTCACTGAAATTTTTACACAGATTGAAGTCAGGGATAAGTATTAAAAGTTTGGCAACAAAAGTCATCAGTGGTCAGAAGCTCTTGAGAAAATTGTATTTGTGGACCAACTCCTCTCACTCTGCCTCTGACTGAAAAATCAATTGTTTTGTCCTTCATAAAGGGGTGTGGGAGAGAAGGGAAGAGTGAAACTGCCAGTAAATAGGAGCATAACTCACTATAAGTTGCCTTAAATGGCAGCTGAATACTTTTCCAAGCGCAAATCTTCAAAAAATAAAAAAGGTGGAAAAGAACCTGAGGTCGGAGGGTTGCTGTGGTCAGCAGCATCCTCCAAGGATGCAGCCCTTCGACAGGAGCCCTGCTCCATGCTAGTGCTCTCTCTACTGCTCTCCCTGGAGCACTTATTCAAACATTTGCTCTCTCCTCATTATCTATATGTTTCTCTGCACTTTCCTGAGATAAAAGGTGCTAATAGCTATCACTGAGAAGGGAGCTGGGGCTCAAGGCAGTCAGAGCAATCCTTTACAAATCCTTAGTGGTCATCTTTAGCTCTAACAGAGGAAGCCACCAAATCTCTCCACGTAGCTCCAGAGAGGGAACAGCCTACAGTACTGGGCAGAGGTAAATTCAACAATTAACAAATCCATCTAATTCCAGTTACAGCAGGATGGAAACACTGAAAGGAACTTCAGCCATTACAGAAGGCACACAGAGAGCTGGCATTAAGCAGCTTTCATTTGCTCATGGAGTTTTAAGGAAGGTCTAATGGCTGAACCAGCAGTAGCAGCCAGAGCAGGACCGGCTGAAGCCCTAACCCAGCTTCAACATAGCAGCAGGTACCAAGACAACTTTTTAAACATCTGCATTTCTTCAATCAGTACAATTCTGCTCAGAGATGAACTGAGAGGAAAGGAAAAAAACCCTTCTTGAGATCGGTGGAAATAATTAGGCTGGTCAGGATGAGCCTCTTCAACTCTAAGAGATATGGAAACTAAACCCAAATAGCTCAGGTTCCTCAATATACATAATACTGCCTTTATTATAATAATTCCACTTTCAGTGCAAAAACATTTGCATAAATTTACATGAGGGAAAGTATTCAACTTCATTTCAAGGTATTATTAACTAATAAACCCTCTCAAATGGTATTTTAATGCACTCAGTTCTTTCATCCAACTAGATCTTGACACAAGACACAAGTATAATAAGTAATCCAACATAAAAATTCATAATTCATCATCCCAAATAAATCCACCTGAAATATGAGGCATGACATTTTGTTGCTGGCTGGGCACAAGGCAGAGATATGGCCAAAGAAATAGTGATCATGGCTGTGGTAACCAGCAAAGTGAGATATTTTCTAAGTGGGAAAGCAGCCTCTGCTTCCACCATCCTGAAGAGAATTTTGGTGTGAAGTATCACAAATAGCACACTAATTATGCATTAGTGATGCTCATCTACATGATGAAAACTCTAAATTCTGGTTAATGCAGAAACTTGCACATCAGGACAAGAGGCAGTGAGAGAGAAACTGTCAGGCATCAAGGAACTGAGACAGAACAAATAATGAAATTATTACATTATTACAAGGGAGCTTTACAAATTAAAGCCAACATGCAGGCATTAAAGCTGACCCAAAATCGTTAGAAAATAGTCAAAGGAAATTAAATCAGGAATGAGAATTTTCTCAAAAAGAAACTAAAAAATATTTTACAGGAAGAAAAAATAAAAGGCTACTCAGAAAAAAAACCAACCATACCATCCTGTCTGCAATGGCAGCTATTAAATACCCAGACAGATTTGAAAAACTGATTAAAAAGTTCCAAAAAAACCAAATTTGCCAGCCCCCCTGTTCCAAAACAGGAACCATAAGCCAAAACTAACTGAACCAAAAATATTTACAGGGACATTTGAGAGATTGGGACAATTTTGACCATGTAGGAACTAATGACCAAAAAATGGGAATAAAAAAATTTTACATTAAATACATCACCTTGAAGATTGCAGATTACTATGGAAGACAGTCTAAGTGGAAGAGTAACCAGACTGGTGTTGAACATATGTTTACAACACCTTCTTACCACTTTGGGTTCCACAGAGAGACAGCCATGCAAGGTCCAGTTTCAGAAGAATCATATGCTGGGTTGTTGCCTCAGGGTCTGACTCTTCTCCTTTATATTGCAGGCTTGAGATCTAACTGATAGGACCTGTAATTCTTATTGATTAATCAACATATTACTAATAAATAATAAAACTGTTTAACTAATAAACAGACTACTGTTTCCAATTCACTTTATTTGGCTTGCTATTACACACAGCTACAGAGCTACCATTTATCAATGCTAAATCCTATTAATTACACATAACTACTACTGAAATACAAGTCACCCTTCTCTCCCCACAGCTTTTAACATTAAGGTGCAAGTTATCCCTCTTGGCTCTGCCCCCGTACACCAGTCCTTTCCAAAGCAGACCTGGCTGGCAGGCAAGCAAGTTGTCCCAAGGGTTCCCTCTGGCATCCTGGTGTCCTTAGGCCAGTGGGACAGCTACACTAACATCTGTAAAAGCTCATGCTCTTACTGCTGGAAAATCTGCCCTCCTTTATTTTTTACCTGATTTTTATCTTACTTTCCATTTCTCCACTTCTGAACCCTTTTTGTTCCCCTTGTACCTCCTTTCCTCTAGCCAGTCCCCTCCCAAATTAACATGTTTCTGATTAGTGCTTCTCCACCAGTCCCAGTTCTGCTACATCTGTACCCAAATTCAGTGTTCAGTAACAGTAATGAAGCAATCTCACTTTACTGATATTAACTGAGGGGGGCCTGGCAAGACAAACTCCCCTAGAGCTGCCTGGTTATTTTTAGCTTACCTGCCTTCTAAGACAAATCACTCCATATGGGAGCCTTGATACCACTACCTGGATCCAGTTAAGTACAAGCACTTGCTTGTCATCTGCATGAGGAGTGTGCATGTGACAGCAGCTTGTCACTCTGTTTCTGTTCACACCATCACCATCCTGCTCTCTCTTAGCTGATGGATTGCAGTGCATTGTCCTTGATGTGTCCTTCAGACAATCAACAGCTTTCCTGCAGACTTTAGAATCCAAGACCTGGCATTCCAGCAGGACATCTGCTTCCCCCCCGTAGGTTAACTAAAAGTGATCTGAGGGAGGAAAAAATCCATAGAGGTTATGCTTAAATGAATAATCTGTGAAGTAGACAGAGGTAGCCTGGCTGTAGTGTAGAACAGAAGATGTGTTTATTTAAACCCACAATTCTGAAGTTCAAAGATGTAGAAGAAACATTGCTTTGTTCCCATCCCCTTGCCCCCCCAATAAAGTTGAAGAGCAATGTTAGTGATGGTGGTAATGATGGCAGCAGAGCAAAGCACTGCTTAGAGACAGCATCCAAAAAGCGTCCCCAGTGCCTGAAGTAACATGCAGAAGCAAAGCTTGCTGCTCTGAGCTGAGAGCAATGTGCACCCTCTCACACTGCTGGTGCCTGAGCTAGAGAGGATAAGCATTCTCCAAGGGACCAATTGTCCTGCTCCTACATATCTGGGGCAGGGGAACATCTTAGGCACAAAGTAAAACTCCACACTGAACTTTAATGGGGGTCTGACTGTAGACAGTTACCTTCATTAGCCACAAAGATCAAGCAATCCCCACAGATACCCTCAGATACCCTTTTGATCCCTAATCATTCTTGACAGCAGGTGGAATTCTGTGTGTTGAATTAGGAGTCTGTCTTCCCTCACGTCAGAGATCATTTCCTCCCAGTACAGCCTCGGTGCCTGGAGAACACGGCAGCGTTAATAGGTTTCATTTCCCCCTACTGATGCTGAACAGCCTATGATTAATCACACTGTCACTGGATCCCATCCTGATGAGAAAAGTAGGCTAAGCATTATTTATATGCTAAATGTTAGGCATTTACAATATGGTTTTAACAGTTGGTACCCTGATTTTCTGTGACGCCGGTTTGTACGACAAAACAGCAATGGTTTAGTATGCGGAGATCTGCTGGCCAGTTCTTAGAGCCAGCTGAAAGTACCCAGGCTCAATAAAAAAATCACAATAAAAAAATTTACCGGAATTATTTTCTCCTTTTCTTCTAAAATCTGTTCTCAGTAAGAACCCAAATGCCATTACCATTCCAGGTCACATCACGTAGGCAGTTTCTTCTTGCACACAATGAGCCCACTCACAAGGTGTGGGTGACATTTTCTCAGTGCTTTCCAGTAAAAGGGGTCGGCTCTCAAAATTGTTCAGAACTTTTTCAGCGTTGACTAGGCTGTTCTATAAATAAAGCCTTGTACAACAGTGAGCTCAGGGCCCTTCAGACCAGTCACCTCAGGCAAATGACAGCCACCTACCGGGATTTACATGCAAGTTTCACCTCATTCATTAAAGATGGAGATTTTCCTAGTCCCTTGTTATCGTTGTTTATCGTAACTAAATGATTTGGTAAAATCTTCTGCCTGGCTGTTTACAAAGTGCCAGTGCACATCCTATGATACTCAGCAACTACTCAAAGACCTGTATCCTGGTCAGAACCTCACAAGGAAATCAGACACTGTAATTCTATTAACAGTTCCTTATTAAAAGCAGAACATCAGACTCAAGCTAATCTGTTCTGTTGACACAACAAGCTTCAAACTCCTGGCTTACTCTTTTTTAATCAGAAGCCTAATCAAATTTTACTTGTTAACATGACCTGATTATTAACTGGCCCAGAAAGGAAACATTTTTCTCCCCTAGTTATTCAAGCCTCCTGGGCTCACTGCCTCAATCCAGACACTGGCAAGTGGTGGTACAGACCTGCCATCTTGTTTTGCTGGAGTGGGATTTTGTCACCTCTGAAATAAAGGGTAAAACCAGCCATGAATGAGGGAAAAGCCCAGCAAACGTCGTGCTTGTGGAAAGGCAAGGGCACTTCCATAGGTGGCACTCAGGGCTACACTGAGCATCTCCCACATCAATCCCAGCGTCTGATGGAGCTCCAGGCTTCCCTCACACGTGCCTGCCAGAAAGAGGCATTGCGGCATCACAGCCTGCTCCTCCAGCCACCCTCTGCTGTGAGACAAGTCTGTTGCTGCTTCCCCTGCATCTGGCAGCTATTCCCGAGTGCCAGATGTGCTTCCCCCTGCTCCACTGCCTCTCCCTGCACCGAGGGGCGGATGGAGCTGCGGTGCGCTGCGGGGCAGCCAGCCCGGGGCTGTGCACAGCAGCACGGGCACATCCTGCCCTTCGGCACTGCGCTGCCTCCCACGAGATGGCCGGCGGCAGGGACAAGGAGGAAACCTTGTACAGAGAGGCTCTGATGGGAAGATGGGAGGGAACACCTCATCAGAGACATCAGGGAAGCAAGAGGTGCAGATGACAAAGAGCAAAGGATGGGGAAATGCACTTCAGAAAATAAACGAGAGATCTTGTCTCCAAAGCAGGAAACAAGAGGGAAGAGATCTCAGAAAGCAAAGAGCAGACTAAACATGCAAATTCTGACCAGAAACAAAATAGAGGCTGGTGGAAGAGAAAACAGCATAGGACAGGACAAGCAGCTGAGCAAACAGCGGCAAACCATCAGCAATGCTGTGAAACACGACTGAGAAATGATATGCTGCTCTGCAAAGGTCAGACAAGGAATCATGGCTCAGGAGGAGAGAAAAGGACAGTTCTGGGAGAGATGACAGGAGATTAACATCCCAACACTTTGTCTTGTTTTGTACAACCACTAAATAAATAAATATTCTGCACTGAAAATATACACTGCATTTGTGTATGCAAGCATTATATATTATATCACAAACACTGTAAGGTGAAACATTACAATAAAAAGAAAATGGAGAGGGAAGCATGAAACAGAGAAAAAAAAATTGCCCAGTGAATTCTACTTTGTGCTTCAATTTCCACTGGCAATCACTCAGAATGGATGGAAGGACTTTCTGGCTCTCCTGTTGGGACAATGCTACTACTTGGAGACTGGGGAGGGAGGGGAAGGGCTTCCAACATTTCTGAAAAACGTGCACCTCTTCAGAGCACAATCCCTCAAAAAGGGAGCAGTGCCTAGAGGGAGATAAACTGTAACATGCTCCCTCCACCATGTAGCAGCAAAGGTAAGCTCTCCATACAAATTACTCGTTTTTTTTTTTTTTTTTTTTTTGCAAGGAGAATGAGTAACCACATGAGATATCCATGTGTTGATAGATGAATGTCACTACACATTCCTGGATAGCTCAGGAAACAAAGTATTAAAAAAGATTCTAATTACTGCAAATCTTAGTGGATTTAAAGCATTTGGGGGTCATCCATCAAAATTAAAGCATACTGTGATTAGAGAACCATATTAGGATGGGATACATTTTGCATTACAAGGGAGCTTTACAAATTAAAGCCAACATGCAGGGAAAAATATGATTCCTTTGAGCTTTTACTAAAATTTAGATAACTCGTAATTAATATGCATACAGGATGACTTGTAACTTAGTGGGTCATGTGCCTTTTTAAAACTTGGTAATTTTAATGCCATTTTTATTAATATGATTAATGCAAGCCTGTTTGTCTGATGAGAAGGAACAGAAGCAAATCAAAGTTATCTGTCTGCTTCATTTAAACTCAGATTGGTAGGAATATACCCTGCTCTCTGGCCTGAGATATCAAATTGAGGGAGGAAAAGCAAAAGCAGCCTTACAGAAATTGAACCATTATTTACTGGACAGGATTGGAAGCTGTCATCCATTGAACAAGGCTTGGTCAACCAAACTTTGGGATGTAATTGTACCTTCTACAAGATGCCAAGATAATGGATAAGGATTTCAAAGGAGTTTTATTAAAAGACAGTATTTTGCAGGATGTAAAAGGATTTTAGATCGACAAACATCCTACAAAAGTGAGCTAGGAAATCAGAGGGACAGTTTAATCCATGCTGCCTTGATTTAGGCTCACTAGAGTCACAAAATAGCTGCTGAAACACAGGTTGCCGTTTACGATGAATCAAACTTTCTCCTGTAATTTGACACCCTTTTATAAATGAGCCTGTGACTCTGCAGCTCAGGCTCAAGAGAAGAGGAGACAGGAGAGGCTGGCAACTCTGGGAGCCAAGCCTGCAGTGTCTCAGATTGAAGTCTTGTATAGCGTCTTTTCCACCCCTCCAGAGTGCTGCTGTTGAACAGCACTGGAACACGGGCGAAGCGAGTATGAGCCACGAGCCTAGGGATGACATTCACCCTGCAGCACTGCTCCTCAGTGGCTCCGGCTCCCGTGGCTGTGCTCTCCCTGTCCCCACAGCTCCTCTTCCCTCCCCTCTGCTGCAGCCACGGCAGAGGCATGGAGTGCCTTGTGCATGCGAGCAGCCCTGCAGAAAGTCCATTTTCCCTGTGTGTGCTACACAAGATTGCATGCAGAGTCAGCCTTGCTTTGCAGCAACAGTCTTGTTTCAGGCTTTACTACCCTGACATCACATCTTCCTCACAGCAGGAGGACGCATCTGTCCTTCGTGTTCCCCTGTGCACAGGCACAGAGGGACGGACTGAACGTGCAGGGGACACGGCGTTTCAGAAAAGCCCTGGGCAGGGCTGTGTATACACACAGAGCTGTGCAGATCTGATAAGCTCAGCTTATCAGCAAGCTCCTTCAGCAGAGGACACAGTTAAGCCCCCTGTTTTACAGGGCACAGGCTTTGGTCAGACAGCTCTGAAGTGCAGGGGAGAAATCACTATCCATATGCTGAACTAATACTAAACTCTAATGATGATAAAGTCTTCACAGAGAGAAAGCTGAAAACTGGAATGAAACCAGTGCTGAAGCAAGAGCCCACATGTTTGCAGGCAAGCATTATAGACACTTATCAGTACTGAGTCAGCAACTAAGGCAGGCAGTAGAAGTTTGGAAGGAGCATGCTGCTGGATAGGTTAAGTGCACTACACAGTCCACACTCCATCACCAAAACCATTTTCAGAAGAGCTGTGCATCCCTTGTCAAGCAGTTTCTGGACTCCTCTCCTTGTTTCTTCTTTTACTAACAAACCCAACCATAAGTGGGAAGATTCTTTCTACTCTCCCCCTTGCTCTGCTTCATACCTCTTTATCTTTTGTTTGATCTCCATCCTGGAAAGCTCCCTTCAGCTAGTTTTGCACCTGATAGAAAAGTGAAGCAAAACCCCCAAAATCTTCAGCCTTCCTGAAAAAGTCTTTTTTTCCCTGGCTTTAAATTCCTTCAAAGTATCTCAGTTGCTATCAATCTATCCCAATGGCATCCTGTATTTACCATAATTTTATCCTCTGTCCTCACTGCTTCTGCAATTCTACCTCCTTTCCATCTTCAACTTTACTTTATTTGGTCATTGGTCTCCCATTTGGTTTTGATCTCATGGTCATGGATTGGCAGCGATGTGACTTCCAGTCTTGCTTAAGCATGTGATTGGCACAGGTAATTAGACAAAAGCAGGAGGAAAGTATCCAAGTTTTTGTTTGACCCACACACCCTCAAAAAAGATTCCAGCAAATGAATGTGCAGATAACATGAACAGTGTGTTGTCAGGACTGACAGCGCCCAGGGTGCACTCAGCACTTTCTGCAACACAGAAACCACAGCAGCTGCAGAGCTGATCTGCAACCAAAGCACAATTACAGTAAATTCTTTGTTTCCAGGGCAGAGTCAAGATACCAACCCCCTGCAGCCAAACAACACACAAGAATTGAAAAAAAATATACTGCAGATATCCCGTGAAAGAGGTGGCACATCATTAAACAATCTTTTCAAACAGCCTTGACCAGCTTGAATACTCCCCTGTTGCGTAACAACCAAGCTGTTAAAAGGCACAAACTGGATCATTTCAAAGCACACAAACACAGCCCATTTCATTCTAAAACTTAAGATTTGCTAAAAAGTGGATTAAAAAACGTAGAAAAGAAAAAAAAATATAGAAAACCCATCGTTTTCCCAGCCTATAAAATTAGTCCCTTCTTTTTCACATCATTTCTCTGCACTGCTGCAATCTGCATGCTCTTAGACTTTTGAGCTAGTTATCATATGCCCAGTTCAGTGGGCTCCTGTTTGAAAGGGAAACTATATGTTGTTAACAGACATCGTGGGGAAAAGTAGATGAGTTTCTACCATTTGCATCTTCTGACTCACCTCAGGAAGACAGTTGGTACCACAGCTTTCCTGGCTAGCACACTTCATACAACCCACAGAACATGCAATTATCTGCATTTTCATTAAAGAAAAAAAGTAACAGGGAAGGAGGGCACATCAGGCTGACAGCAGCAGTCACATCAGCCCTGCCTCAAACAGCAGCCTTCATCTGGAGTCACCACAGAGCAGCATTGGCCCGATCCACCGCAGTTGTAAAGCCCAAGCCCTCGGCAGCTGTACCACTGCTCACACCACAGAGAGCTGCGTGCCTTCTCCCCCAAGAGTTTAACTCAAGAGATCCCACATGTTCACAGCCTGGAGCATTTTGCCTACAGATCAGGAGTTACCATTCAGCATCAGAGAACACCACAAAGTGGCAGAACTATGGAGACATACAGACAAGTACGATTCCAGCCAAAAAAACCAACAAACCACTGACACAGTTAAAAACTTAATGGTCTCAACACAGCATCAGTGCTTTGTGCAGGCAAGGCATGACTGCACTTAAAGCCACTTACAGAGCTGGCCAGGTACTTCAGGCTGGCACAAATAGCCAGGGAACAGCTAATGAACAGCTGCTAATGAGGGATTTGCTCACTGTGGAAGACAGAAGGGGCAAGAAAGAAGCAGAGTGTTACTGTCACTGAATGTCCCTGGGCAACAAAAATTGTAAAGGAGGAGAGAGTTCACAGAGTGACACAACCTTCAAGAGACAGGCACAAGCTCTCAGCAGTTGTGGTACTTCAGGCTGCAATAGCCAGCAAGGGTGGGAAGATAAGATTTCAAAATTTCTGAGGAAAATCTTAGTAACAGAGAAATCGTATCATAGTAAGCAAATAGAAGAGATGAGAGAGGCTTATAAGATGAACCAAGAGAAAAATATAAAGCCTGAGACTGAAGAAGTTGAGGTGAGACAACCAGTCAAACACTATAAGAGAGCTGTAAAAGCATAATTCAAAAACGTGCATCTGCTTTTACTGAAAATGGGACTGGGAGAGAAAATGAATGTTCTAATTAGGTTTATAAAGGTATGAAGACTTCCCCCACTGCCATATTTCAGGTGTTTGGAAATTAAATCTAATTGGATTTTAAAAATATCTACAAAGATATCTCAACACTATACATAATTTTGCTTGGTAAAGTTCCTATGCTACCTTTCACAGTTGCTAATACAGAAGAAATGATACCTGTCAAGATAGTTGTTTGCTTGTACTCCCCTACATGGCTATTTCCTCATATTTTCCATTGTCTTATTCCTATATTTCAATAGGATATATATATATATATGTTTCTGCCTCACATTAGGGACAAAATTATTGGTAGAAGACATGTTTTTCTATTCTGTGTTTTCTACTTTTCCAGCATCTAGTTCACTGGAGTCTCACCACTCTAACAAGGTTTTTGTCCAGGATCAGATAAATAGCAAGAATGACAGCAATATATCTTTAATTTCCATGCTTACTCTTATCTCACAAATATGAGAAAAAAGATCAAGCCAGAAGCACTGCATTTAAGTGTCAACATCTTAACAGTTTCTTCTTCATGGAGCTCCATGTGTTCTGAGGTGGACAGAAAGAAAAAAACTCTCAGCAATTAAACTCCTGACTTTAAGGCAGTAGAAATTTGGTTGAGGAAAGGTCAGAGTGGAACAGGAAACAAAGTTTTTTTTATTATATTAGGAAAAAGATTAATTGAAACAAGATACATAGATTAATTAGAGCATAAATCTCTTCTAATGGCTTTAGCCCAGATCATCATCTTTTAATTGCCCTTCAATTCAAATCATGAAGTTTTTTGGCATATATACCTTATTTCTATCGATTCCATTTTTAAATCAATAGAAGTGAGTCACACAGAAGTCAGCCTTTACTGACTTAAGTATTTTGATAGAAGCCTATGAAACAGAAATGCACAGCAAGAGCTGTAGTCCAAACTGCTTGAACAATGTCCCTTAACCATAATACAGACTTCTTTTTATATGAAACTTTCCTCCCTTATATGGCCTTAACCACAGAAGCATAGAATAGCTGTAGGTAGAAAGGGACCTTTAAAGGCCATCTAGTCCAACGCTCCTGCAATGAGCAGGGACACCTTCCACTAGAGCAGGCTGTTCAGAGCCCCATCCAACCCGGCCCTGAATGTTCCCAGGGGTGGGGCATTCACCACCTCTCACAGCAACCCTTTCCAGCCTCTCAACGCCCTCACTGTAAAAAACCTCTTCCCTCAATCTAATCTAAATCAATCAGTCTTCAGTTCCAAGTGTTACACCCTGCTAAAAGTTTGTCCTCACGTAGGCAACACTGCTACCTGCATCACACACAGAAAGTCTGGATAAATAGAAGAGAACCTACTTAAGAAAAAGAGAAAGAACAGTTAAGGGAGAAAGGAAACAAACTGCAGACACTGACATGATGAGAAGCTCTGTCCCTTGGCCCACGTGAATTTTGTCTTCCCAGCACACAGAGGCAAATTCCATTACTCTCACCTACTCTCTGAACTTCTCATGACATCTCCTGCTGAACCCATGATGGTTTGACTCTCCCTTTAAGCTAAACGAATCAAATTCTTGTCTTTGCAAAATGACAAAAAATCACCCCATGACAGAGCTTGGAAAAACAACTAAACTGAGCCTGCAATGCTTTGTCCCACCACCTACAGACTGGCCTATCTCCTCTTACTCCCAGTACAATTGTAGAAAGGGGAAATTTCTTACTCTCTAGAAATGAGAAGGAATAGATGCTTTGCAGATTCCAGTTTGCCATCTCCAGCATTGTGCCAACTTTTCACTTTCAAGAGTGCAAATAAATGAGCTACACTTATGATGTGTATTTAAATTCCAATTATCATACAATTAAGCTACAACTCCGGTTCTCAAGAAACAATATGCTCTTACAGCATAAAAAATAATCAGCAAAATTACTGAGATTGTTTCTTAGAGACATAAACCATTTTCATTTCTTACTGCTTGCCACAGGGATATTGCTTCACATCCAGAGGATGCCTCTCTCTATATATGTGAGTTCTGGTACCACCCTTCCTAAAATAGCTTTCAAAGCATTTTTAAAACTAATCTTGTGGAACCTCTCTCCCCTTCTTCCCCCTATCCCCCCTGAATTAATCTGATAGAGCTTTCATAAATAAACACAGTCTCTCCTTCCCAGTGGGGAAGGGAACAGTCACATACTTCAGAAACCATGGATTTTAGTAAACGGAGTTTAAAGAAGGAGAACTTATCTTTAAATATTTGAAAATAATTGTCAGTCTCCTCCACCTTAAACCCAGACAACCAAATATCCTGTCATTGTCTTTATCTGGTATTTTTAGATTCAGTCTTAAGTCCAGCTCCTCTCTCAACTCCAAGGCAAGTCCTAGCAACATTTCCTCTTGTCAGGATATGGCTTTGTAAAACTGATCCCTTGGTTTGAATAAGGCTCAGTTCATTGATGTAGATTGCAAAAAAGTGCCAAAGCCTTAAGGACCTTCCCCTTCTTATTCTCTAATCCAAGAAAGCCCACTGCTGCTGCAGCTTCAAAGTAGCTGACATGCAGCCCAGAGATCAGGCAAGCATTTCCAAGCTTATTATAGGCTGGTTTTCCAGGAGTCTCCCTCTCTCTACATGTTATTCAGCGGACATGCAAATGAAGTATTGTCCAATTTGTTCCCGAGTTTCTCACAGAAATGCAGAAGCAGTGCTCTCCTTTGTACTCTCCTAAACTGCCCTACTGGCCTGGCTCACAAATTTCTGCAGTCTCTAGATGTGTTTCTGTGTTTAAACTGAGTGAAATACACATAAACTCTATTTCTTGAGTGATGAAACTCACACAAGGTTTACTAGCACCACATAAAATAAAAGCTCTACAAAGAAATCTCACTACATCACTACAGTTTAAAAAGATTAATTATACAGACATAGAACTAGAAAGGGAGCTCCTCCCTCCACTCTCTCTCCTGCTGCCTTCTACACACCTACCAAGGGCATTATTACAGAGTTGCTCTAGATAAACAGGTTTAAAAAGCAGCTATAGATTTTGGGTGCACAGGTAAGTACACCGAGAAATCTTAAAATATTCCAGATGACAAGGAAGTTGCTTTTGAAACTGGACCACCTGAAACTGAGGTATCACAATTGCCCCCAAATACTTTCATTATATTTGGGCAGTAACAATTTTCAGCATGCCTGATGGCTGTATGATTTATTGCCAGTGATGAGCATAAAGCATAGTCACAGCATGACTACTCTGTAGCTGGAAAATTATTTCCACAACTGCGTTGAAAAGTGAAACCCAGATTTCAATTCTGAGAAAAAAACGCCACAACCTCCCATGTCAAAGTAACCTGTAAGGTCTCAACACTTTCTAGATTTAACAGGTTCCAAATTGGGCTCAGATATGAAACTGCCAAATGACAAAGTTTTCTTTGCTTAGTCATTCATTTACAAGATTTGGTGAAATTTCTCACTATCAATTTCAAATCATCTAATTTTGTGAATCCTTTCTAAACTTAGATGTTAACATATTTTCATTATAGCATAAAGAACAAAAGAAAGGCCCATTCTTTCTGAGACTTACTGTTAGTTTAAAGCAGCATTAAATGGATTTATTAAGCTGTATTACCCACCACCATTTGTGTTTGAGCTGATGATGTTATTTACACTTCTCATTTAGTTCTGGAGAAAGAACCTTCACCAATCAACCATTTTCTTTCTTCCTTCTGTGTTTTTTTCCATAAGGGTATTTTCTTCATCTTTTTTTCCTTTTCTTCCTTTGCAGATACCTGTCACATTGCTCCTTCCTGTTTCCTCTGACAAATCATTTTATCCTCTTATCACTGACAACAAGAGATAGACAACAAGGTCTTGTTCAAAGAGTGTAACTGCTGAACAAGCATCAGTAAGTTGGCATCATTTCAGAAAGTATAGGGACCAGAAGTTTTCATAATTGTTTATTAACTAAGAAAAAAAAAAAAAAAAATAGTTGGAGGACATGCAGCTCCCTCAAAGCCACTGCTGTGGTAGCACCTTTCTTTTTTTAAAGGCATGTGCGATAGCTTCCAAAAACTGAAAATAAAAACTTCTCCACCATAAAACCGATTGTCTAAATAAAGAAATAGATTGAAAAAATGCTTCTCCTGAAATCCTTTTTCTCCCACAAACATGCTACTACCAAATCAGACCCACTCCGTACATCTCATACAGCTCTCCTGACAGATTTTGCTACTGTCTTAAAAGGGAGACCAAGCAGCCCTCAAGAGGCATGGATATTGCAGTAATGGAGAAAGCTCAAATACAATGATGATACAGTATCAATAATACAAGGTCCCATAGGGCAGATCACCGAAAAACAAATTTCAGCTCAACCAACCAAGGAAAATCAATCCACATTGCTAAGGTAGTTTGTACATCAACAGGAGTCTCTCTGTACGAGCTGTTATTCCACACTGTTGTGCTCATCACTAGCAAGAAATTAACCTTTGTCCTGTGCACCCCATCAAAGGAAACGAGTGTGCTTCACAAGGCAGAGTGCAGCAACCACTAAATAAGCATGGAAATGACACGGGGTTCAGGATAGGTTGAGTTTTACAGCATTATGCTTGTGACACCACACATGAATACAGCAAGTTACACAGCCACAAAAAGTGCAAAGCATACATCTTTGCATGAAGCCACAGCCAATTTAATTTTGTCTCAGGCCCTTACAAATTGTTATGGAATGTGGATAAAAAGGCAACCAAGAGCCAGTTTGATGGCAGGTTCACAGCCTGCAGCAATGCTTTGGTCAGCCAGTATCCTAAAAACAAAGCACAGATACAATTAAGGGTCTGCCTCTTCTAGTAATCTTGGAGACTGTTTACTCAGCAACACCAACACATCAAAGGAAAGGATGCCAGTGTGCGAGGACAGGTCTGTTTAACTCCAAGCAAGGTTTGTTTATTGCTAATAGTCTTCCTGCTTAAGATAGACCTCAAAACACACAGAAAAGCCTTGAAGGGCCTGGACACCTCATGTTAAATCACAGGTAAAAAATGTTTCTATGAGAACTGACTGAGCAGATTGCCACAAAGAATTTCAGAGCTGTGCCACAGACCACAGCAAGGGCAGGGCAGGTGTATGTATGTGTGCACAGTAGTGGTGTGAGGGCAAACACTGATAGAGTATTAACTATGGCACAGATCACTCTGGAATGATACATGCAGGAACATAAAGCCCTTTTCATGTTACCCTGTTCTGCCCCAAGCATGGCAAGTAAGATTTCCCCCACTTAAGCGCACCCTTGCACACTACCACTCAAATTCCCCCCTCCACCCACACTCCGAAACACTTCTAAGTTTGCACCAAATGTCCACCCATCTTTTCTCATTTGATTCCCTGCCTCCTGTTTCCATTACACAACATTCCTGCTCCCCCAAGATAATCACAGTTCTAGCACCTCCTTGCTCAGTAAGGTTGTACATCCTCAACTCTTCCCTCACCATCCAGTCGTCCTGTCTCTGGAGGATCTTGTCCAGGTGGGCAATCTACACTTGTATGAGACCTCACGAAATTCACCCATTTCTGTTAGAATTTGGGAAAACTATGTGTATCCTCCCCCAGGCAGCAGCATGCAAACCCACAAACCTTCTATCTCTGGTCACACTCACAGTTTCACCTAAAAAGCTACAAAATTGTCATCAATACAGCCAACATATGGGCAAGGTTACCTGACAAATGAGGAATAAAGGTATTTTGGAGGCCCTTGGTGGAATCATTCAGATATAGTGCTTTTACCTGCTCTGTGTGAGAATTTTCAAGCTACATGACACTTACTACTTTGATATCAAAGGTCTATCTTTTATCCTGGCCGCTCATGGTAATCATTTACCTTTATCTGAAGGAAGTTCCCAATTTCATTGACACACCTTATAAAATTCATCCCTTCCACCTGCTCCTCAATTAGTACTAAAAGTAATCAAATGCATTTGTGACTTTTCAAGATACAAACCAAATTCTATGGACAAACTTCTTAACTCCCATATATTTAGACACAATTCATCTCAAGCATAAGGACTGTTACTAGCAGATGTAGTCTGTGTTGGTTTTTCACATTTCAGAAGCAAAATAGGGATCTGTTGAAATAAGAAGTGGATTTCATCTTCATCCCTGACAACCAAATCATGAAACACAAAAGCACTCTTCCAGGCCAAGAAGGGAATAGGAAAAAATGCCAGTGATACTAAAGAAAACAGGCTTTCTCACAGAATTCTCAATCCATTTTGGATGACCATGCTCACAGAGGCCATTTGGATACAGTACAGAGAATCTGTATAATCACTGAGACAGACAAGGCCAGCAGAACGCTTTATGAGGGACCTCAGAAAAAAGTACAGATGTGGTTGCAAGCTGAGATGGGAAACTGTAAAGTGTCTGTCATCATGGAGAGGAAGGATGTGCTGGTGACTGATGTCACTAAAGAGATTTGGGGTGGGAGAAGAAGATAAAAAACAGTCTTAGAGGGAGCAGATGAGGATACAAAGTGATGCATCTGTTGTGGGACAAAGGTTGGGCTGAACATGGCCAGAGCTGGGATGTAGGAGAGCAGGATAATTTGAATTTTAGTATGTGAGCTTAGGTAATGAAGGTAATACTGACAACAGCCACAGTGAAAAGAAAATAAAAGCTTTAAAATAAAGGCTTCATAATTTTTCAAATTTCAAGACTTTCATATGGACCACACTGAATTGGTAACAAAAATGTGAACAAGAGGAAACACTTGAAAGTCACATATTCAAGCAAGTTAATAACTTCAGCAGACTACCAGCCACTAGCTTCAGGTATTTCTGAACAGCTAATGATGTAAATTTACTTATGTTTGTAAAGAATTTGAAATTCAATGACACTCCATCAGCAAATTAAAAAGTGTTTTCCAAGGGCACTGACTGCACTGTGGTCTGATGAGAACTAGGGAGCAGGTGTTACTTTCAGTGCCCTAATCACCACACACATGAGCAGAAGCCAGCTCTCTATTTTGGAGAAAATGTATGCACCTCCCCAGCTACACAGGGACAAAAGCTTGCCTTGTAAAACATGGATGACTGTAGTAGCTTGACTACAGTGCAGATTCAGCTATCCAGCAGGAGCAGGTATTTTGTAACATGAATACCACAGCCTAGGTTTAGGCTGGCATCACGTGGCGTACTCTCTCCTCCACACTTCACCAGACCAGCAGGTACATCTCAACGTACATACACACATCCTTCCAAAGCCAAGATGATGAGCTTGGAAACCGAGGTGTTTCCAACGAAATCCTTATAAAGCTTTCAGGATTTTTGCTAGCATTCAAACACTTTATGAGCAGAATGCTATTTCACACTTCCCTCTGCTGCTAAAACCCTGGCATCCCATTCCTAAACAGTGTGACTTCTAAATAAGACACGCTGTCCTCAGAGTAGGACACTTCCCTGGAGAAGAACCCAGTAACTGAAAACTGGAAAAATCGTAACAAACACTCCTTCATGTGCACTAGATCCCCAGGCAATTCACTCTAGCTAAATCTGGCACGGCAACAGGAGAGAGGGGCTTGGATTGTTATGATAAAATTATCTTCTGTCTAGTTGTCTGCTCCTCTCCCATCCTGCTGGCTACTGTGGCACTTACTGCAATAAAAAAAGCTGTTTTCCAAGCAGTATTGTTGTAGTTGGATGGGCTGATTTCTTCACAGATCCAGACAGATGCAAGCAGCTTCACAGTGAGAAGATCAATATTCAATGGGTACTATGCTTTTACTTCTGGCAGGTCTACAAAGCAAGAATCTTGTCACAGTTCACATTATTCTGAGTCTTTTAAGTTCCTTACAATGTTCGGGATGCTTATGCAATTAAGTTTCATAAATATAAGATTTATTTTGTGATTTAAGATTAAGATTTGGGAATTAGCATTTATTCTAAGTAAGAATTTCCAGTGCTAGACATGAAATCATCTAAGGCCAAATGGAATGTTCAGATGTCACAGTAACACACAGTGTTGTAAAATCTAAGCTTATCAATTTCCTGATGGAAACTTACTGACCCTGATAAATGGAAGCAGGTATCTGGTACAGAACTAATGACTGGATCTATCAAACAAAAATTCCTGAAACATTCCTAGAGCACCCAGCTGCTAAAATTTGTTTGTAACACAATGAAATAACACCTAACTTTCATATAACAAAAGTAAAAATGACAGAAATAGGCACCTATAGTACTAAAGACAAGTATCCCAAACAGGTAACTTCTCTAGTTAGTAATATGACTAGTGACATATACAGTGGACAAGGATTTAACACACTGAAGGAAGTACCACGAAAATCTCAGCATTGAAGGCCTAATCCAACAGGAGGGAACAGTGTTGGGGTTTAAATAGCAACACTTGTACTGTCATGCATAGTAGAGGGGTTAGATTTTCTAAACTTTTTCCAGGATGCTGGGATACAGTAACACAAAAAAAACTGTTTCAAACAGCTAGGTTTTTTTTTTTCTTTTACATTAAGAGTACAATGCTTGAGAAGGTAAATGCACAAGATATTAAAAAAATACCAGTGTCAGCTTGTTGTAATTTTCTTCAGGAAAAAATCCCGCAAATTAATATACAGTCGGACTATGTGTTCACCACTTTGGATTCTAAATATTTAATGGTTAGCGTCTTTCTGCCATACAACTGTTACATGCACATTCCAAAAATTACTGCCAATTTATTAACTTTTACTCCTGAAATTTAGAAATGAGGTAATGTATGGGGATATAAAGGACATGTCTCAATGCAATGATTCACCTTATTTTAGAGCAAGGCCTCATTTTTGTGGCTTACAAAGCAATGGTTTTTAAAGCCCCTACACAGGATAGGCTATGTTTCTAAAGCATCATAGGAAAAGTGGTAATATTCAACAACAGAGACAGAGTCTTGAAAAAGCACGGACTAACCCAACATTTTCTTAACATTAATTTTATAAAATACCTTACATGAACAGATAAAGAACTTGAGCATACATAATAACCAAAATTTAAAAAGACTGTTGAATAAAATATAAATTAATTGAACACATCACTAAATTTGCCACGTTAGACAAGTTTATAAAAGGCATTTTCAGATAAAATAGTTATTTGAAAGAAAATCCTTCAAAATGGAAATTGATGAAGTCCTTCTTCAAGAAGTCACTCCTAAAAGCCCTAAATTCCAGGTCATCAGGTAGCACCTGAATTTGCTTTGAATACGGTGTTCATTTGCTTCAAACATTTGTCAATATTTAAGACACAAATTTAAATGCTTTCAGGTCAGAGTTGTCAGTGCAAAGTAAAGCTTCAAGCTGAAAACGAGAGAAATATGACAGAAGAAATGATCCTGGTACAAAACTTCCTAAATTCACATTATAAAAAAGCTGTGCCAGATGCACTCTTGAGATACTGGACATTAACAAATGTTACCAGTGGCCATTTTAGGGTTCCAGACAAGCCATTAACATGGCTAATTATATTAATTTCCTTTATCTTTATCACCATTTAAATTTTTCCTATACATAGCCTCTGGAAAAGATCTGTGCTGCTGCTGTCCACTTGCTCTGCTCAACTTCTGATTCAGCCAATTTGCTCAAAATGCAGTAACTTAGCCAAAAGGAGAGAAGAGGTGAGGCCAACAGACATCACAAGGATGGTCTAAAGACTGCAGTGCTGGAACAAATACAATAGCACATGTTTCTGAGTTTAACCAACTTTGTTCACCCAAGCACTCTCATTCAAGTCAATCTTCCTTAAAATTATGTAAGTGCATAACACACTGCCAGGCTCAAACCTTTAAGTTTTCAAAGGTTAAAAATACATTTAGAGAACTATGTCTTTAGAGAACTAGACTGCAGCCAGATTAATTTATATTAAGCCTATTAATTCCTGCAGAGTAAACATCAACACTCTAGCAAAGCAATTTTGATGTTTGACTTTAAAACTACTAACCAAAACAGGTTTGAAACAGTCTGCACATTCCACTATTTAGAAGTGCTATCAGCACACTCATTTAAGATTAATGGAACTCTTTTCAAGTTACCACTCGGAATATTGCTCATTAAGTTTGGCTTTCTAACACAAAATAAAAAAAAGGTGTCACTGGTGGTCACAACCAAAAAGGAGAAGGAAAACTTTAAAAACCTTAATCTATCAGGCAGCAGTTCCAGCCTCTAATTGAAATATAAGGATGTAATTTATACTAAGCTGCTGCATAAAAAAGAGAAAATTAGTTCTTCATTACAGTTCAAAATTTCAAAACTCAATCTGCAGATTGTTTGTTCATCCTTGTAAAGTGGTTTTTTTTTTTTTTTTTCCACTGTCATCATTGCTATGCTGGCAGTTATGCTAGAACCTCATTTCAGTAATTCCAGTACAGCCAGAGTGTGTAATTTAATAGCATGAATCATTTTGAATTTATAGCTAGCTAAAATGCTACAGGGATGTTGCAAACAAACCAAATGAACTAGAGTGTTCAATACTACACAAAACTTTCTCCCAAAACAGAGGAAAGAGATTAACTTGAACCAAAACCACAGAACGTAACTTACACCAAAATTTTTCCTAAGCTGTACTCGAGGAATGAACAATTAAAGGAAGATGCAAATGTCTTTTCCTGGAATATAAACTCAGAATTGTTTGCTTAAATCAAAATGGAGCAGCAGCTCTTCCCTATACCCCGTATTCTCCTGATCATCTTTTATCACTGAAGCAGATTAACGATATCCACACTATGCTTTGTGATGCTACAAAATAATTTAATTAGTTTTAAGAATAAGATTTTTGATGAAACAACAGGACTTTGAGATAACACAGTAATTTCCAATGGGTGTTCTCAGTTATCTCAAATCCTGCAGTTCAGCCACATGCTGTCTTTAAAAACATCTTTGCAACAAATGCACTGGGCTGATGAGATCTGATCCAGTAAGTGATACAAATTTTAGCACTTGCTCAGAGTGAAAGAGAACACTAACAGCTGAAAGAGAATAATGAATATATACTTCACACCCAGCCTGGCACACTGAAAATTTTCATGTACTCGTCACATCTCAAAATGAGAAAAATATTCTAACTACCACAAGGTTTTTTTTTTTCAATAGTATTAGAAGAAAAGATTTCCAAGTTTCCTAAAAAAACAGTAAAGCAGCAATCTTAAGAATTGTTCTGAAAATATCTGGACTCAACTTTGAAGGTACTCAGAACAGAGTTGTCGTCTCTCTCTTTTTTAAAATCAGGAAGATTTTTAAGTTGGCTTGCATCAACTTGGGCTCAAAAATAAAATGTCGAAGTTTGGAGTATCACTAACCAAGTAAAGCAAAAATGTATTTCCAACTAAGCAGCTGGAAAGTGAGCGGATGAATTTGGGTGTTAAACACATCCTTGAGGAATATAAAGTGTACAGGGGAGGGAGGAGGTTACTGAAGAACTTTGCAAAAAATATTGCTACAGTAGCATTAGGAATTAACAGTGCATCAAAGATTTAAAGTTTCCAAGTTAATACAAACTGATCCAAGCCACAATGAACCACAGGATAATCACTCAAACAAAACATTAACCGCATTCTACTTTACTGAAGCTAGAACTGGAATTTACCTGAATACCTTTAATATCATTGAAAAAGATTTGTTTTAGTCTTGCCATGAAGAACTGGTGCCATTAGCATGTAATCAAAACACAGTATTATTATGTGCATTTGGCTTTTTTTCAACATCTGCAATCAAATACTCAAACTGGAAAGAGATTTTACATGTGAGAACTCAGTATCACTGTTGCACGAAGTGTTTTATTTGTTGGTTGGATTTTTTTGTGGAAACTGTATATAAAAGACCTTGAGGACTACAGGTCATGGAATTCTTGTCAAACAGAAAGCTGCCCAACATTACTGTCAAAATACCTTTAAAAAGGCAGTTCACAGAATAATGTATTTTACATTCAGATATCTCCTCTCTCAAAAGCAAAGGAATCTCAGAAGAAAAAAAAAAATCAGTAGTGAAGGCCACATACTTTTTGCATTTGATGAGCTGAAATGCAAAAAACAATTAAAGCATCTTGTAAAAGAAAAAAAAAGACCAAAAAACACAGAACTTCTGGAAAGTGATGATTTAGTTGATGGAGTGGTCAGCATGGAAACTGTTGGGAATGCTACAGCAGAACTGACCACAAGTACAAGGGAATATGAACAGGACGTAGTACAGGCACAAACTAGAAAACTGTAACTTGCCAACTTGTAAACAAGAAAAAGCACTTCACAGATTAAAAGTTCTAGGGAAGTAAACTTTTTTAAATTACTTTGTAAGTTCAACCCTGATTTAAAAAAGTATGGCTAGCAAAAATACATAAGCCTCAGCATATTTATAAGTCTTGATCAGAGCAGCCAGGAGCCTTTGATAAACGGCTGGAAACAAACACCCTTCTAGTAAGGATGGAAGAAAAATATTCTGTTCTGTTCTTCCTCTCATTGCCCAATCCACATGTGTATCTGTAGAATTCATACACTCCAAGAAAATCTTGATGCTGCTATAGATTGAGACGTGGGGAGACTGGTGGAGGAAAACAGACAAACTCTCTTAAAATGCTGCGGGCCACGTCAACGTTATTCTGGGCAATTTCCAGTGCCCTCTTGACTTCTTCAAAGGAATAGCCCTCTCCCATAAGTTTTGCAATTTTTGCATCCACATTTTCCATGGAACTGTCAGAGCTGTATGCTTTCCTGTGATGTATTTCTGGTGCAGTTCTCCGAGGAAGTGGTTTAGGGGGCCTGGCTGGTGCTTGCGAACCATCTGTTTCAAATAAAAGGGATAAAAATCATTATAAATTGGCCTGAGACACTGTTATAGGTTGGTCAAACCTCATGAAACTGTTTAAAAAATAAAATTCTAAAGGAACATGAAAAAATATTTTAGTTAACCAATATATCTCATTTTAAAATTCTGACAGAAGCTTAAGTCCTCAAGAACATCCAAAATGGAAATAAAGTAGCAATATACTATTTTAATAACATGATAGGAACATGCAATTTACAATCTGGATTATCTAAAGTTGGAAGAAAAATAAAGTATGCTGCAACAGCAAAGACAGCGGAAATAGCCAGTCAAACTTTTAAAGGTTCTCCACTCTCAACCCACAGTTTGAGAACTTCTTATTTTAAAAAAAACCCGCCCAAAACAACAAAACAAACTAACAAAAAACCCACAAACAAACAAAAAAACCCAAACAAGTTCCCCCTCTACAAAAACAAATAAATAAGCAAAACCCAAACACAAATGTGATCACAGCTTTATCAAGAACCATAAGTTGTGTAGAAGAGGAATCCAGACAAATACGCCTGAGGGAGAAAAATCCTTAATTTATGGGTCCATCTTGCAGATTCTGTTCAGTCAATTGCTATTCATTTCATGCACAGCAGCTACACATAAGCACATACATAAGTGGTTTCTCAAAAAGACGTCTAGTCCAACTATTCCCACGATGAAAACAGAACACGCTCCTTCCTCTCCAGTCCCCCTTTAGAAACATCTCCTGGCTCCTTATCCTCTATGGAAAGGTCACCTTCACAGTTAATGCTGGTGGCAAAGAATCAGGATGGGCTGGTGAAGAAAAGCTAATATTCAAACTTGCTAATCTCCGAGTCAAGAGTTTCGTGCTTAAGTAAACTTAGTGCTTTACTGAAACCTCTTTATCCTCACTGATTCCACAATAAGAAGCTTAAATACAAGTAGGCATAGCACAGAAAACACTTTTAAGAGCAAAGTATTTAAAAAATTAAAAAGTCTTTAATCCCTCAAAAAGGGTTCTAACAAGTCCTATCAACAGTGACTTTGATAGATAAATTAGAGGAATTTCTGGCTGTGATACTTCCTGTTTACTTACACTGAGAGCAGTGGCATTTTCCAGTGTTAAGTACTTCAGAGGCAGTTCTTTAGGCATGGAAGACATGTTGCAACCTTATCATAACCACTGGATAGAGAACTATAATTCAAACCAAGTGCATGAAACACTTCAGATAAATGAAAGCAGTTCACACTAGAGCATGTCTAATCCAGGTGTATTTTTCTTTCAGTTAGTTTTTCCATCAATTCGGATGAGTGTTACTATGAAATTTAATTTCACTTCTTAATTCAGAGTTAATAGTACCTTTAGCAGAATGGTGATATTCATATAATAAAGGGATGAAAGACATTTGATTAAAGATTTACAGTAAGGGGCTAAGACCTACAGGTAGTAAGAGCTACTTCATATTTGTTTTGATTTTTTTCCTCTGTGAAAATAAAAAGAATTCTGTAAATGATAAACATTCTAATAAACACACCTGAAGCAGATCCAAACCTCCTATGAAGGTATGGAAGATCCATTAAACACTTCTCTGAGAAATTAACTATAGCTCAGGAAATGCGGTTATCACTAAAAACTGAATCAGAAACAAGCTCGAATTTCTCACTTCACTTATTTTAGAAAACTCAAGACTGTAAAAGAATAATATGCTTTATCTTTAGAATAATAGCACATCATGTTAAAACCAATCACTTTGCTTTCACAAACATTCAATCTGTTTTAATATGTACATTCCATTACGGACTTCATTTCTATACAGTATGAAACAAAATTAATTTACAAACTTTACATTTTCCCCTGGGCTTGAAGTACAGAAGAAACTCCTTATGCATAAATCAGATCCCGTGCTTGTGTTACATGAGGATATTTTTGCTTGCCTCAGTCTAATACAGGCTTAAAACTAAAGCTATTTCTTGTTTAAAACCTTCACTTCGCTGAAGCTTTCAAACAAATTTTATTAAGCAATCACATAATTTAGAAAAGTCATTTTTAATTCTGTCAGCAGATTTGAAGCACAGGCATTTTATTCTCACTACAGTGACATCTCTCTGTAGCACAGATACTTTGAGATCTTCAGCACTCTCAATTTCCATTATTATTTTTTTAAACGCTGACATCTCTTTCAGTATCTTCACATCCATATAAAATTTCAGCTAAAGCTGGGTATCGTATTGGATCCTGAGCTTAAAGATACTAAGCCTAAGCTGCATGTCCATCTGGACACTCAGATAGAGGTATTAAGCAGGACTTTTCTTCCCAACCTCCCATCATCTCTGATGTTTCAGCCACCACAGATGTCTAACTAAAAATTCAAATAGATTTTCTAACCGTGCAATTCAATTAACAATATTCACCACGAGCAGCTTCCTCCACCGCTCACATTTCTGTAATTCAGCACTAGACTGAACCCTTAGGTAAGGGGTTAGTATAAAGGCAGACACAGGCTCATTTAGTAAGTGTTTAAAGCATGGAAGCAGTGGTGAGAGCTCTATGGCACACTGGGAGGAGGCTATTTGTAACAATGCCAACTGTCTGTTCCTCTCTGCTGTGAAATGCCCTTCTTTTCTTCCCTCACTGCTTTTCCTGGATGTGCCTTGGTTTTTCACTGACAGACTGAGGAGCATCAGAGAAGCAGGTGACAAAGGCTTGCTGTGCAAGGCCCTCTGTGGAACAGTGGCAAGCAGCTACACCTAACCTAACTGGGGTACAGGAACAAAGCACACCCAGGGGACACGTGCTCTAAGGAACTCAGAGAGCAGGGAGAAGGCAAGGGAAGGACTCACTGCACACACTGCTCCATCAAGCTGTTAGGCACCACCTTCATATTTTACAATACTGTGGATTACATTATTTCCCCTAGTGTTAACTAAATACACCCTGGAATAATAGTCTTGTATAAAGGAATCCAAATTTGCAAGTGTTTTCATAAGGCCAACTGAGTGAATGAATAGGCAGCAGGCAAATATACTTAACCAACCATTTGAATCTGTATCTTACAGAATAGCTAAGTTCAGCGAAACACAGCAGACATCTATTAGAGGTTTAATTTTCTTCTTCCTTTCCCTCTTATCATTGGCTGTGCTTAGGCAAAATATTCTGACTACTAGCAATATCACAGAATCATAGAATGGTTTGGGTTGGAAGGAACCTTACAGATCATCTAATTCCAACTCCCCTGCCATGGGCAGGGACACCTTCCATTAGACCAGACTGCTCAGAGCTCCATCCAGCCTGGGCTTACACATTTCCAGGGATGAGGCATCCACAACTTCCCTGGACAACCTGTTTCAGAGCCTCACCACCCTCACAGTAAAGAACTTCTTCCTGATACCTCATCTAATCTCTTTCAGTTTGAAGCCATTCCCCCTTGTCCTGTCACTACCTGCTCTTGTAAAAAGTCCCTCTTCTTTGTTTTAGGCTCCCTTCACGTACTGGAAGGCCACAATTAGGTCACCCCAAAGCCTTCCCTTCTCCAGGCTGAACAATCCCAACTTGTCTCAGCCTTTTCTCATAGGAGAGGTGCTCCATCCCTCTAATCACCGGACTGGTCTTCTCTGGACTCACTCCAGCAGGTCCATGTCTTATGTTGGAGGCGTTTCTCCAGGTGGGGTCTCATGACAGCAGAGCAGAGGGGCAGAATTCCCTCTCTTGCCCTGCTGGCCACACTGCTTGGGATGCAGCCCAGGACAAGTTTGGCTTTCTGGGCTCTGAGCACACATTGGCAGCTCATGTCCAGCCTCTCATCCACAGCACCCCCAAGTCCTATCTCCTCTTCTTGCTCTTTTTGTAACAATCATAAACAGTTGTATATAAGAAGCTTGAGAAACCATGCCTTTGGGGGAGTGGGTTGTATGGCTGAGTACTGTTTCTGAACTGTTCGATACTGGATACCCGAATTAGAGTAAATTTCTCGGTATACATTAAGGATTCAGTTGAAGATCATGACAGCAATCTTAAAAACAGTGAAAGTGAAGCAGAGAAGTTAAAGCACTGCCCATGCTACTCTAGGGACCCAGTGGCTAAATTATAATTAGATTTTAGAGCGAACTTCATTTCTTTCTCAGCTAGTTCAAAGAATCACCTTACAAAAGCAATGAAATGAAGAAGTTCTTAAGTGAGCTGATTAGTTCAGAATAAATGCAAAATCAAAGTTCTGAATACAGTTACACTCTCTACATTGTCTTTTTACATCACAGATGAAGGTGAACCAGTTCATCCTGAAGCTCATCAGCTCTGTCCTTTGGAATTACTGCCACTGTAAAAACAATTTTCCAATTAAGAGAATGACATGATCTATCACATAGTTTTCATCTAATTGAAATTAAATGGAATATCTTGCTGCATATCATGCTGATTTAGAATGATATTTATAGCAAAAGCTGACACGTGAGTGTTTTAGAAGATGGCTGTGGGAAACACAGATAGGAAAGTATTAAGTGACACCACAAATCTCCAAGTTCTTAACTAGCAAGTATTCTGCAGTTGATTTAGGAAAATTAAAAACTGTTCTACCCAAGAAGTGCAAAAATTGCAGGAAAACTCCATAGCTTTAAAAGTAGTTACATCACTGTCATAATTGGCACTTTAAGAGACCTCAAAACACCCTGAATAAATTGAGCCAGTATTTTAAGACAAACAGATCCCTCACAATGCCACATATAAAGCATGTGTTATAAACTCCTTTCTTCCAACAATTGGAAACAAAAAGAGAAACAGCTATATTTGTAAAGATACTCTCCCAAAAGAGATAGTATTTACCAAAGGTATCACACTGATTCTCAATTATGCTATTCATTAAAAAATAAGTAAGCCTGAAGAGAGCTACCGAAATTTCCCATCATTTAAGCTGGAAAAATATATTCTTTTTTTCCCTACACCCCAACAGCATGAAACTCTGTATTCCTGAGAAGGAGAATGTAATTACTACTAAAAATATATCTTTTTTTCCACTTGGGAATGTTGCAATTGAACAACGGTGATTATTACACCTGAAAGACTAGAGAAAAGTCCCTTCTTTATGCATTAAGAAGTCTTTACACACAAATTTATCTTATCTGGAGAATGATTAATGGTACAAAACATCACTTGGCTTTTTCTCTGTGTGGTTTCTTCATACAGCAAAATAATGTGTCTGGGACAATCCCTCCCCTCCCCCATGTACTACGCACATCTAAAGAAAAGAACATTTTTCTAAAAACTGGTGAAAGTACTTTGAAATACAGGTAATACTGTTATTATTTTTATTCACTTCAGTAGATTTCCTTTAAAGTTTACTATTTTTGTTGCCTGAAAACCATAACCAAAATTTCTTTGGCAGAGGAATTGTTTCTACTGTACCTGTTCCAGAAGACCAAATTTTAAGTGGTTTTGAGTCTTGCTGTTTTATTAAGAAACAAAGTTTCTTAGAAATTCAGACAGACATATCAGCAAAAAAGACTGAAAATAATAATACTTTAGAGAGTGAAGCTACTATTTTTTTGTTTAGGAGAAATGAAACAAAGATGGAAATCACATGTTTGTGCTCCTTGCAGTCCTTCTGGTCTCTTGTGAGCTTGAAAGATGGCAGGAAAACCTCTGCCTTTCTCAAAAAGTAAGGAACACTAGAACTCACAAAAGCATTCATTTTGACAGCTAGTAAAATTGATGCCATAGTATCTACACCTACAGACAAGTAGCCACTTCTACCCTGATTGCAGATCTTCAGTCTCTGTTATCCTTTGATGATTTCATACTTTTGTAAAGCAGTATTACCATTGTCATTTGCTGCACAGGATGACAAAAAACTCATTGGACTTTATGGATGAAAGTTATTTTCTTCATAAACTTGTAATTTTCTACAAGAACAGTTTTCTGCCTTACCTGAAGATGGAGGAAGTTGATCATAATCTTGAGATGTCCTATTTGTTTTGACATTTTCTGCAGGTGCTCTCCGAGCAGGTGGCAAAGGAACATGACCAGTTACTGGGTCAAAATGGGGATCTGTGATAACAGAACAAAAAATGTGTCTTAGAATAATTAGAATTATTATTGGAGGGAGGGCTGAAGCATAGAAGGTAGGATTAAAACAGCCTCCCATCACGCAGAGGAACCATGAATCCAGAGGTGTCCCCCCACAGCACATGCACGTACACCTCCAAATTCAGCATTCATAGTACACATGTTAAGTATGATTTGAAGTGACAAACATAAGAGCACAACTTAAAGGTGGTCTGTCCTACACTGACCGTGGTCTCCTCTGTTCACATCCATGAGGTACTTTTCAACTACACAACCTTGACACTGCTGGGATTGTGCCTGGCAAAGCACAGGAGAAGTTGCAGTGACTGAAGCAGCACAATCAGAAACATCCCAGCTATTCAGTTTGCTTAGAGCTTCATTACACTTCTATGCTTTGCAGTTCACAAAGACTGCAGGGCTGATTTCATACTCATACAGTCCCAGCTATGGGTAAATATTACAGGGACAAAATTTTAAAAATGAGAGAAAAATAGTCCTGGTATATTGTGTCCTCCTTTTCTCTTTTCCTTGTCTACCAAAGATGCTGCTGAGCAAGTGTAACATCATTCTGGATCTGGCTTCTGCTCTGGACTCAGTGCTTGTAGAGTGCTTGTTTTGTATGTGAATGCAACTTTTTGCTGGTGTTGATGAAGAGATTATTATTCTAATCTGACAGGCTCTGATGGATTGCTGAGAAATCACCCTCAAGACTTGTATGGAAACCAATCATCAAAAACTCATCATAAATCTTCTACAGCAGATTATGTGACAAGATGCAAAGTGAGTAATATGGCTTTAGAAATACCACATGAATAAAAAAAGACCAACTCACACAACCATGCATGCCTAAGTAGATGCATACACTTCTAAGATTAATGAGAACTGCTGCTGTATGATTGTATTCCCTATGCAAATATGAAGAACAATACATGGCTGCAGATACATATTCCAGATATTTATTTTAAAGCTATTAAATGTTTTTTAACACTATCAGTGACATTCTTAGATTATTTGGAAGTTACACTTAAAAATTTAAAACTCTGCATGTTTCTGGGAATTGGGCACAGACAGATGGAGCTTGTGTACATCTGTGTGTGAGGGCTCCTATTTTTCCTCTCCATTCCCATCAGACCTGAACAGTGCAGTGCGTGTTTCTGCATCAGATGATAAAATTGAGGCACCCATCCAGACTAGACTGCTGAAGATTACATTTTTTTATTTTGAAGCGTAGAAGATAAACTACACTGTATTTATGAACATCAACCTTTAAATTCTGTAATGTGCTAAGTCCTTTCACCTGGATGTGTTCAGAAATTTAGATGAGAAGGTAACACGCTGAGTTGGATTTCCATTATAAAATACACACAGATTTGCAAATTACTCAATGTCAGGCCTTGACTGATAGCAAAACATAATAAAAACATTCCATAAAAGGTCACTGTCCCTTTCACCCCACAGTGAGTTCCACTCAAGCAGGTCAACCAAACACCAGACAACCTGTGAGGCCATCATGCAGCTGCACATGACTGCCTGTCATCCACATTCTGGCCTTCCTGTGAAACTATCACCACAACACTTCATTTTATCCCCCTCCATAGAGCCTCTAAGAGAAACAGAGAGGGGAAAGACAACATCTAACCCCACCACAAGGCACATCATCCCTGAAAATATTCACAGCAAAGGTAAACTTAAGACACCAACATTCTTTGAAAGCTTCCACAGAGAAAAAAAAAAAATCACTTCACAAACATGGCTTATAACCCACAAAAATCCTGTTGTAATCTGTAGCGTAATCAGCAAATGTATTCAACTTCATTAACCTGAAAATCAAACTCTTTTCAACTCAAAGACAAAAATAGTGAATTGTGAATACAGTTTTTATACCATTTACAAGCAAAATACCAGACTGAATGTGTCACAGTGATTTACAGGGAGAGAGAGATAGGTGAAAACCTGACTTAGCAAAAAAGGTTATTTGCCTTAGTAAACAGGTTATGAACCCCAGGACCTAGCAATTGTGTTCATAATATAGTTTTGTAGCGGAATTCTTTTCCCTTACTTTCCAGATTCTTCTGCAGTTTCAACTTGAAAATAACCCCTATGAATTACATTTTACTGTTGAAAACAATGGAGTTGACAAAAAGATTACACTAATATTACAGATTACAACAGAAAACTAAAATGTACAAAATTTCTAGCTTGGTATGGAAATATTGACCTTATTTTATTACTTTGTGATAATGAAAAATGAAGTCTTTATCATCTGAGTAGCTTCACCTTCACCTTTATAAAATTTGATTTTTTAGTATTTTGTATAACGAGTTCTTGAGACCTGATGACAACTTTATCACTGAACAGATAAACTTCTGAAGTAAAGGAAAATGAAATAAAATACATTGTTTCCTCTGTATTCCTACCAGAATGAAGGAATAGTTCATGCCCTGAAGAGGGTCGGCTCCCTGAGCCAGCAGGTTTTGTGTGCTCGATCATGCTGTGCCGGGCAGGTGGTGGTGGTGGTGGGAGTGAGGGGGGTGAGCTATCAAATGCATCTTCACCTGCAGTTTAGAAATGAATTATTAGATGAGCAAAACTTCATTAAGAACTGCAGAATAAAGAAAAAAGCTTATTAACTTTATTTTTCTCTGTCTGCTGAGGCCTTTACTCCTACAGTTGATCTAAGCAATTCAGTGACTCCAGTAATGAAACTGTAAACCTGACTGTTAATACCCACAGTCCTCTTCTAATACATGCTCTGAATGACCTTTTGCAGTGCTCAGTTTCTTTTCTGGGATGGAAGGAGAGATTGCTTTTAGTGACTCAATTGCCAAGAGTGTACTACAATGAAAGCTTCACTGAGTATCATGGTAGAGTAACAGCTGTATTTCAGTGGCTAAGCAAGAATATTTATATAAAAACACCAATGCTGACTACACTGAATCTACTACATTTGTACTGTGTATTATCTCTATCTGCTGTTCAGAAGCTCTGACTCCAGACATAAACTGAATTTTCTAGAGCTTGGCAAAAGAATGCACCTCTTATACAAAGGTGGCGCAAGCAGGACTAGAGTTACCAAGCACCATGGTTTTTTAGGTGTTCTTTTGCCTTCATTTCTCCTGCATCTCAGGAATACTTCAGGGACCAGAGAGAGCATAGCGTTCAAATGTTCAAAAGGTTTTATGGAACTAGAAAATTGGATGCTGACACATACACACAGACACAACCATGCAGCTGAGTTTGTCAATGAAGGTGTGGGTGGTCCCCAAGCACAGCATCAATATATATGCAGAGATCACTGATTTTTGTGTAGGAGAACAGAACAGAAATCAGGGTTGGAAAAAAGAGCTTTTGGTGACTGAAGACAGCAGTGAATTTTAAACTGTACCTTGTTGGTGGAAAAAAAAGCCAGATATTAACTTATTGATTTAATTTAGTGGTTTGGATTTTTACTCAAATACCATCTTTTGGGCATTCTTCTTTTTATTTGACAAAATAAATTGAATTATTTAAGCTACAGGAGGAAAAATGCTCCACTACTGCATTAAATTGCAATGCTCAAACTTCTTAGTAAGGGACAATTAAAATTTATTTTAGGAAAAATGGTTTTTACTTTTCTGTATAGCTGGAATACTGATTTAGTATACCCTTTTGTCTGTCTCAAGTGAGGCCTTACAAACAGACTCCAAATGACACAAACATTGACTTACAGCTGTAGTTTTTAGCTCATAGCCTGTTTGGTACTCCTAACATACTCAACACTGGCTGTTTTTCAGTAAACACGGCATTTAGTTCATCTGGGCAGTGTTAACCATTACATGTAATCAGCAAAAAGTCTGCAACCTAAAGGGGGCACCAGAAGATCATAATCGGAGGGTGTCCTGCTGAGCAAAGAGCTGTGTTTGGGGTTGTCTCTGGCAGGAGGCCGTGCAGGTGGCAAAGGTACCGGAACAGTAGGTGCATCATAGACATCTCCTGAATGACACAACCACAAGAGGTGAATGTTTTCCTGCTGCACCCCTAGGGCAGCACAGAGTAAATAATCTTGACGAACAGCGAAAAATAAAAACATACCTGACTCTGGATGTTTAGATTTCTTTATCTCAGAAGTAGCACTGTGTGTTCCATTTGCACATTGACCGTTCTCACACACCCTGAAGACAGACATGAAGCAGGAAGCAATCAACCATTTAGCCAAGCATTAATTCCCTGAATGAGCAGTACCTGGCAGTTCACTACATGGAAACGAATGAAGGACAATAAGCAGCACCAAGTTTAAAACTTACATTTTTTGATATTGAGAGCAGATAATGGTTAACCCTCACTAAAACTGCTTTGAAGGATTATACTGCTTTCTTGGTCATGTATTGATATGGCTTAAAAAAACAAAGGCTGCAATGCAAATTAGATGAAGAACTAACATTAAACACAGTCCTCGCTTCAGAACTCAAGTCATTAGTTTATTCATCACATGTCACAGATTCAGCCCTAGTTCACTTTCCCAGATGCTGAATTTTCCCTAGCAGAAATAGGAAAAAAGGGAAATGTGGGTTTTGGTAATTATCCACACCAAAGCACACAGAAAAACCATTAAACAAAACATAAGAACAACAAAAAAATCCGAACAGAACACCACAACGCCCCACTAATATTAATAAATTTCAACTCAACTTTGCAAACATTAAGAAAAAACCCAGTGAAAACCCCAAAACTGAACTAGCCAAAGCAGTTTTACAGGAAGATATTAATCTCTGTATCAAAAAGCTGACTCTTACTGATACTTCTACCAGAGTTTACTGATTTTTTTTTTTAATGGAAGTATATTCTGCCCTCATAACTAAACAACAGTATCAAATTAATATGAAAATCACCCAACCAAACAGTAAAGAGTGCCTACAATCTTATCAAAAATACTGGAGATTATTTTTGTAAGAAGACTTTGTTCAAATATGGCAGGGAAAAATAGAGAACAAGCCTTTTCATAATATTAAATATTGTTTAAAAATACAAAAGAACCAGGAAATACAGAAGAACCAGCTCCTGTCACAGCTGTGGGCCCTGCATACTCAGAAAGAATCAAGAGAGTTTCCTTGGGAAAAGGCCACCATGCTAAGCAATTCCAGCTTAACGATAAAAACCCCATCCCACCATGCACCATTATTACTAAACACTGGGAAATCTCCTAGAGTTATATAAAGCTAAAATTTCAGATTTGGGGTTTTTACCAACAGTGTTAATAAACCTACCAGCTTTGGCCACAAGGAAAGGAGGAATGAATAAGGGTCTAGAGTAATTTAAAATACATAAACAGGAAAGAGGAAATGCATTTGTGGTCCCAAGAGTTACAACTAGGAGCAATGAAATAAATACAAGAATAGTTCCAAGATTTAAAAACAAACAAACCAACCAAATGAGACAAAAAACCCAAAAAAGCCCCTAATGGTAAGAGAGATTCTGCTATAAATTAATTCCCCCAGAGAAGTGGTAAAGGAGTGCTGTTTCTTTCTTTGACATTAGATCAGTTCAATCTTTCAAATGCAGCGGATGCAACACTTCCTGTGACTCCTCACCACATACACTAAGTAACTATTTTCTACTCTAATGTTAATCTATTCTGCATTTTCAAGAATGTAACCAGCCACAGGGAGCAAGGTAACTTAGCATGGCACCACTTCAGAAGTATTCAGTTCATGATGAGCCCAGCTAAGAGATCAGTTTACAAACGATGCTGAAATACCTGTTTACATTAACAGTAAACACTAGAAAAAAGGGCATCTAACTAACAAGCTAACTAACAAGCAAGTCTTCTGTCCTTTCCCCTTGTGGAAAAAGCGTTATTAGGAAAAGACAGCAAATGCAATAATGTAACATTCTTCTAATAATAGCCTAATTAGTAACGCTGAAATTCTTTCATTTCTTATTCCTGAACTTCCTGAACTGAAGAGATGTTCAGCAGTAACAAACCAGACAATTAAATGATCTGCCAGAAAGTAAGGCTGAATAATTTTTTGTATTATTCCTGAAATATTTTTAGCATTGTCATATCTACAGGTAAAAGAGAGAAAAGGCAAGACAAATTTGGGAGTAGGATGGACCAATTACATAATTCCTAAACTACAAAACATCCTGACAAAACTTTGTAAGCTCTTTAGAGTACTGAAAACTCCAAGTACTATCCAAGAAGTGAGGGAGTAACACTTAGGAAAGAGTAAGAGAAAGTGACACTGGGGAAAGAACTGAAATGTGCTAAAAATTTATAACATTTACAAAAAGAAATAAAAAAAAGTTAATAACAGTTTTGCAGAACAATAATGAGAATTTAAGTTTCATTGAAACAAAGCATACCTCCCACGATTTTTAACGAAGTGCATTAAAAGAATACAACATCAACCAGGAACCAGACTCTTTCTTGAAAACTTTATCTCAGCTTTCACATCTAAGCAGTGACAGTAGCTAAAAGAAGATATTTTAAGTATGTGGAACACCAGATTTTTTTTTTTTTTACTGCCTAGGAGAATGGTTTGAGTTAAAATTTTTATCAGATTGTATAACAAAAGGAGTTGGTGGTTTTAATCACGGAGCAACTTGAATAGCAAACTGAGGCATTTTATCTGTAGCAAGTCCTGAATTCATGTAAAAAAACCCCACCATATGCACAGTAAAAATTGGAGAAAACTCAGAAATCATCTTTCTATCTATAGCCTCCATTAATAATTCTAAGGGTCTGGTAAAGTACTGTACCAGCCAACTGAAGGCAGTCTATTTTTTTCAGTATCATAAAAACTATAAGATTCTATTTTTCCAGCTGCTTATTTTCTCAAGAACCTTTCAGTTTGCATCTATTTGCATCATTCCCATACAGAAGCACAACATGATCACATAAAAAATGGCATAGGTAAAAAGGATTAGGACTATGGAATTTTTTTCTTCTGACTTCCCATTTTTTGCTTAGCCAACAGTTTTATTTTTATTTATCATTGATTTATTTTTAAAGTCTCATACTGTAGATAAGAATTTAGGTACTTAGTTCATAAAGCTTAGACAACTACACAATACTCATGTCTATGCAGTGAAGCCTGGATCAGGATTTCTAAGACAGAATTTTTAACCTGCATGCAAAGAATGATCATATTATGACCATTTTTTGCCTGTTTTAAAATCTAACTTAAAAGGTCTGAAAATTATTATTGGCTAATTTTGGGGTGAGAGACATGTTGAGCTTTATTGATGGTGGGTCCCCAACATCACATTCTGACAGAGAGGAAAAAAATGGCAATATGTCACTGAATTTTTTTTATCACAGGAGGGTCTGAATTTTTTAGATCATACTTGATTTTAACGTAATACTTGTGACTTACAAGACCAGTTAAACATTTGCCCTTTTTTGCCCCTACAATTTAAGACTTATTCTCTTAATCCCAGCCATTCATATCTTTTCAAGCTGCAAAGTTCAGCAGGAATGTCACAGCCTTGAGTTGCCATGTCCCTTGCTCCAAGTCTCCTTGTCATAATCCATCTATTAGTAATTCTAAACTGTGAAAGTTTGGTGGTATTGTTTCAGAATGTATTTAAAGCTAAGGAGATACTCCACCTGTATTTAAGAAAAGGTTCTTTACCTGAGAAGCACAAAGAAAATATACTGCCAAATGGGCTCAAAAAGCTAAAAAGACACATTATACATTGGACAAAAAGAGAATCAAAGTATGCACATGCAGCTGCCAGTTCACATACTTTTCAGTACTGCATTGCTTTCAAAATGAGTAGTATGAAATGTGAAAGGCTAAGATTTTCAAAGCTGACTGGGAATTTCAGTCACACAGTTCTCCTCAAGTTTAAAGAGTTGTAGGGGTTGAATCTCCTGGTCAGTGCTGAAAACCTCAGCGCAAGGGGAAAAAAGACCAACTACAGAAATGGTATCCAAAGGCAAAAAATACCCAGTTCTGACACGAGAGATACAATGATGTGAACTTCATAGTTTTATATCTGTGGTGGTGGCCAAATGAAACAGAAGCATGGGTAATCCAAGCTTAGAAGGCAGGCAAGCTTAACCATCATTACAGACATTGAACCAGCTAATTTTGAAAAAAAAGCAGAGGTTTTGTAAATAAATTTCTTTCAAGGCACCTAAATTACCTTACCGAGCAAGAGGTTTTATATTATGACCATGAGGAGGTTGTGAGCTCAGTATTACAGGATGAGAAGAAGGGATTTTGTATTCTTCGTCATCATCTGGGTGTTCCCTTGATTTATCAGACAGAGAATTTGCTGAAGGACCAGGGCACCTAAGGAGATGAGAAAAATGCTAGTTTTTCTTTAGCTGTTATGTACTTGACCTCAGATAATATAGAAAATACTCCTCTTTAGTCCAAACATCCTTAATACACTCTGCTATGTGTAAGGAGACAAAAGCCCCATGACAAACAAACTTGTACGGTTACTGACTTTTTGTCACTGAGAATGCATAGAGAAAAGGGCAGCTGCCCTTCTAAGAATTGAACAGCTACTTTAAGCAAGCACAACACAGCAGAGAATTACAAAGAACTAGAGTACTAAATAGGCACTTGCAAGACAACCTGTTTGCACTGATCAAAAGCACCAAATAAAAGTTAATTCAGGACAAAAGGTACGTAGCAGGGCTTAGGGATGCAGAGGACATTCACCCTTTCACTGGCCTGTCAAGCTGTGAGTAAGGACACACTGTGTCCTCTCACATGCCTGCAACGTGCACGTCAGCCCTGCTCCTTCTGTCACTGAGAAGTGCCATGCCAAAGGCTGACCTCAAGAGAGACAGGAATTCCAAGCCACAGCTGGCCCTGATGGAACTATTTCATCTTCAAAATTTTGTAAGCAAGATGGGAGAGACAGCAAGAGGAGAAACACCTTTTGGTCCTACTTTTCCCTCAACTACCTCAAAGCAACCAAATATTCCTAATATATTTATAGACTACAAAAGGTGCTTGGAATTGGATGCCTCATTACATACCCAAAAATGCATCTTCCCTCATGCAAAATTTCACTGTGTTTTAAAGTACTTTTGAGACAAAGAGTCTGCTGCTGATGCACTAAAATGGGAGCTATTCACTGGAATGAAACAAACACTAACTTGAAAATTTTGAAGTTTTGGGGAAGAATCATTCTGTATCTTTGACATACGAGTTGTAGATATCTTTTCAAGAATAAAACAGCAATTTGATCAAAACCGCTAAAAAAGTCTGATATAATTATAGAAGTCCAATTAAAAGTAACTATTTTCACGTGTCTGGTCAAAAACATAGGGGCTGAGTGGAAAATAAAAATCAGATGTTCAGTTAGCAAGAGTCCAATATTTCATTATTGAAGTACAAGTTAAAATAACTACTTTAGTAAAACAAAAAGAAATCAGCATGGTTTCCAGGAAAAAAAAACCAAAAAAAAACCTCCCGTGCTTTTCTATTAATGTAACTTTTTAAGAAAAAAAAAGTCATATTTGTAACATTATATTCAGTAAAAACTGATCAAACAATTTAACTAGGGACATTTTAGAAGTGTGAAGTTTCAAGTAAGGATCATTTTGCCTCCTTGTTATTTAGACTAAGACATATCATACACGATCAATATATCCTTCAGCCAAATGTTTGAAATTACAGACTGATTATAATGACTAGAAAGAACAGAATGCCTTGGAGCTACATGAAACACACCAGCTCTCAATCCACAACACTGCACAGACTGGAGAGTACAAAAAAAATTAGCAACTTGCCCAGATTAATCAGAGTAGCAAGGTTGTGAATAGCAGAGTATTTTGAATCAAGTACAGTTCAACGTTTACGAGTGCTGAGCGCAGTCGATTTAACAAGAGGAAAAACAGACTGTAAAAATATTCTCTCTGACGTTTCCAACTAAGTCATGACATATTATTTGAGTTACTTTTTTGAAAGCAATTGTGGTTGGTGCAAATTGCTATTTTTAAACATTTTTTTCCCTCTTCCTGTTTTTTCACCTACATATTGTCATACAATATTATACATTAGTGGGGTATTTCCTAGCAGTAACAAAAATTTAATTTTAAATAAATTAAAGAGAGACATATTAGTGTTTAAAGAAAGAACATAGAATGACCAAATTTTATTTTTAGAAGTAATTCCATGTGACATTTTAGTAATTAGATAATTTGAACTTCTCACTCCTAACGTTATGTATTGATAATTTTACATTTTAAAAATCAAAATCTAGAATTGCCTGTGTAATTTTTAAAAGGTGTAAGTACAAAGCCGATACAGAAATGAAAGCTGATTTCTTCCTCAAAAATCAATGGAGTTCGGTTTTCACAAATAAAGATTTTTCCTTCTCCCTGGAATTCATCAGTTTTCTACTCAGAAGACTCTGGTTAATGAAAGCATTTCTTTTGACCAAGCTGAAGTCACACATTCTAGCTTTGGATTGGCCTGACATGGATTTTGTGCCTGTACATATTGTTACAATACCATGTGGACCTTCCAATGCTCTATGTATACACTGTACTTTGGTTCTAGGCTACATCTGCAAGTATCTGAGTAAAAAAAGTGGGATACTCATGAAGAAGGATGTTTTTCCATGCTATGAGATATAAAAATAAGAATATTCCCGTCTTCAGATTTGCATTGTATTATGAAATAAGTAGACTAGAAGGGGACTGATTACATGAGGTATCCAACCAGTACTCCTGTGAGACCCTACCTCCATCAAGTTACATCCCAACATTTAATTACAGGTATGTCTGGATAATACTCTATCATTTTCTTCTGAACTGAAAGAAGCAATGGAGAACTTTACCTCAGCACTTGTGTCACCTGAAAACAGGTTTAATAGAAAAGACAATGCTCCACTGCACCTTTATTGTAGTGCTCAAGAAGAAAAAACCCAGCATATTAATAAAATGCTGAAATATATTTGTCTTCTATATTAAAGCTAACTGAACACAAAAATTGAATGGGTACACAATAGTGAGAAGGTTCTCAGGACTAATACGAACTGACTGTCCAATTATATTACTTAACAGCAAGAGCCACAAACAGAACACAGGAAAGCAGTTGTAAGATAGCATTATTGTAATATGCTCCAATTTCCTTACAAAAACACAAAAAAAGGATAGACTACACTGTAGAACTTCCAAGCTTTTGACTTTAAATATATCTTGTTCTGTACAAAATCCTGTGTCATTCAGAATCTGAAGATACTTGCTATGACAGCAACATCTTTATTTAAAAAATAAACAGGCATTTTACTGGAAGACTAACAGCAGTCTGCAACTTGAAATGACAAGACTTCCCAAACCATATTCTGGAACTTAGGAAGGTTGATCATATTTAAAATTACATAAAATGGATTTGGTTGTTTGTTTTTTAGCCACAGCAAGTAAGAGATGATGGTGTGAATCCTGGACAAAGCTCCATGTTCCGAAAGCCCAGAAAGCCTGACAAGATTAGGGGCAGAACAGTGACAGAACACATTTTTAACCCTAGCACTTTCCCTAGAATCTGTCATCTCCTGTGATAAATAGCTCTGACCACACTTCTCCTGTAGTAATAGAAGCAAAACCAGACAGTACCTGCTCCCACTGCCAAATGCCTGTGAGCAAGATCTGCCATAATTTATCCTCTCTTCCTATACAAACATGCTATGTTCAATTAACATTAGAACTGCTCCCATTTAATCAATACCATTTACATTTCCTTTGTAAAACGCACATTAAAATTCATGGAAAGCATATCAAGTTGTGTTAGTTAATTTCTTTCCTTTTCATATTTTTCTCTCAGCACCAGAGTGTCACTGCTATTATCTAACATTAATTAGCACTTTTCTTTTATAGATAAAGTTAACTTACTTTATACTAGGGATAATGGAGCCAGCTGGAAGAGGGGGTGAAAGCCGTGGAGGGACATCATATTCTTCATTCATCAGGTGACCATTTGAAAAAACCTAAAAATCACACAAGTATTACAATGGGTATCTCCTTCTATCACCATGGATATTCATCAACTAGGCATTACAAAATAGACCTTAAGAAGCCTGTGGGTAAAGGCTTTCCCAGGAGTTCACACCACAGAGCTGAAGTGACTCTCATGCCTGTTTCAGCTCACCCCATTTTGGAGCTGTAGAATATGTTAAAACTTCACCAAAAGAAGGAGTTTCACATGATAGTTATTAGACAGACACTCAGTTACTGCTGAACTGCCTGGGAGAAAATTAAGATTTCAAGATTGCAAAGTGAGAGAGATGAAGTGTAATGGGAAAATGCTAAACATATTAATTATTAAAACTGTGATACAGTGCTTGCCAGAATTCATCCCCTACCCCCAGGATTGTCCTCCCAATTCTTGGTTTCTATAAATAACGGAAGTTTATATTACAATTGATATATGAATCAGGGAAGAAAATTCTTCATGTTTCCCCATGAATGTGAATACAGCCTGAAATGGTAATTCAGGGTTGCTTCCTTCAATCAAATGGTTTAGATCTACAACCTGAAGGTGACAGTTCAAACAGTACTTGGTTAAAGGTATGCACATGTAACTTCTCCAGACTACAACAGCACTTCCACACTGACTGGGTATTCTAATTTGAGAAGTATTCATTCTATCAGCTTCAGTACTGTGCCAGACCACAACAAGAATGCTACATGAAGGAACAACTGAAGACATAAACCCAGTACTCTTTTAAAAGCAGAAGAAAACCTGCAGCATTTAAAGTAACAGCCTAGTTCTAAGTAAAATTTTGGTGCTTTGCCTCAATGATGATAAAAGCATTATATAATGATGATTTAATTATATATAACATCATAGATGACTTAAGTACCTTTCATCATATATGTCAACACCCCTTATCAATACTAACTGAATTTCAGTAACGTACTTTCAAAATAACCAAAAGCTCCATATATATACACACACACACACAAAATAAAAGTAACTGGAGATAGAAAGGTTAAATAGCTTGTGGTCTTGGGAAAAGCAAATAGATGGAAAAAAAATTATTTCTAACTGCCATGACTTAACCACAAATCCACCCGTCTTAGCACAAGCTACATAGTCTTGCACAAGCTCTGTAGTCTTCAAGCAAAAAAAGAGCAGCAGCTTTGAGTTAATAACCTCTATGAATAAATTACTGAGCTGCTTTGATAAAACTGATTAGAGCAGAACTAGGAATTTTTTCTTAGGACATCACCATTTGATCTCTTTCCAAAGATAAGCCTGACCAGCTGTAAATGGCTTTGCAAGTGCCTGAAGCTGCTAAAGGCCAAAATTCACCTCACCTACAACAGAGAGAACTGGAATATCTACTATTCCATCAGCAAATGCATACACAGTCTTGGCATATGACACTTCCAAAGTGGACTTGAGATGCTATACTATTACAGCATACAGTGATACACTGTGAAAATTGTAACTCAATTACTGTTGCTTTACAAATTACAGTATTTAACAAATCATTTCTTTATGAGCAGCTTATGAACAGAAAAGATTCAGAAACCACAAATCATCACTGCCTAATATCAACAGTGTGTTAGCCAATGCCAGACAATGCTGCAGTAGTGTGTCAAATTAGGATTCAACACCCAGTTCATGTGAAATACCTTGGCACCTTCTGCAGGCAGCTCGTGACGTCTGTGTTTCCTCATAAATCCCTGCTCAGAACTCACGCGGCCGTGCCTTCCGTTTACGTTCGAAATGGCCGTCAGTCCCGGCTTGGGGGAAGCATCGCCCCCGCCCTGGCAGCCCACCAGCTGACCTGTCCCAAACACGTCCCTGGGACACCATCCCTCGAGGGGCATGGGCTGGTCCCTGGCAGGGACGCTCTCGGGGTGGTGCAGGTGCCTGCTGATCCGGTTGTCCGGCGGGATGGGGGGAGGCCTCTCCGGCGGCGGGGGCGGAGGGTCTCGCAGGGGAGGTGGTGGCGCTGGCAAAGGTTTGTCTTGTTTCCTCACCATACAGGGAGAAGACTAAACAACACAGGAAGTGACAAAAAAGCAAAGTTACACGGAGGCATGAATGTTGCTCATGACCAAGCATGGCTTTATCGTTTCTCACTGAGCTGCTTTCTTGGCACCACGACAGTACCTGCCAGCAGGCTAAATGCAGACCTTGCCTGCCTTCTGCAGACTACCTGGCCCTTTTCAGAAAGCATGCCCCATTTCTGCTGTTGCAGGAGTAACCCAAGAAAGGAGTGGAAAGCAGAAAAGACAGCTAACTCTGGTAGGTTTATTTGACCCATAGTTTTTTTCCAGTATCCCTTGCTTTGATCATTTGAATCACTTATTCATCTACTGAAATGAGTTCTGTGGAGTGCTTGGAAAAAGCAGACTTCCTGATGCAGAAAAAAACCCCAAACAAAATAAAATCCACATCTCAGAGGAATGACTTGGTGACAGCAAATGTGCACAAAAAGCAATGATTAGAGAGCAAGGGGAAGAAGAAACAATTACTTCATTTTTAATTATATACCTAGGGATGACTCCAATCTTTACATGACATGCACTGTTAGGCCGCTGAATCTGTTTGAACTACAGTTCAGTTTTTCAGCTAACAACCTAATTAGTTTGTAGTTTTACTTGCAATTAGCTTATCTGCAAGAAACATTTGTCAGAATACTTACTTTCTAAGAATTGAATTATATCATAAATGGTTAAATGTGATCTAAAATTATGTATGCTAATACTAAAAAGCTGAAACCCGGGTTATCAGGAAAAAAACTTGTAGCTGCACAAATCTGAGCACAAATCCGACAAAACCAAAATATTTTCATTATGACTGAATTACAAATGGCAATTTACAAAGTAACAGTTGGCCAGGTCCTTACAAATGTTTTATCTCCAGCTACCATAAGAAATACAGGAAAGATTATTTCCCTGGGAATGTATAATTTTCTTGGACTTTGGTAAACCTGCATATTATCACCACTGAAAGAAATGGAGGTCACAGAAGTTTTACAGTAAGAACAGCATTTGCTCTCACTTCACTGGCTAGCCCAGCACTCTTCTTCAAGCAGCATCTCAACACGTGACTTGAACTGAAAATAAAGTTATTCCACCTACAGGTCTATGCACATAAAAAGGAAGTAAACCAAATAAAGAAGTGTTTAACTCACCTGCTGGTCAAGAAAAATAGTTATTTTCACTGTCAACACAGGAAAATAATACCCTGATCCAGATTTTTCATTATACTTTATAGTTATAAATTATAGTTTTTAACTTGAGAAAAATAGAAAAGTTATTGTTTCAGGGTTTTTTTCCCCTGAAGGAGTAGTTTTGGCAGGACTAGATTTTCTTTTTTTTCTTAAATATAAATTTTTTGAAGTATGAAATTATTCTTTGTTGCCCCCATCCTTTTTCCCTTGCACCCTACGAAGTTTTTGGTTTTTTTTTTTCCAGGAAAAGTTTCACATAAAAAAAGCATTTTCAAAAAATTAAAGCAGCATTAATAACATCCCTGGTCTACTTTTTTTTTTTAAAAGCCATGAACTCTGCAAAAAACCCTATTGTAAAACTAATTTTTAATGGATGTGGCTTTTTTTTTCGTGTATATCCTCAATGTGTTAAATTCCTCTGCATAATTCAGGAAGTTAAGAAAGAAGATTAAAGAAACTATACAAACTTCTATTTTTTCTTCTAAATTATAAACCACTAAAATCTTAAAAAGATACTGATTTTCAACCTTAAAGTAAAAACCTGACAAAAGAAACAAGGTACTTCAAACTGAATTATTATGAGAACATAGGTTTGAAGTCACTTCTTGAATTTGAATTAATCATATAAAAATGAAAAATTTAAATCTAACTCGCTCTCTCTATACAGCAATTACAATAAAACAATCAACCTGTAATAGAGAGCAACAAGCAGTATTTGTTCTCTTTCATGCTTATCCACTCAAAAAAATCATTGAATCTTTAGTATCACTAGTTTTACAAAACATAGCATACAATCTTGTTGGCTATAGTCATTATTATTTCCCTTGAAATTTGAGTCCTATTATATGCCATTTAAGGTTATGAAAGCAGTGTATCCGCACATATTTTTCTTGTAAGAACACTGTGGAAATCGAACATAAATCATCATGAAAGGAAAACATATAATTTTAATGAGATAATGACCTTTAAATCTATTTTCAGGAAACTTTAGCTTCGATTTATTTTCATTAATCAGAGTTTGTTACAGAACTGATCCATTACTGCAATGTCTTTAAAATTCTGACCATAACCAAGTACCATATAGTCATCAGGCAAACTGAAGTCATATTTGACCAACACATGCAGTCAGAAACATTTAACTACATAAGGTATTACGGAAAGAGAAGAGACTTCATTGATATGGATCTAATCTAAAGTTTCCTTAAACTAGAAGGAATTCAGGTTCTTTTGGCCAGAGCAAAACCATGCAAAAAACAAAATCCATGGAAAGCTTTGAAACAGTCCACCATATAAAACAGACAAGAAAGCTCACCTTGGAAACAAGCAAATACAATTTCTCAAAATTCTTATATCTGGAAATAATGGTTCAGTAAGATTTACCTTTGGTGACCCGGTTGGGCTGGCACATGGTGACCGCGCTACTCCCTTCTGAATCAGATCCAGACGGGGAGGTACAGGGGGAAGACTAAGATGTGGGATTTGCAGGGGGTCTGGAAGGGGTTTTCTTCTTTGTGCAAGAGGGGAAGATCCTGGGGAAGTCACTGGTGAATTCTGCCTCTCATTGCACTTCAAGACAGAAAAAAAATTACCTTTTACCTGATGATGAAGTACACAACTTCCATTCCACAACTAAAACATTTGATACTAATCAGATACTTACTAATAGTCAATTATAATAGTCATTTTTCATAATGGACATCTGGACAGTAGAGCTCATCTTATAGTTACTGAAAAAGAAGTCTACAAGTCATTCTACCTCAAAATGAAGACCCATGTTAACTTGTGATGAAAATAAAAGAATGTATATTCCAGCAACTTATATAAAAACCTAACAATCACTGCCAAACATAAGGAAAAAAATCATAAATTCTACTGTAGCACTGCTACCCTTGATAACCTTTTTATTTATAGAGAATACTCAATGTAAAGTTCTACAAATTACTTTTAAAAGCTGGACACCCATGATATTGCCTGTTAACTACAGCCCTTTTTCAAATCATAATTCCATACAAAATAGAATGTATATCTACTGAAAACTTACCAATCAAAATCACCAGCAAGTCAGTAGGGAAAGAAGTGAAATCACCAAAAAAATGAGGAAGTAATTACAAAAATTACAAAAATTTTAGAACAATTTTATCATTTAAGCAAATACTGAACTAACAACACAAACATTTAACATCCCCCTCCAGTGACAAATTATGATTTCTTTTTTCCTTAACCTGTCCTTTTAAATTCATCAGAACCAAAGATTTCAACCCTCAATATAGGGCTCCACCCAATTTTGTAACTACTCCCTGCCCCTCATCTTGCTCAGTTTTAACAAGCACAGCTCAGGCGTTTGCATAGATCAGTTCAAGTTATTTCCATGAACTCACTGTATGAGTGTCAGTGCATTGTAATAAACCCGGATGTTTGTGCTGTTCTGTGCTTTCCCTGAGAGTAGACAAGTTGCTGGAAGACATCACATCACAGCTTGCCTAGAGGGGCAAAAATGCACCCATCTTTAGGCTTAACCTCCGTGATAAAAACCTCCCCCTCTCTTCCATAAGCTTTTTCTCACAAATGCTGAACATCCCATAGTAACTGGGATGAGACTAGAAAGTTCTTTAACAAGGTAAACAAGTAAGCAATGTTACCTTTCTTTATTTACATAGTGATTATATTAAAGAAACTGGAAACTTCATAAAATCAAAAGCAGATTGAGGAAGAGGATCTAGTGCACTGACTCCTTATCAATGCTCTGTACTACAGCTTAGCTTAACATCCTGTTCTATACAACAGGGATTGCTACCACATTTCCTTCAAAAATAGGAGCCACCACAGTATTACTGTCAACAGTGCATGAAAATGCAGGAGAGGGGTGAGGAGGTGGTGAAAGCTAGAAGGGTAACATGCAACTCCATCAGCATGATTTTTTGTTGCTATTTAGAGTCTTCCTCACTTTGTCTACATGTGTAAGCTCCGTGTCACAACTAAACATTCAAATTCAAGAGACAGAGCAATTTAAGATTTGTAGTCTTCATGGCTACCAGAAGATTCCCAGTTTCTCTCTTCAATGAAGAGGTGGTCTCAATATGTGTATTAAATGCCTTGAATAAAGTCCTTAAATTTTCTTTGTTCCCTTTAATTGGGGAATAACCCTGTCATTGACTAGGAGACCATAAAGGTAAGCACTTAAATTATCGAAGCATTTAGTCTCTCAACATTAAGGAAAGTTGAATAACTAAGCAATATATGTATCTTGCAAGCATGCCTGAGCAACCATAATTATAGAATAATGATAAACTGATTGTCAATTCATTTTCCTTATCAGGAGGCATCTATCAGTTAAACAGCATAATAAACATTGTATCATTTAATAGCATTTGTTTTCAAAGTTTAGTTGTAACTCCATGAAGCATTCCTGAAAGCCAAGAAGCATGCAATACAGTCTACTCAAAGGATTGACTTCAGCAGACACAAAATGAATTTATTTCCCAAATTATCTGAAATAGAACCAAATAAGCAGGTCACACCTCCAAAAAGATGCAATTATTTAAAAGAAATGAAATTGCTGTAGTTAATTCACAGCATTTTATGGTGTTGCACAACATAATGCATTTCAGTCAGCAGGGAATTGTTCCAGAAGAACAATCATATGTCATAGGAGTAGGAAACAAAGAGTAAGAAAGATAGGAAATACTGAAAACCAATTACTGGACAGGAAACATTTGTTTGGAATTTAAGATGTTCTAATTGTCGCATCATCACACTAATTAACACAATTTCCTGAGAGAGCAACCTGACAGTCTCAAATGAGAGAAGGCATGGAGCTGTACAAATCCCAGCTAAATGAACAGCACTGTAGTGATATCATTTTAAGAATATCCATCCCTGTTTCCATCTGGCAACTTTCTCTTACACAGTTCTGCCCTAAAGAATCATCAGGCAAAATGATGCCCTCTTCCCTCAGTGTGACCACTGGTCCCATCCATGTCAGACTTCTTTTCTCCTGCTGCAACAACACTCTAGCTTTCACAGAGCCAAAAAATCACAGAATATTCACATTTAAAACCCATTCACTTAAAAGTTCAAGATCCTTAAACCCTGACATGCTTTTAAACCCAATGAAGAAAACAATTTGAATTATGTGATAGACTTCTAGTTCCATATATGCTTGGCATTTGGCTACCCCTATCACATTCCATGGACAGTAAACCACAACTAACAAAACAAAATGGAAGATTTTCACAGTAGTAAATGCGTGAAAGGACTTGAATTTAGCCTTACATCCATGCCTTGTTATGTCTTGTTTCAAAATTGCAAAGTAATCTTTCAGCCCCCAGGACTACTATGCTATACTACAGCCAAAATGCTAACAGAACATGCTGAGATTTCAAAAAGGGAATTGATTATGGCCAATAGGTTAAAGGCTAACTTAACAGGCACAATAAAAGAAAAGGAAAAAAAAAAAAAAAAAAAAAGGAAAATAGCTGCAAGCTGCTTGGTGCTGAAATAAGAGCAAAAGCTTTGCTGGGACAAACTAATAATTCCTTGTTTGGATCCACTGATACTAAATATAAAATAAAACCAAGTATTCCACAATTCCACAGCAACAAACCGGTTTACCTCAGCATTCAGTATCAGATTTCCATCATATTCCCACTATGAAAATCCCATATTTTTCAGTCCACCCCCATCCAACCTGTCTAGCTGCATCATTTGATGTGTGTTGACAGCTCGGCCAACAAGATGGCTGCATCTCATGTGGATACCAGGGCACTGACAGATGTACTAGTATCTACTCTTTTTGGCTCACTCTCCTAAAATTTCTCCGTTTGTCACCTACTGGAGATTTCTGTGTGTTTTCTGTATGCTGGGAAAAAATGTGCAATGAGAGAGCAGAGTGACAAAAAGCTAAACAAGCAAGCGATTAAGGCACAAACTAACTCAAATGAACTGGCAGTGACAGAAGACAGACCTTCAGTGTACAAAGGGGCTCTGCTGCACCATACAGAGACCTGTGCAATAAAGATGTAATTAAGGAGAAGAACACAGACTCCTTTGTAACAACATGGACTTCATCTGGTTGGCGTGACTGCTGCCAAGGGAAAAGCAGCTGTGACTGACTTTGCAGTTGTACTGCAGAAATAAAACACTTGTGTTATTCCATCAGATGTATTTATTACTGGGATATACTGGTATCAGTGTGCCCCAAGCAGTTGCGAATTCAAGAAAAAGCCTGCTTCCAAAGCCCGATTACAATTTCTAGTCAAGGCTTCTTCTGATGGAAATACTAACAGTCAGCCTATTGAAACAAGAGTTTTAACTTCAAATACTTTTCTGCCAGATAGGCACATTTGAAAAGCATACTCAACATAAATCTTTACAATTGACTCACTGAGGAATATTATCCTGCCTGTTAATGTCCTTGGAGCAAACTCAAACTGCTGAGGCATCTAAGATGATCCAAGCAGACCTACAACAGAAGTAGTTCTCTAAAGTTTCTTTATTTATAATCAGGTAAAAGTAACTCACGTATTTGTTACTTCTTGTTAAGATAAGCTGTGACCTAGGCAGACCAGCATTATGTGGACTTAAAAACTTATATGAGGATATGAATTTACGTCACTTAACACTGGTGACTATAAACATGTTTTTAAAAAGACAGATTTATTCCCTATTTGATCTTTGCTGACCCAAGAAAATGTATGTGAAGTAGAGAGAGGGAGTTAGGTCTGTGAGAGTCAGCAGCACACTGCCAAGGGAATCAGTAATTAGAGGAGGCACACTCCCTCCCAGTATTTATACCCTTCAAATACTAGTAACTGATCAGTTAAGTAAGTTACTCCTGTTGAGTGACATGATCTCAATAAATTCCCACCAACCAGGTGCTCCAAGGAAGTGACATGTATGTATGGGTTCAGGTACTGCTGAAGGGAATATCTGGATACATATTTCAAGTCTTATTTTACATATTTTTATATTTTATATAATGAAATAAAAAACATTATTACTATGTAATACATACCTTCTTCCATTACCAGAAAAAAGTCAGCTTAATAATATGGAAAGGAGTTAAAACAGTCTCCTCCCATATTTTGAGAGCCAAGGTCTTTTGTAGTGATTTACCAAGTCTGACCTAACTCACCTGCTGGAAGAAACCTAGTCATGGCAAACTGTGTCTTTCAGCCTTGACAATTTCCTATCATTATTTTAAAGTACAGCATGAATCAATCAACCAGGTTTTTGTGTGTTTAGATATCTAGGAAATTAATTTCAGAGAAGACAGTAACTCTCCAGATGGGGTAACTTCATCTACTTTTAGACTAAAGTGTTTATAGACAATTTTAATTCACTTTCAGGTACTGAAAACCTCCTAATCTCCTATACTGGTAGAGCCCTCCTCTATGTTTTCATGGGATATTATTTGAATCAAACAATTACCTTAGCACTTATCAATTCAAAATTACTTTCTCTTAGCAAGAACTCCTGCACTATCCATTTGCCTTATTTCCCTTCTTTTTAAAAGAAGATTATCAAATTATGTCTTGTACCAAGGAAAAGCGACAGAGAACTCCTCCTTCATTAGGACAATTAAATATAAAACATTATGGAATAGCTAACATACTCTACTAGAGATTCAGATGTCCTCTTTAAAAACAATACAAAAGAAAAAAAAAGCTGGTTTTAGTATTTACCTGAGCCTGTAATCTGCACTTTTTTAATGTGCATTTCATAATGTTGTGCTTCACTAGAAGAAAAGGTATAGAGCTAAGAAAAGGAAAATTTTGGGCAATAACTGCATTAGCTAATCTGATACCACTGGGCTGGAAATTTCTCCGCAAGGAAACAATTAACAGAGGCTTTTGGCACCACTCTCCATCTTTCTTTTATTAAGAAATATCTGAAGACAATTTGGAAATAAAAAAAAAAAATAAGCTGCTTGATGAGGCAGATAAACAGCCTAACTGCAGTGGATTTCTCTAAAGCCTGTTAGAGGTGATCTGCTGCTACTGCTGACTCATACATAACACCTAGCAAGAATTATTCATTTTTCTTAATGTGCATCCACTTATTAATGTCTTTTAAGAATGACTAAGGAGCTTCATGATTATTCTTTTCCTTAAAGCAATTTCAAGTCTGAGGTCTTTCAGAGACTTAATTCAGATAACTCTTAGAGTTTCTGAGAACAGTTCAGGGTAACAGTGATAAACTGCAGAACTGGTATTTTTTCTGATATCTGATTGAGTATTTCCACAACACGTTGTGAAGCCCTACAGTCACCTCATCAGAACTTCATGTCCCTGAAACTCTCCTCTTCTAACAAGTTTAACATCCCAGCTCAGTACTAGCCAGATTTTTCTTATAATGGTCAGCCAGGTGATTTGACACAAATACAGTCCATTAGATTTTCAAGGATTAACAGATTTATGTTGAGGAAGCTTACCACAGCCCATGCAATAAAGTAAGAATTGAAGAAGTTATTCACTGAGATTACAAAGTAACAAGAGTACCAGCAGGTTGGCTGCAAGAGTTAAATTATTGTCTTTGCCATGTAACCTCCATCATTTCAACAAACTATGTTACTACAACATAGTTTGCTATGCAGTACCCTGTTCATAAGAACAGCATCAATGACAAACAAAAGAAAATCCCAAAAAGAGTAAAGTTCTACACAATGTCGTAGAGAAAAATATAATTTCTTTCTGCAGGCTCCAAAGATACACTGATTAGCAGGAAAAATAACGATTAAAGAAATAGGCAAGTCTGATGAAGACATTGCTAACAAGAAGTATAAATAAACAATGCCATATTACACACAGGTGGTATGGTTAAGACCATCACTGCAAAACCAGTGGTAACAATTTTAAGAAAACAGCAGCTAAACATCACCAAATGATGCAATATTTCAACAATTTCAAGTAAAGAGGCTGGCAGGGTGAAGATTTCTTTCACTGAACAATGAAATCAATGAAACAAAAATAGCAAGGCACCTAAACACTCAAGCTCTTGGTGGCTACCGAAAAGATGACTTCTTATAGTAAACCTATTGTTCCTTCTTTTGATAAAGGCATAATGCATTTTTGCCTTATCATGGAAGTGATAGCATTATAAAAGCCCATCAATTCAAGGCTATCTCACCGAGGTCATGCTGCAGACTGCAATTTAAGTCCAGGCAGGAAGGATAAACTGCTCCCAGGGGTAGCCCATGTTGTATTACGTACACAACATAAGAATGATTCATAAGCCTTAAGAGGTTAGGAAGGACATCAGAAGCATGTATATTAACTGACAGATACTCTCAGATATGAGGGTGAAGAACGCTTTTTTTCTTAAGAAATACGATGATAAGGAAATGGGAAAGTAAGATGTTACAGAATTAATTCTAAGGCAATGATTCAATCTAGATGACCTTAGTATAAGGTAAAATCTAGTAAATGCTCTGTCAAAATCAGTGTTGCATGGCCTCTGACAATATCTATCCCAGGCTAAAATACAGTAGTAAAAACTACCACTACAAAATAAACTTTTTTCAGTGACAGTGCTTATTTATCAGTAATAAAATCTCCTGCAATGAAAGATCCCAGAATTTAACACAGAGCACTTTCAGCTCAAAAAACATCCCAAAACACAAAGTCACTATGGACAATCTCAAAAACACTTTTCCCACTAAGAGTACCTAATACTAAAAATTACAGGAAAAAAAAAAATCATAGACAACTCACATGAAACGTAACTAAAAGCTACATGTGTACAATATGAATTAGGTGTCAAGTCACTTCTGTAAAGTAATAATATTGAAAACTGTTTAAAAACTCAAGTTTAATCCTAAAGCACTCTATACATGTGTACACACATGTGCAGAAAACAAATGTATATGGGAATTTTTTTGTTCTTTACAAATAAAAGCTTGGGGAATTGTCCATACAGAATAGTTTGGGTAAGAGTTTCACCTGGTGCAAATTCATGCTTTGCCCATTACAAAACAAGCTATCTCAGTTCACATCAGCTGAGAATCTGGAATATTTTTTTTCTCCAATCCAACTTCAGTTTTAATGCTGTAGTATTGATGCATTTTGTTTTTTCAACCCAACAACTGTTGAGAGAAATGCTGAGAGCTGAAGCATGAAGTGCAACCTCTCATTGTTTAAAGTTACAGGCAGCTTTGTTTACAAACATTCTGGGTTTAGCTGTGGTACAGCGTTTGAAAAGTTACCTTTCGGACTGAAGCCAAACGATTCATCATTAGAGACTCTTCTCTATCATCATCGTCATCCAAGTCCAACATGGGCATACTAAAGCTATCCATAATACTGCAGCACCTGGAGTTCTCATCCCTGGGATCAAAGGGATCCACAATGATTGGTTCAGTTCCCTTGATCTCACAGCGGCAGAAAGGGCAGCCTTGGCCATCCGATTCCTACAGCAAGACAAAAAAGTAGATAAATATAAAAAAAAAAAAAAGAAAAAAAACCAGCAATAATTTTAAAAGTAGGACTTGTACCTTTTGCACAGAAACATTCGTAACTGGTCTCTAAAAGCTTGTAAAGAAGTACTGGAGTAAGCAGGAAACAGATTAACAAATATTTAACTATAGTAAATCTTAAAATGACAGCACTTTTAAAGCTGTCTCTCTTCAACAGATTAAGTTTCACTTAAATTACTAATGAAAATGTAACTTACCTCTACAAAGCACTAAAACAGTCTTAATATTACAGGTCAGGAAGCAACATGTTTCCTTTCAGGCTTACAATTTTGCTATTTCTTCAAGAGAAAGAAGGTGAGGTGTGTAGACAGATATAATGCATTATATTCTGTATCTTTTATATTAACGATAAAGGGTTTCTTTGTCATGTGAAGTTAGGAAATGCAGGCAAGTTTTATGGCATGCAGCTCTTCTTAGAAAAACATATTCAATCCACCACAGCTGCAGCATTACTAGCATTCAGAACACCTAAAGCTACAAACAGCTTAAGTTTACATAAAAAATCAGGACTTAACTACATTTTTAATACATTTTATAAGACACGGAATTCTTTTCACATGTTACCAGAAACAAGAACTACTTGAATTTTACTTTTTAAGTGGTATGTGTTCAATGATTTTCAAGCAGCCATATTAAATTCCTTTTACTTATTTCAGATACGTATTTTTTTCTCATGAGAAATAAACAAGAAGCCTTTAGATTCAGACTACTAAGGAACAAAAACCAGAGAAAAGTCTTTCAAGCACTTACGAAGAAATATTTCCATCAAGAAGCATAACATAGATTTGAATTATAAAAAAAAACCAAAAAAATCTACCACCAAACAAATAAAACCACAAATAAACCCACACCCAGAAGAACCATGAAGCTTTGAGATTTCAAGCTAATTCAAAGTGATATCAGAATCACATTGTGTTGTAACTGCAGTCAGGTAGACAGACAGCTTAAGTGACATGAACACCAAAATTAAGTCTAAACAACTTACCTATACTGAAGTACAACCAAGCAAGCACAGGTTTTTGATTTCTCAGATGTAAAAACAACTTAAATTTTTTCTAGCTTTTTTTTATCTTGACACTTGCCAGTCTTACTAAACTGACAGACGATTAAGAGTTTTTGGACGAGCTGCATCACAAGGCCAGGTAAGTATAAATGATGTCTCTTGACATCATTTGCAGGATTGGTAGTGGATTTTCATTTTGTATGGAAAGACATATGTACTCTACTTCCAGCACCATAAGTACAACTAATTAGTAAACATTACTACCTCAAAAACCATCTTCAAATGACATGGTCCTACTGAAGTACCCACTGTCAAGTGAACAGAAGTCCTCCCTCACTCTACGCAATTCCTTACAGCTTCATTTTCTAAAAAAACCCTTATCAACGAGGCACAGAGCTTTTACTTTTCAGGGCTTTCTTGTACCTATGTTGTCAAATAGTTCTGCACTAGCAGTTTCCATCCTTTCTTTTAAAAAGCCTTAGTAACCAAACACATCAGCAGACTCGTATTCAATAGTATGAATATATATCCAAGATGTCTGTATTAATACACACACTTATCCATGCTCTCAGAAAGGTTATTTAGAACATTATGAGCCTTACGATACAGCCTATATGCCCATATGCTTTTAGAAAACATGTAATTTTCAGACAACAGACTTCTGTGGTGTAAATTTTACTCCTGTTGTGTAACAAAAAAAGGAAACAAGTAAACCAAGTCTTATTTGAGCAACTGAGCTCCAGAAAGGTGAACAGCTCAATCATCCTTAGTATTCTATGCAGATCTGATGCTGCTTACTCAATTTTTTTCTGCTTAGTGGAAACATCTGTACTGGATCTCTTGAGGCATGCCTAATGAGCCATTATGCTGCCAATTAAACAACCCACCAGAAGCTCACAACAGCTGATGCTGTTACAATGTAATATTTCTTCATTGCCTAGCTAATTATACAAAAGTTAAATTTGTAATGAAGTCTGAAATGTACCTGACCAATTACAGCTGGTAGCAATGTTCTGATGAAGCCTGGTGCTTTCAAACACGTCAGTTCTCTGAGCCTAAAATGCTTTGTCATCATCTTCCTGAATCCCTATCCCTCAGCCAAGTACTGGGGACCTCAGCTTCTCAAGCCTCCAGAGTCAGAGCACATCACTGCCCCAAGATTGGAACATGCTCCTACCATGACCCGACAACCAAAAGTACAAAGATTTCAGTCAGGGCTTCTGCTTAGCCCTGTCAGCTGAGCCAAAAAACAAATGAACAAGCAAACAAAATCAACAAACTACAGACCTCCCAGAATTTTTCAGAATTTTTTAAATCAATGATTTATGCAGTCAGACCTCTATGTCTGTCATTCAGAATGAAACTTGAAAGAATAGAGAAAGGGTACTCCTGAAATGAGAAACATTGTTCCATCTCAGCAGCTGCTTAGTAGTGAAATAAATATCCTTACGTGAGTACACCTCAAATGGAATTTCCTCAGAATTTCTGATCTATGGCCAGTTTGAAAGATTTGTGCTTGGAACATCAAACTCAGATTTCACAAAGAACACAAAATTGGAAACTGAGAGTACTTCTTTTTCAAGAAAGCTTTATTGCTAATGGAAGAAAAACTCAAATTATACTTCTGATATATCACATTGGTTTGCCACTGAGACTTTCTTAATTAGGTAGAAAATGTCCTAATTAGAAAAGGAAAATTATGACATGAAATGAAGACATACCACAAATATAAGAATGAAAACACATTAATGGAGGTGAACTCATTTAAAAGCAGGTCCAAAATGGACTAGACTCAAGGATTCTTTTTACTCTTCTCACTACATTTGTAAGCAAAGACTGATTATAAACTGTGGAGCAAAGTTCTCTCTGAGAACTGGATGAGTCTTCTCCCCATAAAATATAGATATGAAAGAAGGGGCAGGGACAATGCATAATTGAAAAGAGGAATGACCTTAGCTTTAGATTTTACTTTTTAGGTCAACTGCCCTGAACTAAAGATACCTGTTCTCCCTTCTCCCACAGACTGGTGCATCTGTGAACAAGATGGGACAAAACACACCAACCTGTGTCACCAGGAAGTCTCTGGGTTTTTTTGATGTTCCATAAATGATGTTGAGAGAAGGGAGTTTCCCCTCCTTTCAATCTCTTAGTCCAACAACCATCTAAAATGTTTTAGTGCTACACATCTCTAACGTGAAACACAGGCATCCTAAAAGCTTTATTTTCCACAGGTCAATTCATGACCTGTACTACTGGCTGAATCCTTCTCTCACCAAAGACATCCCTTCTCCTCATAAAATGCTGTCTAGTCAGTTATCCATTCCCAGCAGCTACGTGTCTTCTTTGTGCCTTTTAAATACATCATGAAGTGACTGAATTGGCACCAAATGCCCAGCTTGTACTGTCTGAGTAGGTACTGCACTCAGGAAATAGCTTCCACTCAGCAGCAGTCAGCAAATGGCCTTGGCAAAACTACAAGTCCAGACTGCAAAGACTCCTGGAGCTTTGCTTTTCACAGATTTCTGGTTTGCAAAATGAAGTTTATCATTTTAAATATATACATCCTTGCACCTGGAAAAGTAATCATGTACCCACATTGTAAACAGGAATGTAACAGAGAAATTCATTCTCTTCTCCACAAACTAAATTATGACAGTACCTGCCATGCTGTAAGACAAGAAGTGCACATAAGGTGTCCACAAGGCTCTATCTTCACATCCTTGTCATTCTCTGCACAGATTTTACACAGCTGAAAAGTGGAACCCATTTCACAGTACAATTCATACTGCTCCTGTAACAAAAGAAAGTCAAGTGATTACTTCTTCCCAATGATCTGTTCACAAAGAATATACTCCTCCAAATGCCGTTTCCCAATCTGCTTTCCTTATTTATCAAGGAAACTCTTGCTACTGATCTAAAAGCCACACTAAGGTTACTGAAACAGCTTACATTTTTGCTTCCTCAAACCTGGGATATACTACAACTCATGCCAAAAAGTGTTTAAGATATCTGTGCCTATTAGATTTTGTACAGACTTGTAACATGTAACTGCTATGCAAGGCACACATCTGCTTTTCTTTGGTTGCAGCTAGAAGGAAGAAAATGAACATATAGTTGCAAGTGAAAAGCTAAGTGATGAATAGGGACAAAACCAGGATTTTCATTTCTAGGTATGAGTTTAGGACTAAGAATATTATAGGATTGAAAACTGACAAGTGAGAGGGCTTTCTACCTACAGCAAGGACACTGTATAGCAGTATGTTAAAGTACACAATCCTTGTGAAGGAAGCATGGCAAGAACACCCTGCAGGATAACTTGGCAACAGTCATGCACAGATTATTCAGTACTTTGCCTCCTTACAAGACTGACAGGAAGGTAGAACACCACCATTAGGAGGAATAAAAAACAGACAAAACTCAAGTCCAGAACAGTTTTCTAGAATTAGTTATTGTTGAGGAACAGACAGTTAAATGCATTTGTATTGAAATAAGTTTTTTTTAGCCTTGAAAAACCAATTTTTGAAAGCTTAAAGTAAGGAGAATCCAGGTCACAGGAAAGTAAGCAGCTACTGCTAAGTAAAGTGAGGGGACATGAGGCTAAGAAAAAGAGAAAACAAAAGAGAGAGCTTGTATCTGCAGCTGTAGTCAGTGTACTAAAGATGCTTACAGTGGAGCTTCAGCAAAGAATCCATTTGCAGCAATCTAGCCCTGCAGCCACTTCAATACCATCTTTTCACAGTTTAGGTAGGTATAGTGACAACTTTAAACCTCTTCAGTTATATACTATTTAAGGTAGACTCACATAATTCACACTGTTGAATCACCATCATAATTAGCTAATGATGTCCTCATAACTACATGTTCACAAACAACTGGATTCACAACTAGATTCATTCAATGGATTCGAAATAAAATGATTGGCTTGTGAAGAACAAGGTAATCACTGACCACGTGCTGCTTCTCCTTTCCTTGAGGAAAAAGTGAATATATGGGCTAGAGCACTGCTCTGCGCAACACAAATACCTGATAAATCTCCATTACTCTTTCATTATTATCTTAAGACTGGAAGGGAAAGATGGAAGTCAGACAAGTGGAAGTATTCAGGTTTTCTTCAGGTAATTGTTTTTAGGAATTCTCTTACTTACAAAACAGATATTTTTGTAATGGTATTTCTGATAATACCACAGATGGTAAAGAACGCTTCTTTTCTAAAATACTTCTGGTGATGGAATGCACATGGAGCACCCAGAAGTACAGAAGATTCAGCAGGTCATCCAGTCTGATTTGAGGAAACAAGATCGTTGGGAACAGTATGGCTTGTATTTAGTCTGATGTCTTTCTTTGAACATATCCTCAAGTCTTCCAGATATTTTCATCAGGAAAAATGTTCTACACAGTATGCCTTAACCTTCTAGTCTTGATTTCAGCACCATTTTTAATCAAGCATTTGTCTTGGGGGGGCTACTTCCTACTACTTGACTACCAAACATCTGCACAATTCATCACACCATCACTTAACAAGACTTTAAACACAACTTCATATTCTAATTTTCTCTGCAATTCTCTGCAAAGTGACTCTGTTTAGGCATTTAATTACTTCTGCTGTTTTCCCGATCTCTTTTTTCATTTGCACCATAGGCAAAGAACAAAGGAGAGAACTGGATACCCCGGAACATCTTTGCGATGTATGAACTATACTCCTCCTCCTGGACTTGCCAACAAACTGTACCATTCCTACTCAGGCTTCAAAACTGTTATTTGATCCTCATTTTGTTTCTGTATTCCCTCTGCTATTAGCAAGGAAAAAACAAGCTACATAAACCTGTTGTTACACAGATATCAGAAAAACCTTTCATAGCTGTTTAAAACACTTCTCACTTGGAAAAGGCTCACAATAAACAAAACATTCCAAGACATGCCATCTGCATCACCATCAGCTCTACAGTTTAAAGGATTTTTATCCTGTTTTTCACCTAAGCCCCTTTTATCAACAACATTATTTTCACTCTTATGAACTTATTACTCACATTTTAATAAAAGTTTATTATTATTGCTAGGTGAGATACTAAGGGAAGTGAAGATTACAAAGTAACTCAAAACTCTGTAACATACCTGTGTGACTTTTATGTGATCATGTGGTGTGGGCTCACATAATCCTGTCAAATCAGGATTATAACTTCGTCCATCTGGGAACAGATAGCTGCATCACAAGAAGACTGTTATAAATATGCACATATCTTTAGTTTTATTAGCTAAATCATACTTAAAAAATTTCAAGGGGGCAGAATAAGTTACAGTAGACATTACTAAAATAAATCATCTTTCCTCAGCCATCTATTTTTCTTTTGAATGCAACTGAATTGCTACATATTCATTCTGACACATGCTCAAGCATATTTGTAAGAGCAGAGGAAAGGTTTTGACATCACTTGCAGAGCTACCACCAGAACGCATCTGAGCTTTGATTAGCAGATAACCTTCTAGGGGTAGCTCAAAAGAGTATTATTTCAGATCTTTGTTTCACAGTGAGCTCATACTTCCTAGTGATTTCCCCACTGAGAGCATCATGCTCAGGGACTCTTAAGACTATTTCAAGTAAAGCAGCAGAAAAGATGGTAACACATTTGTGTGTATCTGTATTGTGATATATATATTATATATGACACAATATTACTTATGTGCATATCTGTATATTATGACAAGAATCTACATGATGGGAGCATTTTAGTCACGCAGGAAACTAGCAATAGGTTAAATGGTATTACAGCAACCCTAGATTTTTCTATATTCAGGTTTATGTTACCTGTAACTTGCAAACAGTTTCTTAAAGGCCACATATTGTTATGTCACATAATGAAAAAGTTATAGGGTACAAAAACATCACTCTGCATTAAATATTCTCAGCTCCAGTTTTTGTCAGAGAGAAATACTACCAATATAAGTGTGCTTTTACTACAAGTATGAAATCATCATACCAGAAAAAAATACTAGACTGCGTAGGACTGAGAAAAAATACATGGTTGCAAAAGATTTATCAATCTTTTTTTTTTTTGAGGATTCATCAACTACCTTCCCTTTTTCTCTCACATTATATATATTTATATTGCGTATACCAAAACATGTATCCCAGTGAAAAGATTCCAACACCAAATATTTGTCTGTTAGTTCAGCCAACCCAGTAAAAATGTACTACTTCTCCCTATAAACTTACATTCTCTAATAATTATAAATCTTTTCTGTAAACTATTAGAATGTGGAAAATGTTCTGGCTGCACAATATATAAAAAAGCAATTACATAGCTTTCAAATCATTGTCCAGAGTTAGACACATGAGTAACTGGAAGTAATAACTGTTCAACAAGCTTAAGTGCATTGGGAACTCGTGGGGGGCTGTGGGGGGAAGGAGTGATCAATGCAACAGCTGTCTCATTTTATTTTCTCGTGGAATTTATTTGCTATGAGATATGACTTTGGTTAACTTTCAGTAACTCTGGTAAATGGAATTCACTAGAAACAAGTGCTTTTTAAGTGAATTAAATAAATGGTCCTTAAACTCCAAAAGAATGCTAACCACCATATGCAGATTCTCTGTTTTAAACATCTTTAACTACCTATAGAAGAATTAGGAGAACAAGGAAATCAGGATTTCATAGCCAGGGTGGCTGTAAGAATTTGTACTTACAATCCTTCCCGGCTGCCATCAATCAAAGCTTGAAACAGAGGCTTATTGTGAGGTATGGTCTGCAGTATGTTCCCATCGCCAGTCACATACCCAATGGCCCACTGGCCCAGGCGAGTGCAACTCAGTCTGAAAATGTAGCTTGATAAAAACAGGATGAATGAAAAGTCAGTGTAATTCAGAGTTCAGCAAAAAAAAAAGTGAAGAGAACAAGGATGGCCTCTGGTTCAAACACTGAATTAGGTCCCTGGATATTCGGGTCAGATTCCCAGTTCTGCCACGTTCTTTGTATAACCTTAAATAAACCTGCCTCTTCTACACTGTCAGTTTCTCACGGGCAGAAATAAAGTAAGAGTAGCTGCCTACCCCCTGCTTTTCATCTGCCTGTGTTTTAGTTCTCAGAGTGAAAGCTGCACATTCACTGTGAACAGTCTCACTCAAGACATGTCCATAAACCTCTTCAAGAAGAGTGTATGATATTATCAAGTCTCCATAGCTACAACAGACACCTTTTGTGCACACACAGGCCAATAACCTGAACAAATGGAAGGAGAAATACAAAGCATCTTTAGATGCAACAGAAATGGGAAAGATGAAGGATAAAACCTATCCTACTAGCAAATGGTAATTTTGTGTGCGCCTGTGAAGGTGAACAAAAGAAGTATCACTTCTGTTTTGGAAAAATCAGATATTAACTACACAATTGGACTTAGATTTAAATACTTCTGTGTGTTACAGGCAATAGCTGGGAGTATACATAATGTAGACAAAGAGCTCAAGCAGAAGAAAAGGAAGATTACAGGCAACAGGATTGGGGGTGTATAGTGCTTCATACTAAAAACTCTACTCCCTTTCATGTCAGACACCATCCCACATGCACAAACTTCACTGTGAAAAGCATCTCACAGCAAAAGGCCACAAACTCAATTCTGTATTACAGAGCAGCTTTTCTGAATTACAGATCTATAATTTATTTCACTCCAAATTATTATGAGAAATCTAAACCTCTCTGAAGTTTGACAGAGCTCTTACAACCTTCAGGAGAGCCCATATTACATTGAAGTTCTAACTATTCATTTGAACAGAATCTTGTAATTTGCAGGATGTTTTAGGCAGATTAAGGAAGAAATTTTACTTCATATCCCCTCTTTCACACTCCAGCACTTCACTTAAGCAATTCAGAAAGTAATTTTCTGGTATGTAATAGAAAGCTATTTTAGAACTAATTCTCTATTTACAAGGAACATAAAAGCTACTTGGGGTAATTTCTCTATTACAGCATCAGGATCAATAATAGAGAAAATACTAAATATATCAAACACTCTCAAAATCAACCTAGTTATTTGACTTATGTAGTAGTGTCCATGAGTATCAAGCTAAAAATCAGTGTTGTTTTGCTGGAACCACAAGATTTTTGTATATATGCACTTGACTACTTTGGTAACCTAAGATACAGTATACTGTTTGCTAAAAATCAAAAGAAACCAAGTACTGAATATGGGTATAGCTGTTGTGAAGTTTTGAAGTTGGTAGACTTCACTAATGAGTTTCAAAACAATGCACTTTATGCGTACATGTGTTTCTGCAGAAGTTTACACAAGTAGGCATTAGAGAAAAAGATTCGTAACTTTAAGATAAAATTAGCAAAATAAATGCTAAGTAATGTAGGATTAAAGTAATTACTGAATTTTTTTTCCTCCCATCTGGAAGAAGAAAAAACCCCAGGACAACAGTGACATAAATGGTAAAACCTCAGTTTAAATAATTTACTATGTATAGCACCACAAAGAAAGTATTTAAAAACTCAACAGGTCATGATCTTTAATCTGACTGATTGCTTTTCTAGGTGAAGAGTTTATGATATAGAATGAAAAAGGAAAAAAAGAGGTATGAAACACAAATGGAACACAAAAGCACGGATTAAATTTATAGCTTCAATGTTACCATGAAAGTTGTTAAGATGATTTTTTACTATTAAGTAAATTTCAAGGTAAATTTTGAAAATCAAATTATATTTTAAAATACACTTTTCAAGAATGCATTGCTTGTTTTACCTGATTCAGAAGAACAAAGAAAAAGCAATTTATTTTCAATTTCTTTCTGTTAATTTTTACATATTTAGACTTTTATGTGCTAATACAGTATTTTTTTGCTTCACTTCTTCAGTGCTAAAGTGAGTGTTAAATAAAACACAAAAATATGCAAAATAGAAGTGCGAACCTAGAATAATTATATAGGTTCTGAGACAGCAAGTTTATTTGAAAAGCAGTATGCAGCAAAACCTCTCACCTCCCAGGTTTAGTGCTGTATTTCTGCAGCCTTGCTTTCACTTCATCATACGTCAGGAATGCCATATATCCAGGATGTGTCACAGCTAAGAAGTTCCAATTCCTTAAGATTGAGCCCCACGGCTACAAAGAGAAGGCAAACAAGTGAGGAGAAGCAGCCAGGTAGCTCTTCATTTCTAAAAAAACTCAGGTCTGTAGGTCAGAGACACGTGAAGTGTTCTCAGCTTCAGCTGAAAAACACACACTTCTGCTTTAGGTCTAATTGGTACAAAGGACTGTCCTATATACCCGACTTTGCTACAAGTGTTCCTTCGAAAGAATTATTCCAAGAACACCAAGTACAAATTTTTGGATAAGGATGTTGAAGACCCTGAATTTAAGAGACCTTCTATTCACAGCTACATTAAATATTAAACATCATGTTTAGTTAGAACCTGGAAAGTATGACTCCATGATGGTTTAATAAAACCACAATTAAACCTATTCTTGAGAGGTCCTGAAGCACTTTCATAGTTAATGATAAGCAACATTAACAAATGAATTGTAATAAAGCCACTAATTTGAGCTGTCATTCCTTTTTTTATTCTCTACCTCTTGATTTCTTCAGTCACCATAATGGTATTAAAGACAGAGAACAAAACAAATATTGACAGCACTTCACCTGAGTATTTGCTGACCTGAATAGCAAATGCTTCAAAAAACTCAGTGAAACATGCCTGATATGCTATCACTTCAAAGAATACAGAACAGTCCTTTACTGTAAATGAAGGATGATTTTTTTGAGTAGTGGATTAATACAGATTTATAAATGTCCATTGCCAGCATTTGGGAAGACAAGAAACTGCCTCTGAATGGTTTGCAGATTTTTTTATCTATTTCTCTAAAGATCAAGGCAGGTGAAGTTAAGCGACACAAGACAAGATGCTTGTGTTCTTATGTGCCCTGCAAATTCCCTTGAAAAGATTTTTTAAGGGCTAATGAGGCAGAGATGAAATGCCTGTGTGACATGCTTGAGCAGATTATCCTAACAGTTCTGCTTGAGAGTGTTACATTTCCCAGGCAAACCCTAACCACTACTTACACAGAGATGATCACCTGTTTATTTTAAAATTTATACTTCTTCAAGTTGGACACATGGAATAGAAGACAGGTTTCAGCAGAGAGGCCATAAGAAACCTGAAGTGTTTAAATTTGTCCAAAAGCAAGGAGGGGAAAAAAAAAAAAAATCACAGTTCCTAGATTCTACACTACATCTCACCAGCTCCTTCAACAACTTCAACAAGGCCGAGTGCAAGGTCCTGCACAGCTTGGGGCAATCCCAAGCACAAGTATAGGCTGAGTGGAGAATGGATTGAGAGCAGACCTGATGAGCAGCACTTGGCCATGCTGGTGGATGAGAGGCCGGACACAACCCAGCAAGGTGCACTCAGAGCCCAGAAAGCCAAATGTGTCCTGGGCTGCATCCAAAGCAGCATGGCCAGCAGGGTGAGGGAGGGGATTCTCCCTCTCCTCAGCTCTTGTGAGACCCCACCTGGAAAACTGCATCCAGCTCTTGGGCCCCCAGAACAGGAAGGACATGGACCTGCTGGAGCAAGCCCAGAGGAGAAGGAAGATATCAGGTGGATGGAACACCTCTCCTATAAAGACAGGCTCAGGAAGTTGGGATTATTCAACCTGGAGAAGAGAAGGCTCTGGGGAAACCTGGACCAGCATCCCAGTACCTAAGCAGGTCTACAAGAGAGCTGGAGAGGGACTTTACAAGGGCTTGGAGTGATAGGACAAGGGGCAACAGTTTTGAACTGAAAGACTGTTGGTTTAGGTAGGATGTTTGGAAAAAATTCTTCGCTCTAAGTGTTATGAAGGCACTGGAACAGGTTGCCCATGGAAGTTGATCCACAGCTTTTCAGTTGATGCCCCACCCTTCAAAGTGGTCAAGGCCAGGTTGGATGGAGCTCTGAGCAACCCGGTCTAGTGGAACGTGTCCCTGCCTATGGCAGGGTGGTTGGAACAAGATGATCTTTAGGGTCTCTTCCAACCCAAACCATTCAAACGCAAGAACCCATAGCTTGCCTTGTGTACACAGAGTCTTACAAGAGCAGAAGTGCTAAATGGGACAAGATTTCTCTTCCATGGAAGTATTTTCACATCAAAGCACATGCTAACAGCAACAGACTGAAGTTCCTTCAGAGCATCCAGATACTCTGCTGTGCTAACCCCTCTGGTCAGGGAACACAGCCCTTAAAGCTGTGCATACATACAGTGGGGAGGCAGGGGGAGCAACTTCACTTTCACAGGATCTCCATAAAAACTAGTCTTACTTTCTTCAGTGAATAAGGATCATTACAAATGCAGCTTTTCTGTAACATAACCCACAGTGGGCAAAACAGTATTTTGATTACTTAATTGGGATTTTCTCTGTGGGTGTATGCACACATAGTTACAGAAGCTGTTTAAAAACTAAAAAAGTAAAATGTAACCTCATGGGAATGGTTCTCAGACCAAGTTCAGTGCAAGTTCAGTTCAACAGTTATGCAGCTATTGCACCTAATCTGTTTGGCAAAACATTTGTCTCTGCTTCTTTGCTGAATTAAAAGTTAACCCTTACCAGTCATCTCTCTTTACATGTATCAATACTGCTGATCCTCTTCTTCTAGCACAAGGCAAAGTAATGAATCAAACAGGCAATGGCCTCACAAAGAAAGTAAGTGACCAATATTTAAGGTTAAATTAAACAGAGATTACTGACACCATTAACATTTGTAACTATGATACTGTTTTGACTCATAATGGAGAAGAGATAATCAAAACTCTATATACTAAAATCATCAATCCCCTCTTGCCAGATTTTAATGCCAACTTCATAATGGCACCCTTTCCCACAACAGCAAAACTAGGACATCTAAGCAACAATTAACACAGGATAATGTGGAAAACAGAACAAACATCAACACAGGGCTTGATATAAAATTGATATTTTGAACATATCTCCATCAGGCTAAAGAACGATATATTCATTTAGGTTGGAAAAAGACCTTTAAGATCTAGTCCAGCTGTTAACCCAGCACTGCCAAGTCCCCCACTAAATAATGTCACTAAGTGCTTGATAGTCCTTTCAGTGAAGAAACTTTTCCTAAAATCCAGTCTAAACCTCCCTAGTGCAACTTGAGGCTCTGTACTAGTTTATCACTTTACAGGGTAAAGAGAATAAATTATCAAATAAATGGTTGTATATCTCAATGGCTTCTATATATAAAAGAAATACCCGAAGTGATAAATTCAGAGGCAGGACATCTAATATGGAAGCAAACTACCACAGTCTTCTATACTGACTAAAATACTTTAAGTAGGTTCTGTAGAAGGAACACAAGGTTAAAATAGGCACATAACATACATAACAACCTTATTTCAGATAAATATTAACAGTAATACAATTAATGATATTCCCAAATATAGTTCCTTGTTGAAAATAAACAGCAAAGCATTAATGGCAAAAAAATATGTTCATGAAGAAAAGACTTAGGCCTACCTTTAGCCTAAAACAAAGTAATATGTAGCTGTCTTTATGTGTTTGTAGCAATACCTTATGTATGTAGATACAAAAGCACAACAAAAAACACAACTAAAACTCTGATTATCAGGAGGTCTACATTTCTAGGAATGTATTTAAAAATAGTGAAAAGCAAGCAAGCAGCAAACACAAAGGTCTTGCAATAACACTAGACGTGTGCAGAAATGAAGCAGGTGCTGCTGCATGCTTTCCGTTTTTCAGATGTGGGTGTTGCTGCCTCAAACACCTCTGAAGGACTAAAAGAAATACACAATTTATTTCTAAATCATAATGTTTCAGTTCTTTCAGTTTTTTTAAAAAATCTGCTCCCTTGCCCTCAGGGCAGTAAGTTTCTCAAATTCACACAAGTATCTAAAATTTTTAAATCTTACCTGAAATAATCTAGTGAAGATATCAAATTCGAAAATTGAAATGTAGTCATTGCAGGTCAAATCAATAGTAGATTTAAGAGCCATTGCTTCCAAACCAGAGCTAATCTGATGAACTTCATGAAGGCACTGCCTGAACACTTTCCACGGCACTATAGTTCTGTTAAATTAGTAGAAATAATAAATTCAATAAAATAACATATTTAAGATTTGGTATCTCATTTAGACATCAAAATAGAACTTTTAAAGAAGTGAAGTGGAACATTAATTTGGTTTCTCTACAGAGACAAAAAAATACAAATTAAGTTTTCTGAAAGCAGCCTAAGCAAATACAAGAATGGCTTACCTTCCTTTAAAAACAGCTGAAGTGTCATTTATTTCACAATGATAAATATTCAAGCTTCCTTAGGAGGACAACAAAAAGAACACTGAAGAAACTAAAATACCCAACCAAGCAGGTGCTGCAAACAATCTCACGTCCTTTCAGAGATAATGTAAAGGACCAGCTCTGTGCTTGGTAAAGAACTCCTTTCTTCACAGCCTCACTTTCCAGAATGATAAGCATCAATTTAATATCTATAGAGATGTAATTTTTGCTATAGCTAAAGCTCATCAACAGTGGTCAAGTATCATGACAGCAATCAACCAGATACCACTAGGGTCCAAGCCCTGCCATAAGCCATGGCAGCTACATTAACTTTAATAGACAGGAAATTAGAATTATCCTTTCTAACACACAAAGCCATGTTCTGTCAGATTCAGCTTCTATTTGCACGCTTGAAGATAATGCAGGTTAGTTATTTTACCAACTGAGTTTTTGTATTTGGAAACTGGGATGAGGCTGATCACTTGGATGTGCTCCATCTTATCACTCTCAATAACAGCAATTCTTCTTGTGTCAGGGTGAAATCCAAATTTTGCCAAGCCGTAACACCTTCTCTTAAAAATGCTCTGCCACACATTGAGATCAGATTATATTATGTTGAAAAACATTCTAATTAACCAAGATATAAGCAATGCATAATTATTTAGGACAAGATCTCACACATTCATAGTAATATTTTGTTAGTAACTGCTAAATCAACTGAAGACACAGACCTCACAGACTTAGTAATATTTCCTGTAAATTTTATTAGATCAAACTGCCTTTGTTTTTCCAACTATTTTTCTCATGCACAAATGTAAATTACTTCGTATGGGGGGGGAAGGGGAAACCAACTGTATTAAGTTGGTCCTGCGTAACAAATACTGTGCAGTTATCCTAAAATAAAACAAGCAGTAATTTGAAGTACAACACTAAAGATACACTCCTGTATTTTTAATGCATAAGATATTTGCTACATTTCTAAGTGGAAAGAAATCCACTTGTTACATGCAGGGTTGTATTGAGAAAGTCATAAATGACAAAATGGGAAGTATAATAGATCTCAGCAGATACTTTCATCTGCGTATGAAAAACAGGAAACCACAAAGAGCTGAAGAGAGATACCACATCAGATGCCATTTAAGAAAGAATGCACATCAAATTTTCATTACAGTAAAGAGAATGAAACATTGCATTAAATTCAGACAAAAAAACTGCAAAAGTCAGTGCTTTTGTGGTGTTAAAGTTGTCTCAGTTCAAGTGCCTACTGCTTATTTAGCTCCTGTAACCATGGCTCCAAAATGTTTTCTGATTCTCTTTATAAACCACCCTAAATGGTTACAGCACTGGGATCATGCTGAAACGGGGTTAGAAAAGGTTCAGGGTTCATTGTGGGGTTTTGTGATCTTTTTGTTTGGTTGTTCTTTTCTGGGGGGTTTTTTGAGGATGGTTGTTTATTTTATTGCTTTGAGGCTTTTTTAAAGGTTAAGACAATAACCTTTAAACAAAAAAACACAATAGTAGAGCATTTATCAGATATGATCACAGCCATACTACACCTTAACAACTCGTTTTTCATGCCTTACCCAAGACAGTATCTTAGATGCAACTACTAAGTAGGATCTTAGGCCGTCTATTCACTTACACTGCACCCCCAAAACTCCACCAGCAACACAGAAAACAAAAGTCTTCAGGAGAATGTTTTTAGAGCTCTGTTGGCTAGCACTTTGGACAAGACAGAAACCAGATGCTGGGAAATTAGTGGTTAGCTAATGAAATAATATCTAAGGTGATTTTTTGTGATTTCTCCAAGAAGCGTTTGGAATAGTGGTGGCCCAAATTTAAAACACACTAAATTCAACAGATTTATTTTCTCTGCAGCGTCATGGAACAGGTCTTTTTCTTTCTTTAAATGAAGGTGTGAACTGGTTGTTGAAACCTGTTAACTCCTATTTCTCAGCAGCTATTTTATAGAGTCAGCATTCCTAAATACTTTGAAACAGCAACAGCCAGGGATCATTTCTCGCCCAGTGTCTCTCTCTCCAGTTTATCCACACATATGCAGAGCTCTTTTTGAGGCCTTGCAGACAGCACACACCCACTCCAAATGCGGGTATTACCGAGTCTTCACAAGGTGAAGGTTTCTGCAATGTCCTCTCCTCCTGCTCCTACATCACTGAAACCTGGTGACCTTTCAGGCACCCTGAGAAACACCCTCCTCTGGCAGAGATCTGGGAGGGGTCACAGAGAATGAAAGAAACTTTCAGAGATGGCTGCTAAATTGAGTTTCTGTTTGAATTAACATTTCACTGTTCTTGCTTTCTCGTGTTTTAGGGATACACAGCCTTGGAAGGCACCTGTTCATTATTCAAATCTAAAGAGTTACTTTAACTTGACTTTTGGTTGGTGGCAGGGGTGGTGGAAAGGGAAGGAGAACAAGACTTATCAAACTAAGGCTGAGATCGGGACTGTCCTAGTTAATAGCACGTTTAGACTGTTATCTAAATATATATGTGTTTACATATATAAAACACAGAAAGAAAAAAATAAAATCCTGTTTGCAATGAAACCACTGCCTGCCACATTCATCTCCTGAACCACAGACAGTATCTCCTATAAATATTTTCAGGGATCTTTTTGTAGTATTTGTTGCATCATGTCCTAATGATCCTCGCACCAGAGGCTGGCAGATACTATGCACATGCCTCATGCTATTAGGCTGAACCTGCGGACACTTGTCTAGGAGATGAGTCACTCAGCTCTGCTTTCTGCTCATCAGAAGGATGTGATTTGATGTCTTGGTAACATTAGTTCTCTACAGAATTAGGCTGAGGATGTGCAGTGTCTGAGTATTTCAGGTATTTAATTGTAGTTACATAAGCTATCCCCTGTAGAAGAAGTGCTCATGACTGACTCCAGCTGAGACAATGTTCTGGGGAGTCTCTCACACGAGAGGATGGTACTAAACAGTGACTGTACTTCCCTCAAAGGTCTGATGCCCGAAGTTTACAGCCACTGCATGTGCACACATTACAAGTATATATACCCACAGCTTTGGTAACAGTTTCTCTTTTTATAATACAATTTGGGAAAAAAAGAAGAAAATCTGACTAAATTACACAAACATACTGTTACTGTGCTACATGTTAATTTATTGCAACCCTCTACCAGTTCAAAAATCCTCAGAGAGATAATATTAGAAGGAAACAAAAATATGAAGAAAGCCACAATGTACACAATGTACAGAAGTAAAAGGATAGAAGGACCTTTTACAAGGAAATCCTAATCTCTACCTGCCAGTCTTTTAGGAAATGATTTATACACCCCATGTCCTTGTACTGCCTTTCTTCATCATTAGAGTAGAAGCAAGCCCACGCCAATTCAAGGAAAGAAAACAAAATAAAACAAATGATCCTGAAAAATATTTCCTGAAGGGGTTTTCTGTGCATCTCTCAAATCAACAAAAGTATCTGGATCTTGGTATTTACCCTGGGATTGTTTTCTTAAAGAGTCCTGTCAAAAATCCTAAAATAAGTCATTTCTCCTGTCAAAAAACCCTAAAATAAGCCATTTCTCCATAGGCCTCTCTAAATGACACTACTTCTCTCCCTTTCTTCTACAATAGTAAATCTAGTAAGTGTATTTGAAGAATGATGAACTCAAAAGTGTTCTAACTGAAGTGTAAGATTTTAAAAATACTGTTATATAAGATGGTATCTGTTTACTGTTGTTGGCACACATCAAAGCCAAGTATGACTCTATAATCTTAAATACAGTGTTTTAAACACCACCCACACAACTTCCACATGCTTAAAGGAAAAGGGATTAGTGTCTAGCATATGATTTTCAAGCAATTTAGCAGAGGAATTTAGGTCCTCTCTTCCCTCCTGCCCTGATCATGTGTACATGGGATTTTCTAAAACTCCCCAAATGTTGCTACATTATTAAAAAGCAAAAAGACATTAAAATAAACCTGGAGATGAAGCATATATTTTCTGAGCACAAAGAGCACAGCACTTGTGTAAAACTGCAGAGATGCAGCTATCCTGGAATGTCAAGTGACACTGCTTCCATTTGAACCAGAGCAGACCACAAGAATGTCTAGGGAGGTAAACATGTACCTGTATAACTTACAGTGAACATTTTTGTCTGCAAGAGACTCTCAAATGTTGCCAAAAAACACACCACAAAAAGGCCATTACTGTTTCTAGGGCAATCTAAAAAATATTCAAACAAATACTGACCCAGATAGAAACAACATTCTTTGTAAGTCTGCAGTGAGCAACGTGGATTTTGACTTATCACCACTGAAAAGAGCATTTTCTTAAGGTGGCTGCTTCATTTTTAAGTGAGAGGCCACGTTTTCACTGTTTCTGAACTGCAGAGCAAATAATTGACACAGAGAAGGCTTGAGAAGTTCAGTCCTAAGGGAAAAAAGGAATTCTGCCATATCATGCCAGTACAATTGCTAAATACTGACATCATTCCAAACAAATATGGATTAATCTAATGAGAACAGAGATGGCAAAAGAGAGAAAATGAACCTTATGAAATGGGGAAAAGATACCATCAGAAAAAGCCACTTCCAAAGCTGTGTAACTGGACATTGCTGGAGAGACAGCAAGTTCCTTAAGAGATACAGGAAGTCTGCATGTCCCCAAAGGGGACACTTCTCTATATTTTCAACTCTGATCTCTAACCACAATCCCAAAGCACGCTCATGCTTTTGCACATCCTTTTATACCTAAAACACTGCTCTCCTGCCTATCCATTGAGGATCTGTTCTCCTGTCTCAGAACCTTTTGCACCAAGTATCAGAACTTTCTTCTCTCTATCTTTTGTACATGCAATTTTACCTTATTCTTAGCTACCCAGAATAGCTGTGAAGACTGTTCTTTTCCATTTTCTAATTCTATCTTGCAAATTTCCACTGACTTGCTCTTCTCTATAATATTACCTGTTGTTTTATTCAATCTTTTTCATCTTGCATTTGTAGGAAAAAGGTTTAGTGAGATTTCTGTCTCACTAGCACCCAGGGAACAGTACTTTCTGTCTCTAGCTCAAGTTTAAACAAGTTTATCAATAAGCCTGTGCTACTGATCTGCTGAGGAAAGAACCACACCCCAAAAGCCCTGTTCCTGTTCACATCCTCCTCTTTAAAAGCTCCTGTTGCTATAACACCTGTCTTGACAGTGATGAAGGTGATGGTATTTGGACCACTGCCTCTTCCTCTTTCATCTCTGTCTTTTGCTTCCCTTCACAGTTCAGTTCATATTCAGATTTGAAGCTCTTTGGGCCAGGACCAACTCTTCAGTCTGTATTTCTACACTGTTCAGGCAGTAATAGGGCTCTTGGGCACTATCAGCAGCAAGAACAGAAAATCAAGTAATAAATTATAGGGATTAACAAGGTGTTAAAACTTAGTTTATCTGAGGTCTCTTGAACTTGGAAACATTTAACTGTCAGATAAGTTGCTCATTGTGGTCTGCCTGTTTTACTGCTTCTTCTGTGAACCCAAACCACTGAGGCTGTGTCTGTTCTCTCCTGAGCCAAAAAGCACTGACCACAGCAGAACCACAGCTACTCAAAGTTTAGAGTATCAATTTGAAATGCACTATTTAACTGCTACTGAGAAATCAATAGCCACATTTTTTCATAAATTCCAATAAAAAAAAAATACATTTCAGACCTCATCTAGAAAAAAGTATAGGAGCATTAAAATAGTAATGTCTTTGATCCCAACAGGGAAAGAATTTCTATTTCCTCAGCAACTAAAAGGTGTAGGGAAATCAATGTATCTGAAAATAATAACAGAAATGCTTCAAATTTTTTAAAGTTTCACAATGAAGAATAAAAAGCTTAAAAGATAAATAAATGGCAGAACTATGGAAAAGTGAAAATCTAAGAATATTGACATTTTGCTGCTGATTCATTCTGCAACACGAAGACAGCCACAAATCACAAATTTCAATAGTTACCAAGCCCTGCATGACTTCACTGTAGTTTTCAAATTCAGAAGCTGAAAGATCTATTAGGTCCTCTTGCCTGCTCTCCTTCTCAGTCCAGGATTACTCCCAGTGGCATTTTGCACGTTTTTACTCAGAAGAGCAAACCAGTAAAAGATGTAAGGTGCTAATAAATTGAGTGAGGAATCAGGGGAAATCTTCATCAAGCACTATACAGTAATAAAATGTGGATAATGAAGATGCTATCAGATTGTGTTTTATATGCATATTTACAACCCACTGGGGGGGGTTATTAAAGTATCTGTGAACAAATGTAACTGCTGGTTATATGGCTTACAATTTCATAGTTCCACTTAACATTACTGTTTAGCTGCACATGTAACTAACACTTGCTTCAGCACAACTATAATGGTGAACCAGGGGTGAAGATTCACTCCACTAAAACCACTTGCTCCAATCACTGTACTCTGTCAGTCACTATAAATTCAGAAAAATCACATCTCAACTTCACCACTTTCCTGCTTTTGGAATTATCAAGTTATTTCTTGGTATAGGTAAAGCTTGTGTGAATTTATTTCTTAGTTCTTTTTTTAGTCAGCTCCTTTACATTCTTTAAGAGGCTCTCTTCTTCCACATAGCTGGTGAAAATGCCAGAGAGAACGTATTCCAGGCATTCAGTCTTTGGAATGTTCTCATTCGTTCCTGATTTTTGTTTTCAGAAAGTAAATCCAAACTCTCTATTGCTCATCTCCCTGATAACTTTTCTCTGTCCGCTTCCTTTACAAACTCAATACACCAAAATCATCCTGAGCCTTCAATTGAACACTGCTGACCTCCTCACCTACCCCCTAATTTGGATACATGTTTTACTTCATCCTTGCAGAAAAATCAATACCTCCATTTTTTCCTTCTTCATACTGCTATTAGCATCCTTCTCCTTTCACCCAGACAATCAAAATCTCATTATCTCCGACCTTGATTTATCAGTCCTCCCTATACACTCCTAAACCCCACATCAGTGTCTCCAGATCCCTTCCAAACATCTTATAACTTCCAGGTTTCCCATTCCCCTCTCAAACGTGCAATACTGGAAAAACTTCGCAATTGGAAAGGCTCTGACTCTGTGCTCCTTTTACACTTTTCTGCCTGTGTGAGAGCTGACAACTTCCATTATTGATGTATCTGCTGCTCTCACAAAGCATTCTCTCCCAGACAAGCTTCCCCAACTACTGGCATTATCTAGAAGTTTTTTAGGGGGTACCAGACATGTGAAAGCTGAGAAGGTATCTGCAGGCCAAGAATATGTGGTTATCTCAGCACTTTGCACTGAGGGAGCTGTTCAAATTGCTTGCTGAGTTCTACACGATGTTTTCAACAGAAATCCAAAGAGCAGCTACATGTATGACCCAAGGCTTGAAAGAGCCTAGCCATTTATTTTGCTCATGAGTTTGAAGCCATATGAATGTACGCCTGACTAGCTCTAAACACAAAAAGAAGGACTGCATGCTATGACACTTACTAGTAACAGATAAATAAACTTAGTGGCAGCTGCACAATTTTGCAGCAAGTGTACAGACAGACAAATGTAACCAACAAAATTAAGTGTTCTCCATTCACTGGAAAAAAATCTTTTTTCCTTTTTTAAAGTAAAACTGGACTCATTAAAATTGTCTGGTTTGGATTTTTTTCCTCAGCAAACTAAAATATGTTGCTTTCTGTAAATGGAAGTGTAGGTCACATTTTCAAAAACTGAAAGCCAAACAGTTAACTTAAAAATATAAACTACTATTGGTGACCTTCTTGCTATTTAAAATATTTCAAATTAAAAAATAAAAAAATGTCACATTTCAGAAAGAAATGAGTGCAACAAGTTGATTATACAAAAAAGCATCTAATTTGTTATGTTCAGAAACAGGAAGGTTGTTTTCATGATAATACTATGTTGAAAAAAATCATAAATTAATCTGATAGTTCAAATTCCCTCCTTCCAGTCAGATCAAACTGCAATAGAAAAATTTTTTGTGCAACAGTTTACCATCAGAAGCCAAGATCCAGCACGACTTACTTTTTATTTATGCTCTAATCTTGAGCAGAGTGGCCCCAAAGTAAGGGCTGCTTTTCAGAAACAAGTGAGGGGTCCAGGCTTCCCCTGTAAAACAGAAACGCAGCCAGGGAACGCACAATTGAGTTCCTCCCTGTACTTCTTCACTGCACTAAGTAGAGTTGGGGGTTTCAGAAAGTCCTAGGGGCCTAACTCCAGGTGGCCGGATTAGAGAGAGATATTATGAGTTGTTTGCAAAATCTTTATGCAGCCTTTGCTTTTAGGGAAGTGATACCAGCAGATTTGCAAACTAATTTGTCATAACAGGCCCATTGCAGAGGAGGTGCCTTACAGGCATATCTGCCATATACTTCTAAAAGGATTAGAAAATAATTGATGTTTAAAAAGCTTCAGGCATTTTGTTTAACAAAGAGATTAAACACAATGCCAAAGAAACTTTTCTCATCTGTTTGACATATATGCTGTTACATGTTTTATAGTTACTTAAGCATCATTAACTAAACCTGAGATAATGGCAAGGCTGCCAAGCACAGATCTGCTGCTCCCTGCTGAGGAGACAGGCAACGAGACCAGCTTCACTTTATTAAACCAGAGCTGGGAACACCAGTAACAGTGCTTATTTACCTGGTCTGAAAGTAAAGCACCTGACCAGAAAAAACTCAAAAAAAATTTCAGGCTATACTACAAAAGATATACAAGTTTAACAGGATGTCACTAAATTGCCTTGATTCCTAGACATTCTTGATACATTGATGTTTTAGGCAAAAAACCAACAAGATCCAAACATCCAATCACCCTCCCTAAAAAACAAACAAACAAGAAAACCCAAACATAAAAAATGAAAGCCTATCAAAGTACATGGGGGAGAGCAGAGAAGGTCAGAGGGTTCCTACTGACAGTTCATATTCAAAGTTGCATTCTATGAAGAAATTTGCATGAGAAGGAAAAAAACAAAGCCTAGAAAATGCATGGCAAGAGCTCTGGGGCCATGAAAAGTTTTAGAAATAAGAGCTCCAAGAAATGACTCAGGAGAGAGAGAGAGTTAAGTGTGAGCAAGGAAAAGACAAGGGCAGAGCTGAGTTGTTCAGATGAAGTGATGCAGTTGAAAGATTCTCCTTACCAACTTTGCTCTGATAAAATCTTACTAATATGTTACAGTACCCTACTGTCCGACACCTTGAGTGCCTATCGTGTCATCTGCCAATGGAAACTGGCAGGACCATTGGAAGGAAACTTGAAGGAAATCACTTGAATCTCACGCAGACAGTAGTGAGAAGTCAGTCAAGAACCCCAAAGAGGAACAGTACAGAGAATAGGGGAGCTGAGGAAACTGGTTTAGATTAATTGATAGAAACAGAGCTCGCAGAGGAGATCATCTGTAAATCCCAATGACAAAAATGCAATTTGTGATCAAGATATCTGCTAAAGGTCATTCAAGGACAGAGCCCAACAGGAAAAGAGAAGGACCACAAGGAAATTTAAATTCTGAGAGTTGCTAAGCAAAGGGGGAAAAGAGAGGAGGAAAAAATAGAAACACTGAACAAACAAGATCATTAGTCATTTTATCAAAGATCCTGTTTTTTCTTTTCTTGACTGACATGTTTTTTAAAAGCCTTGTCTGAAAGAGAACCCTGTATGTCATTTAAGTTAATCCTTCAGAAAACTTTAGCTGAACTTTTGAAGTTATTTTGAAAATCATATTCACATTAAAATGGGCAACACAGAACACAGTTAAATTCCTTTTCTCTAACAGAGAACTGATATAGCAACTTCATCACACTCTAACATTACTCACATGGGAAAGAAACTACCAGAAAACACTACCATGAACTCAGAAAGAGGAAAGCTGACAGTAGGTGTGTTTAGACTAACAAAAAAAACCCATGGAAGTGAAACTGTTGTAAATTCACACTGAACAGAACTGATTTGCAAAAGTGTCAACCTACTACACTGGTATTCTAAATAAAAAATTACTTATCTTAAAGAGCTGTTTATGCTCAGAAGAGGCAACAGATTGTGGCAGAAATTGTTCTGCCTACATTGTGCAAGATACCAGAGCTGATGACCGTAATGAGTCCTCCGTTATAATGAAAAATACACCAACCTATTGCCTCTGGCATTCCTCTTATGTCACTATTACACTTATAAACATTCCACATGAGAAAGTGAACAAGCTGCACATCTTTTATTAGCTTGTATGTGTATTCTAAATGGATTTTTTCCCAGAAACAAAACAAAAATCCCACATATGCCTACTTTTACATTTTCACTATTGCATTTGCTATATGGATTAAATCATATATCTACACTTCACACACTTCATTCCACTAAATAGTGTAGTAGTGAGAAAGGTAGAGGTGAGATAAGGAAACATTGTCCATGACACTAGTATCAAGTTCCTAATTCAGACTTCAGAGTTTTCATTTGTAGACTATATATACATTTTTAATAGGAAAGGACATGATTTGCCCTATAGTTTGTGAAAGCAATGTACTATCTTCACCCTATAATGGAACAAATAAACTTCTTGCAGTAAGACTGAACGTAAGTACCCTTGACAGAACTACCTTTGAGCAAAATACAACATTGAAAAAAAAATGTTAACAATGAACTTAGTGATTTTAGCCAATTTAAAGACTTAGATGAGAAATTATCTTCAAAACATCTACCAACCCTTATCTGGATTTGTAAAAAGTTCATTTTTTTTTATGCTTATGATTAGAAAGAGTTCAGGATTTTATAAAATGTTGCTACTTACTTATCTCCAAAGAATTTTCTCCAGAAATCTGCAGCATCGGCTTTGGTGATGCGAAAGTTATCACCCTGGAATTGTCCATTTGGAAAAATAGCCTTAATTTCTGCTAACATGTGGCTGAAGATGAGAGACAGCTTTGTTAGGTTTCTCCTGTGGATGTAATAGGGAAAAAAAAAATCACATCAAATCCTTAGAATTTAATAAGTTTAATCCATCTTTCAGTATTTCACATATCCTGTGTATTTGTGTAATAATCCCTTTGTGACACAAGAAAAACACTGAGCTTTCAACTGAAAACATAAAAAAATATAAATCAGTGGTTTGAGTTTCCACACACTTCTGAGGACATATTTATCATTAAGTCTCCGTGAATATAAGATCACTTTTTGGCAACAGAAAAATTTGAGTTCTCAACTGCATATTCAGATACATTCCTTGTGCATTAAGCTTGTGTGTTTCTATTTCCTTTACTCATTGCAGAAGCAAGAATTTATACTAATTAGACAGCTTATCCATTAAAAAAAAACCAAAACAACCTACCAAAGAAAGATGAAAAACCACCCCACACTCAAGAAACTAAAATTATAGTTTTGTACATGACATCAAACCTGTTTCAGTCCAAGTTTCTAGAAATATAAACATGGCATAGAACTAGATTTACTCCTTTTTTCCTATGGTAGTTTTATTCTTTTTGTTCTTTTCAGCTTTCTCTTAATGTACTTACTTCTTACTCTCCTTTCAAATGCTCTCTAGTTAAAACTTATTTTCAGCTATCACTAGCATATTATAAACAAACAAACAAATCAACCTTCTTTGCTGTTATCTCATTTCCATACATTTTCCAGACTGGTATCAGTTAATCAGAGATTACTTAGCTTTTGGCACAGAAGTTCCATTTAGTATAGTGCAAAGAACAAAGAATCCTTAAAAGCAAATAATCCTTTCATATGGAAAAATCTTTGGGAAATGGTGAGGAGAGGAGAGGAAAAGTAGCAAACTTTATGAGAACTTGTGCCTGGAGATTCCTTGATGCTCCTTGCAGTAAAAAAGGGCCATTTCCCAAGCTAATATATAAAATAGAGACTACATACGAGACTGAGCAGTTTCTGATGAAGGATTTGTATTCTTGTGAATTCTACTGGAGTATTTTAAGGTGTTAGAAGTGTCTCACGTATGTCAAGCCCGTTCACCTTTAGCCATCTCAGGTACTACTTAAAAATGACTCAAGCAATTTAATGAAAACCACAATAAAATGCTTTTCAATCATGTAATTTATAGACTGTTTAAAGACAGTATTTTAAATAAATTCAAACTTATTCGTAAGTTCCTAGCCCCATGGAAATATTAAGATAGATTTTTATTTTAGTTGAACATATTTCCAGAGGTCTTCCTGAAAGAACACTAAATTTAGCACTGAGGTGGTAATTACTTCAACCAAATTTGTGAACTTTATAATAGAGATTTCTGTGGAAGCTGTGTTGCAGATTTACTATAGGTTTTACTACCAAGAAAATGATGATAAAGTTGTTGTGAAAACATAAGTAATTTAAAACAAACAAACCAACCCCCAATGAATACGCTCTCCCTTCCCTCAAGATTAAGAATGGCTATAGGGCTAATTCATTCAGAGTCCTCTAATTCCTTCAGTAAAATCAGATGTCTGTAATTATGATGCTCAATAGTTCCTTGCTATCCCACTTCCTATTTCCTTTGTATTTTAATTACACACATGTGTTCTTTACTATTTTACTCCTCAGAATTCAAGTCTGATGCAGAGGAGCAAGCAACAGCTGTTTCATGTGGCTTCCTCAGTCTGCCCTAGACCCAGGATTAAACAAGAAGCTTTCTGTATTTGGGACAGATGGGAACATGACTCGGTGCAAGTTTGAGCAGAGCTCTCCCCTGCCTGGCACAATCAACGTCCCACATTAATGCGCTGTGCTGCAGCGGTTCTTTCCAGGTACAAATTCACCTAGTGAGCTTGCTGGATCCCTGAGGCTTGAGCCCTGCAGTGAATTAAGGGATGAAGTCACACAGAGGTGCCACCTGGGGCACTTCCTTGCCCGGAGGGCAGCGTGTCTGTGCGCACACATCCCTGCAGAGGCACTGCCCAGTGGGCACAGCTGCACAGGACATGGCCAGAACCAGCCGCTGCTAGGATGTGGACAGTAAGAGACACACACCCAAAGGGTTCCATCTAAACCACAAAGCCCCTTCCTTCCCTCTTGGAACAGCATCAGTCACTAAGTGCATCAGGACACTTTTGTTCCATTGTACAAAACCGCAAAGAAAGGAAAAAAGTACCATTTTTTTTTTGTTTGCATTTCTGTAAACAAGAAAAAATATTTTAACATCTAACTGAGATAGCTTCTTTTTATCTGACTGCAAAGGTGAAACTCGAAACCAACTAGAAGCTTGTCTGTGCTTGAACATATATCACAGCACGTACAAACAGCAAGAGATGGCAAATTCTTGGTAATTTATATGCAGGGTATCTGTTTCTTTCAGTTTAATTTTGATTCTTGCGTTATGAGATCACTATCTCAAGTCCTTCTTTGGTATCAAATAGCCATGACAAATCATGTCTCAATTTTTCACTTACATATTTTTTCTTCAGAACAGCAAAGCACATAATGCACCATTTTTGCTTATATATGCTTATGTGATACCAGATCTCAGTACCTTCCTGAGGCAGAGGTATAACGCTCACTGATTTAAATGGTTTTTAACAAGTATGGTGCAGACATGATGGCACTGGGGTGGGCCAATGACTCTCCCTATCTGTGCCTTTCACCTGCCTGAAGATGTCTATCCATTTCAGCAATGTACTTTTGCTGTCTTGGGGAGGGCTTTCCCAGGACACCTCAAGAAACACATACTCCACTTTATCAGACCTGGCAGTCTGTGCAGCTTCATTTTTCAAGTTAGGATGATTCCCTTCTTTCCCCCATATGAAGGAAGGAGCACTGTCAAAAATTTTCCGCCCTACTTTTTCCATTTATAAGTTTAAGACAAGGTATTTAAGTCCTATTTATTTGAAAAAACAACAACTAAAACCATCAAGGTTTGGCAATTTGGTGAATAATTCTAATGGAAGCCAAAGAACTGTTCAATCTGAGCACCTATTTTGCGTCTCATTGCCACCACGAGACCATAAAGAAACCAGTCTGCATCTCTTGCAGTAACAAAGGCTTTCTTCTCCTGGTCACAGCAAAGGCTGATGCAGTGGCAAAGGGACAACTGCACTGGCAGCCTGGCAGAGCAGAAGAGCTGAGCAGGTAGAGACATGCTCCAGAGACCCTTTGACTCACTGGATTCCAGCAGGGGGGAGATATCCTAAGGGATCACATTGCAGCTACAGCTCAAAATACTGCCATCCAAATTATACAGAAACAATGGTTTTAATGCCTCACCAGCCAGCCTTCACGGTTTAAAATTATAATATACTTTTACTGGCAACCTGGGGCAGGTTAGAGGTGGAACTTCTTTCTTTAGCTGTGGGACAGAGCACAGACATCTTTATTTCTGCAGAGAATGAATTTCATGCTGATGAGAAAAACCTTAACTTTCTGAAATTACAATCAAACAACACTGCTTTATACAAAAGATGATCCCCGTCCACTATGTAATAGCTACTGTGGTAAAATATAACAATTTCAACACTAAATTAAGTTTTATCAACTGCATTTTATGTAACACAGTGTAGATCTCAACCAAATTACTCGCAGCATACTCAACACCTCCTAGTTAATATTTTTCCTACGATTCAAGCTTATATTTTGCTACCTTGCTTTTACCAAGTCGAATCAAACTAATGCCATACAGATCAAACCCCTTGTAGAACTTGATTTCTGAAGTACCATTTTATCAGTCACAGTCTATGATTTGCTGCCAAACATGTTTGCACATGACGGATCTACTGAAGGACCAACATAACACCTAAGAAAAAAAAATTAAAAACTGAATTTTTATTTAGTATAAACTTGTAAAGATCTGTTGAATCAGTAAACATCTTTTCGCTAATCAGCAAGATGCATGTTTTTAATTTCAAAATTAATCTGTCTTTTGAAGTTATCCGTCCTCAGCAAGATTTCTAAATAGAGAAAGCAACGCCTGAAGACAAGGATTTCGGGTTTATTCACTTCTCAGCAAATTACTATATTCTGAATCAATTTTCTCTTCAACTGTCAGGAATGGGGTCAGGCTAGAGATTTAATAACTGAAGGACTTTTCAAATACCAGTCATATGCAATTTGAAAGCAGGGCTTGATAATGGAGATACTACAGCATCCCAGCCAAACCAAACCAGCAGCAGCTGAAGTAGTAGGAGGTCTGAAGCTGTCCTACCCTCCAAGTGAAGCATGATCAGCATGCAGTAACACAGATAGGTTTTGGCTGTGTCAACTTCATAATCACCTTATGAAGTTAATTTTACTTGCTGGAAGGCAGTATGGTCCAGCAAACAGGACTGGACAGGGAATTAGGCAGAGTCACTTCCTTTCTGCCACTGACCTGCATTATGAGGTGGAAGGAACACCCGAGTCCTGCACTTACTGCCTGTGTACATGGATGAACAGAGCAAAATGCTCAGAGAGCTCCAGACTTGAAGAGTTCTGAACAAAAAAGCATGGCAGATCCAGCCTGTGCATAAATACACAAAGCAAAGCATCCATCTGTGCCCCGATCCTTCATAATTACTGGATGTCACAGACAATAACCAAGATGAAGTCATTTTAACAATATGTACCTGTTACTCCTGCAACAACTTGAAAATGTTTAAACCTACCTACATACTACATGTATATATAATTTCTACTTTCATGCCTATATATTACTATGCCCATGAAAGAAGTTATTTTCATTTTACCACAACAAATACTCCCCCCCAAAAAACCCCAGTCTGCAAGAGAAGTCTGAATGCATATCTCTGCAGTTATTTATGTCATTCCAAAAATTAGGTTCTTGCTGGATTTCCATTTTCATTCCATCTAGTAAGTGTTTAATCTTTCTTCATCCACATAGATACACTTTGTTAAAGAATCACCTGCGGTAATAAGCAATACACCAACTTTCCAAGCTCATAACATATAACTCAATCACTCGGCACAGAAAAACAGTCTTTAGAGTTAGAATAAAATCTGTTTGGCAGCTAGGAATACTTTCCAGACAGATCTGACACAAAAGTACACCAAACAACTCCTAAATAATTCCTCTATAATCGTTAGCTAGAATAATCATACAAAGAGAGCTCTCTTAGCTGGCAAAACTGCAAATCATAACTGTGTAGGAACTAAGATGAAAGAAAGTTTGAAATATGAATTTCATAAGGTGAATTGTTTATTTTGACTTCTAAAAATCCAGCCCCCAAATATGAAAACCTTAAAATCCAAAGCATATGTACAGAGCTCATTTCACTTAATTAGTGCTATTCAAAACAGATTTCCGATCCACATGCTCAAGTTGTAGTAAAACACAAGGATCCTACAAAATACATGTTACTAATCCAAAGGAACAGAGTACAGTCTTGTGATTCAGGTACAAAAGAGGGAAGTGAAGATCCATGTTCTGAGCTCTGTCACTCCTCTCTCCCAGAGTTCAGAATTTTGTGACTCAGATTTCCATTGTGTGAAAAAAGCCCTTTGCAAATTATTTCCCATTTTTATTTTGCCACTACAAGGAAAATCATAGCAGCCCATAAAGCCCCTTGACAGATCATACTTCTGCAGTTAGTTACTGATAAGTGACTCAAACAGGAATGCCCCAAGGCCAGGACAAAATACAGGAGAAAAAAAAAATTCTGAAGAAATATGTGAATTTTTGAAGATCTCCAGAAGACATTGGAACAGGACTAAAAATTATATATGCTGACAGTGATTCACTCTTGATAATCCAGTATAACCCTGACTCACTTATCCCCCTTCCTCTTACAGAACTTCCCTTTTCAGAGACAGGAAACAATTAGAAAAAAAATCCCACAACAAAAAAATCCACCCTCCCCCAGACCCCTAAAACAGTAACACCCCCATCCAAAAAAAAAACCAAAACAACCCCCCCAAAAAACCCCACCAAAATTCCGCAACATTTTTTTAGAAATGTACAGGTGTAGAATGCAGTCAGAAAATCTTAACAATGGAGCATTCCTTAATACTTCAGAGGAAGCAAAGGAAACCAAAGGTTCCTGTCAACATGCTTGCAGAAAAAAAAATGCCTACCATCATATTTGGCAATCAGATCAACTCAGCTTCTGTGCAATGATTATTTTTAAAAGCTATATACGGACAGGGTATTGTTCAGACACCAAAGTATAGACACCAAGCCTATTCTTGGGATGAAATGTCCCTGGGACTAAGAATAATCATGAGCTCTATTTCCTACTTGTGCCACTGACTCACGGAAGGAACACATACAACTAAATTTTGCTGTGCTTTAGTATTCCTCGCCTCTAAGCTGCCCCACAAACAAAACCTAAAAACCTGCCTTAAACACGGCAAGGTTCAGCCAATAACTAAATTTATCATATGCTAAACATAAAATACAAGTATAAAATTGTAAGAAAGTAACTGGAGGCAACTATTACTTCTCTTTGAATCCTGGAGGAGCTGGTTTATTACAATTGGGAAAGCAGCATCCTTCCTTGAACGGCTCTTCATCAGCCTCTTTGTGACAGATACAAGGAGTCCTGGGCAAGTCTGTGCTATTCACAGCGGATACCGAAAGGAAGCAATGGCAGCCTTTGGATAAGGATCGGGCAAGTACGTTTGGGAAACAAAAAAGCTGATTCCAATGTCACCTTGAATTTTCCTCCATCTTTTCTTTGCTTAGAAATCACTTTACATCAATACACTAACTTCCGCCAGCAGCCTGCTTCCTTCTGTTGAAAAAGGTATCAAATTCAAAGAAGACAATGCTTGAAGAATTCAGAACTTGATTTCATCTTTTGAAACTGCTTCTCAGCTGTCATTGCTTTTACAGCAGGTATTTGCTGCCCAATTTATATAAAAACAGAGAATTAACTTAATATACAACAGCTAAGTAAAGAAAGTGGAATATAAATACAAATTAAGGAAGTAGGTCAGGGTTTTTGCCAATCCATAACACTCTCCACAAACTGATGTGTCTGTCTACTCACTGCTCTTCCATTTGTGAACTGGCAAGCCACTGTGCCACCAACACCTCTTAAGCAAAGTTCTATCCATGTTTTGCATTGTGTTTGCTTTTTGCAAAACAAATGCTTCATACAGCAGCAACCATAAACAGCTCTTGTCAGCTGGGTTTTAGGCTTTACAGTCCAAGTTTCGAAAATTTCATTACTTCCAGTTCTGCCCAGGGGGCATTTATCCACACAGATAAATTTCTCAAGCTACTCCTAAAGCATTTTAATTTCTTTCCTCACTAGTACTCCAGTATATGAGGTAACAAATATAACCATGAAATGAAAATCTAAGGAGTGCTGGCAAGAGCAAGAAGTAACAAAGGAAATACAGTCTGCATAAAGCAAAATGTGAGTCGTCAAAAGTAAAGAGGTGTGTTGACAAGCTAAAGATTTAATAACTTTGCCCATAATTATTATCTCTAAATACCCATGCAGAAGGATAGAGGTGACAAAAAAAAAAAAACCCTCTAGAGAATACTACTCTCTGAAAGAAATTTGCTAAAACTGATCTGAATATTTACAAGTACAAACACTTTGTGAAGGATAGTCAATTCTATAACATTTTAAGTAGCAACATAAACTAGGATAGTCAATCCTATAACATTTTAAGTAGCAACATAAACTAAGAGCCAACAGACTTACTGATTTTACTAGCAAGAGTTTCAATGGGCCTACTAGACCATCCTTACAAAACACATGATTTAACATCCTTAATCTAATACGTACAGAGATTTACAAGCAGAGCTGGACACTGGCTGTTTAGTTTTATTTGCTACTTTTCAACAGTCAGTTGCTCTTGAACTATGGTTCCATTCATCAGTACCAACATGTTGTTCAGGCAGTTTGTTTCCTTCATCCTTCTCCCAGAGACATCTTTGTCTACAATGGTCCAATGTTATTTAACTGAACACTGACTTAAGTCTAAAGCCTAATATCTGTATATATAAATGAAACTGAAGTTGTCACAGAATTCCCCAGGAATCCTCCAAACAGTAAACTCTGTCTTTGAAAAGCTGACTTAATTCACTGAATACACAAGTACATAAAACTTGTTAAAAACATGAATGGATTAATATGAAACATGAAAGACTGAATTAGCATCCTTTCACCATTTTCCAAAGCATTCTTCAAGTGGAAGGAATACTCAAAACCACACCTGGCCAAAATAACAGTCTTAAAAACAGAAGTGTGGTTGGTATAATTGTTTAATACCTGATTATGCCAGTAAACATCTTGAATTGCACTGCAAAGTAAGGTCACTACTATAATTCATCCTATCTGTGTACTGGAATATTAACTCTACAACAGGTGTTAATATTTCCCCACATAACCATCTCCCTTATAATTCTTGTAAGGATCACTGATTTGGAGGTTATTCCTGCTATGCATAGAGCACAACTGCGCCAGGCCAAGCAAAGCTGTGTGCCAAAAGGGACCAACTCAAGCGACTCCAGAAGAGGTAAGAGGCTGAGTTTGGCACAAATCCTGCCCCAGCCAACGCAGCAGCCCAGAGGCCAGGGATGGCACAAGGAGGTACTGATGTGGCTAAATGCTTATCTGCTTGACAGCAATCGAGCATGAGCAAAGGAAAGTGGTTTAGCTCTGTGTCATGCTTCATCTAGTTTGCTCTCATGCAAAAACTCAGGAAACTCAGTGGTTCTGAGGTGCTAATATCAACAAAGCATGTGTGCCATGCAGCACCCCGAATAATCCTCTTCCTGTGCAGGTCTGCCTCCCATCTGAGCAGCAAACAACCGATTATGCTTCCCTTCACTGGTTTGCAGCGTGCTAATTTTCTGGACTATTTCTCAGAAATAGTCCAGAAGACGTATTCAGGCTTGTTTTTTCAGAGTTTTTTCTTCAGACTATTGTCTCACCTTAAAACATGCTGTTATGATCTTTTCTAAGTAAAATAAACTAAGAAGAGATGTATGAGCATTCTTAGTGACAGGCAACAAAGTACTTCAAATTCAAACCTTACTGAATTTTGCAACAGCATCATTTTTCATGAAGACAAATCTTTCTGATTGTTAGAGAGTGAATCCAAAATTTTTCAGGCCTACTGCTCGTCACACTCAATGACTAGACAAAATCTGCAACACAATTCAGCCATTTCTGAAAGCAGGACTGGTAATACTTCTTTCTGACATTAAGGACTTTTGGCAAACTAATATCCATATGTGTCTTTTCCCATTTATTTAATTCTCAAGTACCTAAATCCATTTTTGATATTTAACAGGAAACGGTCTTTGAATCACATGTGCCTCCCAGTACTCTTGGGGAGACTGACACAAGTTTGGCTAAATGATGAAACTGAGGGAAATCTTATCCAAGAGGGCCCAAAACAAAATTCAAAATTCTCAGCTCTGACTTCTGAGCTCATGTGTAGTTGACTAAAGATATGAAACACTTGCAGACAACAAGTGAGTTTGAGCTAGCCTGGAGCAGTGAGGCACAACTCTAATGTTTACATAGGGGGTTTTTAACATCAAAGAGGATAGAATAAGAAAATTGTTCTCCATTTCTGTCAGTGAAGCCCACAATGAATTCAGAAAGAAAGACAAGCTGCAAATTCAAAATTCAAAGAGCAAAGAAGACAGAAGCTAGGAAAGGGAGATGGAAAGAAGTAGATGGCAACACTGTCCTCAGAGAAACTTTATTTAAAAGGTGTGATACTGCTGAGCAGCGTAGGAAAGCCCATGAGAAAAACCCAACACTTTTAGAGAAAAGTTTGAACAGCATGAAAAAATTAAACTATTAGGAGATGTATTAAACACCAGGAACAAACGTGTCTATTTTGCAGTTGCTATCCAAGTGAACATCTATCCTGTGCATTCAGGCCTGGCCAGGTACAAGAGCCATGGAATAAAAAAGTCTCATACTGCATTTACAGACAATTGCAATGTACAAATCCAAAGGGGATCAATCATGGCCGCACACAGAATCTTATTCCAGGCAATTCTTTTGATACCTTACCTTTTCAGTTTTAACTTTGTTTTTGCTTTTATGAGTCATAAGAAGTGCATTAGTATTTTTACTGATTCTAATGCAGATAAGGGATCTGAACAGAAGGAGTGTATAGAAGTATCAAAACTGCTGTATTTCAAAAAGTGCTGTAACCTGCAGAGGTGCTTAGTACCTGCTGTGTCACACATGATTTCCACTGAGTGCAAGTCAACAAGCTGTCCCAGCATTCCTAAGAGATTGGCCAAAAAGGAATTTTCCTGGCTGAGCTGCTTCTCAGACTTGATCTAGAGACAATACTGAGCTGCACATTTTGCCCTAGAACTTAACTTTAGAAAAAGTCCTTGGATCCTTTTTGAGCCTCTTGTGCATCATTACTTCTATTTATTTGTTCTGTGGCAGTGGTAGGAGCCTCTCATCAAAAACAGAATTGTTTTACAAAATCTAACCCTCTTCATCCCATGTAGTTTCCAAAGTATCATCATTAAATGAGAAACTCTTCAACTTTAACAAACACATTTTTTCACAGACCTTCAAATATTTAAGAATTTTGACCCTAAGCCCTGAAATCAGATTCCATGTAGGCAGACGCTCTCATTTATAGCATTCTAAGTGTTGTCATTAAAGCATTCTAAGAGTATTTTAGACCACATGAAAACATGTTATTTATTCAAAATGGAAATCCAAGTGAGAGCTATGTAACCCATCAAAATATAATAATCAGCCTTCAAACCACATCTCAAGTTATTGAATCCCTATCAAACATGTAATAAAAATTTCCATTTCCTACATGCACCCTAATCAAATCCACCTGAAATCATTCACTGAAAATGATTTAAACATTACTTAGAGCTGAGATGCAGCTTTTTTGCAACATTCAGGTAGTAGAAATCTGTGTCCCATAGCTAAGCAGTGTCATACAAATGCCAAAATAGAGCACAAAAATATACAAAATAAGATATATGAAGTACGGAAACTGTATGTGGGTCTCAGAATATTCACTGGGGTTTTATTTACAGAGGGAATGTAAAGTGACTTTCATTGAGAGAGAAAACTACCATCTCTGACCAAAACAGTAAACAACCTACCCTATTCCCTTTCACATATACCCTAAGGCACTCAGTTGCCTGTCCTCCTGCATATGAGGAGCACATCCAAACCATTTAAATCCAGATACATTGCTGCCACATTGCCTTAGGAACTTTATCTGTACAGAACAGCAGAGAGAGAAAAATCAAATCCTTGGTTCCAAAATGCCACTTGAACTGATGCTGTATGTACTTACAGCCCTTGAAGATCAAGTCAGTGCATATCCAACGGGACAATTAGGAACAATCTGGCATCAACGGAACACAGCACAGACCTCAGTCAAAGTCTAACGGATTTTGTAACAAGATGTGAGATTTCACACTAACTAGAAAAAAGTAGAACTGGCTGAAATATTTTCATCTGTAATTTGGACAGTAAAAGCAGGCACTAAAATCCACAAGGATATAGTTAGACAGACAGGTGGGTTTTCCATGAAAACAGAGGCAGAATCTTTGCCTCCAGGAAGTACCGATGTCAGATCTCCAAACAGAAGCTGTCCATACAAATCAAAATAAAGCATTTTGCTTCTTCACTCCTTATCTCCCATGAAAAGCAAAGGAAGAGAACAGAATGAAAGAGATTGAAAAGTTCTTTGCAAAACATGACTTTCCTTTTTTTGGTCTAAAGTACAGTAATCAATCAAGAAATTTATACCCTGATCTGCTTATTAATTTTTTTCCCCTTTCAACATTAATAAGCTTGCAGTATTTCAGTGACTACATTCACAAACATGGGTCTTCACCTATTTCTTTCAACCAGTGGTGGTATTCTCACGTAGGGACAATTCAATATGGGAGACAATCAAATGTTTTAAAGAAAGCTACACAGTCATGACCTGGAAAGGATGGTCTGCCATGAATAAAAAATTGAAGTAAGAAAAACTGGAAGCAGAGGGCAGGCAATAAGGGTTTGTGCTTGCAGAGGAGGGAAGTACCATCTCAGTTATTTGATACATTCACGGGAAAGCAGCAAGCAGCAAGGAAACCAAGTTTTCTGATTTCATGAAGGCTGTAAGGCTGACAGATAACTGCAAATAGCTGCAGAGTGATTGCACAACAAAAGTGGCAGACGAAATTCAAAATACGCGACGGCAAAACGATGAATTTGAACAGTTAATTGACCTGATGCACAAAATGGCATGTGCTGAGCTGTCCACTTTCACTCAGAAGCAAAATTTTGAATTATTATAGGCAATTCCATGACAATATCTGCTCAGTGCTCATCAGCAATAAAAACCCAGATCAAATATTATGAATTATTAGCAAAAGAAGAGAGGAAACAACCCAGAAAACATAATTATGCCACCATGTAGAAGCACAGTCACCTGTTATCAAACCAGATAAATAAGAAACAGAGATGTAAGAGATACACTGAAAGACAAGCGAGGTTACCAAAGGTAAGAAGTGGCTACAAACTGAGGAGGAACTAGGTATGCTGGGACTCTTCATATTGGATGAGTAACCACAGAGGAACTCTGATAGAGATCTACAAATTGCAAGTGGCATAAGGATGAGGACTGAGAGTAACCAGAATATTTAGTGAAGGTGATGGGAAGCAAGCTCAGAAAAATCTCTGATCCACAGAAGTTGTTGCCTAAGGATACTAAGGAGGCAAGTTTAAGTAGGTTTGAGGGGAAGCTGGGAAAACACCAGGGAGATCTGCTTCACTGAAGGTTACCAGAGTAACAAAGCGCAACAGGTTCAGGGAATCCCTTAGCTAAAAATGGCCAAAGGCTGGGAGAGTACTAGGGAAACATACTAAATTATACATGTTTGCCCCATTTATGCTTCCTTAGGTATCTCCTTATGCTCACCATGGAAAATAAGAATTACTATAATGATTCAGATCAGGTTCTGTCTTAAAAACAAGACACAGTACTTAAGAACAAAAGCACATGGTTCATAGGGTACCCCCAAAACTCTTAAGTTCACTTATTGATTGCACAGAACTTTTAATACCTGATCACTCAAATTAATTTTGGATGCCTTGGTGAATGGAAACATCCTACAGTTGACAACCATTCTTTTTCATCTCCATAAGTGAGATTAAAAAGTTGAAGTTGCCCAAATCAAGCCTGCTTCATGAGTGTGGTTGTGTGTTTCACCAGGAGAGGTGCCGGGTAAAGTCCAGCAGTAGGAAAGGGCAGGTGGTGGAGCAACACTGCATGAGGCAAAGACTGAGAGAAGTACCAGGGCTGATCAGTAGCTGAGCCCCATTCTGTGTTTTAAAATGATAGCTGCAACAAGAACCTAGAAGGGTACTTGCCAACACTGGAGAAGTGAGTAGTGTTAAGAGGGCTGGTGGTGAAATTGAATCACAGATGTCTTCCAAGATCATCAGCTTCAACAGTGAAAGCCAAGTAAGATAGCACTCCTAAAATTAGATGAAGAGGTTCACAGAGGGCAAGTGTCCAAAGAGGATCAGAAAAGGTTACTACACCACAGCTGCAGTGGAAACTTCCAAATTCTGAGCACCAATGGGAAAATCTGCATATTTTACTCACTGCTAAATTTTATCACATGCAGGCTATTAAAACAATATGCATAGATAGAATCACAACTGGATACAAAATACACTAAAATTCCTTCTGGTAAAAATAGTTTTTAAGGCATGAAGGTTGTAAGACTCACGCCCTAAGAGTTTACTCCCCTGAGATAACACTTGCGCAGTTTTGCCTAGCAAGACAGTTCACTTTGCTACTTGCAGAAGCAAACACTTTATGCGATTATGGATTCCTGGAACAATCCATCAGCCTCTGAAAACAAATTGCTTTGAAACAGGAATGTAAACCTACAGACAATACTGTTCTTCTCTCAAGCACCGAAGCATTCCAGCTCTTGCTACCAAAGCAAGTAAGAACAGGAGACAGAAACTGAAACAAACAAAAATCTCTGGATACTAAGACGTCCAGCTGCAAATTTCTAATCACTCTTTTTTTCCATGAATCATCCTTAAAATCACTGCACTGAATAGCCTGGCAAATTCTCGCCATCTGAAAATACTTGTATTAAGATTATATGAAATTATACTATATTTAGCGTGGTTTAGTTTGTGGATCCAACACTTCAATTTCTCTAATTACTTGAATGATGTAGCTAAATTATATACATATACTCTTAAGAGCCATTGGGCTAAAATATTCACAGTCAAAATCATATTGCCACTTCTGGTTTTTCAGATCAGCCATCCTGTGATAGGAAAGGAGCATTAACTACCAAAGTGTAGCACGTATTTAATCACCCTTTGATACTATGAATAATAAGATGAGTTTTTAGACCTGAAGGGAAACAGAACTGGAAAAATACAGCTGCATTCCTTCCATCTCTGGGAAGCTCAGAGCACCAGCTACCACGGCAGGTATCCTGCTGAGGTTTGGCACAGTTTGAAATACCCTTGACAAAGAGCTTCACTTGGTGTGGCATATATTTGGTGTTGGAAATTCTTTCACCCATACTAGCAGTTTTCATCCCATGTAAGAGACATCTGACGTGAACTGGATGACAAATACTATTGCTGTAATAAGCCATATCTGAGTTACTGTAAGAAATACTTGTGATCAATAGCTATTGTTTGCTCTTGCAGTCAAACAAATTACAAAGCCTCCATCTGCTAGTGACTGAAAAAGGATCATTACCAAAAAAAGAACTATTACAGCTAACTACAAGAGAGAATACTGGAGAAGCTTGTGCAGCCAACTTGAAAAACATCTCAATCTGTATCAGCAAAAAGACAGCTCTTGAAAGTTTTTGTGCCCCAAGTCCCCACACAGCTTTCCCTGTCCCTGGACAGCTTCCCAGAAAAAGCAATGTCCTGTACACCAGTTTCCACCAGAAGTCCCACAGTACTCCTTCACTCCTCCTATTCCCCAATGGCTAAAAGTAAATTTTTCATCTGGCTCCCAGAGAAGAGAAAGGAAAGACTGTGAGAGACAGACAGGAAAGGGGAAACAGAGGAGGCAAAGGCCGAATAGCTATCCTGGAGCTTCTTGCTTCCCACCCACCAAGCCACATTCCACAGCCCCGCAAGGGAGAGACCCCTCTCTAGTACAGAAGATAAAGTAGTATCTGACATGGAGCATTCTCTTACAGAATGTTCATCCATGGAAAAGACTGACGCAAAACATGAAATATCCAGTGTGTTGCACTCATGCTCATACCAGTCCAAAGCCCGCTGGATCACAGTAAAAATTTAGGAAGAGAAAGAACCTTACTCTATGTTAATATCCTGAGCACAAGAATTCCCAAAGATTTCTCCAGAGAGCTTGAGGATTAAAAGGCCTGGCTAGTATGTCATAGTGACTCACTGCTTAAATCCAGAATATTAAAAGATAAGCTAGCCAGAAGAAACTTTACTTTTGCCGTAAGTGATGTTAATTAAAAGGTCAAGAGATCTAGAGAAGGTATTGAGAGAAAAACTGCAGGAGAAGGAAATGAGCAGGACATTAAAAATATATATTTTTTAAAAGGTGGGGATTAAAGGAGAATAAAATAAAACCCTTTGAAAGCTGAAAATGAGAAAAGGATGAAAAGGTAAAAATGAAAAGTGCAAAATTTATGTCTCTAATTCTTCCTTCAGAACTTTATAGTTCACATTTTCCTCCAGGTTTAGTCAGCTTAATTGCACATATGATTCACAGCAGGCTCACTTGCTAGTAAGAGAAGATTCACGATTAAGAAGGCACAGTAAATTTTGATTTCAATAGCTAAGACCTCAGTATATCTGAAAAAATTATTTCAGTCAAAATGCACAAGTATGTGAAGAATAACTCTCAATTTGATTTTTCCATTTCTTGCTTTTTCTACAGTCTGGCTGCAAAGAGTCTAGGAATAACAGCAACAATGTACTAACACTGAGCAGTTCATCAACATCTTGCACTAGCTGCACATAACTCTCTTAGGAGAATATGAAAGCTATTTCTTTCCAAAAGCAAGCCCTTAGTATATATGTTAGGAACAATGTAAATAATTTTGGATTCAGATCGTGCTAGGCAGCAGTTTCAGTATGTAACACTACTCAAAGAATCACAACTGTGAAAATAAAAAAATGTTTTTAAAGTATTTAATTCTGAAGAGTCTGCTTTAGCTTCCCTTAAATGTTTTTAATAGTATGTTTAAGGAAAATGCCACTGGGACAACATAGCTTCTTTTGGAAGAAAGGGCAATGCCAAATAAATCATTTCTTATCTAAGCTCTCAGCTCACTTAACGGTGAATCTGAATGACGATGAAGCGACAGCAATGTGTTCAAGAGGGGGACTGTTTTTCCTGCAGACCGAAGTTGAGCCCCCAACTACAAAGTTTAATCAGTCAAAATGGAGAACATGAGCACTGCATAGGATCTCTGAAACAGGAGTGACCCCCTGGGCAGGTGCTGGGAGGTTGCAGACATTTTCCTCAGGGCTGGGGATTTGAGTTTGTCACGTACTTTCCATGCTTGTGCCTGTGCAAATTAATCTCCAACAAGTGTAAAACAACAATTCCAACTCTACAGCTGCAAGTAAGTATGTAGGTGCTGCTTCTCTGTGGCTCAGAGCCAACATGTTCAATGCCATGATCCCATACCACCATTTCATCCTCATACAGCTCACAGTCAACCCTCTCTACAATGGATATTTAAACACTTCAAGTGTTATTTTTATCACCAAGGCTGGGGGCAGGGGGGCCAGAGGGAGGGAGCCAGAGCAGAAGATACTGGGAGCATTCAATAAAAACATGCACCCCATTTGTACACAGGAAACCTGAGCTTTCAAGCTGTACTGAATTAATTTCACAGTCAATCCACAGAACTCCATGGATTCTGCCGTAAACAAGTCTTGGCTGAAAACAATGTTCATCCCACTACAAATCTGGTGCTATATTCAGATGGCCTAAATTCTGCCTAGCTTGCTGTGTGCTTATTTTTGGAAATTCCTGAAAGGAAGGCCCACCAAGAAGCTACAACAACATTTAAAAAAAAAAAAAAAAAAAAAAAAAAGAAAAAAACCAGCACTAAATGCCTTTGATCTAAAATTACGCTTTTTCCCCAGGTAATAGAACTGTCATAGAAAAAGACTTCCCTTGACTTGAAAAATAATAAAATCATATACATTTATGCTTTGTTTCAAGAGTTATTATATCAGAGTTATTTTAATAGTCTTTGACTCTTTACTATTTAGATGTATACTATCTCATAATCCTACAGAACTGCAAATATTTCCACTTAGGATAAAACAGAAATTTCCTTCTGCTTGCTCTTCAACTTGCTCTGTTAAAACAAACCCAGCCTAATAATTTTTGTCTAAAAATTTGAAAAAGCTTTGGATTAAATATTTGTCAGGTAAACACCAGAAAGAAGCTTTTATAAAACTTATGGAACCTGACTTACAGCTGACACCATTCTGTGACACCATAAAGTTGAGACCCTTTCAACCTGCAAATTCAGGAAAATCCTGAGATAATGGAAAGGCACAGAAGATAAATCACCATATGACTTGCTGTAATAGGGCTTACAAACATCAATATGTATCTCTGAAGCATTAGTCCAAAGGCAATCACTCAACATTTCTCAGACTGCAAGGCCTTACTCCCAGATCCAGAACCCAAAGTGACACTATTTTAATAGGAGCCACAAGACCTGTAAATCCAACAGGTTAAGTGTTAAGGCACAAAGGCTTCATCTCCAGTACTAAGAGAGTGTGCCTTGTATCCATGAGTTAATTTGCATTAGTTATTGCATTATAGATTCCTAATCCAAACAGAGATCTTTCATTTTAATGAGCTGAATATGAGGCAACCTCAGGCAAGGGTTATGCTGATTTTGTCTAACAAAGAACTTCTCTGCAGGTACCCTGCCTCTGCCAGAGTTTTATGTGAAGCAAGTATCTCACATCAACTTTCCATCAGCTCATTAGCATTCCCCACCATCTCTCTTCTCAACAGCAAAGCCATCTATGTAGATTGAAACAAAAACCAGAAACCCTCTTTTCATAGAGGGCTACAGCCTGCAGCAGCCAGCACTAGTGACTGAAATCTTGCCCCTGTTGCATAAGGATTAAAAAGAGGGAGGTTACAAGAAGTATTACTGCACAGTTTATTATCTGTCTTCTGACAACAAGCAATAAATTATTTTCTTAACTACTAATCCCTAACGACTGACTTTTATAATGATTAACTTCCATTATAATACACTGAAAGAGTAACAAGGTCCCTCTAATGATAGTGACATGAAAGCCAAAAACCAAAACCAAAAGTATTTCCTCAATTTAAGAATTCCTCATCCAAAGCTCCACTATTCATACAGGTTTCCTGGGATTAGTTTTCTCCATGTCTGAAAAAGTTTCAGCTTGTGGTGAGGGGAGAGGTATGGCTTCCTGAAACTCCACCAGAATAAGGGTGTTTGCTCTGAAATACCCTTGGGGCACTATTCTGAAATGCCCATTGTGCACTATCATTCACCCTCTGGAGACAGTGCAGCTGGGCAAAACATCTCTTCAACAGAGTACAGAAGACATGATATTAGTTATCCTTCATTACACAGGACAAGGTGAGCCTTTTATTACAAAATGCATACAAAACCATAATACCAAGAATATATGCAATATATGGTGGGATTTACCTGAAACCCATGTCATAAAAACAGCATTTCTGTGTGGTAAATGTCACATTAGCACACTACATAACAAAAATAACATTCTCTTCTATTTCTAACTTTATATTATCTTCCTAGTCTACCACATTCACCTCTGCCCTTTGGTATTTTCTTTAGATTACTTGCATTAATGTTAACACTTATTCAGCTCACTTGAAAGGTATTTTTCAGATACAAGTAGGAGTCAGGTAAGTATCAGCTATCTATATAACTAATAAAATAGTTCTGTCCTGTATGCCTTTTGGTACCAGAGGGCACTGAGATACACACACGTGAATATATACATATATTTATATGTCATTGGCAGTTAGCTTAAAAGGTGGTGCTGGGTTAAAGGTTGATGACCTTAGAGGTCTTTTGCAACCTAAACCATTCCATGTTTCTGTAAGACAACAACAGCAGGCCACTTCTTCTCCAACACTGTAAACCGAACTGAAATGGACATTTGTTTGTTGAGGCTCTCAGACTCCAGACACATCTGGAGTGTTGCCCCCGATTCCACACCACCTTTCATGCACTCAGCTGCAATTAAGAATTCTTAGGTGTGTGTCATATTACAATCAGACACCAACAATACATTTACATACCTTGCATCAGATTACATGTTTTGTCCCCTCAGGAATAAAAAGCTTTCCCTTGCACTAACAATAAGTTATTCTCATGCTCTGTGCAGCCAAAGCACCTTAAAGAAAAGGCAGGATCAGGCAGCAGACCCATTGCTACTACTGCCTGCCTCAAGCAGGGTCACAGCTTGGGCAGTACCCCTCACATACGGAGAACAACCAGCTACAGCTAAGCCCTCAACTCCACGCGGAGTTTTTGCCGCTTCTTTCGCAGAAGACCCTTAACTAAGGGGTCCATGAGCCTCTTCGCTGCAACATGTTACAAGACAGTAACAATTTGTTTTAACTAGGGTGTTAAAATGAACAGTTTGAACAGTATTTGCTGTATCCTACAGCAGATACATGGCTGATGTTTGCTTCCCGGATTCTAAGAGAAAGTGAAGGCAAAGATACATTTTTAACAAGAGTTCAAAAGCCCTGACTACACTGGCTTGTCTGTATCTCCTCGTATTAGGAAATAAAACAGGGCCAGGGCATGAGCACTCCAGGCTGCAGGCAGGTGCCTTGTCATGACTGTCCCAGCCCCATCAGACTTCTGCCACACAACTCAGGCACGATTCGGGTGGGTGACAGCTCCTGTGGGACACCATTCCCAGCAGGCCCAATGGATCAGGTTTCCCTGTCTTTGGAGAAAGGCAAGTCCTTCTAGACACACATGTCATACCCCACCATGAGTCCTGGGGATCACACAACGAGCATGGGCTCATTTTATTACTGAACACAAAAATGGCCATCAGTGCTAGAATGGAAATCAAGGGAAAATTGGTCACCAGGGATTTAACTCAGGAACATTCTCAAGGCTCACAGACAACAGTGAAACTCAGTAAATGTACAAGTGCCTGATCAATAAAAAAGGAAGCCTAAAAATACCAGAGTTAACCTACAAGAAAAAGTTAATGGTAATTCAACTCAAACTTCTGTAATGTTCATTTCCGTTGAAGAAAATATTTCAGGAGTGAATACCAGCATATGTACCCAAGAAAAAAAGAGCAATGGAAGAACAGACTCAGTTTTAAAATAGAAGGCAAGAAACAATACAGCATGCACCTTTTCTAATAAAAATGTACCAGAAATTTTACAGTGTAAAAACCTGAATATACGCTCTCAAAAGCAAAAAGCATCTGTTGAAAACACTGTATTATCTCAGAATGTAAGTATGACACAAATATGCAGAACTATAAATACAATTACATCTGTAGCTTTTATGTAAAGCAAAGTATCTAAAGATGTTATGCATGAGAATACCAAATCCAGAAGGAAAACATCAGATTTTGATAAAGGCTGAGATATTCTAGAGTTTATATGGCATTAAATTTTGCTCTAAAAAGAGACAGACCCTTAAAAGCAAGAAATATCAAACTTCCTGAAGTCCACTGGAATTTCCAGCATTCCCATTCTTTTTACAAGGAAAGTAGTCAAATATAAAACCATGGGAGTTTGGTATGAAAGAATTTGTCCTTTGCATATAGATACTCTAAAATTACCTGTAAGATGAAAGTAACCTTATGAAGAACTGATATTTCTTTATTCTACTGATGTCTCAACAAGTGTTGACACTTATTGAGACCACTCGGAAACCCTCTTCCTATTTTAAAGTGTGGAATTTTTGTACCTACTTTGTTCAGTTGAAGTCTCCCATCACTAAGGTTAGATTTTCACCCAAATGAAACTTACAGGGAAAAATCTGTCCTCAGAAGGAGCAAAACCAAAGAACTTCCCAAAAGTGAGAATTGTGTTGAATCTCCTTTTCTTGTGAACACCCTGTTTCAAATTTTCCTGTTTCAAAATCAGCAGCAGTTTCCATAGAGATAATTAGTCACCCCAATGAATGCACAGCAATTTCTACCCAGTTCAGTAGGGTCAGAATTCAAGCAGGTAGGAAACAACACATCCTCCGTGAAAAGTAAGCATACAATTGCCAGACTCTTTTCTTCATGGAGAAACTTCACAAATAAACCAGGAAAAAAATGCATCAAAACTCTATATAATGGTTCTTCCATGCATGATATATCAGGTGGTATTCAAGTTTCAAAACAATGTTTACATCTGGCTGCAACTTCTGGGGTTTTTTTGCACATTCCACACAGGAAATTGTTGAATGCCATTATACTTCAGGGTGCAGCTTTGTAATTCAGCTCCTCAGCTGATGTAAACGGGGTTGTGTCCCAGTGTAACAGCCCAGCCACATATCTTATTTGGAATAAAGGTCTGGATTTTAGGTTGGCTGGTTTGGAGTTTCTTTTGTGTTGGAGAGCAGGGGTTGGTTTGGGTGCCTGGTGTTGGGGTTTGTATTTTCTAGCGTAATACTCCAAACACCCAATTAATTTTTCACTTTTAAATGTTTTTTTTTCAGCCAAAAATATGAGCAAATTGTTTTCCCCTGCAATTTAACTAGCAAACTGCAAAATGTCTCAAAACAGAGGTATCTAATGGAAATTCTGACACATGCTTAGAGCCACTCTAGTCAGTACTGGTTTGTTCAAGTTCTGTTTAAAAGCATTTTACTTTTCATACATGATTTTCCTGTAAAATTCTATATTTGGGATGGTTTTTCCTCTCTGTTTAAAATCACTGAGTTGCTCTTGCCTTACAGAGGTTGTTGTCTTTTTTCTCTTTTCATGGGGAGAAAAATGAATACATTCTCTAATGGCTAAGAAAAGTCAGATGTCTAACACTTAATTTCTTTGCATCCAGCACATGTGAAACATTGCCAACTCAAGGTGGGAAGTGAAAATAGAAAGCAGGAACAACTTTGGACATATGTAAATATGTACTTGAAGTAATGGAGAAAAAAGGCTTGCTGGGGTAATTGGCCAGTCTAAAGCCATATGATATACAGACCCATGTAGATACTTTGATGCCAAAAGTAGTATTGTGTTTTAAATCTTTTTGGAGAGTTAGCAAGTTTTTTCGCTTATATTCCAATGGAAAAAAAATTGGTTACTTTCCTGACTTCCCACTGACTCTTACACTAACACTATAATATCTGACTAAAATTGACTTGTGTAACAATCCAATATAGTGGGAAACGGTAATTTTATTTTTTTTCCCTCCTCTCTGGATCATTAACATTGAAGCAAAGAATACCTAGCGGCCTTTTCAACTTTCACAAATCAAGACTGGTGTTCCTCTAATGCTACAGACTTATTCTTGTGCACCTTAAGGTGGATCACTTACACTCTGCTAAGGAAAGCATTAGCACTTGCATTACACAAATGACCAGAGTAGGTATGCAGTAAACAGAAAAGCTCCAGAGTTCACCTTCACTAAGCAGCAAATAGTATGAGAATGTTTAGGGGTTCAGTTACTGTTTTTACCTTTCATAAAGTGCAGAAAGTAGAGACAAAGTGAGTAAGAACTGAAATCAGACTGAAAATCTGATTATACAAACATTCAAAAAATGGGAAACTGCGTGGAAGCTTTATCTCATCACTGGAACAGAGGTACTGAAAATACATATTCCCCACCCAAATAAAATTTTCCACTCTCTTCCCTGCCTGTCTGGAAAAAAACCCAAAACTAACAGAACACCAAAACCAAAAGGTTCAACACTATCTCACCCCACTCCCTTCACTTATGAGATGCACAAGTTTACAATTCGCTTTCTGATTTCCTCATCCATGAACAGGAATGAAACTATCCTCATCAGGAGCAGAATCATTTTGCAAAAGCAGTAGAAGGTTATCTCACACCACATGGTACAGAAAGCACCTTACTCAGGTTTACTTAAGTAAGCCGACATTTCACCTCTGGAGCTGATAAACAATTCTGAATGCATTTTCTGCTTCCAACAGGAGATTAAACACTTACAGAAATATGTATTTCTTAGGTCCTCATTCCTTAATAGAAACACAGCAGCAAAGTAATACTGTATGTGATCTGCACAAGCAAGTCCATGAAGGCCTTTTAAGTTCCATCCAATCCTAAAAAGATGCATCGCATTTAACCGCTTTAAAAATAAGGTACTACTGTAAATTACATACAGCAAATTAAGCAAATGGAAACCACATTCTCTAGATAAAAATCAATTAGCATGATGCATGCTTTGTTCCACTGTTATCTATAACATATTCATACTCAACAAATGAAAACTCTTACTATGAAAAGCCAGTTCCTTCTGTCAGTATCCTCTGTAGAATTAAGAAATGTAGCTCTGCCAAGATCCTTATTTTATAAACAGGAAACGGAGCAACAGAAGTCCAAAGCAAGTGTACCAAAAGTGGTCCAAAAGGCTAACATGAAACTAGATGGAGGCTGAAAGCCAGGGTTCCAGGCCCTTTCTCTACCCATTAAGAAGCACTGGCTAAGAAAGAAAAAGGCACCTGTCCTGCTCTTTGAGCCACACCACACCACTGGTATTTGCAACAGCAGTTTAAGTACAGGTAAAGTTCTGATGGTTTGCAAAAGCTTTTTTGCCACCTCCTAATCCGTAACTTCATGTAAACTATTTTTGACATGGGAGAAGTTAACACTCACCTATTTGCCAAAGACCCTCCAGTAAATGAAGTAACTACTCTTGGTCTGACACTAGCACAGTATCTTATTCACATAACCTAGATCCTTCCCCATCTATTTGCTTAAACAGCTTAAGGTTCTTAATAACAGCTGAGCCTATTCTTGACATCTTCACCTGTCATTTTAGATAAAATTTTAATTTCTGATTTCATGCATTTAAAACATGTTTCATATATTTTCATTTTCCCATTCTACTTATAAAGCACAATCTGTTTGGCATCTACATAATTTTCTTTAAATTTAACATTATTAAGGTAAAGCCTGAAATGGGCAGAGAGCCCAAGCATGGTTTTGTGGCTTGGCTTGAGTTCAAACAAAGTAGTGAGAAAATCCGAAGGCAAGGAAACTCACCTATTCAAGTCAGGACCATTATAAAAACAGCTCTCAAGCTGCTCTACACAGCCAGTTTCTCTACAGATATCCCAAAAATAAGGCCCAGACCACTATGTCCTCCCCAGCGTGTACCACCATGAAATTGAACGATAGGCATGACAGACCATAAGATACTCAAGCTGCTCTTTCTGGTCTCCTACAGTGGCCTTAGTGAAAAAAATAACCACTACAAGAGGTGTAGTCTGTCAGTGCCCAGACTCTCCTAAGCAAGGCAGGTTACTCACTACATCTGCAAATACACTGCCAGATCCTTTCTCATCTGATGATAATGACCACAGACCTTATGTAAAAAAAGTTCAATCAAAACACCATAGAGGTCCCCTTCAAAAGAATCATTATCCTTCCACTTGGCTGAAATGCAAACTAGCAGAATAAGAGCCAATTAATTAAAAAGCCACATAAATTACATGGTTATTTTTTGCTACCCTGCTGTGCAGCTTGACAGTCACTGAGTAAGGGGAAAGAAAGGATTACACAATCTGGCAGAGTAGGCTGGGCAAACAGATGAGGAGAGAATACACACCAGAAAGGGCACTGAGAGAAGTTACACACCCATGAGAGAAAACAGCTGATCAGGTTAATTAAAACTTTTTTGTTCAAACACTTTTGTAAGGAGACATTCTCTGTGCCAATGTTTTGACTTCTTTTTTAAGTAACATTTTCCAATTATTTTATTATTTATGCCTTTCCAGCATCTCTACCATCGAGAGGGTAAAATTTAAAATTTTCCTTAGTCTCTTCTTTCTCTCTGTGCCTGCCTGTTTAATTAACTAGTTATAATCTTTTCTTAAATTGTTTTGCCCTAAGTTTATTTTTTTCATTCCAGTGCAATGACCAAGAAGTCAGACTACACTGTCAGAAATGTCAACAACTTCAACAGCAAAGTCTCTCATAACACATGAATGAGCACCTCTTAGTTTTGCTTTCAAAATACTGATCATTTAGCTCTATTGTGAAACAGCAGACAGCACGTAATCAGAAACAGAGCATTATTCACTGTGTGAGCAAATATAATCATGTACAAAGCATACATACTTTTTTAAAAGAGCCCTTCAGAGCCCTGAGGATGACCACTCATTTAAACAAAAAGTGGGGAGAATATTTAGCCATATTCCAAGTTTCAGAATACCTATGAAAAGTCTTCCACAGAAGCTGCACTATATTAGACATGATTAAAACTATACACTACAGTATTCCCTTTGAGTTGTCTACATATTACAGTTAACAAAGTATCAAAGATGACCTTCTGAATTAGTCCACAGCTGCTTCACATCCAGAGCTCACAGTTCTCAGAACATCTGAGCCTCAGTGATTTTTGCCTAAACAATTTTCAAGCATGTTTTTCTTTGTTTACTAGTCATTAAGTACACATTTACAAACACTACTACAAAGTAACATTACTTTTCCCAATGAAAGTTTATCGATATTAAGACCTTAAATTCTAGCTATGTCTATCTCTACAAACAGTTTTCTTCCAAGAAAAGATTAAATGGTTAAAAATACTTTAAAATATCTACATATTTTTCCCTATGCAAAATATTTCAAGTTGAAGATCTTTGCTTTCATTTTAGCCAAATTAAATGGAAAATTAAAAAAGAAAGACTGTACAGAGCATTTAATGCCACAGCATACTCATCTCATTAAATCTGTTAATTAATACAAGTTAGGTTACTCACTTTCGCAACCCAAGCAAAGCTACCAAAGGACTTTTGCAACTGCTCAAAAACAGATTAAAGCTACTGTAGCAAAAACCTGCCAAATAATATCAAACACTGGAACTTTACTCTTTTTGCTGAGACATAACATAACATCAGCTCATGGTTCAGGTATTTTTATGACTACAGGAGGAAAGGAAAGGCAGAAGAAAAGCCAACACAGTCATGGCAGGTTTAAACACACTACTGAAAATGGTTAATTGATTTCTGCTATCACTGCTTTTCAGAAATGGTATCTTGGCATGACTTGTTCCTTGCCTCTATCTGTTTAGGCATATTTTGGTGTTGGCAAATAAACTGTTTCATAAACCAACTACACCCCAAAATTATACCACAAACAGAGAATTAATTATTACCTAGAGCACTAAACATTTCATTAGCATTAGAAAGCTTCCTATATGTGTGGGAGCTTAGAGTTTGTTTTTTTTTTTTTAACTAAGTAGCCAAAATTTGGCCAAAATGAATGAATTTTTGTTTTAGTTAATAAGGAAGCTTTCCAGGACAAGGAGATTCCTAAAAGTACTTTGTAAAGTTTGTGTTTGAAATATTTTTTTTTTCCTTCCAAATGAGAAATAGAAGCATGAGACTGTAAAAAGACAAGACTGAATTCAAAATTGGATTTTCAACTGTACCCTTCCTAAAGCAATATTCTGAGGGTCAAAAAATTCACCCTTCATTTGACACAAATTTTTAAGAACTAATACTTGCCAGCTTTAAAGCATTAAAGATAAGAAAAAAAAATACAATAGTATCATCACTCTTAAAATGTTTTCTTGTGCATTACCTGCAATACTTTGTTTCAGTAAGTTTCCTCACATCATAGTACTTTTACAAATAAGTCTAGACAGTAAAAACATCAGGCTACTGGCAACAGTTCTGAGAATAATAATCTACGAACAGAGGAACAATGAAAACCTCTTACTTCAGTGCTTAGCAGTAAGTATGTGAAAACTACCATCCAAAGTATAAAATAATCATGTATTTGTTTGCATTGAAAACCACTACAGATTGATTTGATTAATATGCAAACATTCAAGAAAATCCTGATGAACATTTATCAGAGTAATAAGGTAGTATCAGGTAAAGCAACAATTTTCAGCAAGTTCACCCTTTTCTGATAGTAGTTTCTATTAGTGATCCTTTTATTTCTTTTGCTATTGTACATCTCCAATGCCACTTGCATTTGGAACTTTGCACTACATAGAACCCAGCATGGATGCTCCTTGGATCTGAACTGAATCTCTCACAGGATAACAAGTACTGCAAGCCGGCCACCGAAATGTCACAGCAGCAGCTTTTGCCGTGACGCGGAAAGTCTGACAAATCCAAAACCATTTTTGCAACTGTTAGGTTATTTCACAATATGTTAAGATCATTATGACATTTCTTGGGTACTTCACATAGTTACTTTAATAGATACCATTTTCTTTCCCACAAATAACTTGCTGCTGCCCCCCCTTTTCTTCCCCCTGATTATACATCTCAGAAGTTCACAGTGTGGCACTACCCGTCTGCTCCTGGGAGCACCTCAGAAACATCACCCACCAGCTCCTTCATTAATTAATTAATTTGCTGCATGCAAAGAAAATGGAACATTTTCTTTCTGGATACTTACCCTAAAATTATCAAGTACATTATTTATGGCACCAGTATCAAGCATTTTCTCTAAGGAACAAATATAGGATCTGTAATTCTGTTTGCCTGCTTCTAATACAGTGTCTGACATTTTCATACCTTGAGACAGGGCTTAGTTTTCATTCCAAATTACATCTCTAGACACAGAAAGATGTCAGCTTCATCTCACTTTTGGCTGCAATTCATTTCTGAGAAATAATTAAATATCAAGGGATTTTAACTGTGATAAAAAAATACCAATCAGTAATTCAAAACTTCATTCTTTTAATAAACTAGTTCAGAATTTTTCCAAGACAGAGAACAGAGAAGGCAAAGGCTGTCTAACAAATAGGTCTAATCTTTTTGTTTATGATGATGATGATTACTATAATGCAGCCTATTTCAGAATTAATCTGGTAGAAAGATGGAAGGTAGGTTGATTTTTTTATTCATGACACTCTGGGTTTTTTTAAGATATTGTGTCTATTAGTTAATTAGATTAATATTTATATTAGTCCAAATGAGAATCTTTTCCTCCTCATTCTAATAATTTTCAAGAATTATTAATCTTTTACTTGCCCCTCTAAAAGCTTAAAATCATTTGTGTTGTGACCAGTAAGCACATACAGATGACATACACTGATGATACCTTTGCCTAGGAGATTAAAAAACCCAGACCATACAAAAATAGATCCTCCTACACAAACATACTTTAAAGGCATGTCTTCAGAAGACAGCAAGTATGATTTTGGTGAATGGTCATGATATATGTGAGAAGATGCACTTCTCTGAAACACTGAAAGCTTTCTCTCTCTGCATGTACCACATTTATCAGTAATATCAGAAAAAATTTTCTTGCCCATATTTAGGCACACTATTTTAGGTTAGTTTTGCATATTGATCTTCCCCTTTGGCGTTAAAAAGGTGAAATACTTCCTGATGAAGCTCCTATTAATACCAGTAGAAATAATATGTACCAGTTGTCCATGACTGTATAAACACAGAGAGTAGTACCATAAGTACCACAAAGTTTAACTGTTCAGACAGCTTGAAGTTTCCCTTTCAGAAGCAAAAATCACTGTTGGAGAAAAATCATTTGGAAAACTGAACTTCAAGGCACTGCCTGAAATGGGAGAGAAATGAAAGAGAACACTCCTCAGTAGTCAGCAGCACCAGCAAAGATGTCTGTCTGCAGCAATAGTGGAAGTGGACTCCAGCAAAGATAGCTTTTATAAAACCAGGGCTACACTCCCCCCAGTCAATCAGCAAAGGTAAAGATTCAGTCCTGCACTCAGGCATCACAACAATTATATTTCAGAACATATTGTACAATTCCTTATGTTTCAGATGACTGTAGTAAAAAAATGCACCTCCTAGCAGTTGGAGGACCTGCTGTTTCTCCTACTTCCTTACCTGGTACTCCTGAGGGATCTCCAAATAAAAGACACACACTGATACTCATGTTTTTCTGCCATTTAGCTAAGCAATTAACGGGACAAAACTGTTCTTTGGATAACACCTCAGAGGTCTATAAACAATTCCACTATTTCAAATGCAAGAAGAACATTAAAGATGCTCCCAGAAGCAGCTGCCCCGCTCTATTTAGGTTACAACAGTACTCAAGTTAAACAAGTCTTCTATAGAAGCTTTGAGTAGGTTAACGTTATTTTTCCTTTTCTAACAAGCCTACATCAGAAAACAAAACATCACCCTAAATTAAAGCAGAGATCAAGAAAGGACAGCATTTTCCACTTCTGAAGTTACTAATCTAAAATTAAGAATAAGGAAAGCTGTTTCAATTGTGCAACAGTGTAGCACAGCAGATCTGACCAGATTCCTGCTCTCTCAGCATACAAAAATGATGGCCTCTGAAACTCACCTGGAATTCATGAAGCTTTTTGTGACTATCAAACTCCTGATTAAACTGGTGCTGACGTTGAAACCTTGAGAGATGTCTCAATCAGACAAACAAAATTAATGACTACTTAACTTCACCATTATTCTTTCACTTTTCCCACTAAAAGCTATCCTCCAGCAAATGCCCTGAATAAAAACTATTACTGCAAAGCACTCGGATGCTACTGTGATCAGTTTTACCAATGCCATAGTAGAAATTAATACTTAATATTCAGTCATGAATAAGGCAAATAGGCAGAAAGAAGCTTGAGATTACACAATGTTAAAGTAAAATAAAAAATACCAAATTATTCTGAATTTATTAGGAAACATTGGGGTTATGCAAATAGTATGCATTAACATATACTCTTGAAAATCACACAAATGAAAACTGTATCCAAATGCACGTATACAAATGGACCCTGAGATATTTTAGCATGCAGACCCATAGAATAAAAGTTTTGTCTCCTGAAAGAAGTGGGACATATTTCCAATCTTTTGTACCAAATTCAAAAGTACAACTAAAGTAGCTATGCTTGCTTTTCTTAAAGTTTAAATACTTGGTATCATAACTTCAGTGGTTCTAACTCTGAACACAAAGTTCTCATTATTCTAGCACAGAGTCTATGAAGCAAAGAGCAGTAGCAGACTTTGCTGGACTGTATTTGTGGAACTGGAACATAAATAGAAAAGAGAAGTATTTCAACTACATTACTGGTTATACTATAATCATCAAAAAGACAAAATATCACACTAAAAAAGAAAAAAATTACTGCCATTGCCTTGAATGTCACTTGAGCGTGTTGAGCTCAAGACCACCTCTTTACTTAAAACTCAGTCATGAGGTTGTACAAATACTGATCCTGAAACTGTGTCCTTCCTATAGAGAGACCAAAATAATGTATTTTTTCTCCTTTTTCAACATTAATGTCTTTAATATTTTGAAATATTAATGTAATATTGAAGAAAGCCTAATAAGGCAGACCATTGTACTTAAGAGATCCAACTTGGCTCTTCCATGTAGTGCATCTGCTTGAAATCATGGATGTAACTCGTATTCCTCACCTAACAGTACACCTTTGGTTTATCATACAGAATCATAGAATCACAGAAAATGCTGAGTTGGGAGGGACCCATCAGGATCACCGAGGCCAACTCCTGGTCCTGTGCAGGACACTCCAAGAGTCACACCCTGTGCACTGTCCAAATGCTTCCTGAACTCTGTCAGGCTGGTGCTGTGGGACTTCCCGGGGGAGCCGGTTCCCCAACCACCCTCTGGGTGAAAAATCCCTTCCTGATTGTTTAAAAACAATCCTCACTTTAATTGACTGATGTTTTTGTTTGACTAGCCAGAAGTATTTATAGAAACTGCAAGTAGCTGTAGTTTTCTATTACAAACACAAATGTTTCTTATTAGACAACAATCTAGTCTAGAAAGCTAAACCAAAATCAAATGCTTAAAAAAATGTCACCCACCAAAAAATAACTCAGCAGGGACAGAGTAGCAAAAGAGTCCTCCAAATAACTCTAGCATAAAAACCCACTCTATCTAGTGGCCTAAAGTTTCCCTGAAAAAACTGGAAATACTTTGGTAAATATCTCAGATTGCCTTGCAACTCCACTTCTGTTTCTGTATCACAAGTTTTACTTTATTAGCCTGTTTCAGCAGAAAGGGCTTCTTCTGCTGGCCAGCTCCCATTACTAGCACAATCACTAGAAGTAGATTGCATTGAACATCAACTTGTGTGCTTCTCCTTGCTTCTGTCTTACGAAGATGTTACTACTTCTGTTAATTTAGCACAGAGAGGCCCCAGTCAAAACTGAGGCCTTTGCTTGTCAGGCTCTGTACAAACCACAACAGGAACGCCTGAAGACTTTCAAATAAGGATGCAAGTCTGCAGATGACACAAAAACTGGCAGAAGGGGCTGCTACACCAGAGGGTTGTGCTTCCATCCAGAGAACCTCAAAAATGTGCTGTCAGGAACCTCAAGGCAGTTCAGCAGGAGGAACACCAAGCCCGGCACCTGAGGAGACATTCCCCCACCCAGCAGTCAGTGACGCTGGGGGCAATGCAGCTGCAAGGCAGCTTTGCAGAAAAGGGTGTGAGGTCCTGGTGGGCACTAAGCTGAACACAACATGCCCTTCACAGCCAAGAGGGCTAATGCCATGTTGTCTTGCATTAGGAAGAGTGCTACCATGCAGGGAGGGAGGTGATCCTCTCGACTCAGCATTTGTGAGGCTGCACCTGGAGCGCCGCATCCAGTTCTGGGCTCTCCAGTACAAGAAAGACAGAGCTACTGCAGAAAGTTTAGCAAAGGGCCTTGAAGACTAAGGGAGTGGAGCATTTCACATGAAACAGCCAGGATTATTTAGACTGGAGAAGACAAGGCTCAGGTGAAATCCCATCAATGTGTAGAAATACCTAAAGGAAGGGTGCAAGGAGGAGAGAGATGGGTGCTTTTCAGTGGTGCAAAAGCAGTTGATACAGACTGAAACACAGGAGGTTCTCTCTGAACATCAGGAAACACTTTCTTCTGTGAGGGTGACCAAGCACTGGCACAGGTTGCCCAGGGAGGTGGTAGGGTCTCCATTCCTGGAGACAGACAAAAGCTACCTGGACATGGCCCTGGGCAACTGGCTCTAAGTGGCCTTGCTTGAGCAGCATGTTGGAACAGATGAGCTCCAGAGGTCCCTTACAACCTCAACCATTCTGCAATTCTGTGATCCTTTTTTATTTTACAGACTCAATTCAACATAAATAATTATGTAAGGAATCATATGACTCATTAATTCCAGAAATAAATGCATGATTAGCAGTACAACACTGTGACAGTAATCTGAGAAGTTTATGCTTAATTTAATAAGGTGCAAATATCTATTGGTATTTTAGTTGATCCTGATCCCAGGTCAGTCTGTGAAAGACACAGAAGTTTCAAAATATACATATTCATTTATATTAAAAATCTCAGAACAGGGTAACAGCACAGAAGAATACCACAGAAAAGAAAGACCATGTAGGAAACTTTAAACAATGTTTATATATGGAAAATTAATTACAACAAATAGCCTCAGTTCACTTTGATTGTCATTTACTATTATAAACAAACTCATGCCTGAATACTCTCAAATTAATTGCTCAATCTTCATCAGTACATGTCGTATGATGGGTAGCTCAATTTCCAGAAAATGTTACTTGTTTTAAACACCAGATTTAGCAAAGCACATCCTCAACTTTGAAACAAAATAGAAGCATCACTTTTGGAAGTGACTGGCTGTGTACATAAAGACTCAGCTGGCTATTTGCATGCCAGATGCTCAAAACAATATGCTAGTCAAGCAAGGACACAAATATCCTGACTGAATCATACTCAGGATACAGTCATGGAGTTCCAGCAGCATTTTCTTATAGACGCAGAGAAGAACTAATCAGCTTAACAGACACAAGAGAGCTGCTCTGAAAGTGAAAAGGGGAGCGAAAGGTTAAACTTTCACAGCTTACGAAGTTTCGTCCTACATTTGGCATGGGTAAAAGAAACCACAAGTCTTACAAAGTTTTACTAATTTAAGCTTAAATATATCTTTAAAAACAGTTAGAAACCTACAAAATTCCTCCCTATGCAAGACTTCTGTAATGCAATAGCACCCTGAATACCTTCCCATACACTGCACTCCATTGACTTTTGTCTTGCAGGTCTGCAACAGGAGGGGAAGTTTGGAACCGTGGAGAGGCTCCCGCTCAGCACATAGTCAGTAACAGCTCAATATGGGGCTGCCCCTGTCACAGCAAGATTTAATCAACAGTATTTGAAATGTAGTTCAGACTGCTGTGCTAGCAGAATTCATCCAAACATCTCACAGGGAGGAAGCAGACCATGACAAATATTTCTTTTTACTGGCACTACACATAGAGACGAACAGCTGTTACAGTGAGGTATAAACCTGCCTACTAATTTTCAGCAAAAGCAAAAGGACAGTCATTCTTTGAGCTCTCTGGTGGTAGATGTTGTTGAACTTACGTGCTCTGTGCTGCTGTTTGGCATGACTTTGGAGTCTACAGAGCAGCCTTTCCAGTTTCATGAAAGCTGGCCTTCACTCTGCACTGAAGGGCACAACTGTTACAGGTTCTATACACTGACTATGTGCCCTTCACAGCCCAGAACATTAATGGCAAACTGTTTTCCAAAGTGTAATAGTGAAAATGCAAAAAATGTGAATTTAAGGTAAGCAATTATGAGGAAGAAGATGCTGTGGACAGTGTTAGGACGACATAAAAAACCACCTGAGGGAGCCACAGCCTTCCTGCAGCTGTGGGTGCTGGACCAGGGGCTGCACCCCAGCTCCCACAGCCTCTTGCCTCAGAGTGGGGATGGTATTGACACACAGGATCAATCCTCACTGGTTTAATTTACCTTATGGTCTAAGGTATGGATTCCCTCACAGCCTGCTTACAAGAATGCTCTGCTTACTGTAGCCCACATGGAAAGCCCTTTCAGAAGTCTGCTTTACCAACAATCATGGTGGTTACTGCTATGGCTCTGACAGAAAGAAAATTCAGTGACGGACCTACTTTATTTTTAAAGAGGTGTTCTGGGAGGTGCAGTGTCAGTAAAATCCTCTACTTACGGAACCACAAGAAATTTTCAAAAAAGAAACAGCTGTATTAAAGGAGTCATGAAAAGTTTCAATATATTGAAGTTTCATATATTGAAGTCTCCAAGTTTAAAAAGCATGACACTAGAACTGCATACTATTGCTAGAAGAGTTATGTTTCATCATAGGGCCTTTAAAATTATTTCACCCTACAGAACAGCTTACTTTGAATACCACAGACATAACATTTACAGTAAAAACCAGAAAATATAACACTATGACAAGAAGGAACATAGCCATAAATATTTTTAAAGATTAGAATATAAAATTTAATTCAATAGCAGCATCAGATTGGGAGTAATTATTCAAAATAATAGAGCTTTTCATTGGCAAAAGTTATACAATGTGACTGAAAACATTTTATGGAAATGAAACAAAATAAACAGAATATTTACATTTGAGATTTTAACTATCTTCAAAATGTTCTGTGCTTTTTTTTTTTTAACAGAAGGCAATCTAATATTCTTATATAGTTCTAGAACAACTTCAGGCATGGTGGCTTCAAGTAATTTTTAAGATGGTCTGGAAGCATTATATTAATTTTTACAACACCCAAACCCAAAATACCTAGAGCGGAACCTGATTTAAAATCATACATTCTTCTTCATAAAAAACTTAGTTCTCCCCACACACATATTACTTGTCCAAAGACAAGTTCATGCATTTGCTTTCAAATTCTAAATGTGGTAAATTTGACAGACAACTAAACACACAGAACCCCGACCATGAGCAGGCATGATGATAATGCGCCTGCATGCAGAAAACTTAACTATACACACATCTGGCAATTGCCTAAGCACAAACAGCAGTATCTCCAAATGTTGGCCAGAAATTATGAACCATGTATTGAATACAAAGAGATGATTCAGCAGAGGACTAAAACCCCAAGGAGTTACAGTACTTGCCATATTAAAAAGAAACACAAAATAATACACATAGTGGAAGAGAAGTCTCTCAGAAATTTAAATCTGTATGTGCCTGTCAACATTTAAAGCTGGCTTTCTATGTTTTACTGACAAATACACATTTTGCAAACAAACTTGTGCATGTAAATTGTGTCACTGAGGCTACAATCTATTTGTTATCTAGTGGACTGAAACATCATCTTACGTCAGCAGGCATAATGAAGCACCTCAGGTAATTAGTCTTTAGTTACCTTTCCTTGATGACTGTTTGCATTACATACTTCCCTTCAAAACACAGTGTGAGAAGCTAAACCCCTGAGAGCCAAGACATGGGACTGGTCAAGAATATCTTTGGAATTATTTCAGATCAGCAGAAGTACACATGAAATGGAGACCTGAGTTCATTAAGAGCTCTTCAAGCAAATAAGCATGTCTTACACATCAGAATACATCCTGTGCTTTCAAACATCAGTCTCCCACTGTGGTATATTTAGAGTCTAGCAAATTAATATTCTGCTCTTCCAAGCATAACTAAACCTCGCAGCTTAAAAATCTGCATGGCTGATGAGCTTTAAGGTGAGCCTTGGAAGGGCCACATTCACCTTCAACATGAGAGGCCACTTACAGTGAAGGACTTCCAGGCAATGTTATCAGTCTACCATCTTCAGACATACCCTTCCATGAAATGCCACAGGATTTCTCCAGACTTTCTATAACTCTCCCTTTCCTTTCATACATCTGAAAGTTACTAACGATGCCCTCTCTTGGAACACACCTAGACCACACGTTGCTTCCATGGTTCTTCCCTATACAAACTAGGGTAAGAAAACCACGTGGCTCTGTCTCAAAGACCTTGCTCTGTGCTCTTTTATTTTGAAAGTCACATGCTGATTTTAGACTAAACAGGCCCAATAGCCTATGCCCACTGCATGTCTGGAAAAAAAAAAAAAAAAAAAAGAAAATTATATTAGATTTTTACCTATTTACATCATTTGGTAAGGCTTTGGTCCTCCCTCTACAATCTGCTTCCTTGTAGCTCAACTGTACAGGCCTTTCTGTATAAAACATACATTTAAATTAGCAGACAAAATCAATTAACCTTGCATCATACTGGCTGCCTTCTTCCCTCCAAAACGGAATTTTGTTAGCTCAACAATTTTTATAGCTTAAAGACTGAATAGAACTCAAGCTGCCTTAGCCACTTCCTCATCACCAGAGCCAATCTTTTTCAGTGTATCTTCTCCCACACTACGTTCCTCCTCTGTGCCAACATTGCTCCATTCTCATATGTCGCCCTACCCAAACTGAAGTGTACAGGCAGGTCTCCTCCCCAGTTGCTTAAAACTGAATTTGTCTGTGCGGCTCTGTGAACTTTACCCAGTCTGTTTTCAGTGCTACTGTCATCCAGCTGGTATCTATTGAACACATGCAGTGGATCATAGCTCAGCAAAGGCAGCATCAAATGTATCCATTCCCCCAAGCTCCCCAGAGAAGAAAAAAAAAGAAAGGGCAGGGGGACACAAAAGGGACAGGAAATCTCTGTTATCAGTAGACAACATCCTGTTAACTCGATTCACATGAGTTTATGTGATATATACTCAGTGAGTGTTAAACTGAAACCACAGTCTATTACAAAAAAAAATATGGAAAAATCTATCTGATGTCAGCTGCTACAACATTAAAATAGATAATATTTTAGGACAGTTAGCTATACATAGGTATGACTGCTCTCTGCAAGAACCAAAATAAATGACAGGAGATGGACCTTCCCTCAAACTTGTGAGGAAAATGAGTTACTTCTCTCCACCCCCTGTCCTCAAGCAACTGGCTGCAGGTGGCCCCACTTGAGCAGAGGGGTTCAACTAGATGATCTCCAGAGGTCCCTTCCAACTTCAGCTATGCAAATCCTAAGATCAGCATGTCCACTTGGAAATGTAAATCTGACAAGATGTAAAATTGAGGAGTTGACTGTTCAATGATGACATCATCGCTTTTTCAGAAAAAGACTGGATTTCCATTATAGAGAGGTAACTGAATAAGTATCGACTCAAAAAGGAGTAAGAGATAAGACTCCCATGAGATCCAATTCCCAAGCTGTGTGAATTGAAGTTTAAAACTAGTTTCTGTGTGTCCCCAACTGCGTCCTAGAGTACTATCTGTTCAAGAGTTGCAGTTCAGCTGGGAGCATTTCTGCACTGGAAATGGAGACAGTCAACATAAGATGCTACAGCACTCCCTACACTCAGGCAGGCACAGCAACAACAGCCAAGTCCAGGAGAACCATTTCTGTTCTAAGAGCAAGATCATTTTGAGAACAGTATTTCTTCATTCAGTACAGCTGAGGACAAAATTCAGTGCGACCTTTGGAAATAAAAACTGTTCAATTTAGCTTTGAAACCTTCACTTCCTCCTTACAGACTTTTGAATACTCAGACACAAGAGTGGTGATATCAATGCAGGTTTAATCATGAGCGAGTCACTGATGCCTACTGCTCAACCTGGCACCTCTTCCACATGCTGTTACAGAACATTGCATCTTACCTGTACTGCATATAACTAACTCCAAAATGTTCTATTTCCTGTTACTGCAGCAGAAACTAAGTCTACTCTCCTGTTTTCAAGCAGTTAAAAAGAAATGCTTACAAATGGTTAAGTTCACTTATTCCTGCTTTGCTCAATAAACAAAATCAGAAAAATCTAACTTTTCATGGAAATTTAGTTATGTAATGTGGTTCTACTATTATTCATTATATCCACTGAGTATACGCCTGATGCCAGGCAATGTCTAAAGAGTTTTTAATCCAGCTTCGTGGCCATCCACATGAAAAGCAAATTTGTCCTGGTAAATCTACATCCTAGTTTCTCCAGGAAAGATTGTCCTGGTCTTACAGCAAATCACTAGATCAGAAAGGGGTTTAACAAAGGCAAATATCTTCTTATGTATCCTCCCCTTTTTAATAAAAATATAGAAGCAGAAAAATCTTTAGCATGATGTAATACAGAAATCAAAGCAAGAGCCTGAAGAGCTGGAGATGCTCTTCATGGCACTGCTCTGAACAACCTAGGAAAATTACTTTCACACCTCTCTGTATCTCAATTTCCACAATTTCTAGTTGAAGAAAAATCTAAGAGCACTTTTGTATTAAGAACTAAATACCATACAAAAGCCAGGAATATGACCAAAATCCCACTTGTACTTATTTCACATATAACACTAACAGGTGAGTCTTTGTGTAAAATACATAAACCACTGGCATGTGAGGGTGGGAATCAAATGCTTCCAAATCTTTATCTACATGTTGAACATTACTAGATATGATTCTGAATCAATTTTCAGAAACATAATACAGCAATTATTTTAAAATAATGTTTTAAAAAACCCACGTCTTCAAATGCTTTCATGTTTTGTCAAGTTTTAGACAGACATGAAAACACATATTAACTTTGATATAAACTAATTCCTCATATAAGCTTATTAAAATTATGATGCAAAAATGAAACAAAATGGGTTTCTTTGACAGAAGAGCTTAATATTATAAAACTAGTTTGCTAAGTCAGATACTAAAATTTAGAGTAGTTGCATCTCCAACAGTGAGAAAAGTAATATAATAAAAACCATAGAATGCCGCTCTCTGTTATTATATATTTTGTGTCAGCTGGGGTTATTTCCCCACGTACCCCAATTCCAAACAGTTCCATATGAGAAAAGCAAAAGCTCAACTTCTTTCATCCTTAACTTGATCTCTCTGTCACTATTACACACAGAGCATAAGTTCACTAACTCAAATACATCGGGATAGTACCACCTTTCACAGAAGCAAAACTGTGTTGACAAATTGTAGTGCATGTATTCTTCAGATATGTTACTGAGGCAGCCTTTGCCCTGAAAATGAGCACATTTTATCCTGCAAACCAGAAGACACACTGACATCCAAAAGCATGCACTAACAACAAACAGATTTTGGAAGGAATGGTGGCGGGAGTAGCAGAATCAGCAGTTTTGGATCTCACGATTCAGAAGATTTCTCAACAGCCATTGTCCAGCATTTCCTTTAAAACTTACGGTATGGGACAGAGAAAATGAAACCAAAGCACTCTAATTATATCACTTTACATTAAAACAAACACACCAAAAATTAGAACTTCACTGGCGGGTAAATTAGATTTGAATAGACATTCAGCTGTCCAATAAACCTTACTTCATTCTTCACTGCAAAGAACACTCAAACCCTCCAACCAGCTTTGACTTAAAAGAGGTACATAAACTTAGTTCATTCTTCAATTTAGCCACAAATTCCAGATTAAGCAGGCACCATAAACCAAATGGAATGAAATCAAATTACACACTTGAAGCACTCCTTGGAGAGAGCTATTGACTAAATGTTGATTTTTCAGGAATGAAACACTGAGGTCACACATAGCTAGGGGAAATTAAGATGTGCGTTTTGTGTAGTTTTCTCATGAACTCTTAATAAAGTTGTCTAACTATTCTAAATGACTATGCCTCTGTCTATAAAAAAAGATTCAAAGAGAAGGAAATCTGAGGGGTCATTTGCTTTTGCACAAATTAAATAACTGATCATGGGCTACTAAACATATAATGTTATAACAAAACAGAATAATGCTATTCATTTCATGCTTACTGATTTGGCAAAAAGTCACAGGCCACAAAGATATCAGGTTCAAGTGTGGGTCAGTCAGGACTTCACGTATGTTGCCCCTCCTTCACTCTTCCCCTGCAAGCTTTTATCTTCTAACCCTCTCTGGCCATACCTAACACCTTTTAAGACAGTTACAAAAGCAACACAAAGCCCAGTGTAATATATCCCAACTCTGACTCAACAAAATTCAGTCCCCTTAATGAGAAGTAGAAGCAAATTGGTCTTCTTTTAACACTCATCTTTGTTGCATTGCTTTGCCCCACACTTTGTAAACCAAATTTCAAATTAATTTGCAGCTAAAATCTTATCAATATTTCATTGCGAACAGAATAGTGAGAGAAGGTGTCTACTATTTAATTTGGAAAGCACAAATTCAGGCTGCATCAAGTACTTATCCTCTAATGGTTCATGAGCAGATTTCTTCAAACAAATTATACTAGACAGGGCACACTGAATTGTGAAGCAAAGCAAAACTCTCAGTGTAATCAAGTATCTAAGTTAAAAAAGCTGAAGTATGGTTGTTTAAAAATAAATCTCTCTGAACATAAAAATATAACTACCCTTTGTAACACCACTTTGAAGGGTTAAAAGTACTATACAAATAAAACTGCCACTCAAATATTAACAACATCAAAAAGAATAAAGTAAACTTTTTGTGAAGGTCTGGTGAACATTTGCTGGACTGGCAAAATAGAAATGTTCTCTAATTATTTAAAGATGAAAGAGTATCTATTTAAGTACATGTGATTGTTTGAATAGTCCTTGATGGGACAGCATTATTACTACTTAGTTTCCTCCATTATAAGCTAAAGAGTATATAAAATCTCAGCTGTTAGTGTAAAACTATGTTATAACACCGCAGACACGGACAGCTGTATTTGCTGACTATATTATTTTTCCTCCCCAGGGGACCATACATTCATCTTAAACTCACAGGGGAATCAAGCCTTGTGGAAGAAGGAACCCTGGGGACATTTTAGCAACACTGCAGTGGGGAGGGAAGGCTAATTATGAAAATGAGGCAGAACCATTACAGTGGGAGCTCCAGGGTATGTAGGACTTGCACAGAAATGAAAGTAGTTGCAAAATAACAAATACGACTAATCCAAGGCTATTCAAACACCGTTTTTTGTTATCACGATGGGTGTGTATTTTATCATCCATCTAGTTACTCTTGAAAGGAGCATGCTATTATAAATAAAAATTAATTTTGTAATACTAAAAGCAGAAAGTGCATGGTCTTTATGAAAGCCTCCGAAAGGATACATAAAACCAGTACGCTATCAAGTACACTTTATTAAGCAGAATCAAATCTATATGAAATTTAAATTACTCTCAAACTTCCAAAATATTCTCGAACACTCAGACTTGCATATGCACCCATCATTGCTTCAAGTATTATTAGATGGTATCTTAAAAACTAAAGGCCTAAAGAAATTTTGATTTTGTCTGAGGTTTGTGCAAGTTTCTTCTATCTTTGATGTGGACCCTTCAGAGGAAATATGTAAATATGCGCTTAGGTGTCAGCCATAGGAATTTAATCCAACATCAGTGCAGTCTGGTGCTTAAAAAGACAGAAGCACTTACAAACATGAATAAATTAAGTAAACAACCACAATTTGCAGATGGAGAAAACAGGACACAGACTTTCCAATCACAGATTATGGCCATCATCCTGCAAAGCTATTTACTGCAGAACACAGTAGTAGCTGACCATCTATGCATATTTATTGCACTCTAAGTTAGATCCTTACACAAGATTTAATGCCTTAGTGACCTGAAGACTTCATTATAGACATGCAATTCTCTTGGACTAACATTAAAAGGAACTCAGACTACAGTGATTCAGAATCAGAAGGGCAGCTGGATTGTGTACCCAACACACTAATGTGTTATGAGCCCTGCTACATCCTGATTACATCCAAGACCAGGTCATCACCTGAATCATTCTTTCCCCTGCAACATCCACCCACTCCCAAAAAGGGACAAAAGGTTACACTACTGTTTGCTTCAGGGTTTAACCTCTCCAGCTCACAGAGGATAAGCTCTTGCAACATCTGGGTTCATTGTCTTTTGCATTCAAAGTTTCAGGTTCCAGAAGGTATTTCGAAGTCTGGGGAGGGGTTATGGTTAGTTGGTGGGAGTGCACTGACAAGGGTTCGGAACAGAAACAGAAAATCTCAGGTTTCTGTCAATTCAGTAGTCTTTCATCAATATTTACTGGCGTTTCCTAAGGGAGGCACAAAAACTAAAGTCAGCCATTCGCATATTTGCTGTCACTATGCACATTACCTGATACATTGCACATCTAGTTCCTCTCAAGAGGTTCAAGTAAGCCACAAACAGGATTCATTCCATATAAAATGATAATTAGAATAATCTACCACTGCAGAAACATGGGACCACTGGATGTCCTAACATGACCAGTAGAGCTGCACAAGAGAAGTGTTTTTACAGCAATGTCCCACCCACCCACCCTTCCTATCAGGGATACACAGAGGAGCTCTTTCCAGGGGTGTCATCTCTCAACTTGGATTTCAAAATGTGGAAGAACATTGATTTGCTTATCTTCAAACTGCAGGCTTGTCTAGCTGGCCTGCTGTTGCTCAAATGAAACCATTTGCCATTTATATGGAGGCTTGTAAGACGGCATTCAGCTAAAGAGGGCTGAAAACACATTCCTTTAAAATAAAACTTCTGTCCAGAAAATATAATCACACATGAGTAAATCCCAAGCTACAACACAACAACATTTTGTTTATGGCATGTAGCTTTTGAAACTATAGTAGCAAGTTATTGTTCCTGTACACAAACTGAAATGTTTGAAGTCTGCCTGTTTCAACGTCCAATCTGAACTCTGCTCCTACACAGCCACCCACATGCTACGGAATCAGCATGTCCTGTCCCATGGTTTGCCCTGCCACGTGCATGAAACAAGATGGTTCCTCAATTAGACAAAGGCTTCTAGCAAGAAAACACTTGAGGGAACACAGTTTACCCCATTTCTCAGTATCTAAAAAACCACTGATGTGACAAATAAAGGAGACATCAATTAATCCTAGATTATTACAATGATAGAACCTCAATCAGCTGAAAGAAATTCAGTGAAACTGCAGGTTCCCCATATTCAGATATGATTACTAGAAAAACATAGTTGTTTTTTAGCCTAGACAACAGTCACAAGCCCAAGCGCGAGGCCACCTTCTTTTCCACAAATCTCATAAAATTCTTCAAAAATAGTGCTATCCACTATAGCTTCCATACACCTAATGATAAGATACTGCTTTAGAGTTATGAGTCTATCATGACACTATGCCTCTAGATGTATTCCATTCAATTGGCATACATTAATTTAATTCAGCTTATATTCACCTGGCAAAAAGTCCCACTTGAAAACTACAATGCCTGAGACTGTGTGTAAAGTTCCAACACAGACAACTTTCACATGCAGGCTAAAACAAGGCTCTTAAAATAGGGAACTATTCTGGAAATGCTGACACATCTTTAACACTGTGAGTGGGCGCCAATATAATACACGCATTGTGTACACATATGTTGCTGTCTTCCTGGGAAGCTTAACTGAAAGCCCACATGGCTGATGTGGGACAGCAGGAATGCCTCTTTGAAAGCACTCACACTGCTTATTCGTAGTATCTCAAACGAAACCCAAGGCATATGGTAAAATTATGCCATTTGACAAAACAGCACTTATGACAGGGAACAATCCCTTTGAATCAAAACTACCCTTGACACTTCAACAAAGAAAAAAACCACCTTGATGACAGAATTTACACACAACATCAAGCATTTAAATAAAAATAAATCGTAACAGCTAGAATTGCAGAGGTCATCAACAGTTTAATAAAGTGGGTTACATCCATTACAAAAAGACCTACTTTAGTTGTTTTTTTTCCACTAAAGCACACACCCACTCTAGAGGGTCAGACTCCCTAAAGAATAATGCAACAATAGATGGACCATCTGCTGTTACACAAAGCAAACTGAAAACCCAGGAACAGAATATATGGGAGCTGTACTAAAATCAGCACTACCTTTCCATTTGCTTTCACCCCAGATTCTTAGCTAAGCTTTTAAAAACAAAAACAAGTAAGACAGGCCACCACATAGGGAAGTCATAAGAGCGAGACATAAGCATACATAAAGATAAAAAAAGAACATGAAATATCCTTTGAGACATTTTTTTCCTTCTCTTGGCAACTCTAACCAATACACCAATTTTCCAGTGACATTCTCTCTTCTGTTAATACAGCAAATAGCTGGCATTAATGGAACTGCTGTTCCACAAGGGTACAGAAGGATATGACAGGTATCTTAAATTGCATATCCATGAACATTCACACCTTAAACATCTTCACAGCTGTCAGCTGATTTTACTCTAAGGCTTATTTGTCATTGCCCCCTCCCAGATTATTTACGCACATCAAGCACAAGCCAACCAGAACTCCTTAACAGGCTTAAAACAAGTGTGAACAAATAACTGCCCAAGGAAAAGACTGACTTGGAAAGACTCTCTGCACAGTACAATATTACCTGAAAACAAAGTGCAGATAAACAAAGGAACAGTACATGTACATGTCTCTTTTTCCCAACAAGTGCCGCAAACCAGTGTAACAGATAGGACCCTTCTGTTCCACTATGTTCGAAGAATTTAGCCACTAGACACTTTTACCATGTTAAAGCAGATACTAAGAGATGGGTCTCGCTCTTTTTTGTTGCTTTGTTTACTCTGAGTAAACATAAGCTAGTTTATTTTGCCAATATTTCCCTAGCTATTACCCTTTCCAGTAGGCTGTGGGCTTGTAGGTTTTGAGAAGGTATGTCAAAAGTCCTTTCAGTTATCCACTCCAATAACAAATTGCATTCTCAGAAATCATTTAATAAAGGACTGATTAAAATTTAAAAAAAAAATTCCAAAAAAAAGTCCCTCCAAGTCCTTTTAAAGATATATTGTAGGATTCTAAAACACTATCTTTTAGGTTGCCCATGACAGTTTAGCATTAATAACACTAAATTCATGCAGCACAAATAAATGAAAACTCTGAAAAAACCTTTTGTGCTTTCAGAAATGTATTTTGCATTCATATTCCTCTTTAGCTACTAAAAAACTGCTATGTGGTGCTCAAAAACGTCTCTTCCTGGCATTGGGATTCATTAAAGATTATTTCAAAGTGACTGCTGGGATCCATGAGCCCCACAGAGCAGCCACCCTCCCCCATTCTTTTCCTCCTCCCAATGGAAGTGGAAAAATGAGAGAAAATAAGCAAGTCTTTCTCAGTGCCGCTCAAGACAACTCCATAAGGCAAGATTCCTTTCAGACAATCATTACAAGCCCGTCAGTCATACAGGGGTGTAGCTAATGAACCCACAGAAGCACAGACTGGAGGACAGCTGGGTACTGCCTGGGTCACCCCTGATCCATCCTGCTGAACACCCCCCAGACGAGCACTGTCTTCTTACATTACTGTGCTCTGTAAGTGATTAGAGCCCCATTCCTCACAGGGCATTAATTATAGGGATTAACAGTAAAAGGAAACACATGAACAGGATGCTACATACTTTTTATTTTTTTTTGCTTTGAATCTTTGTGTATTTGCTACAGCTATGAATTAAGGAGTAAAAAGGATATGAAGAGATCTGTAAAAAGTAGTACAATACAGTCTTCCAGTTTTCTATATTAAAGAAGCCCATTAAAAAAAATATACTGGAGGAGACTGCTGATATATGACCTTTCAAGCAAGCCAAAAAAATTGGCTATATACGCCACATTTTCTGTATTTTTCCAATTTCAGCACAGAATATGTATCATTAAGTTGTAAAACCACTGGAGCATTAGCCACTGGGAATGAGCTGTCAGTGAGATGCAGTTATGAAGTGGATTAAAAATTCTTATGAAGTTAGAACAAACACAAGCCTTTATCAGCACTCCTATCACCTGCCATTACTCTGCTGCTATAGTGAAAAAGCATGTAACTGTAAATATTACTCTTAATTCTAGAAAAACCTGGAAGTGCTGTACAGTAAATTAAATGGCGTAATACTTAGATGTAAGTGATCTACTACGACTCAGGCAACCAGCAAAAAACCTAACTAAAGTATAGGTGTTCAAACTGAACAAAAAATACAGACACAGACTATTCATTATGACCAACTCAGCATTATTGAGATGACCCAGCAACTGAATATATGCTTTTCCTATGACAATGTTTCAGAGCTGAAAGCTAGAATATTTCACTACAAAAAGATTCATTTTTTTCTAGTATTTTAAAACCAAATACTTAGAAATGAAGAGACAAAAACAAGCTAAGTTAACATAACATAGACATCTCCTTTATTGCTGGCACATTAGGCAAGCAGATGTTCTGAACAGAGACTGCCATCATTTTTAATGACAAACAACAGTTGGAACACAGGTTCTCCACTTCAGGATTTTCACCACAGGCTGTATATCTGAACAAACAGAAGTATTTTCAGGCTCTATTTGTTGCATTATATCTTCCTTTAACATGCATGACATTTATAGAGTATTAAATACAACTTACACAGCTCTATCCTAAATGTACTGATGGAAGGCTTACATATCACATTTGCTGAAACTTTCAACTTTGACTTCAAAGAAATTATTTTTCTTCTGTCAAAACTAAGCATTTTCTAAAAACAAGAACAGTGCTCAGGGATTTTGATACTAAACCTTAAAGTAATCTGGTAACATAGTAATTTAATTTTTTACAAGTTACACAATGACTAATTCTCTGTAGCCCCATACAGTGTTCAAAATGTTGGCATGAAAACACCTGAAGGTGCTTCTCTTCATCTTTTCACACTCTCCCACTAGAGAGCAGTTAGAATTCAAGGCCTGCTCTAGGATATACACTTGTCTCATCAATTAATGACTGCTTTTAAAAAAAATTTAGACATTGCTCCAACAAATGTTCTTGGATACAAGACGTTTTATTACTGACCCTGCATTTCATACTTCCCATGACAGACATTCATGACTCAGAATCAACTCTGAGTTCGCAAAATATTCTGTTGGCTAAGGACCATTTTCCATTGGAACAATTTGAAAACAGATGCTAATACATTTGTCTGTTTCACATTAATGCCCTTTAACTTGTAACGGGAGGCAAATTTTTTCACATGTAGTCATTTCTTAAACAATACCGTACTGCCCAAAATGTCATATTTTAAGAGTGATAACTAACAAGCTAACTCATCACCTCTTAAAAAGTAAGAGGATTTCTGATATAGAACCAATGAAGGTGTTTGGGTTTTTTTCAGGACAAATAAAGAGGTTAGTAAAAGCCTTCAAAACATTACTGAGGGGCAGCACACGCACAGAGTAAAGAAAAAATTAAGCTGATTAAAATGTTTCTTTATTCTTACTGTAATCAAGACTAGAATTTGTCACAGAATAATCCTCTGCACGAGCCAGGGAACAATCACAGATTTTCTAAGTATGTAAGTTTCACTAAGTATCTAGGTTTCACTTCTTTGAATGTGTGTCCTGGTTCCAGCCAGGGCAGGGTTAATTTTTTGCAGCAGCTAGGACGGGGGCATGGCCAGGACCCCAATGTTGTTCCATACCACCTCAGGTCATTGCCTTTTGGTCAGAGTGGTGGGAATGCTGGTCCTGAGCCAGAGGGAACATGGCTGCGGTGAGGTCAAGCTCCGCACTCTTCCTTTTGTACACTCTTGTTATTAATATTGTTACTGCTACTGTTCATTCTCTTACCACATTGCTGCTTCCAGTATATTGTTCCTATCTTTGCCTTTTGTGCCTCCAATTCTCCTCCTCAACCTGCTGCAGCACAGAGGGAGAGGGAAGAGGAGGCGAGGGAGTGGCAGTGTGTGGTTTGAGGTTTGTGGGAACACTAAACTGGGGAGTATCTTTCCTAAACCAAGAATGAAAGTTAGTCAACAGATACCAGAAAGAAAAGGTGAACACTGGGCCCCAAACATAATTAATCAGCATTTGCAAGACACCCTTATTTTACTCACTTATAAACAAGCCCATGGATCCTTTTCTTTCTGCCATCAGTACGCCATGTCTAATCCAATCCTGCAATATGTCAAGTACTTCTGCAAGAGTCTTGGTATTCTCCACTCTTGGTTATATCAAGATAAACAGACACAGGGCAATACTTTGGATTGGAGCTCAAGAGACGAAAGTAGAAGCTAATCAGGAGCTGGTAAGACTTCCATAGCTTATTATTCGGTATTCCTCCCTACCAGGAGACATTTGCATTGTGCAAGGTAGATGTAAAACTGGGGCTAATATTTAAAATGAGATATGGTTGTGGATTTTATTTCTACAGACACATCTGTTCAGTATACAGACAAAATAAAGTAAGGCTCAAACTATTACTAGTGATAACTTTGAGTAAGAAACGTGGAATAAATAAGGTGATCTTCACACATTTTTGCTACAGAAGATAGGAATCATTTTCTTTTTTATTGTTGCTTCAAATTTCAAAGCCATATAATTTCACCGGTTTATCTTATTAAAAAATCTGTTTTGTGAACTCTCCCACAACGGTATCAAGTAGAATAAAAAAATTAAATTTAATAATTTTTCCCCAAAATTCTTCTCCCTCTGTAGAGTCACAGCTTGCCAAAAATTAGCTAGTAACAGTGAAAGACTAGCTCAACAAGTGGGCTGTTCAGGTCCCCAGTTGAGTCCTGATATATACAGGGCATCAGATACTAGGCTAAAATTACATCTCCACCGTTTGAGCATTCAGGAATTATAAATGAAAGTCCTCTTACAGAGAGATCACAACAAGCTTACCCATACAGAAATTAAATTTAGCTCAATCCATACACTACCATGTACTACAGTCTTTCATCATGTACCCCAGAAATGTGTTTGTTAGGCATCTGCTACTTCTATGTTTCCTCTTTAGTTTATTGTCTTATATCATAGTAGGAAGAAATACAGTTAAATCTATCTCTACATCAGACACACCAGAAGTAATAATTATTATGACCAAATAGTACTGAAATGAACAAGCAATTACTTCTTCACCAATTTTCTGATCTGCCGAGGTATTTGCAAGAATAAAGTCGATATACTATTCAATATGTATTTCACTTCACACAATGTTAAAAATTAGGTAATGAAACAGATTACGGGGAAAATCTTCCATTATGAGACAGAACAGCTCTTTAATTCCAACATGAAATCTGAGCAAATGATGGGGAAAGTACTCAATGTTTTATCATATGCTAGAGACAAATATAAAAACATTTCAATAAGGAATACCGTGGTTGCACTCAAACCAGAAAGATTATATATGTTTTCAGTCATCTACATTGCGAACAAGACACTGATGATAGTCACCTGGTTGCTTGCTCAGGAAGTTTTATCCCTCATATAATTCACTTACTAACTTCTTTTTCCATTTGTACTATGTGTTAAGATGTGCTTCTTTTTAGAGTTTACTCTTGGTCCTTTCTGTGTATTACTCACCCTGTTTATTTGGATTTTTTTAATAGTTGTATTCATTGCACAGGCTTTCACGTAAATACCACATTTTATTTCAAATCAAGCAAATTATATTCCTAAACTAGCTCTCAAGAAAACATGATTTAAAATCATTTGGAATGGCTCAATATAAAAGAATGAAACGTGCCAATATATTCATCTTGCAAGCAGCAAAACTGTTCTGTGCAGACAACAGCAAACCTACATTTTTAACCACAAACCCTTGTTCCTTGTTATTAACAATATTAAAGCTTTGTCTCATTCTAGAGCATGCACAGTATTATTGCAGAATCTTAGAGAGAAAGTTAGCTTGCAAACGTGCAGCCACTGATAAAAAGACTTGCTAAATAATTACATTAACTCTGTTATTTTTAATAGGGTTCAAGTAAATTAACTTTGTTAATACCGAAGCAAAGGACAGAATAGGAAGAAAAAAAATTTAGGTCAAATGATCACAACATATTTTTAAAATTCCATGACATTATCAAAGTACTCCCTAGCATCCTGAATTTTAATGAATGGAATAGGGTAGTTCCATCCATCAGCTTTTCCATCAATATCCCACTCTGTAATTTTTGTTTTGAACTAAAACTTCAGCTGTGTTAATCAAAATATATACTGCCACTTTTTCACATGAAGGTTATTTCTTACTCTTTACAGGTTAGTGAAACTGTCTTTACTATTGGTTTGATACACAGCAAGCATGTCTTCTAGGCTGGTTTTTTGATCAAGCATTCCTTGGAAAAAAGGATTACCACCACAGCACATTTGTTTTTATAAACTGGCTTTACTTTACTTTCAAAGAGCTTCTATTGACTAAACAGCAAGTGTAGCACTTGAAAGTGATTACTCCCAAGTGTTTTTTTCATTTCTTTATAGAATAAAAGCAGACTTTTATTCTTTCATGTTTCTAATTTTTAATGGAAAACAATGCCACAGAAGATTAGGAAAAGGAAACCATTTATTTTTACAGCCTGAAAATAAAATTAGATGTGCTTATAAGGTTAGGCATACATTTCATAAAAACGGACCCTTTATTCTATAAACTTTCTCTGTGTTCCTGTTTGCATGGCAAGCAGCTTCCATCATGCAGGCTAGTGTTGAAGGCATCCTAAAACAAATACCTTATCACTGAATATAGAATGCTTCTGACATAGGGAAGCAGAGACCAAATTTTCTAAAAATCAAATGCGCATAGAAAAGTGAATTATGAAAGATGCATTCAGGTGCCCTACAGGAGCCTTCCTTTCTACATGCTAAATTCACGAGTCAGTGGTGCCTGCTCTTCAAAAAGTTCCCAAAGTTGCTGACTTGGGCTTTATCACACCTAAGAACACAGCTTTATTAATAGATGGTGACCATGGCCCACCCCCACAAGCACAGCTGTTCCCTATACAGACCCTGCAGGCAAGTATGGGGAAGGGATGTGAGACAGAGCTGTTGCAGACCAGAAATGGGTACTGGTATCCTCACTGCAACAGAGTATTTCCAGAGATCTCTTATCAAAAGCACTGTATGTCCAAAAAACCACCTATTTCCCCCAGTTCATTGTGCCATCCTATATTATGCTCTAAAGATGAGCTGAAATCATATAGAAAACTGTGTCAGTTTAGACACTGCAACAGTCACATTGCATAATCCTAGCAGTAGAACTACCATTAGGTTTATCATAAAGGAATATATGCTAATATATGGGAAGCCTGAAGGACTGACTCCCCTAACTGCACTTTTTGAGAGCTTTCACACCTGCTCAAACTGCGTATAAATGGTATGGCACCTTAAAATTTGGGAACAGCATCATGCACACTTTCACAGGCATAAATAATTATACAAAAGACAACAAGGAAAATATCAGACTGTGTATATATCCCCTTACAAACAGCTGAACTCTACCCAGACATCACTGTCAACACCACATTACTTGTAAGATGATGCTTGAAAGAGACCTTGCACTAGCATACAAAATGCTGTTAGATTTTATACGAGTAAAAAGACAAAATGCACATCTCTCTCCTCTACACAACTAGATATGAATCAAGGATCTAAATCAATTATAAGAATTTACAAGCCATTATTTTTTCATTAGCATCTTTTGTGGTTTCAAAATCCTTGTCTTCCTCTGCAATCTGAATAAATAGTTGCCTCTAAGTAACTCTGGTACTAATACTTCCTTTGTTCTCATTTGACAATACCCACCCCCAAGTAGTGAAGATGATAAAAAAAATCTAAAATTTAAATACTGCCTTACAACAACTGCAGTCACACAGCCTGTTTGCATTTATGTTGAGAACAAGCTGTCATAATACTGCTCTACCATTTGTAACCTCCACGCGTTCTCACCTGCCCTCTGCAACAAGAGTCTCTTTGTCTGAAAAGCGTGTTTGTGTAACGTTCCTTTTTTAATTTAAACTATAACCAAAAATAGCAAATGCCTTGTGGTCCACCAGATCCGCACTGAAGCTCAACTACTCATGTGGGTCAGGTACACCAGAGGGTTTATTAAAGCTGTTTGGTTCACATCTGGTTTTACATCACATTTAAAGAGCAGGAGGGGAGAAGAGGGTGGAAATTCTCACCGTAACATAAAAGCTTAAAAAAAAAATTCATTGCATTTCCTCCTCCCATGCAGCCCCATCTAATCAGTCATGCACTCATTTTTCCTTAGAAAAAGCCTCTTTATTAGAGGCTATTTATTGTAGCCAAGTTCCATTCCCAATTACCTTATTTATGTTATATATTTAAAGAGAAAAGTGCCCTCCTTTTTCTAGGGACAGCACAGGAGCAACACTCCAGAAGACTTTCAAGGAGAGCAAGGCAACTTCTTTTACTAAAAATCTAGTGAAGGAGTCATCTAAAAATAGAGGTAAATAAATACAAGAGGGGAAAAAACAAACACTACTTTCCTTTCAGCTTCAGCAAGATTAGAGTAAAACAGTCAATATATTATATCTCTAAAGTGTGTTGAGACAGTTTAAGTTTAGGGGTTTACATATCAGGTTAAGCAATAGACTGATGGTAGGTGTGTCTTAGCTCGGAATTTACTGGAGAGCAAAAACTACATAACATGCCTGGAAAATGGAACAAATCACAGGATACCAAGGAGCCCATAACTTTTATTCAACAATTACCAAGTTATCTCTGTGATGTCAACCCAAAGCCAAAACTGGCTCTATGAAAAGGGCTATTAACATCCTTTCCTGAATCTGTACATTCTGTTTGTCAAACAAAAAGAAGTCAGCCAAAACAATCTTAACTTCTCCAAACAAAATCATCCTGAATAAAACTTTACTCTTCCTGATCCTTCCCACAATCAACAAAACCTCCTCTGCCTGGAGACACAAACAAGTTGTGAGGCTAGCTAAGTTATAAACTTCCTAAATTCCTGTAAATAAAACAGCAAGGTTGTGATACAGAGGAAGTAATTCAAGGAAGCAGGGTAAGTTACCTCACACTTACTACAGGACAGAAGTACACAAAGGGCTGCTGCATTACAGCTGGCACACCTGACACCCATCCTGATACTATTTTACCCTCTCATCAAGTCTGTACTTTCAGGATAAGGAGGAATGGGAAAGAAATTTCTGCAGCAGAAAGAATGTTATGTACTTTAATGTGCCAGTTCAAGGTGTTGATCCAAGAACCATGACTGATCTCAGTTGTCAACACAGACTTAAGGAAGAGAAATGGAATACTCTATAAACCCACTAATCAACATGAACAGTAACAAAGGAGAACTTGATCTATCGTTTGAATTGCAGGTACAAGACCTCCTTAGAAGACTTGAGAATATAAGAGTTCTGTGCCAACATTTAAACAAGCTGTACAATATCGAAATACATCATTTGAATCAAGACACCAAATGGCCAGATGCACAAGTGAATTTAGTAAGACTTTCTAGACAGAAACAGAAGTGGTTTTGTGATCACCTTGAAGGACTTCTTTGACATTTCCTGCATGCACACCTTTCTACACTGACCACAAAACCATCACAAGTCTTCTCCTCTTGATATCTTCATCCATACCATCCACTACTTAGGAAATATCCACCTTCCATCCTCCACTTCTGGAATACCCTTTAAAACAAACAGCCAACTAACTCTGGCTGAACCAAGGAGCATTTTAAGAGATTATTAAAAGTAAGTATACACACTGGTTTTATACTTTTCTGCCTCTCCTCATATAAAGGGCCTATAGCAGAAGGCAAGCAATATTAAGTCAGAGAATAAGTTGCATTTCAAGACATATTCTTCTAAGGATATGATTTACAGGAAATCACAGGAAACCTCCCACTTGTCTCCATTAGTAAGAACTGAAGGCTATGTCCAGCACCTTGAACGAATCCAAATGTAATCTCCCCACTGCCATTTTATTCTTCTTATAGTCTTATTATTATAACTTACGTTCTTGATTTCTACACCTGGCTAACACATTTGTCTCAAAAACTGCCATTCTACAAAGTTTTTATATTTTCTGAATGCATAATTCTGGAACGCAGCAAGAGGAAAGGAAGTTTGGACTTCACAGAAACTATGCTTTCCAGCTTTAGTTTACTTCCCAACAAAGGGCACAAAGAAAAGGAATGAAAAAAAGAAAAGACAACCCCAAAACCTTCAAAGACACGGAAAGCATTTTAAGAGTAGATAAGCCTGAACCAGTAATTCTAATAAGCTTGTGTTAATAACCTTTTAAAAAGTAACATTTGTGACAAAAAGATCTTAAAATTACTTCATTCATAGAAAAACTTTATGCAGCCTATATCCAGTACACTTTACAAAACTTACTGGACATTATCTCTTACTTCATTCAACAAGAACACTGAAAGGACCTAATTTTGTAGAAGACACCATACCCAGAAAATAGATGCAGTTAAGGACAAGAAACGAACTTGCAAACCCTATTTTCCCTTCTTAGCAAGACTCATCCAACAGAATACAGAATGACAGCACCAACTACTCTTAAATGGCTATCATATGCATTTGATATGGAAACAAGATGCTGTGCCAGTCAGATTATGTACAAATAGCTAAAACAAAAGCTTACACTGCATTAGTGCTGCTTCTCTAACTTGTTTCATCCACATGATCTTTGAAAACTAAAATTCATTCACAGGATCTTTGAAAACTAAAATTCATGATAAATTACTCACAATAGAGTAATTTTGGTGTCATCACACAAATAAAATCAGATGTATATTGGCACCGGATCCTAAATGTACCATCACTATAGAAGTGAAGATTAGTCAATAATGCTAATAGGCTAAAATTATACCAATCAAATTTATGAAGAATGAAGCATTTCTCTTTTCCATGATGCCCTTTTATCCAGAAACCAGTACAGAATAAGACTGAAAACCACAGAAACTGTTCAGGCACTAAGATCTGCCTTGCCTTTTTTTAAAATTGACTATTTCCCAATATTTCTACTACAAACTGACTACTTCAATTTGACAGTCATTTTAGAAGCATCTTCAAAAATATCATCTTTAAATGATCACTCCTACAATTACATTATAATACTAACAAATAAGGTTAATGCAGGCATATGGGGAAGCAAAGAAGCTAAACACATTAACAATTCTTTTGCTAAGCTACCAAGAATTAGCATGATCAAGTATGTTGAAGCACTGCTTTGCAGTGCTCAAATACTTAGTCATATGGCTCAGCAAACAACTGTACCTTCATTCAACTTAAAACTAGGACAGAGATACAGATTAAGCATCATCAATACATGAAAGAGGATGCACTGAAATCATAAAGATATAGACTTTTACTTGGAATTACATGGGTCATGAGCTAATGAACTAATACTTACAGTTTTTTCGTTTAAGCAGTCTGACAGTCAGAATGCAATTTGTATAGGAAACACAACTAACAATTTGAACACAAGAAAAACATTTCTATTACACTCCTTTCCTCAAGCTCTGAACTCCACCAGTTAGGCAAAATAAGATAGTTGTCACCTTCTGAAACACTAATTTTAAAAGCCTGAAATAGTTACTGTGATTCAGTGCACTTCCTTAATATGATTTGTTTTAAAACCCCTCCTCTCCCACCATCTCATAAGAACGGCCCAAACAAACACACAGCAAATATGCTAACTACACCTTCTTCAAAAACTCTGTGCTTCACAGAAGACATCCTACTATCACCACTGTTACCCTAATGCAGGAATGAAACGGGTAACTGGAAAGAAGCAACTCTAGCAACTAGATATAGTTACGAAGATACTGCCTGAATGACTGTACAGAGCTTACAGCAAGTACTTTGAAAAAGTGACATGGAAACTGCCTTTAATTTTTGCTAACTTTAAGCAAACCTGTAATTAGATTAGGATTTCATACAACACAGGTAAGTCAAAATAAAATCTGCTTATATAATTCAACCACTTCTGTCAAATTTCCCTTACCATAACAAGTTTGTATTTCCTTTGCAACTACTTATACCAAATGGGAGGCTTAAAATAGGCAGCCATAGGCTCAGTGTTGATAACTCTTTCAGGGGCTCTGGTAAGAATGCATCAACAGTGAAAACACTGCTTTACACACTTGCAAATTCAAACACAAAAAACATTCATACATTAAAATCTTTACTCATCACTAAAACATCTTAAACAGTGCATTTTGCTACTCTTGAGCATTTTTGCCAAAGTATATTCATAACAGGACAGTCTTTATGTTCTTTAAGAAAAAATTCCTTAGATGTCAAGCAAACTTCAGACACCCTACCAAGCCCAAAAGACTGCCACAGTAGACTGAATAGCTGTAATCATTGCCAAAGATCTGGAAGGAACATATGTCTAATTCAAACATAACAGCAGTGACATGTACAAGAATGTAGACATTTCACTGCTTCTACTGATAATTTCACCAGCTGTAGAACTACACTGCAACCATGCCTGCCTCCGAGCTCAGGTGCAGACAGAAAGAACAGCAGGAATTCAATCCTCCATTCACTTGATTTCTCATTCCCCACTATCTCCTGTAAAAGGAGGAGACTTCAGAAAGAGCATAATCTCTTTCATTGGAATACATCTAAAGTTATACCACACAAGGCAAAGACTAATGGCCACAACAATGTTGTATCCCCCTCTTCTCAAAACAAGACTGCAGCTCTTGCACAGAATTTCCTGAAATATTATTTTTTAAAATATTAGGTAATCAAATCAAATATTAAAAACCTCTTCAGTTACCACCAAGAGTGCAGATAAAGTGGACGTTAATTCCTTTTACTAAAAACTGAACCACTGCAAATCAAGAATCCATTAGGCTTCTGAAAAGGTTTCTCAGAATGAAACTAACATTATCATTACTTTACCATAACATCATGTAATACCTGAAAAATATGAACATTGTTTTGCTTCATTCCATCATTTGTGAAAACCCTAAGTCAATATTCATCATGGTTCCCAAAGTTTAAGAAACCAGGGTAGGAAGGAAGGTCAAGCTCAATCCAAGTTAACAGTCACTCTCTCTACCACAGGAAAAACTACATACTGTAAGCCCTGTGAATAAGTAATTACAATGAAATGAATGTTTTATGAAGGAAATGCACTTGGTTTTAAAGGTCACAAAATGACAGATAAGAGCATACAGTGAAACAAACCCAGCAAATTACTGATTGACCTGCAGGGTCAATGAATCCAAGCAATAAATATTTCTGCTCTTTGAATAATTAAAAATGTCAAAACAATGGCTGCAGACAACACTGTTAAGAATGCAGACAGACCAGACAGTCTACTTCATATTTAAGTATTTCACTTACCTGTCCTGTGACTGCTCCTCATACATTCTTTCCTTCCCTTCTTTAAAGAGTCTTATGGCCCGTTTTGATTTTTTCATAAGACTGTCAATGTAGATTTTAAAATACTCATTTTCACTGAGTTGTGCGAGTTTCTGGTTGTCATCATACTTGCTCAGTATAAGTCGCAAATGTTGGTAAGTGTCAGGTAGAATGTCAAGTATGTAAGGTGGGCTGTTTTTGAGTTGAAGCTTTGGGTTTTGGCACAATCTTACCTATAAGCAAAAACAAGAGAATGTAAAAGACAAGAAATACATTGAGACAAAAACTCATCTGTTATCTTCAGAGTTATTGGATGTAACATACTTCTCCAACCTCCAGTCCAAAAGAATTAAATCCTACTTCATTTATATTCTGTGAAATTCCAGCATAGTCTCTAATGTCAAAATAGGCAGAATTTGACTTAATCTTGTCACATCTATAAAGAGTAAACAAGCTTACCTACATATTTTGTGGGTTTGCCCTTAAAGTATGTCTTTTCCTGTCTAATATATGCTAAGGAACATATCAAAACACAGCATGCAACAAATGCCAAAAGTAGTACTTTCATACAGATCTGTTTGCTGCAGGTTAACTTACCTACAGATGTTTAAGTATCTACTAAGAACTGACATAAATTACTTTGTCATCTGCTGGCTCTCTATCTAACAATATAACCTCTTAGACCCTAGGGAAATTTAATTTTGAATGCTCTGCACATAAGAAAATGGTCTGAACTGTGACAGTGGTCCAAAAGTTATTAGCTACAACAGAGAAACTTAAAGTCACTCAAAAACAGATACTGTAAACCAGGAAACAAAATATTATAAATTCATTGTTTTTCAGCTCCTGGCTGGAATAGAAGTTCAGTACTTTGCTTTTGGCTGGATGGGGAGGTGTCCACCAAAGCTTCTTTCTCATTCCCCTACCCATAACAAAAGACTCATAGGTCAAGACAGGGACACGGAGAGATCATTCACCAAATACTGTCACAGGTAGAATAGACTCTACTTGGGGAATTTAATTTATTTAATTACCAATCAAATCAGATTAGGGTAACAAGAAAATAAAACCAAAGCTTAAAAACACATTCCATCCACCACTCCCTCCTTCCTGGGCCTAATTTTACTCTCCAGTCTACCTCCTCCCCCCCAGTAGCACAGGGGGATGGTGAATGGGGGCTGTGGTCAGTTCATCACACCTTGTCTCTGCCACTCCTTCCTCCTCAGTGGGAGGACCCCTCATACTCTTCCCTTGCTCCCACAGGAGACAGTCGTCCTTGAACCTCCCCAACATGAGTCTCTCCCACAGACCACAGTTCCTCATGAACTCCTCTAGAACATGTCCCTTCCACAGGGTGCAGTCTTTCAGGAACACACAGCTCCAGCATGGGTCCTCTGCACGGTTACAAGTCCCGCCAGGAAACCTGCTCCAGTGGGGGCTCCTCTCTCCATGGGAGCACAGGTCCTGCCAGGAGCCTGTCTTAGCACAGGTTCCTCATGGTGTCACAACCTCCTTCAAGCATCAACCTGCTCCAGCATGGGGAGCTCTATGGCTTACAGTGAATGTTGGCTCTACTGTGAACCTGCAGGGCAACCTCTGCTCCAGCACCTGGAACACCTACCTCCCCTTCCACTGAGCTGGGTGGCTGCACAGTTGTTTCTCTCACATATTCTCACTCCCCTCTTCCCTGGCAGCAATTTTCTTCTGCACAGTAGCTTTTCTCCCCTCTTCAAGGCATTACCCCAGAGGCACCACTGCTGCCGATGGGATGCCAGCAGCAGGCCCATCTTGGAGCTGGCTGGCACTATATCTATAGGACAAGGGGGAAGCTTCTGGCAATGCCTCAGAGAAACTACCCCTGTAGCCCTTCACAACTAAACTTTGTCACTTAAACCAAATAGAAGAAAACATCTCAATGGACTTGGAAACACTGTGATCCCAAATGGCATAAATATTAATTGAATGTATATTACTCAAAGAATAAGTTCAGACTAATCAAATACCTTTATTTGAATCTAGTCTCCACTGAAAACGTTTCTGGAAGACAAAAGTACTCACTGTTTCCTACACATCCTTAACATAACAAGATCAGAATTGTCTCCTGGCTATCTAAATTTTCTGATAGTCTGTTCTGTAATGTTCTGTTCTAGAAAGAAGAGAGACTAAAACTAACATGTAGTTTTTGACTGCTGGTGCACTGAGCTATTCAGGCTCAGCTAAAAGATTGCATAGGGACACATTCTAGATATGTGTGCATCTGTACAGATGCAAATACTTATAAAAGAATTAAGACCATGTGGTATCAAAGTTTTATAGGCATCATTTGGAGATTGCCACATTATATATTAGTGACTTTGGCATTCTTTTGAGGTAGCTAATGAGTTTATAAAAACACCTTAATACTGCTGAATTCATCTATCATCTATTCATCTATCAACTTGAAAAAAGTAGTCTTGAGCATTTCTGGGTGAGAGGGGAACAAGCCTGTATCCTATAACACTCAGCTCTCTAAACTCAAAGCTCTATCACTATTGCTGACCTCTCCTGCAATTTCTACATCTACACCATTAAGAAATTCACTGTCTTAAGACTACTGCCACTAACAGACCTTCATGCACCCCAAACAGCAAAACAAACACGAAATAGTTTCTTACCCTCTGACACGTACACAGCACAAGAACACAAGCAGGCAATTAGACTGAGGTAACAGGGGGTCATAGTTAGAAAAGTGGAGATAGAGTGGACAAACGTCAAGCACTACGAAGCTTTTAAGAAGTCAAGCACCATTCAAAACAGTATTTAAAACATGACACAATAGGTCTCCTCATTTCACTGATTGTTATTATAGTAATTTCTATTATTCTTTCAACTTTTAGACCAAGTGATACATCAGGAAGCCTTCTGATGTGTTGTAGAACAGTCCTTATCCCAGAGAAATTTACACCTCAGTAGGAAAAAAAAAAAAAAGAAAGCAGGCAAGTATGAATACATGAGCTGTTCAACATGCTGAAGAGTGGTTCAGACACTGAACACTAGCAGTTTGGTATTTCTAGGTATAAACAGCGAAGTTTCACAGCAAGCTCTCAATTTAATGGCTTATAAAGGAATTCCTTTAAGTTCAGAACGAGCTGGAAGCTGGAAGGAAAGAAAAAAAAAGTACAGCATAAAGGTATTTGATCATCTCTTGACTGGTAATGAATTCTGGAAACTGCAATCCAGAACTGCAAGAGACCTTGAAACTGAAAATAATTTGTTTATATTTTATGTGATAAAGATAAGGCCATCAGAACAAAAAAAAGGAACAACAGGGCCCCAGTTGTGGGTTAGGAGATGTCTAAAGCAGCATTCTCAAAGAATAAAGGTTGGATATGACAGCATACTTTCAAGCTCAGAAAAGCACTGAAGTTAAGCTGACAGGTAGAATTCTCTAAGAAGATTTCAGAAACATGGGCAAAGAATCTTACATGTGTAGACAGACCTGAAAATCATCCATGCAGAGACATACATGAATGTCTTTTAGTAGAAGAGTTAGAAGAACTGGAATCCCAAACACAGAAGTGAAAATCTTTATGAAAAATAGATTTTTTCCCTCTGAACTTTGAGTTCACTGTGACTTCTGATTTAGTGAAAACTTGAAACCAGACTGACATTCTTCACAAGATGAACTACAGGTGACACAAATCTGTCACTGATAAGGCCTTACAACTTTCTGACGTAACAAGTACAAGGAAAAAAAAAAATCTGAAGATCAAAATGTTTATTCAGAGAAAAAAAGTCAGCAATGAGAGCAGACCACAAGCAGAGGTGGCTCCAGTAATTTTGAATTACTTATTTATCCTAACTTAAATCTCATGAACAAAGAATTAATTATCTTTCTGAAGTTTATCTTTTCGATCAGATGTGCCAACAAGCAAAATATAAGTGATTTCACATGTATTAGAAATACCATTAAAATATCATTTATACTAGAACTACCATTCCTGTTATTAGAACAAGAAAAAGCAATTTGCTTATGCTGGTTGCTGTATTTTCAACAGTCAGTCCATATACAAAAAGAATATCCAGTTATAGAGAAGAACTAGTTTCTCTTTCAGAAGTTCTAGAAAGTTTTCCTCAGTCTCACGTCATTACATACAAGATGGTTTACAAGGCTTCACTTTCTGCTGAATTTGAAGAGAGAAATACGGCACATAACCAGGACCTTCCATTTTAGAACAAGCTTTTAAGAAAGCCAAACAAAATTCATCAACACCTTCATTAGTTTTATGCACTATAAGTGAAAAAAAATACTAATACGAAGTTCAAGTCAGTGATCCACTTAAGTAGTATAGGGTTTTCTTCACTTCACAGAGTACACAAGGCTTCAAAGGAAGTCTGTAAAGAGATGGTTGGTAAACCATATGGTTTCCAGTCAGGATGTCCTGACACATACCACAGCAGTTCACAATTAAAAGTAAGCAACAAGAAATGACACCTGCTGACGCAAAAGGTTTGCCAAGACCTTTCTTCAAAAGAAAACAGAACTCAAAACAAACAAACAAAAAAAACCCCAACACCCCTAAAGTAAAGACCGCTATATTGCACTTTACACCAACACATTCGGAGAGGACATGAATCATATCACTCTGTGATTTTTGTATTGTTATGACTGGAAGTAAGCATGTATATATTTAGCAGGCACTCAGTGTAAAAAATGAAAAGAAGTACGCAAGTTAGTAAAAAATAGCTCTTATTGAGGCAAACTGAGGCAAAATTAAGCTCCTTTCATGAGCTCACACTCAGGGAAAATCCAAGTACTTAATCCAGAATCACAGAAACAATAGGAGTGCAACTCTGAAAACTGAAGCGATACCCTAATCTACCAGAAACTGATTTTGAAACAGTTAACTCTGGAACTTCCAGACAAGTTAACTCTAGTTCCTTTGCAGAAAGAACATTAACCCCCCTCTTCCCTCCTCTCCTCCCCCACCCCTATCTAAAATAAATGCCACTACCCATAACACTTTTAAAGATATTTGACTTAAATTATAAGGCATTATTTCATAGCCTCATCAGAGATTAGAGTAATGGAGGCCTATTGTACATAGACAAATTAATTTCTTGCTAAAAACTATCTTCTGTACACTTTTTAAAGCAAGGTTGAAAGCCCTTGACTCATTTGACAAAAGGACCCTTGTTCAAGCAAAGTATAGCAGCTTTAACACAATCTGTTTAAACACCTAATGCTAGTCTAAGACAATACAAGGAAAGTAACTCAGCTAATACAGTATCTAATGAGTAGGACATCCGCTAAACACTGTTTTCAGCTGCAGTGAATGGACTAGAACAATTGAAGCATCAGTGCTCACACACTTCCAAAACCACACTTCCAAGTCGCCCAACTGAAGGAACATCTCCTGCCATGCTGTACAAAACAGTCAAAGAATTAGGAAACGCTTTGACACACCACAAACAGCATAAAGGTAGCTCCGCAGTTACCGTAACACTTCTCCAGCAATCCACAACATCCAATGCAACCAACAATGAATTCTGAAAAACTTAATCAGGAGGGGCTAATAAGGAAAATGGTCCAAGTTTGAACATTATGCTTCTTCGACACAGATTTCTTCCTGCCTGAAGTTACCTTAACTGCAACGCATTTGATTTTGCGCATAAATAAAGCTCTCATGAGAATATAAGTAAAGGTGACCCAAACACCAATCTTTTTGCCTGAAAATACAGTAAGTGCTTGCTCAACAGCTACCACACTGCAACTGAGCCATATGTTTCCATAGGGGAAGAATAAACAAGAAGAATGCTGATGCCACAGACACACAAGGACAGTTGACTTTGGAGGGTGATTTTACTCTCTTCCAACTAGAAAGAGAGAAGCTTCTGTTTCTCTGTTTAATTTTGTATTCTTTTTCTATAAGCAGCATGTGCAGGACATAAGATTTCCTACCAATTTTGACTGTAGAATCAATTACACGAAGCTTCGCACACACAGTTTCAGCTACCATGCTCTTTATACTCAGATGCTGACAGATGTTAATTTAAAGAAAACCACAATATTAAGCTGCAGAGGTAACACAGCTTTTACTCACTAAGTCAATAGTGTAAGCTTTGGAGATGCACTCTAGTTTGCTCTTAAATAATTACTAAACAGCAAATCAATGCCATCCCCATTTATACAGTCAGAGTCAAGCAACTGGTGGGCCATGACATTGCACCCAAATAGTTTAGGCAATATTGTTAATCTTCATAGTAGAAAATTTAATTATTTCCAGGCCCAATGCATAGGAGAAATGAAAAGTGATTGAAAGTTGATGAAATATACCTGTTTTAAGAATCCTGTTCAGAATGCGTCATGATTTTCTCAGTTTGAATCCCACAAGAGTGAAGTGTGAAAAAACAGTACTGACAACTCTAAATAGCCCAAGCAGTAAACTGACCTAACTACTCCAATGTTTACATAGTAGTAATTCTCTCCCAAGGCTAGTCTCGACATACTGTTATTCTCTAATATTAATACATGGCTAGGGTCTAGGTTTTAAAAACCATTAGGTTTACAATCTCAGAAAAAAAAAAATCTCATGTCATTTATACACAGTTTAAAGGAAGACCTGAGTTATTTGTTAACAATATTCATTTTTCATTTATTTACAGGATAGAAACTTTCTAAAATATACATCATATTTTAAAAGTAGTAGTTTGTTTCCTACAAGTCCAGAAAGATGTGGTCAACTTTCTCAAACAATGCTAGCATTGGAAAGAAAGGCTAGCCTTCTAAACCATAAAAGAAATATTATCCTTTGCATTGCACAGGAATTAAACAAAGTATTTTTGGTTCTTAATGGTAAAGCTACTGCTTACCCATGAGAAAAGCAGTAGGGAAACCTGACATTGATGCTAACCATTGCTTTCCCTTTAATAATGCAGTTAGTATTGTAAATTCACTTAAGACATACCAACAAACCACAAAAAGTACAGATTCCAGTGTATGAAGTACAAAAAGGAAAGATATATAGACAGATAGCAATTTACATTCACTGATTACCTACATGCAGATTTTTTTAATTCCTTGCAAGAACGTTGCTTACGGTGACTTTTACAAACAAGGCTCTAAGCAGGAGCACTATTCCAACATTCTCTCCTGCTAAAGAACTCTTTTTCAAAAAGTCCATTATTATTTTCAGACTGGTAGTAAAAGTTTAAAGAGAAAACTCCCCAACAGAACTGCAATATTCTGCCTATTCCAACCTAAAGTATCAGCCCATGGCAAAGTGGTATTATCATGAAACCTGAACAATTTGAAAGCAGGACACATAACCAATTCCACACAAAGAAGTTTGCATGGTGTCTAGGTAGCCAGAATTTTTGCATACACCACAAAACCACCCTCATAGTACAGTTCTGATAGGGTAGGAACGTTTGTAGTATTAGTTAATCCCTTATTGTTGCAAACAAGTAATTCATACAGAATGCCTCATCTGCCAGAGGACAAAATTACAGAAAGAAATCAAAGAAAGGTGAAAGACAGCAATTATAAGAAAGAAAAAAATGCAAACCAGAAATTATTGAGCTCTGCTGCTAGTTTTTAAGGCTGCTCTTTTTTCATTGTTTGGTCAAGATGATAGTTTTGCTTTGCTTCCATTCTTCATTTTCTTAACATCTTTAGAATGGGAGAAAACTTCAGCTACCTTACTGCAGCAGTAAGATGGTTATCACAGCTACCATAGTTAAAGAATAAACAAGCATAATGACTGTTATTACAACAAGTAAAACAGACCTCCAAGCCACAGCCTTACTATGGGTACCACCCCACTGACTTGGCAGAGCAACTGCCTTCGCTAGGTACTCATTTGATCAGTGACCCACCACAGAAATCAGTCATAGGACACACTCCAGAAATGGGATTTAAAACAACAGTTGATCGAGCAAGTTTCTATTTCTGATTTTAATCCCTGGGTTTGATCTAGACAGAGGAAAAAATTACCTTCCTGTGCCTACTGCCACACAAAGCTATGAGATTTAAATTTGTTTGCCAGGATATTAAATTTGCTCAAACACCCTTTCAGTACAAGTACCAAATGCTAAAAACTCAAGCAACAAGCTAGAGCATTCTCACACTATGACATCATCCTGTCTGGTATACTTCAATACAATTTGGAAATAAAATTTGATTAACTGAGAGCAGCTTAAAGAGGATACATTAAAGATCCAAATTGAGGACACTTATCCAGTAAAATGTAAAAGGAAGCACAGCACAATGTCCAGCTGTTCCAGTGACTTCTACCAAACAGGCCTTCCTGGCTGTTCTGATGGGCTGTGACAAATACAGTTATCCTGTATTCAATGAGTGAAAGCAATCCAGAACTCTAAGCAGTAGGGTAAAGACTTTCTGGTAACTGTGATTATACAAACAAACCAGGGTATAACCATACTATATAGATCTGTAAAAGGCCTGACACAGGGAAAACAGAGCTATGCATTCCCCATGCGGTTCCAACAACAAACCAAATTCCTAGTTTCCAAGCTGAAAACTTCCTCCTACTGAAGAAGAGTACCTACTTTTGAGTATTTATACTTGCACTTCTTAGTACAAGAGACCTCACTAGTAACAGCATCCTGACCACTGACAGGCAAATGTCAACAAAGTCTTTGTGATAATAACCATTTTTATCAAAGCTGGGGTTTCAGTTTATAATCACTATCAGTAAATGCAGTGGAAATGCAAACACTGTTCTTGGAGCAACAAAAAAGAGCCTACAAGGACTTAAAAAATACTTAAGCACTTGTAAAGGCATATTATATAAAATACTCTCCACCCTGCCAGTATAACTAATGATGAACATTAAGAAATGTTGAACATCTTATTTTACAAGAGCCACAGGGAAAGCAAAGAGTTACACTAAGTCACAAATAACCACTGAGTTAAAAAGTGGTAACTGTATTGCCATACAGACCCAAGGCCAACAGGTAGTAATCCTCACTGCTCAGAAGTTTCAAGAGGAAGCTTTTAAGTATCACCCCGTGTGCAAAGCACAGTGTCTGAATCTCCTGAACAGCAATCCATGTTACAATCAAACTGTTCCTACCATTGGTAAGGCACTCCCCTAGATAATCATGATACAAGCTGTCATTTCATAGACTACTAAATAAAATGTACGAGGCTCATGAGGGGAAGCATAAGAGCTAAAAAGCTATAGCCTATCCCCCCACTTCCTGAAAAACTAGTTTCAGCATAGTGTATTTCTAGTTTCCAAATTAAGAGTAGACGTACTCGTAAGTCATTAAAATGCAGAACACATACTTAAAAAGTTAGGCATGCCATACTAATCTGTTTACTAAACTGACAAGAGTGACATCCCCCAGTCCCCCCGCAGATTCCTAAAAGCACAAACACATCTATGTTGCCATCACCAACATACTCACAGGACAATTAGCTTAACTGACATTTAATACTTCAGAGGTCTTGTTTGCAGACTAACAGTGTGATCCAACACGAAACACAGATAATATGTGATTACGAGTCTAAGTTAAGCAGCTTTTGATTGGGACAGCTCTTCAACTTTGAGTCATTTTAAAGGATCTGAAAATAACAATAGCCTAAGGCAAACACACACATTTGTTTTCCTTCCACAAACCAAGATTAAAAAAAACATAGCCAGAGGCCACTGAAAAGGAAAAAAAAAAAATAAAAAGACAAATGATGCTTAAATAACCTAAAACATAAGTCCCCTTATGTCCCGAGGCACATGCAGCACAGCACTCAGAGCTGCAGGAAGAAGCTGTTTTGCCCATGTGTACCTATTTAAATAGCCCCATTCTTCACCGTGTATACACGGACACACAGAGACACCCACCACTTTGTCCATAAGCTTCCAGGTCTTCTCCACAGTCCTGCGGTCGGCAGCTGCCTGCTTGGGGGGGCCCACAGCATCCTGAATGGCATCAATGAAGCCCAGGATCCGTCCCTTGCGCGGGTTCCGGCCGTTGAGGGAATTGGCCATCTGGGAGCCAAGCTGGCCGCAACGACAGAGAAACACAGGCTCACAAGGTGCTCCGAAAACATCTTGTCATAGAACCCGCCGCAGCCTGCGAGGCAACACTTCCTTCTCCACGGGCAGGAAAGGGCAAGATCAGGGCACGTTTAGGAACAAGCTTAACTTTTCATGACAATCAGCGTAAAACCACCTGGCCCAGGTTTACATGGGCAGAAGCGATCCCGGATTTATTGTCAATACCGACAGTCGGGAGAGGGGAACACAGCCGCGCCCGGCTCCGCGCCGCGCCGCTGCCGGTCCCTGCGCCCGCCGGCCGCGGGCACATGCCCGGCACCGCACAACAAAAGAGGCCGCGGCGGAGCGGGGGCAGGAGCGGGAAGAGGGAGCACAGGAAGGCAGCGCAGAGAGCAGGCAGGCAGGCAGGAACCCGCAGGGCAGGCGGGGGCAGCTGCACGCACACGGACCTGGCTCACGCATACGCACACACTGGCACCGCACGGCCGTGTGCCAAGGGCGAGAGCGGCCGCCGGGAAAGCCGGGAGCAGGCGGCGGCAGGGAGGCTCCTCAGCGCCCGCGGCGGAGCGGAGCACAGGCGAAGCGTCTCTCCGGACGAGGCTCTCCTCCCTCCAGCCGCGGCGGCTTCAGTGCCGCGGGAAGCAGGCGGAGCGCATCCCGCCCCGCCACCCGCGCCCGTCCCGGCTCCGCGCCGGCCGCCCCGCAGGACTCTGCCCCGTGCGGCTGCTGCTGGCGGCGGGAGGGAGAGCGCTGCCCCACGGGGAAGAGCGGAGAGCTACTGCCCCGCCGCCCGCGTCGCCCTCCCGGACCCCAGCCCAGCCCGCCCGGCGGGGGGGTGGAAATGTGCGCGCGTGTGTGGAGAATCCTACAGGCACATGCAAAAGAGACAGAGAGAGAGAGAGAGAGAGAGAGAGAGAGATGCACACGCACAGGTCTGTCTGTGGCACCGCTCGCAGCCCCCGGCAGGCTATGGTCTCCCCGCACTCCTAGGAAGTGAGGCTGGCTCCCCGGCGGCGGCGACCCCGCTCCTTCTCCCGCGCCCGCCCCCTCCCCGCGGCGCGCTGGCGGCCGCTCCTCTCCTCGGAACATGCCCACCCCCAGGACAACACTCCGTGCGCGCCTGCGCGCCGCGCCGCAGCGCGGCCCTCTGCCCGGGGGCGGGAACACTGCCGCCCCACAGCCAATCACAAGGGCAGGCCGCGCTTGATTGACGCGGCATCCAGCAAATGGGCGCGGGTGTGGGCACGGGGCGGGGCGGCGGCCGGGAGAGGGCTCGGGGTGGGGAAGGGGCGGGAAGGAGCGGCCGGCAGGGGTGGGAGTGATGGCAGAGCCGGCCCCTGGCTGCGACCGGGCCGAGGGGGGGTGGGGTTCCGGTCCCACCTGGTGGCGCTGGCTAAGGGGCAGCCTGAGACCTTTGGGGGTGATGGGGGCCGGGTGGGGGTTGCCTTCATGGGGATGGTGACGTTGTCCCTGGCTGTGGGGTCTGCAGGGGCTGTGGCAGTGTGTCCGTCCTTCCCCTCGTGGGGCTGTGGGACCCCTGCCTGTGGGAGCGCTTCGAGTGTGTTAACAACCAATAGTTCCTGCTGCCTTTTCGAGTGCGCTGCCTTTGCGCTTCCCCTTCGCGCATTTGGGAGTTTGCTGGGGTTTTTTGTGGCCACAAAGAACGAGAACTTTTTTTCCCTCTGTCTGGTTTCTTTTCTTGTTTTTGTTTTTCTTACTCTTTTCTTGAGAGCGAAGGAGCTTTGCTGTTAAGCAAGTGCTGAGATTTCCGTGTTTCTGTGCTGGGAATGGGCTGGAGAGCTCCAAAAGGTGGTGAGGGAAAATGTAAGCACTTTCTAGTTTAAAAGATGCTCTTTTTTTGATACGAGCCCTTCCCCTGGGGATATGGTGAATAAAACTCAGCTGATTGTTACACTTGAGCGCTGCAAAGAGTGAGGCTTACCTGCGTCGGGTACAAGACACTTGACTTCAGATCCTTTTGAAAGATGGGCCAGGGAGTAATTATACTTTGCAAGGGTTTATCTTCTAGTTAGCTGTCATAAAAGGAAACAAAAATGCCACACTTAGCGTCAAAGTTTTTATTTTCTAAAGACAATTGTATTAGAGGAGTATTTTTAAGTTTGGGGTTTCAGAATTTCTGCAAATGTGGGTTTTGTAGTAGGTGTTTTGCAAATATTTCCTTTTTTAACGGTTTCCTCTTGGGTTTTTTCCTCCTTTTTTTTGGGTCTCACTTTTAATAAAATAGGAGTCAGGAAAAAACAGTAGAAAAACTTGTAGAGTATTCAGTGTTGCTTTTATTTATATTGTAATTTATAGGTATTTTTAGTGCAGTTATCTTCCTGTTGATTTAAAATGTATCATGTTATTCTTTAAAACACATAAAACAGTAAAATCATATCAATAATGTCTTCCTCAAAGGTTGTTTCTCTATAGCTTTAAAATATGAATTGGCAGTTACTTGCCTTAAGTGGGTTGGAAGCTTCTTATTTTATTGTAGTCTCTGTAAATTACTCTTGTCCATGTGTTGGTTTAAAACTCCTCTCTGGCAGATACTCCTACCCCTTTTTTTCTTTGGAGCTCAGCTTTCATAAGATTAAGTAGTGACTGCTCACTCTGTTGCTATCTCTCATTTGGTTGTGAAAAAAGCAGAGGATCTGATGCTTTTTCTGAACTTGTAAAGTCTTTGGTTCCTGTTCTCGATTGTTTTGTTTTCATTGTTGTTATGTCATTCCCTTCATATCCCACACTCTGCCAAGAGCTGTGATCTGTGAGCTCTTGGTAGCCGTCTGGGGCTGAGTCATGTTGTCTTGCAGTTCATCCGCGTGCAGGGCCAGCAGGAGCGAGCAGCTTGGTTCCCTGCATCCCTCTGCGTCTGTGCTGCGTTGTTAAGAGAGTAGCCAGCTCCATGGGGAAAGTGAGTGGTTTTCAAGCAGTGTTCTTCCATTGCCTGTGCTGTACAGTAAGTACAGATATTCTGGGAATTGCAGTCCTCAGAAGGTCATGTGAGTATGCTGGAAGCAAGCCAGCTGGAAGAGCAGGTGAAAGAGATACCTATGGCTTCAGCATCAAGGCTGTTAAAGATGGGTCAGGATTCTGCGTGCTGTGGAAGGACGAGAAGACATAGACTGCTTTTGTGGCTTCAAGCACACAGAGTGACAAGGCTGTTTGACAGAAGACAGCTGAGAGGTGAGGCTGAGAGGAGAGAGGCAAACAGCTGCTGTGTTTGAAGTTCAAGGCATGTCTTGTTAGCAGCCAGCACATAAAGCTTAGCTTGCCTGCTGGATCTGTGGGGTGCATAAGGATTAAGGGTGGTTGCTGAAAGCACTGGCCACCTGTAATATTTTGATACAGGCCAGCAGCACTGTGTTAATGTCCAAGTACTCCTACTGCCCAGCTTCAGGGTCTCTAATAGGCTAAACTAAGAAGCTAACCTGCTATGTATAGATCCGCTGAGAGACCACAAGGTGTTGCAATGCAGAAACCTAGGTCAGGTACTTTAATGCTCTAGGAAAGAGCATCTTTCTATTCGGGCTATATGTAAGGTACATATGTAAGTTTGGTATCTAAGGTCCAAAAATTGTGTATATACAAATGACTCCACAGATCTCTTTTACTTACAAGCTCTCCAACTGACTGTTTATTTTACTTGTCATAATACTACAGTATACACAGTTTGGATCTGTGATTTAGTCACTCTATGAAAACACTACAGAATAAAGCCAGGTAAATCTGAGGTGTCAGATTTTGAGAATTGTATGTTACATGAGACTGATCCTCAGCCTAGTCAAGGTACTAATCAGTCATGTAATGATGACATTAGGATGTCATCCAGGATTTGGTAAAATTCTGTAGTGAAAATTGTGGAGTGAAGGTGATTTGGAGTCAGGATATGATAAAGGAAACAAGACAGTGTAAAAGAAGCCTCGTATTGAACTCTTAGGTACCTTTGTAAAGTAGGGATTTCAGGTCTGGGCATTTTACTGAAAAGCAAAATTGTGACTTCTTGAAAAGCCCAGCTGCTTGGTAGGGAAAAAACAAATACAAATGATCAAGCTAACAGTTACATTTTTCCATTGCAGTATTTTACTATCTGTTAACTGATTTGGGTTTTGTTGCATTTTTGTTTTTATGGAAGGTTTTTGATTGTTTGGTTTTTTAAATTTTCTTGGTGACTCTCATTCTTCTGGAGTTATTAGACAGCCTTATGAATGAAACTTTGTTGGTGTTCTTGAATGAATTCCATCAAAGAGCAATTGACAGTTGTTGGAAGCAAGAGAGATGTTTTGGTTTGGTTTTCTTTGTTCACCAGCTATTAAAATATTATTGATTTTCTGCAGTTGGTCAATGCATGTATAGTGGAAGCTTTTGTCATTTGTGTGGTTTTTTGCTGTGGTACAAGTGGCTTGGTACCCAAATACACTGAAACATAAGAACAATGAAGAGGTCAGATGTAGGTTCTATTTATAGCAACATAAATAAGGTTAATATAGTCTATAATGTGCTGAGTTAAGGGATATGGTAGCAATGCCTGTAAAACTTAAGTCATCTATTTCAAAAATTGAATGTGAAGTGACTTCTTCCTAATTGTAACACAACATCCTGGCTATCCCAGCATTCTTAAACTTTGGAATTAACCTATTGGTGTTTTGACTGAATATATACGATGTGATGAAAAGGCAGCTGTTCATGGGGGTGTAGCATTCTGTGGTGCAGTGTCAGGCAGTGGTTTAGTGGCTGAGCTCTGACGAGGTCACCGTCTTCTCAGCATGTGCAGTGCCCCAGCAAAAAGCAGCTGGTCCCTCTTTGCAGGGAAGCTGAAGCTGTAAGGGCCACTGGAACCTGCTGGTATTTTGGTGTCCTACCTTTATCTGTTCTGTAAAAACATCAAACAAAACCAACAAACAGGAAACCCCCACACCACAACCCAAAAAAACAAAAACAACAAAAAAAGACAGAAGATAATTATTGTAACAACAGATAACTCTGAAGTTCCAGGACTATTTGCTTAAATACATTTTGGCTTGCCCATTCTAGATATGTACAATATCTTATGAATACCCTTCTTCTCCCGTATTCAATTATTGCATAATCACCTGTAATAATTGTTAAGAATATTAAAGTGGAGCAAATGGAAAACGCTTTCACGTTATTATTTTGCAGTGCCCTCAAGGATGCTAGGATCTTTAGATCTAAAACAAAATTTTAAAAAAAGGGTTTATAAGCTGCAAGCCACCATCATGGGTAATTTTTAAAATAGATTGCAATGTACTTACCTGGGTTTTACTATAGCAAACTGAGAGAAAGCAAAACCAATCACCTGTGACACTCAATATTCTCTTACTGATAATTTAAGTCGGTATAATAATAATAACAACAGACACTTTTCCTGCCTTAGTGGGTAATTACTTAGAGAAAATTTGTGATGAGAGTGGCAGTTCATTGTTAGATTATTATCTAGTTAATTTGGCTACTGCTATTTTTTCTCTATTTACTTAGCTTATGTTTTTCATAGTCATCAAGTACTCAAGCTTACTTTTAAAAAAATTTTGTTATTGCTTTCTAGAAATGAAAAAATATTCTTTTCACACATGAAATGTGAATAGTGTAACAGTTTAACCCACTTTGCTGTTGAACTACTGCAAGAAAGAAAAAAAAAAAAGGACTGCCTGTCCAAGTTTCTGTACACTGTAAAGATCCATCATTGCTCCAGCAGGCTGTTGCAGTACAACTGATGATAATACAGTGTTGCTGTATTAGTTCCCTCTGCTGAGTAATTAAATCCTCTTTTTGTCCTTGATGTGGAAAGACAAGCTAAATTTAGCTCTGTCTGTACCTGTAAATTAAATGAGCCAGGCACTGTTCTTGGGCCCTGAGGCCATGTAGGCTGGCACAGGGATGGTCGCCACCGTCCTTCCTGAAATTACAGCACCCTCACCACCCCCTCCTACCTCTGCATCCAAGCAGTGATCCCTGACCTGTGCTGGCCCTGAACCTCCCTGGGATTTGTTTGGGAAAACGCCAGCTGACATGGGCCAAAACTACTCAGCAGTATCTTAATAATCTACTACCACACTTCATGGTGTGCCTAGGTCATTGTGGCTGTAGTAACTAGACAGATATACTTGGAGTTTGTATGCATCTAAATGTACACACATGCATATACAGAGTGTAACGGGAGGTGTTTCATGTTTGTTAATTTTCGTTGGGCTTCAAATAATGAAATTGTTTTCAACTGGCTTCTTGAGGAGTGAAGTCTTTAAAAGGTGAGAATTTAACTGACTAAGGCTCTTGTGCTCTACGTTTTCAAATCTTTCCTTTACACTAGGAGCAAATCTACTTAAGTATCCTATTGTTTCCCTTGCAAAATAGAGCACATCCATTTGCCTATGAGTAATTAAAAAATGCATTCTCTGTTTGCAGAATGAGTATGAAAACTAATTGTAGGGCCAGGCCTGTGTTTGTTTACACACCTCACTAATGAGTTCGTTTGCTGTAAACTAGACAGCCCACTTCAAAACACATCTCAGCCTTAATATATTGTATTAAAAAAGTGTGTCAGCTTAATTTTAAAACAACCTACCCCTCAGGGAGTGTTCTTCTGTTTCTTTTCTGTTATTAATTGCATCCATCTGCCAGAGCAGGTGCAAAGGCTTTAACTAATTCCTGTCATTTTAGTACTACCTCTTGAATTTGCTCCATCTGTGCAATAGCATTAAAAAAAAAAAAATCAATGTCTATATCTATATATATATATATATTTTTTTTTTTTTTTTTTTTAATTATCTCCCTGTTCCATTTGAGTGCCATGATCTTGGTTCTTCCCAATCTTGGTCTGATAAAACAACCTTTAACTCCAACATTCTATTTAATATCTTGCCAAAATACAACTGGCTTTTCTTGTTTGACTTGATAATTAGGAGGTTTTGTTCTTTTCCATTCAAATAGCTCTTTTTTCACCAAAATTTCTAAGTTTTTCAGCTTGTGGTAAATGGTTGTAAAATACTCCCCAGGACTTTTCATTGCCACCCTTCTCTGGAGTAGGAGTTGTGCTTTGACAGTAAACAAGCCTATGTCTATTGAACACAGTTTAGCATAGGAAAGACTTCTGTGCTTCTACATGTCAAAGTAAGCTCAGTTAGTGGAGATTTGAACTATATTGCTAGCAGCTTTAATTGAAATAGTCAGATGAGACACTGTCATAGAGGCTTTTCTTCCAGAAAACAATGTTTTCTGTTGAGTAAGAGTGTCTTAAATGGGAATTATGCAGTGCTAGGAAATCATAGCTTAAGCATAATGATTTATTTGCTTGAATTTCTTCTGTGCCATTCATTGTAGCTTCCAATATTCTTGTTCATCCTTCTAAAACAAGACAACTTTTTGTACTATAATCTGCTTGACTCCTTGACTGTGAATTTGTGGTGTATCTTGTGTTTCCTGTATGCTTCAAGTTCTGCTGATATTTTGTTTGTGAGCAATGACAGGAACCTTTTGTCTTTGACTGGTAGAGTAAACAAGTTGGGGTTTTTCTTCCCTCTGCTTACTTACCTTCATTTAAAATAAGTTATTTTTTCCACACGGAAAAGTAAACCATGTATTTTATAAGGCAAGTCACTATTTTAATAGAACTGAGTAATTTTTGACCTTTTGCATGGGCCGTTTTCAAACACAAACTGAATGCATTTGGTATTTGTAATTATTTGTTGCATACTTCAGAGCATTCAGTTATTCTCAGACTGAGCTTATAAGATTTTTGCATCAGTTTCTCACTGTACATAATGCAATTGGTGACTATTTTTCTGCTTCATTACAAGACTTTTTTTTTTTTTTTTTTTTTTTTTAGTGGAAAATGAAAACCAGTGAACCAGGTTTCTGGGGAGAGGAATAAGTGATTTTTGCCTTTTGAAAATATTCATTTTAATGCATCAAGAAGTCATATTTTGAACAACAGTGAATACTACATTGAAATGTGCTTTTACATTATTCTGTTAAATCTGTTGTGTGGGAGAGTATAACATTGGTTTCCACTAAGTTTCAGATTAAGGCGTCTTGTGTCCAACGAAATATAAAGAGGTCAAAGTAAAACTAATAATAAAGTGAAGCTTGAATTAACCTCTTTTGCTGAATTTCTTTCATTTTCCTGTGTAGTCTTCAATGTATCCAGTTCTACATGGATGCCCTCATTGTTTAGACAGTCAGCAGTTGTCCAGCAGAACATTGTGACCCTTGTATCAAACCGCACAAAAGTAGTTTTAATTACTAGGAATGTGATTTTATTTCGGTTTGGGTTTGGGTTTTTTTGCTCTGCAGATTTATTTCCCCATGTTTTTATTTTGTTCAGTTACCATTCACTTGCTGGTGAACGCAAAACCAGCTATACTGGCTTACAAGCCTGTTGTACCAGTATTTTCCTCTCTCCTTTCTGTTATTCTTGGCTTTTTACAAAGGGTCTGGTATTTTACAGCTTTGCTTGAAATAGTGTAGTACTACAGGGGATAACAAAAATATGTCTTCTTACGTAGTTCAGTTCTTCTCAAACTCTTACTTCATCAGTACTGATGATGAACACTTCAGGTTTTCTACCTACCCACCAGTAATCTATGCTGCTCATAGGTTTTTATCCTGCTTTTCTGCAAATTAGCCAGACACAGTGCTCACTTTTTAAGGAATGAAATATTTATGATTAAAGTCTTGTATCTCTCAACAGCTGTATAATTTTGGCACCAGGTACAGTACGATTGGTATTCAGTCTGCCACATTGAGTGAAAATTTCTCTTAAGTTTTTCTATGTAGATATGAATAAAAGACTGAGTTTATAATATTGCCTATATTGTCCCTAATTTTCAAGTTTGCCCTTTTTCATGCCTTTCTCTTTATGAGATGAGAGTCTAAATGTTAGTTTTCACAAGAAATGTTGTTAATATTCTTATGTGTCAGCAATGTGGAGAGTGTGTTGTGCTTTACTCAGTCCTGGTAGAAAGAAATATCAGAAAATTAGTTTTTGATACTTGGTGGTTTTGTCCAAACTTACAAAGAAAGTCTGGAGGAAGTAGGGAAGCCCGGTGTCTTGGAATTCCTTGCATGTGTTTTTTCTTTTACCTATAGGCAATATATCCAGAATTTTAAAAGGAAAGTAGTAATCTGATCATGTGCCTATTCATGAATCCTTGAAAAGGCAGGCATCTCATAAAATATTTGGTAATTTTGGAAAATTTACTGAATGTGAAGGTTTCTCTTTTTGAAGATACATTGAGGTGCAGAGTTGCCCGCTATTTCTAAAATCCTTGAATGCTTTCCTCTGCTTGTGCCTGGTTTTCTGAAGTTAGTTTTAAACAAATACTTCACTTTTTCCATAGGTACATGCCTCAGGCTGTTTATTTTTCATGTTTAGCATACTTAAATATTGTCAGATTGAAGGAGAATAATATGGATTCATTAACTCCTCAGTTCTTCTGAGCTATATAAATTGGCTTTGGACTTCTTCTATCAGAGCCTTAGCATGACTGTCCACACACTGTGTGGATATGACAGAATTGCTACTTTGGTGTCTGGCTTCACTGTCTAACACAGCCAAAGAGACTGTACAGCTTCCAGGGGACAAAGTCCGTATGCTGGAAGGATTGGTTGAAATTTGGCTCAGGACATCCAAAAGACTCATCTTTTCATTTATCTTAAAAGTCATCTTCTGAAGGAGAGGAGTGCTTTAAAGCAGAAAAGCTAATATATTCAGAGAGATTTTTCCTTTTGGTGACAAACAGAAGGAAAGTGTAGTAATTTTGTCCCTTTTTTTGCACAGTCTCAATGCAACTTCTAGGGATGTGTGGGAGTTCTTACTGCCTTTCTTCTTTGTAACTCTCCAGTCAGCTACAGCCATGTAATGGCAGGAGTAATTCACTTTGTAGACCCTGAATAAAGGTACATTCTGCCACTCTTAAGTTCAAAGAGACCTCACTTGCAAGGCTTTTCAACCCAATTTCATAATCTTGCACAGCCTTATGACATAATAAAGTCTACAGTTCAGTGGAATATCTGTTCCTGTATTAGTGCAGTATCTCCTGTCCATGTGGAACATCTACTTTAACTTACTGGCACTGAAATGATAGGTGGTTGTGACTTTTATAGAAACAGGCAGATCTGCACTTTTACAAAGCAGAGCATGGTAGGTACTGTGGTGTGTGTGACAGAGTGCATGCCAGTTCAAATATTTTTAAAATGTGGAACACTTTGTAAAAGGAAAAAAATCATAACATGCATCTCTCCTTTTTTTTTTTTCCCCTATGGTCAAGGCTGAAAATATTTTCTCGTGGACTTACTTCCCTTTACTCGTTGGCCTTCCATATTTATTTTTTTTCCTTCCACTTGGCTAAATTATGCCAGTTGGATTTTAACTCTTTTTAACCAGGTTACTGAGCAGCAAAGCCTGTGAAGAGTGTAGTTGGTTGAGCCAAAAAGCTGAAATAAAGCGGGTAACCTACTCAGAAATAAGACAATTTGGACAGTAAATAAAACCTTTTAAAAATCTTCCAAGAATGTAGTGATTATATAAATGGAAAATATGTTCAATTGCAGGTCCTCTTGTGTTACTGTGTAAGGGCAGAACTAGCAGAAGGCTGTTATCTTCATATGCAGTCATATCAATGACCTCTGAAGGAGGAAGAAAGGAAGCAAAGATGAGGTAAAATAATCAGAAAGAGCAATCAGAGAAAATATGCTGGAAGCAATAAGTTGAGATTGAAATCTGTTTAAAAATACAGGCTTGTAGCTGTAGTTAAATGCCTTGGTTTCACTGACATTATGCAAACATCACCCTGGGATTTCATTTAAAAGGCTCTCATGTGCTCATGATTTTGGAAGAGTTGAGACTTCAGACTTGATGGTTAAATGAAATGCATTTGTTTATCACACTTTCCAGAGTTTCTGGACCCTTCCTGGTGGGTACCACAGCTAAAACTAAACGGTACTTACTAAAGTGTTTGTTGACGAAGATATTTATTTTTGTAAGAAAGGAATGTGTGTTCTTCACTGCCTGTGCAAGTAGCACTTGTTCTATTCCCAATTACTTGCAAAGCTTATCTGTCAGTCAGTTTAGCTTCTCTTACAAGATACTCTACATTGATGCTCACTCAAGCTTTCTGCATTTTCACTTTGAGCTGCTGCTCTGTTTGGCATTGGAGAAGTTGCAGCTTCCTTTGAAAGAATGCTTGTTTGCTGAAATAGTGAAACATGTCTGAATACTGGTAGCAGTGCCTGGGAAAGGAGTTTTGAGATCAAAAACTTTGATTAATAATTGACTGTAACTCCTTCTTCCGCTGAGTAGAACACAAAAATGTCATGAGGCTTGTTTTCTTTTTTTTAAATTGGGCCTGCCAGCCAAAATTTAAAATATTAAAATGCTCTGTATAAGCTGCTTATGAATAAGAAGTAGGATAAGAATTAGTCATAATTTTGGCAATAATTTAGAATCTAATCAATTAGCTGCAGTTACAGCTCTTCTATGAAGTGGTGCACCCACAAACACAGTTATGTGAAATCTTTTTGGGATCTCACTTGTGTAATTTTATTGTATTTTAGTGGCATTTTAATATAATCTTGGAAATAATGATGTCAGATTAGCCCAAAAAACAGTAGGAAAATGCAGTAGTGTTCTTTTTGGTGAAGTTATGACAGGCTTGTAGGAGGACAAGTAACTTTAGGTAGATTTGATTTTCACTCAGCTGATGTTATTTTTCAGAATGACAAGCTTGTCGTCAGCAGGAAAACCATTGGCACTAAATATGACTAATGTTTCACTGTATTGCATGAAGCATTTAAGCACCATGTAGTCTGAGACATTTAATTTTACATGTTCTCAAAGCTTTTTTTAAATGATGGTTTTATTTTTAAAGTATATTGAGCTTTTTTCAGGAGACATCAGTGGGACTGTCTTGGTTTAAACCAAAATGTAAAATGTGGCTCTCCAAATTGTCTTCTAAATTGTCAAGTTTGCTTGGTCTTGTGGATTTATATCTTCAGTTGTGCTTAATCACTTTCTCTGTTCAGTGCCCTATTCATTCCCTCATTTTTTAAAGTACTTATATATGCTTAAGCTTCATCTTTGTCCAAGTGTGTTGCTAAAATAAGGGTAATTTTTCAAGGGTGGTTAGCAGCACAAATGTAAAAATGTTTGTTTGAAAAATGTGCATGACTTTGTGGGAAATTGTTTGGGGTCTCTCTGTCTGTGTGTGTATATATGTGTGTGTGTGTGTGAGTACTAGGAAAGCAAACCTCAGCAACTTCTTACATCTTGTTCATACAAGCAGAACTTTGTCCTTATAAAGTGGATATGTTTGGTTTCAGTTTTGTCCATAGATGAGCTTGCTTAAATGCAACTTGGTTGTAATTCTCAATGGATTTTGGTTTTAAAGTGGACACTGGAGATTGCCCAAAAATAAAACTGGTCCAATTTCTCTGAGTTTTTTCTCTTTTTGTCATAAGGTTTACTCATCCAGCCAAATAAGTCAGTTTCATCTTCTCCATGTACATCTGATGTAACAGAAAGAAATGGTCATTTTAAATAGTTGTGACAGTCATAGTTATTACAAAAGGGTGAATGGGGGAGGAAAATAAAAGAAACTAAGTGGGAACAAGTCTAGACCAACAGTGACTAGTAGTGTCATAAGCCGTAACATGAAAGCCATGTATTTATAAAAACTCATGGTGATAGTGTGTCCTTGCTCTACGTTACACTGGCATGAGAACTCAAGACTATTCATCATTAAAATTAAATTTTGAAAAACCCCCTTACGTCAAACTATTGCTGTTAATCAATGTTTGAAATAAAAACCTTTACTCATCAAAAAATGAGTAAACCTTTTTTCACAAATATACAGATCATATAAGGATGGAAATCATCATTATGCAAGGTTTTACTTTTTTTTTTTAAAGTGAGGAGGCTTACTTGTATCCTGAGGGTGGTGTATTCCTGTATTTACCCAGTCTTCTCCATGATGACTTCATATAGTCATGAATAGAATCATGCCTAATTTTTACACTGATAAGAAAATACCTTGTTTAAAGTGCATCTCATTTTCTTAAATGCTTTTAAACCGCACAGTTATCTAAGATCTTGAGTCTGTCAAATTCTCACTGGCATTCTCAGTTTGTCTTGTTCATTACTTTAGTAAAAACTATTTTACATGACTATACAAGGAACAAGAGGGAAATAATTACCCATCAAAGAAAACTTTTTAAAAATAATGGATGGTAGACTCAGCAATAAAGAATTAAGCTATTCGGAAGTGAACTTCAATAAAAATCTAAATCCACTTTGAAGTATTGAAAAAGGCATAGAAGTAAGGTCTGCCCTTTGTTTCTGTCACTGTTGGTTTTTTTCTTCCATGCCCTTTTCTTCTCGGCTTCCCAGAGGCCTTTGCTTACAGTGTGATAGTGACATTGTGCGTATCACAGAAAAGCAAATACAGTGGTTCAGTTGTAATCTTAGCTCCTACTGCCCACACAGATTCATGAGCTCTCTTCCTTTAACCTTGCATATTGGTAACTGGAAAGCTTGGAAGGACAAATAAGATAGAAAAGGAAGTTATGTACCCTATTGGGCTTCTGTTACTCCTTTTTCAAAGGTGACAAAAATATTTTACCCCACAAAAACCAGAGTTTAAATGGTCCCTACCAGGTTCCAGCTGATGTTTCCTGGAGAAATGTTCTGGGGAAGATTTTACTTCTACTCTGTCTGTGGTCTTCCTGCCTAGGCCCCCTAATTTCCCACATCAGTCATAGGCAGAAGTGCTGCCCTGAGCTACATTACAAAATTGTACCCCTGATGAATAGGAGATATTGTATTGATAATTGTGAATAGGAAACAAGAGACTTAGCTATGACTAAGGGCATTTCTGTGGATGGGCTTGGCTCTGTGTTTTCACAGGGCTTTGGATTCATTACTAGCATGTCCAATGACGAGGAATAAGCAAGAGAACTGAGCTCACTTTCCTACATAGCACTTGTCTGGAGCCCCTTTCTTGGATGCAGCACTGCTGTGGGTTTGCAGCAGCTGGAATGCATGCTAGTAGTGGACTGACAAGCAATGGTGTCAGCCATGGTGTAAGAACTTCACTGTGCATAACCTCCTGGCTCTGATTATTTCAGATCAATTTGGTATTAGACAACTGGCTGTTCAGGACAACTCAGATGGAAAATCTAATCTGAAAAAGGTGTTCACTGTAGCATCCTGGGAACCTTCTCAATGCCCAACACTTACTTCTTTCTTCTTATGTGTAATAATGATTTTGAAAAGATATTGGTCTCTTCAGTGGGCACATACTTCTATTCAGTATTTCCCGGTGCCAGTGTGAGTCCTTCAGCATCAGAGGCACTTTTTCACCCTTGTGGGCGACATTTTCATACAACGGAATATGCAAAGCTGAGGTGTTGCATCACACAGAAGCATCCAGATCCACAGAAGTCTGCTGGAATGGGTAATGAAGCATATTCACTGTGGATTATGATGAAACGGTTGCTTGTTATTGTGTGAGACTGGATGTACCACTTTCTTCCCGGACTTAGCCTGTTTACTGGGCACTTTAGGTATTGGAAAGAAATGCTATAAACATGAATGCAAACTGTCACAGCAAAGTGAGTGTTGGAGTCCAGAAAATAAAGTTGGAAACAAATTTCCTTCGTGTTAAAGTCAAGGCCTATTCAAATTCATATAGTGGAACCATAGTAACATGTGGTTATTAATAGAAATGGATTGTATAGTTGTACTATTTCTAAGATATTTTCTAAGATATAATGGAGACAGATCTGTCTCCATTTCCTGACTGCATGACTTTGAAAGAGCTTGTAAATAGGTTGCCTGGGCTGGGGTGCTTGTCTTATATTTACTTACTTGCTGCTTTCACTGGCCAGTTCAGTTGTAACCATATGATTTTCTTAAAAACAGGAACAGAAAAGAGCTCTCACATCTGTTTGTGTCTGCAGTTCTGCACTCTTCCCCCCTCCAAGGCCAACACAGCCTTGTCCATTGAGAACTGCTCCAGAGAATTCTTCCTCTAAAACTCTGCAATCTTCCACCAGCATGAGTTAAGTATTTCTTGGAACAAAACTTCTCAGCTCATTTCAAAATTAATCTGTTTATTTCATGCATGATGGATCTTTGAACAAACCACAGCTGATAAGAAAAATGTAGAAAGCCTGATTACTTAGCATCATATTGCTAGTCTGCTGCATATCTGTTCCTGAACTTTTGAAAAACATGAGCTTCTTCTATTCACTTAGCTGTGGCAAAGTACACTTCCAAGAGAACTTCCTCGCTTTCCAAGGGCTGGCAAGAGGTCTCCCAAGTTACTGTCCTCAGCACTACTGCTCTGTAACAAAGGTGTGTGGGCAGCTGGCTTTTGTGAGGGGGGAAGCAGCCCCTGGTAAGGTAACTATGTGAGTGCTTTCAGATAGATGCCCCTGGAAGGCTTTTGTGGGATATATTATCCCTGACAGGAGCTGGCACCGTATACAGGCAGACCGTGGGGAATGAGAGAGGTGCTCGGTTTTGTTGTTTAGCAGCATAGTGTCTGCTAGGTGGTGCAGGAATAGAGCAGAAGATGGTCCTGAAAGAGCTGCTTTTTCTTGCATTTGCATACCAAATTGAACTGCTATCTCTGATTTCAATAATCTTTTCTGACACCTATAGATAAAGGATAAAGTACATTCCCATATTAGAGGAATCCTGCAGTGCATGTTCCAGAGCTGTAAACTTTCTTAAAAGCTTTGGGACACTTGGCCTCATGAAATCTGAACTTCAGTAAAAAGTTGAATGCAGGAGCTAGCCAACATTCACTTTTCCAGTTGGTTTTGTTCTGTTTATTTTTGGATGCTGTTTAAATTTTAACCTCCATGGGGTATGCTGGTGTTTAAATTGCCCAACTTGCTTAATAGGAGGGCAAAAGAAGAAAGAGGAGAATGAGCTTGAACAGCAGAGCAGGCATGAAGACAATACATTTAGCTGACTTCTGGAATTGCAGCTGGAATGTTGTGGAACTTGATACAGATGGAAAACAGGAGTTGAAAAGCGCAAAATTTCCACTGTGGGTGCCATTTTGAGTAGGCTGTGTGGGTGGAGAATGGTGCTAAATGCCAAGCAGGGAAGTAGAACGGAGAGTCTCTTTCCAACTAGTAACAGACAGCTATAAGTGGAGGGGGGAAGGGGTTGGGGAAGTGGTTTAAATATCCCAGTGCAGCTGTTTTGTTATAAATCACTAATACTTGTGGGTAAAGCTCAGCTCATCAGTGTTTGCTACTTCCTTGTCCATAGAATTCTTTTCCACAGTAGTTTCAGTATTATTTTTATGGTATCTCTGTTTAATGTCCTACTGTATGTAATCAGATGGTTCATGTGGCTCTGAAATCTTTTTTTGGTCAGACTATATGACATACAGCAGGTCAAAACTGGTTTTGACTGTTTTGGTTAACTATCATTCCTCAGTATGAAGTAGTGGACATCTCTGCTTCGGCTTTGGTCTTAGATTCTCGGTCCAAGTTCTGATGCTTTGTTTTGGCATCAGGCCCAGGTCCAGGAGCAGATATTTTCATTTGCTGCAGATATATTTCGTGTGTGTTCATGTGACTCTCCTTAAAAAAAAAAAAAAAAAAGAAGAGTATGCAGCAAACAGTTCCTAATTCGAAAAAAAAGGCTTTTCCTCCAGTAACTTTTAAGAAGCAGTTCCCTGCCTTGAGTGATCATGACAATACTTATGCTGACTGGTACATTATCATACAGAGGAAAAGGGGAAGGACAAAGTTTTTCTGCTTTATAGTCACTAAGTGTTTGAGAGTGTCCTTGTCTACCTGACAGTTAAAGGTGGATTTGTTGTTCAAGATAGACTCATGCCCCTTTGATGACAGAAATCCTTTGTTATGAATGGCCCAACATTTTTCTTCCCTCATGTTAGGTTTTAGATGAAACTGTTAAAGCTTTTGAATATTTTATATGTGTAATAGTTCTGGTTCGATTTTGAACTAAGTGGAGGTCATTGGAAACAAAAAAAGTGTTTCTTAAAGTTTCAGAAGGATCCTGCTGTTGAAATGCAGAGAATTTCTATTGTAATGTGAACAATTTAACTCTGTCTTGTGTGTAGGACATGGAGTATAAGGGTTGTAATCACTTGGCTTTTATTGTTCTAAGAGAACCCTTTTGTTAGTTTCCAGCTTCTGAGAGGATGGTTGTAGTTCTTGCAATCCTGTCCGCTAGGAAAGATTACAAGAATCCCACATGGTAACATTTAAAAATCCGCTTTCATCTACAGCCAGAAAATAAGGGCTGCTATATGTAGTGCATAGCAAAAGTGGAAATTACTCAGTTCAACAAGCTTCCCAAGTGTATTGATGGTTCCCTTCAGAGGGAACGACACTGCAATGCATGTGGTAATTATCTCTGTGAAAGAAGCACACATGTTCTTGTGATTGAAATTTAGTATTTAAGAGCAATGTTTGGTGTGAGGTAATAATTGGGAAGTCATTTGGGATGCAAAGCAGTGGAAATAGGGTGGGTCTTTATACAACTGGAAAGTACAACCATGGGTTGTTTTTCATAAATAATATTAGCATCAAGTATTCCTTTCACTGAATTTAAAATTATAACTATCAGGCTTGGAGGAGGGAGGTTGTTTTTCCCCTTATCCTATACACTTGTAAAGGATTTGGAATGCAGTCCTGGTGCTTGCAAGTTTTCCTGCTGCAGCTGGAAGAGAGATGTCATGCTGCTGATGTCCACAACTGGTTGTGTTCTAAAATCATAGCCCAAACAAAGGGAAATGAATAGTTTTACCACCTCTCCCAGCTGCTGTCACAAGAAACACTGACTCAGACACACCTGTGAGTCAGAATTCCTGTAGCTTCCTTCCTGCAGCCCAGTAGTAGTAATTTGCCTCTTACTTCACACCTGTAACCTTTACTGCTGTTCTCAACCTCTGTGTTGTCTCTCTTAATGTGAGCAGGCAGCAGAAGTGAAACTAAGCTGTCTCTTACTGTCCTCTTCCAACCCGTCTATTCTGAAAAGAGGGCAGCCAGTCAGAAAAGTGCTCTGTTCCTCTGTGCTTGAGCACAACATTTGGGTAGACAGCAAATTATAAAAGGACTCTCTTTTTCTCAGAACTGATAAGTAACCAGGTCATAAGCTACATAAACAGGAACTGGACTGAAGAAAATCAAAGGTCGTGATGTTTCTTAAATGCAATGGAGATTCTTACACAAGCTGCTTCGCTAAAGGATAGTAACGTAGTTTATTTAAATTAGGTTTCTTTCCTCTGGTTTCACAGACCGTTGTGTTCTTCATGGTGCCTCTGTTGCATTACAGTTTTACTTTCCAGAAGATAATTTGCTGTTGATTTTAATGTCCTCTTAAAAGCACTGACTTATTTTTTTCAAATGAGCCAATGATTTTGATTCTTTTCTTTTTTGGTTGTCTGCCTTAGATCCTCTGAAGGATCTGAAACAAGTGCTGAATTACCTATTTTGCAGAGATATTTCAAGTTGCATAACTGAAATAAGATAATTGCAGAAGAAAAATTACATCTTTGATTGATTATTGTAATGGTAGAATACCTAATTAGACATGCAGACAATAATCTCTAATAAGTGAAAAAAAAAGTCCACCCTACAATATATTTAGACATCAGTAAGAAATGAAATGAGTTAACAACAGGAGAAACAAATGGTCTGTGGTTAATTCGATCACTTCCTTTGCTACAAAAAGGCAACCATCAAGTTTTAGAAGGCTTATTCAGATGTGACGGGGACAACCCCTAAGCAACAGCAGCAGGAACATCCACCACTAATCATTCTCCTTTGCCAGTTTTTATTCCAGTTCTGCAGTTGCTCTGCTCACAAAAAGGAAATATGAAAGACTGTTTTGTTTTAGCAATGACAGTCAGTCTAAATGTTCAAACGTACATCTGCTGAAACTTCTTAAAGATTTAAATTTTCATTTAAAATATTCTGTAATAAAATGCAGCATATGTAACATAACTAGCAAACCTTGTACAGAAGTTGTTTTTTGCTTTCCTAGTATTAAACACAGCCTGATTCAGGCTGGGGTATACTGGAACAAGAAATAGCTGTTAAAATGCTAAGCACCTTTTGCTTTATGAGAATAGTGGGACAGAATCAGAGAATTCTAGGCAAGTTTTGGTTCATTAGAATTCATCATGATTTGGGCTCCAAGTTATACACAGACATATAAATTTGAGGTGAAACTAGAACTAAAAGAGGAATGTCTTACAGATCTGGTTTTGAGTCAAATGAACAGAGCACAAAGCTTATAAAAAAAAAAATTAATTTTATCGTCTAACCCAAAATCTAGCAATGACAGTTTAAGAGCTTGGTCCTGGCAGATCTGAAACAACTCTGATCCTGTTTCAGATCTGAATTTGGCTGTTGTTGAAAATACAGGTTAAGAGAATGCATCTGTGGCATATTTTTCATATTAAATAGTTTATTCATAATTTGCTAAGCAGAGTCATTATTTCCCCTTTACCCCACATGCCAGGGCTTTTACAGCGTGTGGATGTTTCATTGCACATTAACTTTTGCACACAAAAATGTCTTGTTTAAATTTGCGAATTCACTATATAGAACTGCTCTTTATCTTTTTAACCATTTGGAACATTTCTGCAAGCATTTAGTAATAGAACCTACAACTGTTGTTTTTTGTAAATATTTAACTCCTAGCAGTGTGTTGAAAATCTTGGCATTGCTCAGCAAACAATGCTTTGGGGCGTTCTGCTTAGGTTGAGAGACAGTCTGCCTGGATTAGGTAGGTATTAATTCAGGGCTTCTCACCTTCAAAAACCTGCCTTCCTGAGCAGTTGATAGAGTCTTTGCTTATTTGGCATCATCAGCAGCATGCAAGAAATTTTGCACTAAATAATTGCAGCCCATTCACCAATGGCCCACTCTGGAGACACTCAAGAGAAACAGAGCAAAGCTACCAAGTTCTCAAGGCAGAACGACCAAAAGATTTAGCTACTGGGAATCCTGGACCAAAAGCAGCTTCTGTAATGCAACACAAGGTCTACTTGTGAAGTGCTCTATCAGTGGATACAAGTCACATCTGTATGACATTTAGTGAAAGCTTTCAAAAAAGCCTCTTAATCTGATTGCTAACAAAAGATCAGCACTTTCAGTAATGGTAAGAGGCTTTCAGTGTAGTACCTAAGCACCACAGTAAGAAAAATGCATTGGTCAGTAGTCTCTGTTATGTATAATTTCCTGTATTTCCACCTTGGGACAGAATTTTGATCTTTATTCTGTTTAAGTCCTTTACCAGATATTTGTCCAATTTCCTCTTTTAGGATGTGCGACTCACTTTTGTATTTATTTTGTGCGTGTGTGTGCATTTTTGTGAATTTACTTTGGATGATGCTGGCTGTCTCCAAGTCACATCAAAATGGGCATTTCTGAGAGACTACTGGCATTTGCAGAAAATCTTTTCTTAAGCACCTAGTCTTACCTATAGTTTAAAGTGCTTTGGTTTGGTTTGGTTTTTCTTAGTTTTGGGGGTTTTTTTCCAAAAGGCATAAAAATCTCCTTGGGCAACTACTCAAAAAATTTAGTTAGAACTAAACTCAGGGGAAGAAGCAGAGTGGTCATTACATTATTTTTATCTTGTGTTTTTTTGCATTTTGTTTTTGGGGTATTTTTTCAACTTGCATTTAATTTAAAGGCTAACATATAAAATCTCCAAGTTTAAGTGGAAATACTGAGGGCAACTGACATGAAGTTCATTAGCGCTCTGTTGGGTTTGCATGGCTTGGTTTTTGGTAGCAGGGCTGGCTACAGAGGTGGCTTCTGTGAGAAGCTGCTGGAAGCTTCCACTGTGTCCAGCAGAGCCAGTCCCTGGCAGCTCCAAAGACGGACGTGCTGCTGGCAAAGGCTGGGCCAGTTAGAGATGGGGGTAACACATCTGTGATAACAGATTTAAGAAGAAATCAAAACACAGTTGGGGGCACAATTTTAATTCCAGACAGAGAAGAGCAGAGTGAGAACATGTGAGACAAACAACTGTGCAGACACCAAAGTCAGTGGAGAAGGAGGGACAGGAAGTGCCCCAGGCACTGGAGCTGAGATTCCTCTGCAGGCCGTGGTGATGACCATGGTGAGGCAGCTGTGCCCCTGCAGCCCATGGAGGAGCCCCATGCCAGAGCAAGTGCATGCCTAGAGGAGGCTGTGACCCCGTGGGACCCATGGAGAGAGGGCCCCTGCTTCCATGCTGGAGCAGCCTGTCCTTGGAGGACTGCACCCTGTGCAAGAGTGACCCATGCTGCCGCAGTTTTGGGAGGACTGTTGCCCGTGGGATGGACTCACACTGCAGCAGCTCACAGAGAGCTGTTGCTTGCGAGATGGAGCCATGTTGAAGTCCATGGAGAGCTGTCTTCTGGGGGAGGGACCCTATGGTGCAGCAGAGGAATGACTTCTCTCCTTCAGCAGCGGGAGAAGCCTTGGGTGATGAACTGACCATAACCCCCATTCCCCATTCCCCTTGCATTGCTGGGGTAGGCAGCAGAGCTGGGAAGGAGGGAGGGGTGGGGGGAAGGTGTTCTAAGGGTTTATTTTACTTCTCATTATCCTGCTGATTTTGTTAGTGATAAATTCACTTTGTATCTCTAAGCTGAGCCTGGTTTGCCCGTGATGGTATTTGGTGAGCGATCTCTCCTGGTCCTTATCTCAACCCATGGACCCTTCATTAAATTTTCTCTCCTCTGCCCAGATGCAGAGGGGGTGAGTGAGCAGCTTTCATGGGTACCTGGTATCTGGCCCACATCAACCCCCAACAAGTATCAAATCATTATCATCTATACACTCTTCCAAAGAACTTTTTCTGTCAAGTGAGTAATGAGTTTGCAAGAGTTGTTTTAAGTGCAGCATAAACCATGAACATGGTTCAGTTAAAAGGAGGTATATTGTATTAAAGCACACACTTTACTTGGGTATTCATAAATATATTAATTTAGCAGATTATGTTCCTTTAGTGACCTATTTGTAATAGTTTATCTTCTATGTTATTGCTGTTTGTATTATTAACAGACTGTCTCTACACCTGAGCTCATAGCCTCTGTTACACTGAGTGAGAGTCTGCATCAACCAGCAGCAGGAGTGGGATTGATAACCCATTCTCTCTCTTCTCCTTTTTGGACATTTGCCACTATAAATTGTATGTTTGGTAAGCATCTCAGATATAAGTTTTTGACTGCCTTCTGGCCAGTCTACTTTCAAATAAGCCTCTCAGGATCTGTAATCCACATTACATAGACCATTAATGGATAGAAGATTTCAGAAGCAGGAAATGGTAGCAGCTGCATAGGGACATATTTTTACTCTACTAGAGATTCAAAACATGCTTTCAATGCCCAAGCATTGTTTTCCTGTTTGTATCTTGGTTTCTATAATTTATTTATGTGCTTTTGAAATGAGCTTCTGCATGGTTTTCTCCATGAATTGAGCCACCAAGTACTTGGGTTAAACTGCTACCTGTTAGAAACTATGTCATCGTGGATGCATAATTTTCAGGATAGGTACTTACAATTTCGCAAGCAAATATTTAAAAACTCTTAATTGCTTTTGGAAATCTAAGTCTCTGTAAATGTGAGTTATGATCTTGAATGATCGAAGTTGGTAACTGTTACCTACTGAAAGTGTAGCTCATATTTTAAAACATTTATAAATTATATATGTGTAGTATTTTGGAGACTCTGAAAATCTTAAAATATCTGACAGCAGCGGAAATCTTATGGTTTCTTTTACCACATATGTTGGTCAGTATTGCTCGTAAAGATTGTAGTCATTGTATACTCATGTTCTAAAAAAATTAATCAGTCTGGCAATGTGACTTTGTGAGGGTCTTGACTTATTTTGAAAGATGCCTGTGGTTAGTTTTCAAGAGTGGCTTAAATTTTGGGGCCTCAGGTTCCCTGTACAAGTAGGAGTTAGAAGCCCCTGTTGCATGCTTTCTGTTAGGCTGTTTATAGAAAGTCATGGATGGGTGTTACAAGCACACAAGTTATAAAAAAATTCTATATGATATACTCCAACTATGTGCACAAACTTAGACTGGGCCACTTTGATACAGGAAATCACTGATGTGTTTGCAGGATTGACATCTAGAGGAAACAAGAAAATTGGGAACATGTGGTGAACATAGTTCTAGTGCTTTGCTAGATAGTTCTTGCTAAAGATTAATATGTCAGTGTGATTTACAGTGAATTGAGTGTTGCCAATCTCTCCTGGTCATCCAGTGAAACAAAGCATGTGCGTGAGGTGAGTGAAGGAACTTTGCAGCCCGTACCACCAAACCCAAAACTGCAACATGGCAAACAATTTCCATTGCTAAAATCTTTGCTTCTTTCGAGGACTACGTGCTGCCCCAGTGTCATCTTAAGCATAATAGGGCCTAGAAACCATAAGTGATCCTTTTCCAATAAAAATGTCTCTTTGTCTCTTCTTTGGGAATGTTGTAAGGAAGTATGCTATGTATAGAAGGACTTCCTTCCATATTTAAGCAGGAAGAGAAGTACAAGTTTGTATACAAGGATGGAATTAACTGCAAACCTTCCTTTCCTCTCTTCCCTCCCTTTGTTTTTTTAACTCTGTAGCTGGCATTAAAATGACAGCAGGAACAAACTCATGTTTCTTCTATGTACTCACAAAAAGAGAATGGGAACTTAAGGCATTGGTGCATGTCCTTTGTAAGTTAACAAGACAAATACCAGGGCAATTTAGGATCTGTGTTCAGTCTTTAGTGCTTTTCATGAAGCTGCTAACAAAGAGCTTCTTTTTGTTTTGCTGCAGTATAATTTTTAATGCTGCTGACAGACTTGGATGCTGAAATTCAGCCTCTGGTTATTCACAGAGCAGATATAACAGCTGCAGTTGCATTTTCTTGAGAGTGTTCCAGAAGCTATACTTCTCCCAGACCTTTAGGGACCACTTACTGAGGATTGTGGAGAACTTGGTGTCAGTATTTACACAATCCTTGGACTCTTTTCTAAGGTTATGCAAAGTCTCCTGGCTGCATTGTCATAGCAGCCACCACTCACTTGAAACTGAACACTGACCACCAATTTTACATACAGCAGCTTTTTCTTTCAGTTTGGAACTAGTGACCTGTGGGTAGAAATGCTTTGTATTCACGTATTGATGTGCTTGTCAAAAGCTAATTTTATTAGAATATAATTGGTGGTGGCAGTCTAGGGAGGTAATTTCATGCTTAATTTTGAAAGTGAAGTTAGGTGCCTATTTCTCTCAAGTAAGGGTGGGAGTTGGGCTCATTAATTTAGTTTTCTGAATTGTAGCAAACAAGTAAAAAATAGATTAATTCTCCTAAATATGTGCACTATACAAGTCTCTAGTGCTTGTAAGTGAAGATACAGCATAAACAAGTCACCGAGTACCTATCTATTCCTACATACCTGTCTGCACTTTAACTCCTTTGCAATGAGTAAATGTGCAGTCACTTTGACTGTAAGCTGCTGAGGACTCTGAGACATTTAAATATTGGGATAGGTATTAGAATTTTTTATACACTTTATGTCTAATTATTCCACTTTTATTTAAGAGCAGGTTCCTAAACTCTGGTCTTAAATAGATAGTTAACAGGTATTTATGCTTATGGTACTATGGAAATGTTTCATTTATTTATTAAAAAAATGCAATTGAACCCATTTTACCAATATTTATGGATTTAAGAGCTCCTGGGAAATAATAGGTGAAGACAGGAGAAATTAAGGTTTTACAGTAATCCTGTTCCTTCTTGAGCCCTTTCATTATTATCTATATTATTCACGGTACTGTACCAAAGGCTGGCCCATCCCTGAGCAGTATCGGCGGGGGAGCAGCGGCTGCGCTGGGGAAAAGGCCCGGTTCTGGACCAGACCTGTGGGGTGGGCCTGGTGTGGGGACTGTGCAACCCAGCCTGCCCCAAGGGTATCCGCAGCCCCGCACGGCAGAGAAACAGCAACTGCATCCCCCTTTCCCGTTCGCCACGCCACCTGGACCGAAAGCGAGCGAGTAGATGCCATCCCAGCGGAAGAAGCTACAAAAGCAGCTGTTGTGTGAAAACTCAACCAGCACCGATCTCCAAAGTCAACAACATCCAGCCACCTCATCATTTTCTATTTTTGCATTATTTTATCATTTTTCTGTTGTATAAAAATTAAGCCCTTCCCTTTTCAATGTAATATGAAAGGGGGAGATGTGGTGGTGTATTTCTCACTGATTCATTCATTAAATACCTTTCCCATTTCCCCGCCCCCCCCTCCATTTTCCCCTGCCCCTAGCCCTGGCCACTCCCTGGGCTCTCTCTATTGGTTCCTGTACCCCAACCCCGCCTATGTACCGCCCCTGTGATCTGACAAAACCCCTCTGTGCCTGGATCAGGAGGTCTCTGCTTCTGGGGATCGCGGGGACGGGATGTAACTATTAAAAGTCCTCTGAAAGCCTCATGGAGGGACCCTTCTCGCCTCCCTCGCCGTCACTGGGTTGTAACGCTGCAGAGCTGTCCAAAATGGACTATGGGAGAGCGAAAATAGTCGCACTTCCCTAAGCAGCTCCACTGAGCTCTTAGGAAAGCTGCAGCTTGCTGAACTAAACCTAGCATTACAACAATATTAGTCTATCATAAGTAACCTTGTATGTATTCCAGCTCTTAATTATTCATTCTGGGCATAAAACATAAAACTTCCATTTATGTAGACAACTGAGTAATTTCTGAAACACTTAAGGGTTTGGAATTGTCCACCAGTGTGGTTAATTTCCAGGTGGTGTGTATTTCTACTCCCTTTTTTTGGTGAATGGGTATGCTTTGGTTCCTCTGTAACATTTACAGGAACAGGAAGCAGCAATGCTATTAGTACTCTGAGCCTGGATTTTTGTTTTGTTCCAGAGTTCCTAGGCTTGAGAGTGAGTATGTCACTTGGCAATTTGAAAAGCTTCACCTCCTTGAAAAAGTAGTTACGTGCAGCACCCTATAAGGATATAAGTTCTTTCTTGTTGACCAACAAGTTTTTGCTAATAGGGGCTGTTATTTCTGTCTCCTGGAACATTCAAGTTTAACAACTTTATACTTTTATCACAGCACTTCTGTGTATCTGGAGAAGTTAGGCTGCTCCTAATCTGAAAATTTATGGATCAAGCTGCATCTGTAACAGAATAGGAAGCAAATCAAACAACAGGAGTATTTTATCATTGCCTCTGTAAAACAAAACAGTCAAGCCGAGATGGAGTTTCAAAGGTTCATTTCTAAGCTGTGTTAGGTTTTAATTAGTGAAAAAAACTGTGACTTTCATTGTCCCTTATTTATCAGTAGTTATTTACTCTACTACACCTGCATAGATATGTTTTATGTAAGATTGCCGCTTCAATTCTAATTCAGTGTTTACAGTTTTTCAAGTTTGGCTTTATTTTTAAAATGTATTTCAACCAGTATCGATAAAAAAAAGCCTTGAAAACTAAAGTTTTCCATCTGAATCCCTTCCATCAATGTAACAAAAAGAATATATTAAAGATTTTGTTTACTGAAATGCTGTTCCATCATTTAGTACAGCAGATTTTTAGCAACATCCCAGCAACTATATTTCATTCTGGGGAGGTTATGAAATCCTTTTTCTCTCTCCACCCTTGTAATTTTTCTTCTTTGCTTTAAACTCAAAGGATTTTAAAAAATAGATTTAAAAGATTTTTTAAAATCCCCCTGAATCACCCTTTGTCGGACAGTGACTCCATAGTTCTGGTTTTCCCCATTTAAAAATTACTAAGGAGCATATCATACTGTCCATTGCAAAGGACTCTACTGCCCTTTCAGGGTAATTTGTGTGGTAAGAGGAAGGAAATAGCAACCTATGAAGCATTCTTAGTTAGTAGGAGTCATACCACATTTTCTCAGAGGAGGGATTCCCGTTTGACTTGGAAAAAAAAAAGTAGATTCCTGCCTACGTAGACAAGGAGCAGCATTTTCTCTCCTAGTTTTATTACATGTTTTTTAATGCCTGATGTAGTTATCTGAGCTCTGAGAAGCCAGTTCATTCTTGCAACTGATTATTAAAAATGGCATCTTCAACCAAAACTTTGTGATAGCTTAGTGTTTGGGGCTGCCTAGGAATTTCTGAAACAAAAAAATTTAGCCCAACACAGAGGTTGAGGTGGGAAGTTAGAGTCAGGTGGGTACAGAGCCCGTATTTCCTAAACAAGGTATCTTACAGGGCAGAAATTCTGTGGTGCACATCATATGCTAAGCCACGGTCTGGGTCTCAAACTCTGCTCTCAGTATGGCTGGCTCACCACGTTTGAAGTCTGCAGAAACATGCTAAATGGCAACTTCCATACTTCATGGCTCTGCATGTCTGGTTTGTGGTGGTTTCAAAACTGTGTGCGTTGACAGGAATACCCTATATAAAGTAGTTCTGTAGCAGTTCAGTGAATTTTTGGAAGTTACCTGGCCCTTGTCTCTGTGGCCTCATGCACTCTCTCAATCCCTTTCTGCATTGAAAAGAGATATTACAAGTAGGTTTTTATTTACTCATTTTTTACATCCTTTGTATTTTGATATGAACAATGTTTTTTTCCTCATGGAATGTGATTCAGCAGAGCAGTCAACCACTTCTTTAGCTTTAAAGTTGTTTAAATGGACTCTGGGTTAAAAAGAGATAGTTCCCAGCCTGTCTCTATAAACAATTGCTTCAGGCTAAAACCTGAGTTTCATTTCTTGAAGGAGCCCATGGGAGGGATCCTTGTTTAGCCAGATGTGATGCACAATTCTCTAATGACACTCATTCTTCTGCCTCCTCAGCTGAGTTCAGTACTACCTGACCATAGACTTTCAGTATTCAGTACTGTACCAAAGGCTCATGTTTTGGGTGTGGCTGTGTTTCCCATAAATGATATAGGGATCCCATTTTGTTGTCACAAAATGGGGTGAGTAGTGCCAAGCATTTATATTGGTGCAGAATATGGGTCCTCAATTATCCCCTTGATAATATAAATAAAATGAAAGCCATGCTAGTGTCATGAGCCATTTTGTCTTGCCTTTCTTTTGCAGTCTGGTTGCGACTAAATGTTACTTATTTGGTGAAGTGTCCTAATAGAACACATTGCTTTTTTATTTATTTTTTGTAAATCCGCCAGTAGTTCTTTTTATTTTGATATGCACATTGGATCAAGCAAATGGCTGCTTGAAGTGGTTGTTAAAGTCCCTATGATATCAGCAAATGACCTAAGTGTAACTTCGGGAAGTTTTTTGCATGACTTCCAGGAGCTGTAGGGCAACTGAAGTAATAAGTGATTATGACTCATAAAGAATAAAAGGAGCTGAAATGGAAAATTACGGGAAAGAGCATAAGCTCTGGCTTTTCCCTGCTGTGATTTCAGGGCTATTTTTATTAGAGACAAGGGAACTTTTGCATGCCTAGAGAGAAGGCAAAATAGACAGGGACATAGATATCCTTAGAGGAAAAGTTAGGTGAATGAAGTAAGGAAGTAAGGCACTAATAATCTCCAAATTCTGGTGCAGGAAGAACCAGGAGCTTGTTTTTTTTAATTTTTTTTTTTTTTCCCCTTCTCTTTTCCGTTCACCATTGCCCCTCCCCTCACCCCCCCCATCCCATCAGTAATCAAATGCACTAAGGTTAGGGTGCATCCATACTGTTTTCAGGGTCTCAACAGTTGAAGTTACTGTTAGTTTGCAACCAAATTCTTCAAATTAGAGCTAGTGAAGCAGTTCAAGCTGTCCCCAGTATGACTGGACTGTGAAACCTCCTATTTTACTGTAACTGGGGTGAAGGATGAAAAATGTTATGAGCAGTATCTTCCTGAGCCCTGTGTTAGTTACAGAGAAATTCCTGCATATGCAGAAGTTGTCCTTGAAATTAGGATAAAAAAAGACATTACTATTCTCAACAAAACAAACGTGGTAATAACAAAAGCAAGCTAGATGTAATTTCTCATTAATATAACATGCCTTCCCTTGCCAGATTTTCAGAAAGCTCATTTTGAGATGAGCAGAACTCCTCTATGTAGCTGGCTGAATTCAAGGTGGATGTTTGTGCTTGTGTATTGGTGGAGGCCTAACAGACAAGAAAGATTTGATAATTTGAAAGACCAAAAAAGAAAAATATATTTTAAGGAACTTAATAAGATAAATTCTTGTGTTACAAAAGCTTTCTACTCCTCCCTGTGAATGCAGCAAGAAAACCTATACCTACAGCTGCCCTGTGTGTCGCTTGTGTTAGCATAACTCATCCACACCCACAAAGGCACACAAAGCTATTTTGCTTTGTGCTGGAATAGTGCCATCCAGGAGTAACAGCCAAGAGGAAAAATTCCTTTCAGCAACATTCATTGCCCTAAGCCAAAAACAAGGCAGAAAGATGCGCTTCTCTCTTTCACGCTTGCGAAGTTGGAGACAGTGCCAACATAAACCGTGACTGATGCTCTGAAATGGTGCAAGTCCATGTCACTATTTCAAATTCAGTGATGCAACCTGAATTTACATTAACTAACTTTTTAGTAAGTTAAAGCTTTTAAAAATACTTTAAAGCTTTTGGGCAGCGAAAATGGTGAAGGGTCAGGAGCACAAGTCCTACAAGGAGCAGCTGAAGGAGCTGGGATTGTTTAGCCTGGAGTAAAGAAGGCTCAGGGGGACCTCAACACTCTCTACAGCCCCCTGAAAGGTTGTTGCCAGGTGGGGGTTGGCCTCTTCTTCCAGGCAACTAGTGACAAGACAACTGGAAATGTGCTTAAGCTGCACCAAGGGAGGTTCAGACTGGACATCAGGAAGAACTTCTGCCCTGAAAGGATTGTCAGGCATTGGAACAGGTTGCCCAGGAGGGTGGGGGCATCACCATCTCTGGAAGTGTTCAAGAAACAACTGGACATGACACTTAGTGCCATAGTTTTGTTGACAACATGGTGTTCAGTCAAAGATTGGACTCGATGATCTTGAAGTTCTTTTCCAATCTTAATGATTCTATGATTTCACATTGTTATACTTGTTATAAATGATAATTTCATAACTACGGTATGCTGCAGGCTCAAAGTAGCCTATGCCTCAGGTACTATGTTTTATGCCTTTTTTGGTTACTTCCTTGAAAAGCTTTAAAAGGGAAATGAGATTATACTGTATGAAGGAAAACTGCTTGCCTCAAGTTGTTAGGGTCTGTACTTTTCACTCAAATCAAAGGTAGGAGACTCACTGATTTGAGGAAAGTGGCTTTCATTAATCCTGGATGGTTCACCAATGAAGGAACATGAGAGAGATGGATGTCCTTATATCTGAAGAGAAGGCAAAAGAACAGCTTATTTGAGGAAAATGAAAATCAGTTGGGACAGAGAATTTTAAACTGTATCTATACTTGGAGATGCTGACCACATTAGCTTCTAGATCTAGATGAACACTAAGCATTTCAGCTTCGGTCTAACAGCGATGCGCACACAAGCCAGCCAAACTTCACATAGCCTGACAAATCACAAATTCAAGCACATAATCAAATAGAAGCCATAACTTTGATACAGGTGCTTGGCCTGAATAATGGGTGGTTCAGGACCTGGGAGTTTAAAAGTTTGTATATGTATAATTAATATACAATCTAAATAAATACTGTAGCTGGAGGTCATGGAGTCAGATTTTGAAAGGTCCCTGATACCGTGTCTGCTGTGCTTAATCATCTAATTTGGAAAGTAGTGCACTCTCAGTAGATGCTACTGAGAATGGGAACATAGATGCTCAACATCTCCTTTAAACACCAGTGAAAAAAGATTTAGGATAGCATAAAGTAGGGGAGTTTGATTTGGAATGCTGATGTAGGGCCAACAGTTGCATATCAGGAAATGTAGCATTGGCAGTCAATAACACAAAATAGTAACAAAAAAATGTAAGCTGATTTCAGAAAGGAATGTGGAAATATTTGAATTCATACATTTAGAAATGTAAAATAGAATACTTCACAGTGAGAACTATTAAATGTACCAAACCAGAGCTAGTATGCCTGTGATTTATGTAAGGCTCACTAAAAAAAAAAAATTGTTCTCTCCCTTGACAAAATCAAAACTACCTGCTTTTCATTTGCAGAGCTGTTCATTTTTTGACTAACTGCATTAAAGACAAAAGCCAAGAAAGTTAAAAAATTATATTTATTCTCCAAGTAGTCACCATGTCACTAAGGAGAATGAAACTGCAGATGCCTTTGTTCATTATTATGCAAAAGATTTACAAATTTGGTTCAGCTTTAGACCCTTATGCCATTTCTAACTTCCTTGATATTCTTCTCTGAAACAAAATAAAATTACATATATGGAGTTTTTGAATGACAGAAATCATCCCTCTTGGTTTGATTTCTTGGATAATATTGATCCTGCATTTTCCCAAGACCTACGTCTTGTTTAAAAATCTGTTAAACCATCCGAAGTCCAACACCAGTGAATGCAGCCTCTACAATCAATGTGTCAGCTGAGGATCTGACCTCTCCTTTTCAAACCAGACAGTATCTCCCATATTACAGGACATTTTTGTACCTACTCTGCCAGCTTATGACAAGCATCACAGCTTTTCTAACACTGAAAGTTGCCCAGAGGCCATGAAACAACAGAGGCCACTACTGTAGCTTAAATGATGACTTCCATCTGGGGACACTGTGGAAGGCAGAGTCAGATGCAGTCTTATTCCTCTTTTGTTCTGCGTGGCTGTTCTGGAGGGTACATTCTAGGCAAGGTACAAAGGCAAAGTAATCACTCTATGAAGTTTTAGATAATGTAATAGAGTAACAAAGAAGTTATCCTGTGGGTTCTGGCTGGAAGGTAGAGAGGAAGGCTTTCAGAGAGAGCAGAACAAGAGAATTATCTTTAAGTCCCTCCTCCTAGCTATACATTCTTATTGTTTCTTATATTGAAATTGTCCAGAAGCAGTATGTGTGCTTGTCAAACTCATTGAAATATTAATTTTTCTCCTGGGAGAAAATCCAAACAGAAGTTCATTAGTGGACAGCATGCAGGCACATTTGGTTTAGAGGTGTTTTACATCACCCCACGGTTCCACCTCTTGCTGATGTTAGTCTAATGAAGGCATATTCAAACTACTGTCTTTTATGTGCTTCAGCAGCTAAGTGGATTTTAGTATGTTTGGTGATATAGTCCCCACATCAGACAAACTACAAAACATTTAAACAGAGCACTATATTTAGGTGAGAGTCAGTATTTTTTTTCACAATTGGCCCAGAATGCACCATGTTTGCAGTAATCCGCCACCTGCTCCTGTTTTCCTCAGCTGAATCTACCCCAAGCTCAGCTTTAGAAATTTATATAAATAGATTGGTATCCTATTTCTACAGACTGGCTATTTGATCTTTCAGATTTCTTTCTTGTTACTAACTTTAGTGAAATACTTTTCCTATTAACTTCATGTTGTTCCTTGCTGTTTCTTTCATTTTTCTCTAAGTAGATCTCTAGTTCTGCGGTATATGAATGCCAAGAATATTCCCAGTCCCAGAGCACTGATCTCAGAAAAGCAAAACTAAATAAGAGAAATTTCAAGAAAAATAAGTCTTATTGGTATTTTTTTTTAATGTTATTACTAGACAAAGAAAAATCCATGACTATAATTTTGTTTTAAGGGCTCTTATTTACCAGAGACAGAGTTTAGGCTCAAGGCAAATTTTCATTATGAGAATGACTAGCAGAGATATGACTCTTGAGTTCCTTTTTGTAGCTAGTTAATTGTGTCACCTTTAACCACTAAGACCCTTTTCAGGGTTACTTATTTTGGTGGCAAAAGTCGATTAGTCAGCCTTGAATACACTGAAGCCAAGTAGAAGAACCTATTCCACAAGGCATCCTGGCCCCACCCTTGTTCAGGGAAACCCACTGGGGCTGGGCTATCTGAGCTTTGACACGTAGGAAGCTGCATAGGAAATGTGAGAACATGGGGATTGTTAACTCCAGTGGAATTTGAGGTTTAAGTTGCTTATATTGTAGAATGGACTCAATACTCTAGTAGTTTACCCTTTCCCCATGCTAAAGTGAGCGGGGGAAAATGTGGAGTAAATCAAGTTTACAAAATGCTGAATTTTTGTCATGTTCTTTGCAATTTGTTTTCTGAACTCAGTGGTTAAGGGACTTTATTATGTTATTGAACTAGTCTCCCTGTTGGGCAAAAAGTCTTGGGTATATTTTTGTTTTCCCTGCCTTTCTCTTATTATATATCCAATAGTTCAGACTTACGAAGTGCTGATTTTTTTTTTTGAGCAATGCCAAGTGGTATTATCACATTTCTTTTTGGTTTTGTCAATTATAAAATATTCTTCTTTGAAGTGGTAAAGGAAGTTTAGAACATATGGTCAAAAAAAAAAGGAGGGCATTTGAAGCTAGACCTTGAAAAATCATGAGAGATGTGTTATTTTTAAGAATTTTGTCTTAAAACATCTTCATTCTTAAAGTGTCTACAATTTAAATGTTGTTTTATCAGATTTCTTCTCCCCTGCTAATTTGGAATATGCTAATTTGAAGACATAAATCTTGACATTTTTTCCAGAGTTTTTTTCAAAATATGAAGAAAAATTAATTCCTTCTGAAATGAAAAAATGTCACAATCACTATTGTTGATGCTGTTGGCGTTTTTAATTTTTTTTAATAGAATGTAGGAGAGCATGCTAGAATTTATCCTTATTTTCAAAGTATCAGATAATTGTATACTTATCAGTGTGAACTTCTTGGACCACAACAGTTCTTTCATTAGTAGTCAAACAGGTTTCATTGTCTTTGTATAAGCTGCTTTCAAAGATTTGGGGTTGTAGGGATACAACACGTTTAAGTATCTTACATGCAAGAACCTCACCAACTGTGTTTTGAGCTGTGAGTGGCAATGCCTCTGGAGCAGTAGGGGACTTTCATATAGCTGCTTAGTTCTTATAGAAGATCCAGCCTTTATTTACATTGCTTTCAGTTTGTATAACATTAAAAAAAAAAAAAAAGTTGCCATTAAAAAAAAAGCTGCCATTAAAAAACTAATGGAAGGATAGTAACTTCAGTGGCCTAAAAATTGCTGATTTCCAAGGGGTTCCAGTGACAAATCCTTTCTTTCATTTGTATGAATGAGTAGAGATTTGGGGAAAAAGATTGTGGTTTTGTTATATCAGCCTGTGACAATGAGCATTGGTTAGAGGGAGCATTGTTTAATTAACATAATTTAAAGGGTAATAATCTAAGTCTTTTATGTTTAGTTTGATCTATTGTGTCAGTGTGTATTCAAGACATTGAAGTGCTTTTTTTTAAAATTCCTTTACTTTGTAGAGTACTTGGCCTCAAGGAGTGCTCATGCATAAAGAAATTGTGGTTAATTTCTAAAGTAGTTCTTAGGAATTAATGTGTACATGCAAATCCTTGCAAGTAGAAATGAACTTGTTATTGTCGTTTGTTCAGTTTTCCTTTCTTTGGGATAAATTTCAGTCACAAGTTCCTGTGAGGCTGTGTGTGTGTGGCCTTAGCTAAGATTTACAGTTCTTGCCTTGCCCTAAGAGTCGTGTCAGGCAGAAGGAGAGGAAGGAGTCTTGGTAGAAAAGTGCCATTTTGCAGAAAAATAAAACGACCTATTCTTATAAGTACAAATAAATTTTTCATAAATGACTTGCTAGCAAGGGATGCACAAAGGAAACTCTACTCAGGAGCTTGTCTAATGCTGCTAGAGCAATACAAGCTCATGCACTGGGATAACTATGGAAGATTCTGGAAGATTCTGTGTGGATTTGCTTACATGGTTGCCGTTTACACAGTGTGGTGAGCATGGAGTCTAGTTTCCATACCTATAATATGGGAATTATCATCCTCCCCATTGGGAATGCACATCTTGTGCTAAGTAGCTGCTTGTTATGCTGAACATCAGCTGCAACCTATTTCCATTTGTTGGTTTTGGTGTGATTGATCACAGAAGAAGCAGATGTTAGGTCCTAAGCAGAGGGAATAATTTAGGATATGCATCCTTTAGAACACTTTTTGTTAAGTCTGAGAGAACTGACAATAGTAAATTCAAACAGAGTTGCAGACCATAATAGCACATACTGTAATATGCTATTCTGTACTTAGAGCAAATAGGTGCATTAGTCCCAGGATATCACGTTTCAAACCATTAAATAGACATAATGAGGTGATGTATTGGTATAATTACAGCTAGTGGCAGGAACAGAATTTGGAATCTGTGCCTGCACACTTACAAGGGCTGTGCCTGAGGCAACTGAATAGAACCGGCTTCTTAAGACTCTGATAGGTACATCAACTATCCCTTAAAAACACCTTCAGTAGCTTCTGCTTCCTACCATTGCTATTCTGCCAAGAAGTGCTACTCTGGTTGAGTAGTGGTTCCATATTATCTTGTTCCAACCTGTTAAAATTCAGGTTTAGAAGACTTTGCCTTTGAAACTGGTAGTGGTCATAGTCTGTAGAGTTAAATTATTCATCTAAAAGCGCATTTTCAGTCTTTTAAACACTAGTCAATGAGATGTCTCTCTAGTAAGATTTTTTTGGTGGTTGTTGTTAAGAGAAGGAAATAAGCCCCAAACAACAAAACAAAAAACCACACCTGAATACAGAACTTAGCAGCACAGTTTTCCAATTGTAAGACAATAATGGATATCAAAAATACAGTTGCATACTTGCTCCTGATGTTGTACTTTTCCATTCCCAGGCCTGTAAAACTGTTCCCTGCATTTTGTCTTTGGACCTGAGCACATACTTTCAGTTTCAGTCATAAACTGTATATGGACAAGAGGGCTCAGCGTGTGCAGATATGATGGTGAAATACCAGGTGAAACCGTAATTTCTAGACTAATTAGATGTCATTTCTAATCATTCTCTTTTGGTTTCTCATTCCCATGTTAGTTTTAAACCTGGAAGGTGAACTTTCTTTAGAGCTAATGACTGATTTGTAGGGATTTTGTGAATGTCTGTCTGGAGATTATTTTCCCATAGGAAATTCCCTCATCGTCTTTAAAATTGAACTGTTACCTAGCACTAGACACACGTGTGTGGGTTTGGTATAAAACTCAAGGGGACATTATTTTTGGATGTTTATATGTATGTGTGTATGTGTTCATGTTGCAGAAGGCCTGGGGGGGGTTATTATTCATACTACTATTTTTTCTGCTGGTTTTGACAAAAGAGCAGCTGGTTCTACAATGAATGTTTAAGGTGCCCATTTTTTCTCTCCAGTCTCATCTGTGCTGCAGGGAAATATATTCTGATGGATACAATTCATGACACAATTATTCATGAAATGGCAATGTTGTTCCCAAGGTATAGTATCTGCTTTATTTCCTTGGCAAAGGTCTTCCTCATGGAATATAGGGATGAAAAATGACAGGAATCAAAACACCTTGAACGTTGGACAGATTCATATCTGAATAAGAATAGTGTAGTTTTCAGATTGCAAAGATCACTCGGTATTCCTCTTAGCTTGCCACTAGAAAAGTCAGTGTTAAAGCTCCTAAACTTTATGGAGAACCTGTCTATGCCAACATTTAACCTTAGTCATTCAGGTTTGAAATGTCTGTATAAAGCAAGCACATCTCCATCCATATTAGCCACTTTTTCTTGGTCACTGTAAGCTGTTGAACTGAAAACTGTTTCTAAAAGCAGTTGACTGGCTGATGCATTAAAAACTGAAACTAATTTCTTCAAAGTCATCTTCTTGAAACTGTAACTTCTAGTAATTCACAGGCTTTTGATTTATTTTTATTGGGAAAGCAACAGTTACTTACAAATGGTACATTCACACAAAATTTCACTTATTTTAATAAAAAGCATGAAAGCTCCACTGCAGTAACTTAAAGAATAGATCACTGCTTTAAACTGTGCAGTAATTACAACTTCACTAGTTCACAAAATCTAGTTTAAGAAATGAACAGGCCAATCAGCTATGGGTTTTGACTGTCTTTTTTCTTTATTACATTCATGCTTTCAAGATTTTCTCCAGAGGACCTCTAATTACTTCTACTTTATAGCTATACAAAAATGTTTAGTTTGGTGAAGTTTTGCTGCATATTATGTTACTTCTAATAAAGGTTGGAAAATCCAGTGTGCCCTGGTACTTATTCCTTCCGTTACAAATTCATTCACTATCTTTTGAACTTTTATCCTGCTTGCTCTTACGACTCACGTTGTGGTAGCACCTGTAGGAAATCAAGTGCTGTATTAGGACTTTGTACTGTAAACCCTCTCTAAAACTGCCTGCCAATTACAGTGTAGATTTACCTGCTGCAGGGAAGGTTAGTCATTATTTTCTTCTTCTCCCTCTCCCAGCTGCCATCAAGAACAAAGGATTTATAAATTGTTTGCTTATCTTTGGCATAAAAAGTCCCCCAAAAACAAACAACTCCCCCTCAAAAATAATTATTTATCATGAGGGATAGTATAGGCAGTGTACTAGGTCAGTGAATCAGACACAGATGTACCTGTAAGGAGGTGCTGCCACTTCTTGCTGTGGCATGTATCGCACAACAAATCATGGGTGAGAGCAATGACACCTTAGCCATCCATTTCTCTGATGTATCTGATGGTGATGTAAAGCTTGAAACAGCCATTACTGGGCTGATAAACTCCCGAGAAATGTTCCTGAACAACTGCAGGTGGCACAAATAATGCTTTTTGTTTGAATGAATGTCCATATGCTTTTCAGGTATTTTTGGGCCATCTTTAATTGCCTGCAGCCCTTTCCCATTTTGCCCATTTTTGACAGCCTTGGTAAAACCAAGAGTTAAAGGATCTAGTTTCAAGGTCTCTCCTGGAGTTTCTGTGCACCAACAAGAGACACTAGGAGTTGAAGCTGCTTAGCATTATCTATGTCTTAGCACTTGGGAACACCTTTCATCTTTTTAAAGAATAAATTTTCAAAACAAATACTTTTTTAAGGTAAATAACACTGATGGAATAGAACAATACACATTTTTTTCATGACCCCTTCTCTCTATCTGAAAGGATGTAAGAGGAGACCATGGGCTTCTATTACCTGTAATAAATCTGCAGGATCTGTAGGCATCTGTACTGCTTTTATGAACACACGTGCAATCACAGACTGAAATTAGAGAGTTAGTAACACTGTGCTGTACGAACACCTCCCTCCTTTATCATTTTCAGAGCACTGTAAAAACACTCCATGTAGCTGTAATGATCAGTGGTAATTTTACCTAGCCCTTTATTTTGCAGTTCGAACATGCATGAAATAGGTAAATACCTGTTTTATTGATCCATAAACTGAAGCTAAAAGAGGGAAAAAAGCCCAAGCTAGCTCTCCTAAAGCAAATGGGGAGGTTCTGTACTGCTTTTAGAGCAAATTGGATATTGTGAGCATCTTGCCTGAGGCCATGTAATAAATAGCTTATACAGGTAGAAGTGGAACAAAGGCACCATACTATTCTATCGTAATGTTCTAACTGCTCAAAATCAAAAGCATACCATTAAATGTATCATTTGTTAATGTCATTTTAACAACACTATCAACTGTGCATTTTTTCATGAAGCAAACCATATTTTAATTTTTTTATCTTGGCTTTCTAATATTTCAGACATTCTTAAAGATACATAATCAGATTTCATCCTTTTTACAACTGGAAATTAGGTGTATCTATAGATGGAATAATGTATCATGCATTTTCACTGGTGTATCAGAGAGCATAATTTGGCCCTATTAATGTCAAAAACCCCCTAACTTATCTTAAATGGGTAAAGTTTAATGACCATCTCTTTATTAGTGGTTTTAATGCTGAGGTATAGATTTGGATTAAAGAGTAAATTATTCCTGATTTCCATAGTGCCATAAAGGAGATATTTAATTAAAAAAAATAAAAAACAACACAACCCCACAATTTTTTTTTTATTTGTGTCTTTTCTCAGCTGCCTGTAATTCTTAAGGGAAAAGACTTTAGATCATAAGGAGGATTTTGTGTATATTTTTGACAGCCAGAGTGGGTTGAGCTTTCGGTTTCATCTTTAGACTCCAGTGAGCTGCCTGAGGCAGCATGAGTAGAAGATGGAAAAAGAATCTTTTCAAAAAGATTCAGAAATCATTTTGATAAGTCTGTATTTCCTTGCTTGACTTGACAGTTTTATTTCTTTGTAGAGCCACTGGCTATTGCTGTCTTTGATTCTTCTAACTCAACATACTGCAGTAAAGCATTTAATACCTTACAGAATCTGAAATTGTTTTCACTAAGGCAAAGCAGGGGGTGAGGGAGTGGGCAGCAAGGAGCAGCAAATATGGTGGATTTAGTAACAGCTGCAAGTAGCTCATTACAGGGCTTTGGGTTTGGTTCCTGTTGGATCCCTGTGGTAATTCAGCTTTAGGCAACACAAGTCTAGAAAGGTGGTGGCATGAAAGCCTCAAGGAGGAACAGGGAAACAAGCTGAAGCAGGTTAAGCAGGAAAAAGGGATATATACAGCAAAAAGAATGGAGTGTGATAATCCTTGTCTACATCAGTATACTTGCTGAGTGTTTTGTTGTTTTGTTGTTCCAAAGACAAGTATAATTATTTCAGATATATTTTCTGGCTTTTGATGCCATGTGTCCAATTGGAGCTGCTCTTTTTCTGGTTGCACTTTAGTGTGGGAAGTGTATCAGAGCTGCCAGACTATGTCCCTCTTTTTGAAAGTAGGTGGAAAGTGGATAGTCCTGGTCTGTGCGAGGAGATGGAATGGCAAAAAAACCACTTGCATCATTAGCTTCAGGATCTGTACCTTCATGAAATACTTCTTGTAAAACAAACTAACACACCTGCACCCCTCCAAAAAAAAAAAAAAAAAAAAAAAAAAAAAAAAAAAAAACAGCCACGATTTAAAACACAAGGAAACAAAACAAAGAACAAAACCCCCCAAAACAAACACTCAGAAGTCTTGGCCAGATGGAGGTGGTTATGGTGGCCATGAGTTTGGTCATAAGCAAAAATACTGCTGGTTCTTTCTCAGATATTAACTATTTGTGCCTGGAATTGTTCTCCATATTAATAGAGGATTGCCCCTCTAAGTGGAGGTGATGAAAGTAAATTTTTTGTTGTTTTCTGAACTCTCATTGGAATTTATGTATGGGAAAATGTGATGGAAGAGAAATGTGCCCGCTAGACTTTGGATTTTTAAATAATCAAGAGTGAAATTTTATTTTATCCTTCCAGCAGCAGTGTATTCTTCAAGACATCAGGAAAATGAGGACGTGCACCAAGTTGGCTCTGGGCAGAAGAGTGGCACTACTGGCTGTATGGATATTGCTCATGTGCAGCTTGAATTTGGACATCAGTTGACAATGGTAACTGGAATGGGAAAGGTCCTTGTGCAGCACTGTGCTGGTGGGATGGTATCACTGACACAGTTGACAAAGGCTTGCAGTCCCAGACCATTCTTATTTTCTTATTCTGTATGTTGAGGAGAGAAATACTGGATATGTCCAAAGGTTTTGGAGGAGTTACTCCTGTTTCTGACCCTCTTGCCTCATTTGCATAGTGCTTTAAGAGCTCTGGCAGAGCTCTTAACGAGGCTTATGACGGGATGGGAGAGGAAAGAAAATTAAATTCATGCCACAGCATGAGGGAGAAACAGGCAGAGGGAGAAAGCCTGGGGTGAAGAAGGAAGACGAATATGTTGTTTGGGGATTTTTGAGACAAATTGCCCTCCAAGGGAGGTTGTACTCAACACATGCTTTGCTCAGTTACTCAAAACTGAGATCCCTTTTGGAACTGCAAGCCTAAGTCATATGCCTGTGCATACAGCATGCCTGCCCTGCTGCACTTGCATCTGCTTAGGGGATCCCTGCCACTATGTCATCTAACCAAAACACATGAAGATAATGCAACAAGTCACCACTACCAGATAACCATAAGTTTTGACATCAGCCCACGTCTGCCCGATAGGTCATTCTGTTTTAACTTAGACCTAATGCACCACACAAAGACATGGCAACACTTCATTTGGCTTAAAGGAAGTTGTCCATTAGGTAGATCTAGCTATTGATTTAAATACAAGCCTAGAGTACTATGGCAGTAAATAGCTCTGGATTTCTCTATGACTTGGTAAATCTTTAATTTGTTTTTTTTTTCCCTCTGCAGGGTAGGAGTATGGACTTGTAAGTATGCTAGAAACCAAGATGACACAAACTTGTGGTTGATTCCTCTTACGTGGCCTCTCACCAATTCTCTTGGTAATATCCATAGACTCTTCTGCCAAGATCCTGACAATTACAAGCTGCTGAGACTGTAGGAAATGGAATTCCTATAGTTAGTCCCCAAGTCATCAGGTATCCTAAACGCATGTAATAGCCAAACTTTAAATATGCTATTATTTATTGCTGTCACTGTGTACATATGTGACACAGGGTATGACAGAAGAGCTAGCACAAGATAATGAATTCTGAAAAGTTCTGGAGTAAAAGTATGGGTGCTTTCCTGGTGTCTTAGAGCAAACATAACTTTTGAGGAGAAAGCACACTTTTCTTTTAGAATGCATCTTTGCTCTCAGCAGTAAGAAGAGAGAATATATAAAATATATAACAGCCCAGGGGCTTAATAATCAGTTTTGGTACAACAGATTTGTAAGTAGGGGAGAGTGGTTGGAGGGAAAATTCTGCTGCCTTTGCTCTTTCAGAGTTATAACTTTGGAAAACGAAAAAATTTTTTCTCTTTGCTGTAATACTTTTGATATTGGCACTGCTAGGCAAGAGTAATCTTCACTTATCTGCTTCATGCACCAGTGAAGTTCTTCATGGCAGTGTGTGTGCAATTAGATAATACTTCTAAAATCTTCAGTGTCCATTGGTGGGACACAGAGGAGAACTCGTGAGCTTAAAAAGTGCAGCAAAGGGTAGAACCCCACTACAAGAATTAGAGAGTTAGTTTGACATTTAGAACAAAGGTAAAAAGCAGGCAGCAGAAGTGTGAAAAGCTTTCCCTCTGAGACACCAAAGTAAATGAAACTTAATTTGAATCTCTTGATTGAAGTAATGATTTTCAGATTATATTCAGCCTTCTGTGCTGTGCAAGGCTTGATATCACATCTAACCATGTTTGGTTCTGAAGAGGTCTTGAATTAAGGTTCCTGCCCACAGAAAACTGTCTGAACAAGAGGACTTCAAGGTATTCAGAGGTGGTGATTGTCCTGCAGTTTGTCCTGTCCAAACAGGACCGAAATAGAGACAGAAAGTGAATGCATTGTGGCTTAGAACAGGGCAAGTAGAGAGAGAAGTGATAGAAAGAGATTAATACAGAAGTTTGGGGAGGTGTTGATGCAACCTCTGTTATAGGTACTTGTTTTTAAGACTAAAGCCTTGGAAGGCTAGCGGGAACTAAGAAAGGCTGGGTGGAGGAAGGAGGACTTGCTGGGATTTGTGGACAATGCATCAATCCATCTTCCTCATAATCTCCACACTTCCTTGTCCTGTCATGTCTTTTTAGCCAAAATTATTAAATGGCAGTTACCCAACTGCTTCAGGAGTGAAATACTGCTAAAGCAGGGGAAGCAAGAATGGTACTGACACACTCACATCTATTCACCTGGCAGCAGAGTGTGACAGCCAGTCTTTCAGCCCCTCCAAAGCAAGGGTGTCTTGGGGTGCTCATGAAGGCTGACTAATATAAACTTTCCAGAAACCTATGAGTATGTGTGTGCCCATAACGCAAGATTAAAGATTCATTATGAGATATCTGGTATATTCTTTATTCAGTTATTTTCCCCACCCACAGTGCAACAGCCTCTGCTGCTTAGAAAATGAAAGTGAGAGTGGCAGGTGAGATGGAAGAGACATTTGATATACCTGACACCTCATTCATTTTTCACATCTGAAAGTCATGTATATGTTTTGATTGCTGTGTTCTTTGAAAGGTAATTCCTCAGCTAGGCTATTTCAATAACTGCTTCCCACTAGGTATCCACCATGCCCACCTCCATGTTTTGTACATATCCTTGGGGGTAACAAGTTACACTCTGTGCTCAAGTGTGAGTAGTAATACTTGGAAATGTCTGTTTTATATAAGGCATGGAGAATGCTCTGTGAACCACAGATAAAAGGTGCTGAAGATGTAAAGCAAAGAACCTTTACAGTACTGAATAATACCCTGTTTGCCTGTCAATGAAAATGTTTGCATTTTTTATCTGGACAAGCAGTCTAAAAGTAGGAAGAAATAATAAAAGAGGCCTTCTTCACACCACTGAAGCAAGCAGTTCATGTTCCAGGCCTTAATCTTCATGGGAACTTTAATTTGCCTGGTATCTGCTGAGATGAGAGGTGAATTTAGAAAGGCACAAGCAGCTGAGAAGGTTTCTGGAGTGCATTCATGGTGGCTTCCTGCTGCAGCTGCTGAGGGCCCTGACAAAGGGTGTCTCTTTGCTGGGCCTGACACTTACAAGCGAGGAAGAACTTGTGAGAAATATGAAGGTAGGGGCAACCTTGGCTGCACTGAGCACAGGATGCTGGAAGTCAAGCTCTCGAGAAAAGGAAACAAGGCATATAGCAGGATTACAACCCCTGGACTTTAGAAGAGCAGATTTTGGCCTATTTAGGAGTCTCCTTGGAAGAATGTTGTGGGATACTGTCTGAGACACCTGCTTGGGTGGTTTGTTGTTGTTTGCCTCTTAAGGGTTGTGTCCTCCGAGTCCAAGAGTAGTTCATCCCAACATGCAGGAAATTGAAGCAAAGGGAGTAGGAGACTTATGTGGATGAACAACGATGTTCTGATGAAATTAGACATAAAAAAGATGCGTATACAAGGTTCAAAAGGTCAAGTGACCTAGGAGGAGTATAACCAAATGTGCAGAGACAGGGTTATGAATGCCAGAACCAATGAAACAATTCACTCTAGCAAGGGATTAAAAAGCAACAAGGACTTCCTACAGGTCTATCAGCAGCACAGGGAAGATCAAGAAAAACATGGGCTCAGTGCTGAATGGGGAAGGGGACTTGATGACAAATGGCATGGAAAAGACTGACATGCTCAATACCTTCTTTGCTTTGATCTCTACTAGTAAGACTTGTCTTCACAAAGGCCTCTGAGACTAGTGGGAAAGCCTAGAAGCAGAAAGACTTAGCTTGGTGGATGAGAATCAGGTTAGGAAATTTTAAACGACCTTGTCAAGAACAAATCCGTGTGTCTGGATGGGATACACCCATGTCTGCTGAGGAAATTGGCTGATGTCAGTGTATGGCCACTTTTGATCTTCGGAAGGTTGTGCTGTTAGGGGAAGGGAGGACTGGAAATGAGTAAATGATGTGCCTATCTTCAAGAGGAGCATGAAGGAAGAGCTGGGAAACTACAGGCCAGTCAGCTTTACCTTGATCCTTGGAAAGATACGAAGCAAATAATTCTGGAAACCCTTTTCAAACACAGCAAGAATAAGTAGGGGATTGGATTAGCCAGTATGGATTTATGAAGGGAAGATTATCCTTGAATGGTATTATAGTCTTCTGCACGAAATGAGTGATTGTGGTTCGTGATGTTGTGATGCAAGTAGATGATCAGTGGATGCTAATCTTCACTTTAGTAATGCTTTCAACACTGTCTTACAAAACATCCTCATAGACAAACTGATGAAGGATGGACCAGATAAGTGAGTGAATGGGGAGTTAAGTTGAAATCTGCTTGAATTGTAAGGCTCAAAGTGCTGTGGTCAAGCATAAAGTTCCAGCTGGAGATCAGTCACTAGTGGTGCACCCTAGAGGTCAGTACTGTTTAATATCTTCATTGATCATGTGGATGATGGGGCAGAGTGTACCCTTAGGAAGTCACAGATCATACAAAACTGGGAGGAATTGTTGATAGACAAGATAATTGTGTTTCTTTTCAGAGAGATCTTGGCAGACTGGGCAAGGTCAACAGCATCGTGGGTTGCATTAGGAAGACTGTCACAAGCAGGTTAAAGGAGGTGATCTTTTCCCTCTACCCAGCCCTGCTGAAACCACTGTTGGAGTGCTGTGTCCATTTCTGTGTTCCCTAGCACAAGAGAGACCTGGACATACAGGAGTGAGTCTCCTGAAGGTCCCCTATGCTGATTAAGAGACTAGAGCATCAGTCATGTAAGGAGAAGATGCAAAAATTGGGATTATTTAACTTTGTGTGTATCTTATCATTGTACATGAATACCTCTTGGAGGAAGCAAAGAAGATGAAGCCAGATTCTTCTCAGTGATGTCCTGTGAAAGGCCAAGAGGGTGGGAACTGAAATACAGGCGATTCCATTTGAGCCCAATAGAAACAACTCAGCTTGTTTTCTGACAGCATGGCTTTCCACTGTCTTAGTTCCCAGCACTTTGTGGAGTCTGATCCTTGGAGATGTCCAGGGTCCAGTTAGACTTTGTCTTGAACTAACTTGATTGAGTTTACTCTGCTTCGGTTAAGGAGATTTGAGTAGGAAATTTCTAGATGAACTTCAATGATTATTTTTTTTTGTGCAAGTATATGAAACTGAAATATAACCACTACAGGAACCAGAACCCCACTGGAGTCTCATGAAAATGATACTAAATGATAGCATTTGAGGATAAAATTATAAATACAACAAAACAATGTGTTTTCCTTACTTTTAATGATGAACAAGTGTCCTGATTTTTCTTTCAGTTGCTGAGTCCCAATGTGTGCCTGCGGATGAACTGAATAGTTTGCAGAGGTGGTGGCAATGCAACCACTTTGAGGAGAAGAGATAAAAAATCCCACCCCATCAGAGACATCCTACCTACATCAGTAATTTTTTTCTGACCCAGCTTGTGGCTACAAGATAGAAATTCTTATTATGAGCTCTTTCAAGATAGTAAGAGAAGTTTAAAAAAAAAGGGTTAAAACAATGTATAGCGTAGCAGGCAGTAAAATAACTTTTAAAATATTAAACTCTTGATCTTTTTTATGTGCATGTCATGGACCAAGAACAGTTGATATGCACATGACACTCTAATATCAACCAGCACGCTGACATTTCAGTCTACATGGTCTAACTGGTGATGCTTGTTTTGGGTCTAGTCATTGGGACTCTTTCTTGTGTGTATAGTTTCCCTTATAGGAAATGGTTACTTGGGCAGCTAGCCCATACTGCTGGGTTTTGAATGCTCAGCCACATGTAGACAGAGATATTTCTGTGTCTGTGGGGGCTGAGAGGGGGAAAGGAAGTGGTGTTGGAGATAAACCTCCTCTGTATGGCTCCATGAAAACATAGACTGCAAAGAGAAGTATCAAAATGTGACTCTTTTATTATCTGTTTCCTTTTAACGTGGAACTCTTCCATGTGTCCAAGCAGGGCTCACTGGGCTTTTCTTTTATTTTTGTAACATCTTGAAATAGTAATGGTAATATCTGTGCTTTGGAATAGGCTTTAGATAGGTGAGAGTATGCACTAATAAATTTAGGGCACTCATTTTTGGTTCCTTCTTCTGCTGCAGACTTTCAGCTTTGCATTTTCCACCTCTCACAAATACTTACTTATCTCTTCTAGCATTCCCTTTCTGTACACTTTCCTAATTTGAAACCTCCTACAGGTGTAAGGTAAAAAGGGGAATCTGAGTAGTGGACACCTCATGTCACAGGGAAAAATTCTTCACTTTTCTTTTGTGTCTCTACCACTGTCCCCAGTGCTTTAGTTCTAAGAAATTTCATCCCCACATCAAGTTTAAATATTAATGCAAAATTAGTTTGGGTTGTTTCTGGCTCATCTGGCTATTGATTTGTTGAATTCTTGCTATTTTTTTGTTCTGGCAAGTCTGATCAGCTGGAAGGACAGGACACATCTTCAAGTCTAAGAGGAGTACCTATCCTCTCCACATCCGGTTTTAGGGGACTACTACATAAGAGTAAACTTACATATTTAGTAACACTGTTTGAGTGACTAATGCATGGTTACATATAGGAAATTCCCAGTTATCCAAAACTCCATTTATAAACAATCTCTGTAATTCCATCTTCTCTTCACTGCTGATCATTTGACCTCAACTTTATCCAAATAGCCAGGATAAACCAAATGTGGTTTGGCAGCCAGATTTCTGTTATATTTAAGCTTGATTCATAATGTGTCAATCGTCTGGTAATGACACATATCCACTTTTCCATAACGTACTCAAAAACCTGTGGATAAAACACTAGTGCATAAATGCTAGGACTGTTTTTCTCAAATTACAGTGGTAGGAGAAAAGAAAGTATTTATAAGATCACACAAAAACACATTTTCAGATGACTTAGTTACAAAGGGCTGTGAGGAAGGCAGATGTCTCCTTCTCTAGTGTTCAGCAAGAGTCTTTGGCACAGAAATGCCCCTTTCAGGCATGAGAAGAAAACCAAGGGAAAAAAAGCTGTTCCTGTGTCGTGCAAAGGCGTATATACCCAGCTCAGAGCAGGTGTCAGGAGCAGGGAGGCTGGTGGAAGAAAAGCAAGGGGAGTAAAAACCAGACCTCAGAGATGGAGGGAAAAAAAAAATCAGACTCCCCAAGAGGAATTTACAGTTTGCTACAGCAAAAAAACTCCAATGAACTGATGGCTAGAAAGAGAACACACCCGAAAACAAGGGATCCTTCCTACCAGCAGACAGGCATATAGACAGTATGTCTATATTGAGATTCTTTTACATATGTCTACTTCGTGTTTTGAATGTGTTGTTCTGTTAAAGCCTAATCTCCATGTTTCAGAATGCTTGTGGTGTATTTTGATGAGTTCAGTTTGTGGGAGAGGTTTGGGAAGATTCACTAGAGTTCTCACTGATGATAGTGATTTTGAAGGAGGTTTGCAAAAATTCCTTTCCAAGGAAAATATAATTTTTAAAGTTTGTGGTGATTTTTGCTTTATTTAGAATTGATTTTTCTCTTATCTGAAGCACAGATACAAAATTCTGTGAGTATTTGAAATTTGAATACTTTCATACTAAAACCCTTGTGAAACTTCATCTGTAGCCTAGATTAATTTCCACAAAAAAGTAAATGATTGTGGACTTACAGGAAGTACCGTTTTTCTATGGAATGTCACCATTGTCTCAGTTAATGAGAAGATCCTGCCTTTTTAAAAGTTTTCTTGGCTTACTGGAATTTTTTTTCCTGACTGCTTCAGAAATTCCTGCTGATGACAAATTGTCTTTGTATGAAGTGTGAACCAGAATCCCTCTGACCAGTTGTGGTTAGAAAATTCCCACACTATTTTTGCAGTAACAGTGTTTGCCAGACAATTCAGTCCAAAATTCTATTAACATTAGGTATGCTTTGCCTAATGAACTTACTCTCCTAGTTTCCCCATATTCTCAATGCAATTTTTTAATGGAATCTAATATAATTCCTTCTATATTGTTTAAAAACTTAGAGCTTTTCAGAAAGCTCAGATTCAGACTGTAGCTTCACTCCAAGTCTGCATAGCTGTGACAGTTCACATCACTTAATGCTATAGGGCCTCAAGTGTTTCTTTATTTGGGTAATTGGAATAGATAGACCTGAATGTTTTTCTAGGCATGCAGTTGAGAATGAACTCTTTGGTTGGGATTTAATGTCAAGATTCCTGATGAATTCAGGAGCAAATACCTAAAATTCACTGTTGGATCTTTGGTCTGTCAAAGATGTGTTTGGAGAAGTCTCTCATTCTCTTGCTCAGTTAGTGTGTGACCTTCAGTAAGTCCTTCCACTTCTCTTTTCTCCACTTTCAGTCTGTAAAAGATGGTAATGGTTACCAAATGTCTTAGGTTTATTGTGAAAATTAATGGACTAATAATTTTCAAGCCCTTTAGCTCATCAAAAGATACTTCAGATTATTTTTCCCCTTCTTATTAATGATCTAAGAGAAGTTTGAGATAATGAGTAAGAGTTGAAAATATATCTCCCATTATTATTTCCAAGAAACATCCACCACTTCTAAATCATAAAAAAGAAGCACAGATTGTTTGACAGGGTTTCCAAGAGTGGCTATGAATGATTCTTACTGAAATTGTTGAATCATTCTGCACAAAGTTTTATGTTCTTTAGAAACCCATATGTTCAGTAAATCACCCTGAAACTCCAATCTTTCTTAAATTAACAAATGAGTTTTATCAGACCATTAATTTAGGCTTTTAAAAATTTTATACAGCCTCTATAGACTTGTGCGAAGAATTCAGTATGCTTGGTCATCTTGCGTTGATTTTAAAATTCAAAAGTATCAGCCTGAGCTTTAACAGCACCTAATTGGTTTGAACCTCCTTTAGCTTAAAGGCCTTAATTTGCTTTAACTGATACATGTTTAGGGAGGAAAATTTACAGTCTCAAGTAAAAGTGGTGAAAGGCAACAGAATTGTACAATGGCTTTAGGAAACAAAGGATGTGGATAAAGGAAGATAAAGTGGATTTGGACACAGTTATCTTGGAAGAGACACAGATCAAAAGAAACAAGTACATATGATGCTCCCAAAAGCCACAGGTGGTATGAATATCCTGCTGTCATTTGTGCCTTTGGAAATCTAAAGCCTTGGTTCTTCTCCTCCTGAATTCAACAGCAAACCTCTTGATGACTTTGTTGGAGAAAAATCAAGTTTTAATTATTCCAGGTCCTATGTTATCTTGGTCAGAAAGTCTATCCTTCATAGTGGTAGGCTGATGCCTGACAGACTAATGTTGTTAATGTTCATGGAGTTGATTGCTTGTGTCTTTTTAGGGGTAGATACCTGTAGTGTTTTCTGTTAGGGAGCTGCTGGTTTTGGAGAATAAGTGGTCTTTTGTCTGGCCCAAAACACAAGAGGGAAGACCAGTACAAGTTAGAACTTGCAGCTTCTTTCAGGTGTTTCTCATTCTCTTTAAAGTATACCTGTTTACCAAATTTGTGTCATTTGCTCTTTAAATCCCTCTGGAATTTACATGTCCCAGGACTAACCTGTGCTTTCAACTATCTACTTTTACCTTTGTGGAAGAAGTAATATTTGGTATACTGGCAGTAGCCTGGTTTGTCACTGTACTGATAGAGAATAGCATGGCCACAAAAATGGTACAGAATGGTTGAATCTTGAAATGAAGTCTCTCCCTGAATTTTGTTGTTCATATTAATCACTATTATTTTTTGTTTGTTGTAAACAGCTTTATATCTTCCTAGCTGAAATCTCTGTTACATACAATGAAATGCTGTACTAAGAGCTCTGGAGGAATTAACTCTCATTGCTGTCTTCTCTCCCGTGCGTGAGATGGTACAATGCTGAATTTCTGCACAAACATTTGCATAGAATCTGTTTCTTGTTTTGTTAGCATCCTGTTCTGACCAAGGGAATTAAATGTTTGTGAAATCAGATGCTTTTTGCAATCAAAGAGGAGATTGGTATCTGGTCCTACAACATCATAGACATAATGGTGGGATTTTAGGAGCTGCATTCTAAAAACAGGTGGCCTAATTGGCTCTTTCACAGTGCTGATAAAGAAAGCTGACAGTGGTTGCTGCCACTGTCATCCTTCACTTGTAAGGAAAACTCTGGGATCATACTCATATATGCTAGTGTCTCATCCTTATTCTAGGGGAAATCATAAGCAATTTCTTTTTTCTGTTTTATGGTGTCATTCTAGTGAACAATTTGATAAATACATTCAATTATGTTTTGGGTTTTTTGATACAAAACTTGCTCAGGCTAGCACTTAAACAATCTGAAACCCTCTTCTTACTTACTCTGCAGCTGGATGTCAGTGAATCACAGAATCAACTGGGCTGGAAAAGAGCTTTGAGATCATCGAGTCCAGCCTGTGATCAAACACCACCTTGTCACCTACACCGTGGCCCTGAGTGCCACATTCAGTCTTTTCTTAAACACCTCCAGGGGCAGTGACTCCATCACCTCCCTGGGCAGACCAGACTGAAATGTCTTATTGTAGACAACCCAGACTGAAATCCCAGTCTGAATTTTCACATTATGTATTCCTTCTGTTTTACTTTTTCTCCATACTTCCCTGAGTAAGTTTCCAACCTTTCAAAACCTTCACATTTTTAACATTTGTTCCCCTTATTTTGACAGAGTATCTTTTAGGGTAGTTCATGCTAAAATAACAGGCATGCATAATCAAACTTCAGACTAATAATAGTAAAATATCACTTTGTTTCATAGTCTTCATCTGTCAGTATTTGTAGACTTTTTCATAAAGGTGAAAATAATTTCTGTGCAGGCAAACCATGCAGTCCTCTGGTGAACCATTGTGTTTCATTAACTTGGGGGCGGGGGGCAGAGTTTAAGAAAGGCAGTAGCTGTATGATGGCTCTAAGGGGAAAAGATTTTTTTTTTTTTTTTTTTTTGGTGAATGTTCCTCTTGAGCTTTCTACACTTACTGCTCTAAATAAGATTCTAATCTGTGGTAGGTGCTGAGTAACATTTGGCCTACAGACATACCATGGACAAGTTTTGAATGGCACTGGAAGGAATCACCATGGCAATAGGTGGTCATGCTCTTCACTTCTGAGACCTGTTGACCTGTGCCCTTTAGGTCAAGGTCTCCTGCTGCCAGACTACACTGCAATTGTTGAATTTGTGGGCAGCTTCTTAGGCAGCATGTGCTAGGGTGCTGTTCCTGCCTGTTGGACAGCAACAGTGAGAGCTGCTTTGTGTGGAGGTCTGCAACTCTGAAGAGTCAGTAAATTTAGCTTGCTTCCCAAGGGGACTTTGGGAGGGTCATAGACCATCTGCAGTACTTTGTCCTATTCAAATGCCTGTACAGAAAATCATTATAGATCAATCTTCCTAAGGTCTCAGAATCCTGACCCTTCTTATCAGCAGAGTATGAACAAAAACTTCAAAGTGTTGAAGATAGAAAGAAATTGGATTTGTGCCTGGATAGGACTAGACTAGCTTACAAGAGGCAATGGAAATGTACCTGCCAGGGGGAAAAAGGTCATTTGCTCAGAGGTAGAATTCATGTGATGTACTTAACTGGGAGAAAGTTGTTCCTTGGAACTGCCTTTTGTATTCAAGGTACTGCAGACTGCTGTGCAATAATTAATTAGAACTGCAGCACCTATATAAGCAAATTTATCTCCAATTATACATTTGACAAAAACTTGCATCTTGTCTACAACAAGTTGAAAGTGGTATGACACACAGAGATGTTTGATTTGGGACTAGAATGTATTGCCCTCCAAAATTGTCATGTACTCTTAAATATCTATCTAGAACCAATGACAATCATCAAACTCTCCTAATCTTTCCTGAACATGTGCCTCTATTAGATAAAAGTTTATGATATAATGCCAAATTTATTGTAATAAAATATTCTAGATGAATCTGAACCCACAGCAGCCCACCACTTTATGGTTCTTATGTATTCTTCAAAAAATATTAAGAATTTAATATATCCTCTTAAGTAAGACAGCTGCACAATCTCATGAAAAGTTGTTAAAAGAATATTACTTACATTGGATTATAAGTAAACAGGTGTTGTAGAAAAAAGCAAAATTTAGTCAATGTTAAATCAGCCTCAAAACTATTCACATGGTATTGAGGATTTCCATCAAATTTGTCAGCCAGACCTTTTTTTAAAACAAAAATTTTTCAACCCACTGCTTGAGTAGGGTTCGCCAGGCCTATTTTTTTACCCAATGTAGACAGATACTACATATTTTCTGTGGCTCTGTCCTTGCTGTGCCTCCACACTGTACCCTCTTAATGACTCTACTGAAATGATTTAGTGATGTGGGTCAAGAAAGATATCTGAGGGAAAGCGTGGCTGTTTCTTATCCACTGGTTATGATCCCCTCCCTCCTGGCTGGCAGAGCCAAATGCAGAGTGGGGCCATGTTTTTTCTTTTCTTTGAGAAGTAAAATACAATTTAGTCTATAATGTGGTCAAAGGCTTGCACTAGTCCTAACCTTAACTATTAACATGGAAAAGACTTCTTCCCAAGCCATTGTAATAACAGCAAAAACGGAATGCATAACCTCAACTGTTACTCTTGAGCACTTCAGAGAAATGCATTAGTTAATTACTAACTATTATTACTGCCAGCTGGTGCCTGGTTAAATCTGCAGTTTATTTTACTACAGCCTGCTGTGGAATAATTCTTCTGTTCCGTGGTATGCAGATGTTTTCCTTAAATCTGAGAAACTGTGTGGAGGTAAACAAACTGGTTGTTTTTAATGGGGGGTTCACTTGTGAACCCTTATTTCTCAGCTATATTTCTCATCTATCCTGTTACCTACCCATTCTCCAACTGTCTGTGTACTTAGTGCTCCATTCTATGCCTGCCTTCCCGTACCTACAGACAGCATAACAGAGGCAACAGGAGTTGCTTCATACTCTTGCAGAGGTATGCCCCTGTAGGAACATCTCCATTTTACTATCCCCAACACATTCATTCATTCTTGCAGCAGTAAATGCTGAACATGCAAAACCTGATTCTTAGCTATACCTCTGTCACATAGGAGCTCTGGTTTACTTATTTCAGAAACCGTAACAACATCTGTGCCTTTCATCTGAAGGGTATCAATGTGATAAAGAGCTGGTATGAGTAATAAGTTATCCAGTTTAGTGGTCAAGTTGGGTTGGAATAAAATAATTTCAAAGGATACCAAAGCATACTATCTACCTCAAGATAAAATGTTTTGTTGTTTCTTCTAGATTACATAAGATCTGTTTCTTCTTAGTTATAAATTTTATTTGTCTTTTTAAAACACAGTGTTTTGATTTATATTTTTTTTTTCCTGTTGGAATTCTCTGTGGGAATTGCTATGGTAAACTTCAAATAGACAGCTTCAAATGACACTTTTACTTATTTCCATCATATATGAAAAAAGCATTTACTTGGTTTTATTGTCCTGTCTTATTGCAAGTATTTATACCATCATCGTCCCAGCCATGAACTGGTTAGAAATGAACTAGTTAGAAATCACTTGGACTCAGCAGCAGCTGCATTCTACTAAATGGATGCAAGGTAAATGAGGCCCCTCTCAATTTGAGAACTGCTTTTCACCTTTCTGCTGAGAATCTTACAGAAGTAAAGTTTGTCATACCACATCCTCTCTTAACCTTAGAGAAATTTATGGACCTTATATTTAATTTATATTAAATTAAAGGTTTCATAATGCAGCAGTTGCTACATAAATTCTTTTAATGACATAATGCATTCATAATGGAGATTTAAAAGAAATGTAAATATATTTCATGCAAAAGTACAGAGAAAGATGAGGGACAAAGGCAAAATAAATCCACAAGAGGTTTTAGAATGAGGTAGCAGAGATTTTGACTTCCAGTTTTGTGTGAAGTATAAAAAAGCAGAAGCAAGAACTTTTCTTAGTATCTCCCTCCCTTCTCTGCCTCTCCCACTTTGCAAACCTCCACACATTAAATTGCTTTCTAGTTTTAGGTAAACAAAGTCCTGATGTATTACACGGTGGCAAGTAGAACAGAGAATACAGTGAAGCTTTAGCTTTAAAAAAAACCCAGCCAAGCAAATCTTATCTCTATGGCTCTAAAGTTTTGTGTGTGTGTGTGTGTGTGTGTTAATGGATTCTGTGCTGGTATTGGATTGCTAAATTGTTCATAATTGAGCATTTACGAACACTCGCTATATACGGAGTTTTTGATTTATGAAATGGGCCCAGTGGTCAAAAAATATATGGTTAGTTTCAGTAATATATTTGTCTGGTGGCACCTGATCTATTAATCAAGAGAGTGATTTTCCAGTCAGGCAAGTGCTTTGCAAGTAAGACTGATTTATAAGTGTAGAAAATAATGGATAGTTCATGTACCTGATTTATAAGTAACATTACTGTCATACAGATGGTTTGAAACGCAATACTTTATCTGTTGGATGTAAATATCTATTTTATTAATAAAAATTGACTGATTTATGTGACTGATTTGTAAATCTTTATTCTAGATTTTAGCAGAAGTCGTGCTCTGATATACATTATTTCTCAAACGGGCTATTTTCCAAGGCCCAAATTTTGTAATCACGGTTTAGCTTATTGATATTTACTTTACATTCTTCTCGCTTCATGTTCTTACCAAGATGAATTACTTTCTTTGTCCTTTTTAGGGTACTGCCTTGATGAATGTTGTGTATGGGTGATTTTCTATCACTTCACACCTTCTGTCATAGTGGTGCTTTCTGCACAGCCTTCATATTTACCAATAGTTTCTGACCTCTTTATGTCTGGGTGCCACTTCAAGAGCATCTAGTGCTTTTTCTTAGTAGCTGCATACAAATTACCACAGCAAACAAACTAATGAATGGATAGAAAGTGTAGCCAAGGGTTGATAATACTTCACAAATCTGTTAGTGGCTTGGAAATTTGGGCTATAAACCAAGTACTTTGAGATACTAAGCTTTCAGTTGCCCAATTAAATAAAATAAATTTGTTCCATCTGAGATCAAAAGGAAAAGGTGCCCATAAGGTGGATCTTTCTGTGGTTTTTAATCAGCATTGGATTATATCGAAAATGTATTTCTTGTATTTAATATTCTTTTTTTCCCTCTTCATACTATTCATCTGTTGAGGACCTTCACACAATTTTTACTGAAGTCTCTACTCCCCAGAATATTCTTTTCACTAGTGGTATTCTTGAATAAAGAGCAAAAATTTTGAGATCTTATTTAAAAAAAAAAAAATCTTTTAACTGAAAATGATACAACAGATTTGAGTCCATTTTTGGGATTGCTTCAAAAATATTAGTAATTTGGAAGCCTACAAGCAGTACTTTACACAGACAGCATCTGATTGAGCTATTCATAGTGGGAATTCAGATCATTATTGAAATGCTTGCTATTGGTCATCTGGCTTTGTTTGCTGTTTAATGGTTTAATCTTCACACAGTCTCAACAAAAAGCTACTAAATGAGTTGTGATTACAGTCATGACAAACATATGCAGGAACCACAACTCAAGCTTACTAATTTGTGGGGAATACTGTCAGGAAGAGGGGGTGAGTAAGAGTTTACAGCACTGGATCACTGGATATGCAGCAGTACCTTGAGGCCCTGAGTTAGTCTGTCCCTCATTTTGCAAGGCAACTGTCAAGGAGAAAAGGGAACAGTTCGAGGATATGAATAATCCAGATCACTTTCACGTTAAAGTTAGGGACAGATCTCATTATACTATAAAAGGAGATGCAGGATGCCACCAGAGAGAAAATGGGAAGTATGACTCCTTCAGTCAATAGTTAAATTCTTGACTGTTTGAACAGACATCCCAGTTAGTACACAGCTTATTGGGAATTAATAGCACAATGATGGTGGGGCAAGATCAAGTAAGATTGTCATGGAGTAAAGCCAAATGGAAGGGTCAGGAATACATAACCTTGCAGGAGCTGTCATACAATCACATTGTGACCATTGGTCATATCCCTGACCTGCAGAGTTTCAGTGGATAGGATAAATGGATGTGGATGGAGAGGAGTTCTGGAAGTCCCCAGCAATGCAGTGATTGGGCCAAGGCCAGAGGGAGTGAGAATGAAACACAAATATTTCAGTCCTGTGAAAAGTGGATGTTCACAGATGTGTGAATAAAACTTGGTTCATGTTCTCCTTTTCTAGTCTTCAGCCAGTGCATTTCAAACAAAATGAATCACAATAAACTGTAGAGGGTTTCACGTGGCAGAAACTTTAAGCAGATCTTATGTTAATTAGAATAGCTAGAGTAGCTTCAGATCCTGTAAAGAGCATCAGTTTTATGATCAAATTCATGTTGAAGAGATTCATTAACAGCACATTAACTCACTGTAAAAGATCTGATAAAGTTTAGATGAGCTACACAATTGACTGTATTTCTTGGAACATTAATTATAATTTAAACTTTCATATGCTTATAACTGTTACTTTGAGAATTAAAGGACAATTTAAAATGACAAAACATTAGGTTTTTATGGATTGTGCTTCATTTACACTACCATATTTTTAAATTATTGTGGGATTAGATACTGTAACTTCAATTTATAGCTGTCTGGAAAATTTCTGTGAGTTTTTGTATACTGAAAATTTGCAGCTGGAGAAATATTTAGCAATCATTTTCTCAAACTCTGTGTTTGAGAAACTCACTCTGTGCTGTGAAAGCTGGAAAGAAATATTTTGGTCTGACTGAAATCTGAACATGTGCTTTGACAAATCACAGAGAAGTGGAGTTTGGTACCAAACTGGTCTCCAGTGTTAGCACAGAGAAAGAGTTCTGTTATCTTGAAAGTCCTGGTAACCTCATGGCTTGGGCTTCCTCTCTGAACTTCATTGTTCACGGCATTTTGTTTCCTACCTTGGCCTTGCTCTTATCTGTCCTTGCACGTATATACAGAAGCCCTATGCACTGACTCCGAGTCAGGCAGAAGGAATGGGAAAAGAACATCAAACTATAATTTTCAGACCTATATATTCAGACCTATATTTTCAGTATATTTGATGAAGAGAATTTCGTGTCCAGTTAGCTCAAAACATCTTTTTTCTGTTTGATTAAAAAAAAAACTGTTTTAGTCAATTTTGAAATGCTAGAATATTTTTATTTGTGTGTTTTCAGACATATTCTGTATTTTCACCTTTTCTCTTGAGAGTAACACCTTTTCTCTTTCAAGTTTCCATTCCAATTCATTACAAAAATCTCAGAATTTCTTATAGGACAAGACTAGTGATTGACAACGAGTTCTGCCTCCAGCTGTCTCACAAATGTTTGAGTAGGCACAGGGCTTTGAATTCACACATTAAGTTAAGCTTTAGTGCCTATATAGTTACTCTTAAGGGTCTTCATCAGTACCTGTAGTAGGTTTTTTTTGGATTCTAAATCTGAAAGGACAGCATATTGGATTCTGAGCTAGTGTAAACCATTGCTGACTGGAGCCTTCCAGCAGTTACACCATTTCTTTGTTAATTTCACTGATGTTGCCTTCTCATTCACCCTTTACATCCAGAACCACTTTAATGGTGTTATGTAATTGCCTAAACATTTTTGTTAATTTCTCATTTTTTATTTTTAACATTTCTATAAATAAATATTCACACAGTACCTGAGTGTCTTGTCTTCCTTCCCTTTCCTTAAAAGGGTTTGTTTACTTCCCATCCTCAGGTTATGAATATAGCCTATGAATTTATCGTGAGTACCAGAATGTTCCTCACAGCTGTAGCTCTTACATTCTGCTCCAGTACTATTTGTCATGAGCCTTTTTTAAGATGAAATTAATGAAAAGCATCACTGGATGAATTACTCAGCTCTGAGTGTGTGTATCTGTGTGCATCTAGGACTTGTGAGGAGAGACCTTTTGAAAATATCTACTGTTGGCAAGCCATAGAATTTCCTACTAGCAGGAGGAATCTTACAAATGTGACTAACGAGTGAGGGTAATGTTGTTTGTACAGTGCGTCACCAAGAGTTACACGCTCATTTTATGTGAACTTGCTTCCTCTGTCGTAGAAACAGTCCCTATATAATTAACTCTTTTCCTGATGACTAGATCTTTGTGTTTAGGCCCTCTTTTTAAAGTAAAAGTCTTAGTTGTGATCTCTTGGACTATGAAGGTAGAGATTGCAACTCTGTGGTAACAAACACACTGACTTTGGTAAAGAGCACAGAACCACTTGAAAGAAACAAAGCTGGCAGAGTGATAACCAGGGTATAATCCCCTATGTGTCCTCTCATTTGGAGGCTTCATTTCCTTTCCCCACTTGAATCAGCAGGTACAGAGATCCATGAAAGTAAACCCTGAATGCTGGGACAGAAATGAACAACAAAATTGCACTTGAACCTCCAAGGTTTGGCTCCTATCTAAGGCCAAACACAGAACCCTGCATTGTTTCTGTATTTTACCTAAGCGGTTTGCCCATCTTTCCTCTACATATTTGCTTGTATTTTGAACATCAAGCTGAGCACATAAGCAGCAGGATACATTGCACTATTAAACTGCATCACAGTTACTGGGATCCAAGCACCAAGCTCTGCAGTGGCCACCTAGGAATTGCACATTGCTGCAAGAGCATTATGACCAATGGAGTTTAAATAACATGGCTATTGGACTACAGTGTATGCAATTCCAAATTTATTCTTGACAAAAGTGAACCCCAAACAGCGTTGAAATACTGAACTCTTACATTCCACTCTGTTGAGCTGCAATGGAAGTAATTTATTTAAATATTTAGGGAAATATTAGGAACTTTCTTGGAAAATTCAGTGACTATAGCAGTTAAACCCTGCTGTGAAACATAAAATACTTGCCATATTAAAGCAATACTTGCCGTTTGAAGGATTATGATGTACAAAATTGTGAACTGTTACTGCAGCTGAAGTTGCCTTAGAATTTTAATGTAGGTTTTGGTGCAGGGTTCTGGAAGAGGCCACTGGGAGGCTTTAGCTTCAGGTACTTACACTAGCCCTCTGCTAGAGACTGCCAAGCCCACAGTATGCTTAGCCAATGTTCGCATGAACAACTCGGACAATTTAAACATGAGGAGTTCAACCTCAGATGCCAAAGCATGAAGTGACACCACTGAGATGCATTTGTGTATTTCTTTCTGTTGTTCTCCAAGGATGACTGCTGGGTAAAATAATGTTACAAATTGCTACAGCATGATTTGCTAGAGCTCATCTCTTAAATCCATCCTAGTTTCATTTTAGTTACAACTTCCTGGCTTGCTTTGTAACACAGTCTGAACTGAGATGCTGAAGACTGTGAGATGACAAACTGGGGAAGAGCTTGAATAAGATGGTTTAAAGAAACCTAAGAAAAGTATTCTAGGTTATATTTGTAGATACACTTTTTTTTGTTTCTACATATACAGCTGAATATTTTTTTTGGTTGTTGGTTATAAAATATAAAAAGGATTATTGACTTGTTAGCATAGCATTTAGAAAGCATTTAGGTCTTTTAGTGACCTCAGTTCCACATTTGGGTGACTAAGAGCTGCATTGCTATGAAGTTACTTTTGATGCGCATTTCTTGACTGGTGTGAACTACCAGAATATATCTAATTAGAGGCAAATGTTTTCATTTTTTGAGAGCTGAAGGTCAAACTGATGTTTTATTCTCATGTGCCAGTCAGCAGAATAAGAAGAGGGTCCATTTCCCAGCAGATCTACTTGGGTCCAAACGTTGTGCCTGCTGCGTCCTTTGTTAAAATTGTGCTAGGCAATTGAAGGGGGGAAGGGCAGGTACCATTACTTAAAGACTTTCTAGTGATGTCTGTCATGTAATTAAGTACCAGTGTTTTGGAGAAATCAGGTTTTCCCCCTCTACTTTGTAATATTAGAATTGGTAGAAGTCAAATAGCTGGCTTGCATCATACCTTTTGCTACTTAACTACACTACCGTCTGCAATAAAATTCAGTTTCAAGCATGAATCATAGTTTGTAGAAGAAGGATGAACTTTAGTAACCACTCTAATAACCTTCATGCTTTTTGTGTCCACAGGTGTACATATATAGGTCAGACTTCCTCTCTCTTGGCCAGGAACATGAACTTGGATCAATACTTTATGGTTGCTGTGGTCCTGGAAAGATTTTTGTGTTTGCTCACTTTTACTTTTATGATTTTGCTGAATATATTTAGTATATTCATTTAAGGAAATGAAGCAGCAGCTGTTGCTTGGAATAAAAATTTTGTTCAGCTGAGGAGGTGTAAGGCCAAAGCAACATCCCAAAATAGTGGGATACCTTCAATTGTTAATACAACAGTAATGTTTCAAAGCTGATAACACAGTTTTGTGATTCCCAGTGAATTTTAGTGTTACAGATTTTTTGCTGTGCCAAAACCTGAGAGCAGACACTCTGGATCACTGAAGCTGGCAGAAAATGGTGAGTGGTTGACTGATGCCAAGATAAAACATCTGTAGGATAAAAACCCCTCACTGAAGTCTGTGCTTTTGGGGAGTAATTTGCTTAAACGGCTGATATTTATGTCAGCAAAACCCTCAAGAATGTTTATCCTTAATTGCAACAACATAAATGTTGATGATCAAGGACTTCAGGAAAAATTTACAGAAATGACAGTGTTCTCTAACTAAGTTATTAAACATCACATTACTTTCACTTATGAATCCCAATGAGATTCTGTACTTATGTGCCTAGGAATTACTTGGCACTGATTACAGGAAAAATAATTCTTTGTGAGAAGGTGACAAGTGTGATTTAGAAATCCAGACTTCTGAAAAATTAGGGACTTTATTTCCTGGCATTTGCTGAAGGGGAAAAATAGTGTTACTGAAGATATTTTACTGTAGAATGAATTGAAAGGAAAGAGAGCAGGATACCACTACAGCAATAATGGGGGAGGAGGATGGGTCTGGAACTGAGCAGGGGACATCTTATCCATTCCTCATTACATGAGCAGATTGTGCTCCGCTGCAGGGGTGTGCCAGAGAGTCTCCTTGTAAATCTGTGATAGCTGTAAATAAAAGGAGAGAGAATTAAAATGTTTACTGGTTAATGCTTAATATTTTACCAGCTCATCTTTCCAAGAAGATTTAGGACGTGCATATGGTATGAGCTGCTTTTCTGGGAGCAAGGGGGGAGGGATGGAGGGGTTAAGTTAGTCCTTTGTGTGTTGTGTGGTGCTGAGGTATAGGAGAAGGGAAGAGAGATGACATCTGGTGCTGATCTCAAACACCCACGCAACGAGATGAATAGATCATCATTCCATCCTTAAATCCTGTTTACCAGGAATTCCAGTTCTTTGCTGGAATTGTGTCACCATGCAGAATAAATCAGTATGCAAGCCAGGTTGCTTTACTTATGGTACATTTCTGTAGTACAAAAAGGGAAGAAACAAAGATCATAGTATTTTTAATTTAATTTAAACACAGTTGGAAGGAAAAATAAGTTAAAACCCACTGTCCTTAAGTAACACCTCATCTTTTTATCACATGCTTAGCTCTCTTCGTAGGTTAAGATCCAGAAGAGAATTTGTCTATGCTGGCCATTGTTTCTTTATTCCTGCTACATAACTTAGAATCTTCTCGATGGCAGATCTGTGGGGATTAGCTATTAAGTACTCTTTGAAGTCTTGGTCTCTAGGTAAATGTTTTTGAAGATGGCAGGCTTTGCAGGGTATTTCTAAGGAAAACAAGAACAACTGTGTTTTAACCTCTGAGTCTTTCACAACCAAAGACTGTAACTTGAGGCGTTTCACTTGCCTGGTCTTGTTGACAACCTAATGTTTTCAAGTGTAATTGAGCAGGTAGGAATGACTACTGAGCTACCTTGCATTATTTGCTTGAGGTTTAGTTTGCTTCTGCCAGTTTATGGCATTATGGGGGGAGGATGTTAGGTGTTCTGAGCCATCAGGAGCTGGAGATTCTTTTGCTCAGAAACTTAGACCAGCGCCCTGATACCCCATTTGTTCTCACTGGGCATTTGTCTAGTTGCTTTTCTTTGCCTCAGCATGCTAACCTGCATTTTACCAGTTGAATTTCATTCTTCTTTTTTTCAGACTTCTCTTTTGCTTTTTTTCAGGATCATTTTGAATTCTCTTTGTATCCTCCAGCACACTGGCAATCACTCCCAGCTTGATGTACCTGAAAAATTAATAATCTTACTGTCTTTTCATCAGCCAGTTTATTAAGGAAAGTGTCAAATAGTCCTGTACTTAGGATAGGCCCCTGTGGAATCTTGTGGCGGGTATGCCAAAGATGGTTTCAGAATCAATTCCCGTAATGAACTATACATATTGGCTAATAAACCTTTTAGAATTACTTTTATATTGCTTTGGGAGCTCTGATGTGTGGTTTCCTCATAAATTTTGTGGCATAATGTACTACCTTAACAATTAGTTCTTGAGTTTCCTTGACTGAAGAAGTTTACTTGGGTTTTTATTTCTTCTAAGAACACAAACAGTTGTAAGATTGATAGCAAGGCTCTTTTGGTCATAGGGCACTGTAAGTGAAGGGAAGGCTTGAAAAAGCATCATGCTAGCTGCAAGAGTGACAATGAGATTGGAAAATCCCCTAATAACTCCATTTTTTACCATTCCAGATGGTAAAAAGATTAGGCTGATTTATGCTCACCTTCTTTCATAGACTGGTCATGATAAAAATTTCCCTGACCCTTCTTAGATAGCTTGTATGTGGTCAGAACCTGGAAGAGATGATAAACAGAGGGATCTTCCTCTTACCTTGGCAGGGGTTTAATGCTAATAGCTTTTCTTCAGTAAGTTCCAGTAGTTGTTATGGATAGGAATAGATGCTATTTTCTATTTTTTTTATTGCTGTGCTTAGAGAAACCCAAGGGAATGTGTTGTCAGGGGCCTCAGAGATATGGAAATAGTCACCTTGCAGAAGTCTTGCAAGGGCCAAGCTATTGACCACCAGAAGTCATGCAGATACTGTAAAAGGGGACACAGCATATTCTTAAAGACAGAGAACATCTGATGTGGTAAAGTCACCCAGTACTGTGCCGTATAAAATAACTGGTTAGGGCCTGAAAGGAGCACTGCAAATTTTATCTGTTAAGCTGGGCTTGGTGCCATGTGACTGTCAATACCTGGACCTAGGCTGGTTGTTTCCAACCAGTCTGGGTGTTTACACTGTGCTTTGTTCATGTTTCTGTTTTCGGGGTTTCCAGAGTAGTCCGCACTACCCTGGTTTGTCTGGTATCGGTAGAATACCCCTGCTCATACATGCGGTCACTTTTGTATCAGTTCAGGCAAAGGCAACCTTCAAAGTTTACCTTTACTTGCTGCTAGCATCTCACTTCTTAACTGAAAGCTGATATTTTGGTACACTCAGAAGTTTGGTACCCTAGATATTGTCTTAAGTGCAAATCTGAAGAGAGGCTGAAAAGCAGAGATTTCATTTTATCTTTATTTTTGGGTGTGGAGTAAGGGTGCAGAATGAGCTATGTGTGTAGACTCAGCCACGCGCCAGTCTCAGCCTCAAAACATACAAGAGGGTGCTATTCTGCATTTTATTAGAAGTCCTGCAACCCCTGTTAATGAAAACTGGTATCTGCTGTCTATCTGCAAGTGGTGTCCTTAAGAAGAAGTGAGGTTCCATTAACCTCATCCAAGCTCGTAGGACTTTGCAAGAAGCCTTGCATAGGTTTGGGTGGATTGAGAGGAAGAATTGTCATGTGCCTTAAGCAAATAGCAAACCTTCTGAGCATATGAAGTCGCACAGACCACAACAGCTGTGCTCACAGGCTGAAGCATTTTGCACATCATGGGTCACTGTCCTTAGTGGGCCATAAGTCCTTCTGAGCAGGAATCAGCTGACTTTGCAGGCGCTCTCTTGATGATGAAATTCCTCATTGCCACTAGAATCTAAAGAGGATTTAATCACCAAAATCATTATAGGAGATCAAACAAGCAACAGCCTCTTAAGATTGCATGCTTTTTTTTGTGTGTGTGTGTGTGTGTGATTGATCTGTGTCTCTCTCACATTTATATTTAATAAGTGCCTTAATAAATAAGTATTTGATAAGAAGATCTTTCTAACAAGAAATATCTCTGGTACTAACAGGGGAAAAGCACCAGTACAGGCATAATGATACATTCCTGCATTTGAAAAATGTCCTCCTGTGTGCAGTTTAAGACTGGCACTTAGTGAAGGTAGTTTTCATAGCTGTAGACCACCATGGCTTTAAGGGAAATTTAGTATCTCTAATTAGAGAAAATACTGCCTTTCTCTGCAAGCCTGTCCTTAGTAATTGAAGAATAATGTGTTAAACCATTATGATCATTAAATATATGAAGAGGAGGGTACACTTATTTCAGTTCCCCTTTAAAAAAATGGCTCATTAATAATTTAAAACCCTTTGCTTCAGGGTTTTTTTAAACACCTAACTAAAAATTAGACTCCTAATTACATGTTAACAGTACAGTGGCAAAAAGGGAGGGAAGAAGAGAATCATAATTACTCATTCTCCCTGGCCTTATTTCAGCAAGTCATTTAAACACGTGGTTTAAAACCTTCAGTAGTCAGAGAAGAAAAGGACTACAGGCACTCAGTAGCATAAAGACGGCAGCCACAGGAAAAATGAAACTGCAATGTGCAAATGCTGTTCTATAGTGCTTGCTGTCAGAAATGTCTGAAGGGTTGAGGTTCCGTTTCAAGAGAGACTTTGAATTTGGAATGAAACCAAAATTACAGAGAACTGTCTTTTCCAAAGCAAAATAGAAATAAGCATACTATTCTGTATGAATACAGAGATTCATTGTCAATAGAGTCACAATAGCTCATTTTGAAAGGTGGCAGGAGAAGGCTGTCTGGTGCACTGGCCTACTTCCATCATAGATATCCATATGTGCTTTTTGGAAAAGCTTGTGTTCCTGAGATTTGGTCCTGGATAAATATACTGAATTGCCTAAGATGTAGTGATTGACAAAAACTAGTGGAAAGGGTTCATGCTTTTTAAGTAGCTTTCCTAATGCAGTATTCTTTTCTACGAAATTGTAGCAGCTTTTGCTGTTATGTTTCTAATGAATGATGTATGTGCTGAGTACTGGCGAAGCCGTTTACTGCTTTGGCTCACTCCTGGTGGCAAAAGTATAGCATTTTAACAGCTTGTAAAGAGCTAGAGAAACTTTTTAATGGACTTAGACACACTGGCATCACCAACATTTCTTCTGTCGTTAATGCTCGTATTTCTGCTCAGTTTTTTTCATTGTGTCCAAATGGCCAGAAGGAAAAAAAAAAAAAAAGATCAAAGACAGTAGAAAATACTGAAAAAACAGAGCACACCCTGTTTTAAGTCTTCCTCTGAGGTGTTGTTTTTCTATTTGCAAAAATACCAGATCATGTTAGTGATGCCTTTGCATAGAGTGAAGAATAATACAGACCTGTGATGTGTCTGCATGTTGCTGGTCTCTTGATGACTGTTAACTGGCAGCTTACCTTAGAGCTGCTGAAAAATATTGCAAGCAATATTTTATTTACAGGCTTTAGAATTTGAATTGATGAGTCTGTGATTGGATCAGGGTTGCCACTGTCATTTGTCCCAGAAACTAGCAAGGCTCAGCCCCCTATTTTAAGAGAGATCTTTTCTTACTGTTGCTCTATGAATTCTAGATGGATTTATTGAATGTTCATCTTATTCCCCACAGATCCTTTGGCTAGTTTCAGGAAGTCAAATCTTTAGCTTTTTCATAATCTTTTCACTCTAGAACCAAAATGTTGTCCTACAGCAACAAAACATTTGTAGGCTTGTACTCTTTTTCATGTGAAAGAGAGAACCTATCATCAGATTCTCCATTTGTTTGATTCCTTTTGTAAGGTTGACTATTTTGGTCTCCAAAGAGTTGGAAATTTTCCCTGGCTTGTGCAGTTTGTGATGACCTTGTTCCACCTTTATGGCATGTTGTGCTTTCAACAACATTCAAAGCAGAATAGCACATTTTCTGTAATTCACAAAGATATTGACAGATGAAAGCTTTCAGCCAGACAGGCAATGCCTAATTTTACTGCCACAAAGATAAAGCTCCTCTTGCAAGAGAGGACATTGCAAGCAAGAAATAGAGGAGATGGAACAGAGAGCAAGACTTGCTTCTCTCCCCTTGAGGTTGGTATGGTGAAGCTGTTAAATGGTGCTGGAGGGAGAAAAGCTCATTCCCCCAGCAGTTTCCATTGCCTCTTGGACAGACTGTTCTTGGTGGGACAGCACCCTCAAGTTTGGTGTTGTTAATACAAGCAAAGGAAGCATGACCATGTCTCAGTCCACAACAGTTTATGAACCTGGACCGCAGCCTATTTCATCAACCAAGGGCTGATCCTGCTTGTAAATTAGGTGAATGGTTCTATCACTAGGAATGTTGGGACCAAGGCATTAACTAAAATCAAGAGACTTTGTGTGTTGGTTTTGGTTTTGGTGGGGCTTTTTTTTGTGTTTTGGGTTTGTGGTTTGGTTTGGTTTGGTTTTCCCCTAGTCTTCCAAAAGATACTGTTGTTATTTAAGCTTCATTCAGCTCTGTAGACAGTGACCCATCTTCACTGCCTTCCAAGGGTTTGGGCCTACATCAGCCATGATGTTTTTCAAATGGAGCCAAAGGCCTATATCAAAACTGTCAGTAATGTACAGAGATCATCTTTGCCAGCTGTTTCCTCCATGCTGCAGGCCTGGGTGAGTATGGATGTGCAATGTGCCACGTTCTCCCCCTGAGGACAAGGCATGCTGATAGTGCCGTGTGCCTTCCGGGGCCGCTTCATATTCTCCACAGTACAGCAGGAAGGCAGTGTTTGAGGAGCAATTGCTAAGTAATTCAGAGAGCCACAAAGTAACTGGACTGCATCCCATGACTTACTTAGTGAATGCACAGCAAAACTACTCAAAGGGTTTCTAGACAGTGCACGTGATTAATCATGATGTCGTCTTTTAAGGTTTTTCTTGGTTAAAGTAAATAAAATGAAAAATGCTTTTCTAGGGGAAGCAAAGTAGTCTTATAACCATATTGAATTCAGTCAAATAATTGCAGATCCTGTATTTTATTATCTTGAATGAAGCAGGAAGTTTCTCTTTGATCCTGACTAGGGAGGGGACCAGTGGGGAGGGTTAATCGTTACTGAAGGCAAGTTATTCCTTTCCTTCATGTTACTTCCCTTCCTTGGTTACCCAGACTGAGCTGAGACTTTCTTACACACTGTGTGCACTTGCATAACAAACAAGAAGTTCAGCAAAAAGATATGCTATAATTTGGGGAAATAAGTGAAATGTTGTTTAAGGCGAAAAGAAAAAGCTCTCACATCATGTTAGCATTCTAGCACAGAAAAGATATGTAACCTAATTTTATGCATACATTTGTCTGTACTTTTTACTGGCCAATCTTTATAAACAAAGGCCTGGATCTGCCAAAAAGGTGAGGCAATAAAGGCAATACCTTTATTGGCATGAAGACAGCAGAAGTAAATTTATGCCAAACAGAAGAAAATCTTGTTTCTTGGGATTCCAAGCAACTTTGACTTTCACTAAAATGATAGAGGGGCCTGATTTTCTTTTTTTTTTCCTGTGGTTTCCAGAGTATTTTTTTACCTCTACAGCTTTGAAAGCAGTGGACAAAAATTAATATGGATAAATGGAGTAGTCTTAGAGATGGGGGAAAGCAGGAACATATAGATGAGTTCTTGCACGCCCTAACTTAGCCGGTCAATACCATAGCAGAGCACTGAACTCAGGTGTCTTGATTTCACATTGGAGTGTATCACATTGTCTCTGGTGAAACCCTTGAACTCATCTGTGGCTTTGCCCAGAGAATAAATCTCTGTTTCCCTAGTGTTTGCCCTTCTATAAATGACCTAGGTGAGGGGGAGTTCTTGCCATGAAGAATTTAAAGATAGACAAAATTATGGGAAGAGACACAGGTAATGGAAGTAAGTCTTAACTTTTAGGATGTGGAAATTTGGGAAGTTTTTGTAGGAATTGGGACTTCTTGTCGAGGTTTGGGTTAAAGAGCATCCATATATTTTGTGTGCTACAAGAATGGGCTGTGCCTTGTCTGGAGGGGTCTGTTGTAATGAACAATATACTTGTACGCAGCTGGAAGTTGGAGGGTGTGTTCTGTTTGACTTCTTGCATTATGAACATTCAAGCTGATTTTAATCTCAATTAACTGGAGGATCCTTGAGAGAAGTCTCAGGGAGTAGAAAGAGCTGTTAGTCTTGCACAGGTTGCATATTGTTGCTGTGGATTGTTTTTTATTTTTCCTGAAGAAAACACCTACTCTCAGATCAGCCCAGGTAAAAAATAACCATTTCCAGAGGCTGCTTGCTCTGAGAACAAGCAGTAATTTGCTTGAGGAGAAGGGAAATAATAGATCTGCTCCCTCCTTAATATTGCAATTTACAGCTGACTTCACTGTCCTTTGCATGAGATGAGAGTCCTCTGATAGTCCTCTGAATTTAGTGGGATCAAGGCTGCCTGCAAGAGGTTTCTTCAGGCTGCAGGCTGTTAAAATGAAAATCACTGAGGTCTCCTGTTACAGCTGAACAGAGAGACCAGCCTCTCTTTTGCCTCAGGCAATAGGTAATAAGTCTGTGCAGGAAAGAAAGTATAATCTATTTTTCTGATATTTAGTGGTGATAATGGCCAGGGATAAGGGCTTTACTGTGCTCAACATTGTTAAGTTAATCTCTGCCCTGCAGAGCCCCCATTCATAGAGACGCAACAGGTGTTAGTACAGAGCTATACGTACAGGAAAGCTGGGTTCATCTTTGCATAAATTAATATCACAGTGATCTTAATTGGCACAACGGAGGCATTTAACCATGGCACTAATCCATCAGCATCAAGGCAGCTGTAGGTGTGTGTGACGCTGGTTCAGCTGTGGTACAGTGCACACTCATCAGCATTACATTCTGCCAAGGCAGAACCACGGAAGAATAGTAGTTGTTGCTGTTCCAGACTGCCTTGTCTCCTCCCTTCCTCCCCTCTTCCTTCTCCTTCTCTTCGCTTCCTCTTGCAGATGTAGGCCACAGCCACTTTTGTCCACTTGGACAGAAAGCTTGAGGCAGAGAACTCATCCTCTTAGAGATGGAAAATTCCTGTTGGTATGTGGCTGAGGGAGGGGTCAAGGCCAGCTGGCTCATTTAACCTTCCTTACCTGTCTCTTCAGGTGGAGCAACACTCTGCACAGACAGCTTCCCAGAGGCATCAGACCCCATGAGGACACTTGCTCTAGTGATCTAAATTAGCCTTGCCTTTTAAGTTCACTAAATTTCAGAAGGAGCAGGCAAACTAACCAGCTCCTCAGGTGTTCTCAGCTTGCCCAGATTTCAGAGGGACTTTGGTGTGGCTGAGAACTTTCCACTTCTCCAGACATTTCATTGTTTTCTTCCATTGCTCTGCTATGCTTTATTCCGCCTCACTGCAGTCCATGTTTCCGAGTTTGCAGGGAGACAGCTTTTCAAATGGGATGATTGTATCCTTTTGCTTAGTTGGAGAGGGGCCTGACAAAGCAGTAAGTTAGACATAGTTACAGCCTGAAGTCCAGTTGCTGGCAGAACTTTCAAGCTGTATTAACTTTCTGTGGACTGGCTCTCCTGAGCGACTCTGGGGAAATATTTGTTTGTCCAGCACTTAAAGCAGTAGATTCTAATTCCAGTACCAAGACGTTGACATAGCAATACAGAGGAAAAAACTATTTTACTTTTTGAGGAGGTGTGGAGAGAAGGAATGAGAGACAGGTAGATGCTGGGGCATGTAGCCAGGCAGAAAGGAAAGGGTAATGACTTGTGCGGAAGGGATTTTGAAACAAAAAAAAAGTACTGATCAAAACCAGATTCACTTAAAAATGTTCACTGCAGAACTGCCTTCAGCTAAAATCTAGTGTCAAGTATTGTTGCATTCAGGAGAAAGCTGAAGTCACAGTGAAGTGTTGGTGTTTCACTAGCCCATTCTTGAGAGGAAGACCAGGGCTGAATACTGTTCTGATAAGTTTGATAAGTTTGAAGCTTGGTCTAAGAAACATCCAAACATCTAAGGCAGCAAAACCCCATCTCCTTCCCTTCAACAAGGATAGCCTTTTTTTTTTTTTTTTTTTTTAATTTACTAACTGTAAGCTAAATTTATCAACCTGAAAATGAGGAGAGCTTGCTTAGTAGTTTAAGTTCTCCCTAAAGTTTGGCAGTTGTGAAACCGTTTCCTCCTTCTTATTGTTTTCATGGCCTCCATTCCCTCACCTCCTTTAAACACCAGTGAAAACTGTTGGTGGGGAAGGTAAGAATTGATTTGAGCCCACTGGTGTAGAAAGTCAAATTTATCCATCTTAATTTTTCTCCATCTTTGGCCAACTGGTGGAAAATTGCTTTTTGCTCCTAGCAAAGACTAAGAACTACACCATATTTGGAAAAAAAAATAGTATGAATTGATGCTTTTTGGAGACACCACAGAGCTGTTAGCTATTTGGTTGCTGTAACTTTTATTTGTAGGTTTTACTTCAAAGCTTTATACATGTGGGCTTGAAGGATTCCTCCACTCAGAAGCACTTGAATTGAATTGTTTCATAGACTTGATTGATAATGTAAGTTTTTTGCATGTGTCCTGTGGTTAGGAATTTTCCATGTCCTCTTACATGACTCTTTTGTGGTCTTCCTGCACACAACTTCTGCAAGGCCATTTTTTAGGTAGTCTTAATACCATTGCACTTAAAACACTGGGCTGAAGTGAGAAGGGTTCTTCAAATCTGAGGTGAAAAACTTTGCCAATTTTCTCCATAGTTTTCACAGGGAATTTAAATCTTAGGTTGTAACCAGTTGCATTCATTTTCTCACCATGAGGTACTGGCCAAACCTAGTGATTTAACCTAGTGTGTGCACAGGTCTTGCTGACTGCTTAGTCTTCTTATGCCATCTCATTCCAAGGTGCTGCTTCTCATCATTTTCTCTACCATGTTATAATGTTTCCTTGAGGGTTAAATACCTACTGCTTTCCAGAAGGAGGGCTGAATTTCACTAGTGCCTTGACAATGTAGCCACAGGACATAGGATAAAATGAGAATATTTGATCCGTTTGGGTCAGTGGGTTTAGTGTGAGATGTTGGCCTGCAAAGAAAGCCCTGTGGAAGGACTAGAGAGGTTGAAGAGCCAGGATATAGAGAACACAGGACAGAAATAAATTAGGTGCTATGATGAAGGGTATAAATTCAAAATACAAGCAGATCAGAGACTTCTCTCGGGACTAGCCTGAAATAAAAGGAAGGGGACAACTACTATTTTAACTGAATGAATCATCAGTTCAATAATATTGAATACTGACTGTATTATAGGGTAGAGATACAAAGCAACTTCTTCCTGGGAAAAGAGGTTATTTTTGCTGCTTTTCACTGTACTGAAGAGACCATATCAAATTTTGTACATTCATTTTTGGTCTCCATTTTCTGAAAAGAAATTTCAGATAAAATGGAGCTTGGGCCAAAAGGAGAGTTCTAGTTCATCTAGCAGAGTATGTTCCAAGAGTACGACCCAGGAAAGGCTTCATCCCCACTGTTCTCTAAGGTTTAATGAGTTAAAAAAAAAAGATTGACATTTAAATAAAAAAGAAGAGGGAAACAGTGTAAGTTACTAATTGACACCTATAGTGGCAACTTGAGTAGAGTGCTAATGGGAAGAATTAATAGAGCATTTTCTAAGTAAAAGTGAGCTACATTTTTAAGGTAAGAGTGTTTTGTACACTACATACATACATCATATGTATGAAGATATGTAATACCTGTCATCAGGAAAATGAAAATACACTTTTTGTGTACATCAGTTAGACACTTTTAGAAAATAAATCATGTATTTGACTCTAATCCCTATAAACTTAGCTATTTCTATAAAAACTTAGAGAGAAGCAGCACGTCTGAAAAAGTTTCCGTAATAATTTTTAAGAGAGGTTTGGTAAATAAACAAGAACTGGAGCTGACATCTATCTATATTCAGAGGAAGCTGAACCTTATTTATTTTCAGCTTTGTATAAACTACCACACCAGCCAAAAGTCATTAGAAGATGCAGACATATTGTTTTGGGACTCTGTCAGCTATCTGGGGAAAAAAAAAAAAAGTAAGCGTATGAATTTATAATCCTTTGTTTTCTGGGTTTTCTGTGAAATCAAAATACAGCTGTATGTTTATACGTGCATACTAAAGATGAGTAGGTGTATGATGCAGATTTGTGAATTTTTTTCTGTCCAGATGCAAGCATGAGAAGAGGAAGAGTGCTATGGGCATACTTTGCATGCAAATCTCTGTTCCAGAACTCAGTCATCACATCTGTACTGCAGCTGTCCTCTACTTTTTAGGAAGCTCTCACTTGGTTTGAGAATTGGAAATGAACTGAACACTCACATTTGAGAACTTGAAAGCCCAAAACTATCTTTCCCTTGTTTTTACTCAACAAGAAGCTTGTGATCTTGAAGGGTTGCTAGATAAACATTTATAAAAAACCAGAACTTATTTTGTAATGTTCAGGTTCAAAAGTATCATTCTGTCTTAAATCAGCTGAAGTTACAGGACTCTGATTTTGAGTGCTGTAGAAATACAGACACCAACTATAATTTTAAATCCTCTGTCCAGATTCATAATTTCCATTCTAATGGGATAATTGAGTAGCAGCCGGCTTATCAGAAAGTCATCTTTAATGACTGGTTGATTAAGTTCATCATCTGTCACAGTAGCATAAAGATGCAATCACAAACCCCTGCACATATTTTGGAAGGTGGGAGCTCTGTCTCGTGAAGCAGAGTCTCAGAAAGCCCCCCTCCACTTTTGGAAATGAAGGCAGATGGGATGTACACAGCCTGTGAGCATGACTGGAAGTGTGTTGGAGTACCACTCTTCATTTGTGAGCTCTCACCTAGGTAATATGGCCATCCCCAAACTCCTGAGAGGTTTTACAGTACCATCCTTTGTGTCCTCTCAGAGCTGCTGTAAGCAATGATGTCACCTAGACTTATGTACTGTGTGCTGGTCTAAGTGAGGCCCTAGAGGTGCATTTTCAAGTCTGTTTTAAAGTTTTCGAAATCAGCTGGTCTTGTTTTATGTCTTCTAAACACACAGTATCTGTAGATAATTAACTCGTTGTTAAAGGACAGTTGTTATGAAAAAGCTGGAAGGCACATTCCTCCCTCAGGCTGGGTCTGACGTGAGGTCTGCTGAAGTCGCATCAGGCCATCACATAATTTATTTTTAATTTACTGGATATGTTGCCTTGGGGTCGCATTTTCGCTAGGAAATCTGAGGCTATTTATGTCACGTCTGGGCAATTTCCACACACAAACTTGCTGCAGACACATTGTGAAGTCAGGATCATCAGTAAGGAAAAGGGAGACCCCTCATAACACAGTGTGCCTCTCACGCTTCCTCTGCTGAATGATGAATTACAGGGACACAGAAGAACTGAGGATTCTCTTCCAGTAATTTGTAGAGGTTTGCCCTTCAAAGCCGCCTCCTGAAATGCCAGGCAGTAAAACTTGCCTTCCAGGAATGCTGACAATTTTCCTCAAGCCTAGGGGTCTTAGCCTGTGGGTGCAGGTGCTGACTTTAAACTGGGTTTATGAATGACAAAACCAAGGAGGTTGAACACCTGGAGTGGAGCTCTGCCTGATGGAAGCCAGAAAGCACCACAGCCCAGAACAAGACTCAAGATTCAATGACCTGTGTCTTGCTTATGGGATACTCTGTGATGAGAGTACCAAGTGTTGCTGACACATGCGGTCCTGGAGTGACTTCCCCTCCTTTATTTCAGCCTTAGGCTTTAAAAATAATCACAATTAAAACAAAAACCCCTCATCCTTACCAAAACAAAAGGAAACATTCTTAAAAATGAATTGTGTATGTTTAAGTAGAAGAAAGTATCTTAGGAATTATGAATTTGCAGAAGGCAAATACAAGTGGAGGTCAGCACAGCAATTATGAAGAAGAGGCTATCGGATCAGAAAAGCCTCAGTGACCAAATAAACCTGTGTTAATCAAAGACCATACAGCAGTGAGAAGAGTTTGGGTGAGTTGTGAGAAACAGAGAACTTTTATCTAAGTTTGCATCAGAAATGCATTTGTGTAAAGAAATGAGGATAGATGTGAAGCTGAGCTTCCCTAATTGCAGGTTCAGTAGTTGAATGTATCAGAAATGTTCTTCCCCTTCCGTCTTTCACTGGTTCATCTATTTTGTACCTTTTGACCAAAGCAAAAAGGTCCTCAATGGTAGCAGTCAGCAGCTACCCTTTCTCATTTTTATTAATTTGCCAGATTATGAAAGACCATAACCAGACCATAAATAATGATAATCTCTTCTTGGAACATCCTGAGGGGTTAACAAACAAATACTGCGAAGTGCTAGGGGATTCCTAATGAATGCAAGGACTTCCTGATGGCTCTCCTTGGAAAGGAGAACATGATGAGGAAAGTGGCTTGTGTATGGTTCTAATTGCAGTAAAGGCCTTCAGAAAATATCTTGAAGTAACCTCTTTTGGGTTGTATTTTTGAAGGTTTCATCTCCCTCATCTGTAGTAAAACTCATTCAGTTGGGCATTTATGACAGGAAGAAGTGTTTAATGTTTGCAACTGTATTTTCTCAGCATCACTCTGACACTCAATCTGTAAAAGAAATATTGGCTTCACAAGGATCTAGAGATGTAATGTCCTCAGAATTTAGTTTTTCAGTTTCGAAAATACACACACAATTCAAAAGCCAAAATGTTCATATTTCAAAGGTTTTTTCATGTAAGGAGGACAAGAAAATACCCAGAAAATAATTTTAGTATTTACAAAACCCAGCAGATGGGTACATTATTCTTATTATGTTTTTCTGTCGGACTTTCAGTGTACAGATAATAGCAGGGTCATTGCATGATTGTGTTTCTGTGAACTAATGGTACCTGTTATGCACTGGCTTTAAACCTGCTTTATTAAGTTTATTCTCCTGAGTCAGATCCTCAAATGCTGAAAATAATTGTATCCTTTGCAGAGCATCTAACCCTTGTTATAATTTTTTTTAAGTCAGAAAAAGAAATTGAAGCTAGTTGGATAGTCATTTGGGTATTCCTTGATCTAAATTACTGATTTGTGTACTCTTCTACTTTCACTGCCCCTTTGGGCAACTGATGTTACAATTTACAACTGTACTTGACTAGATAACAATCATGTATGGTCCACTCTGGGTACAAAAGGATTGTCGCTGCCTTAGATACCAATCTAAGCATCACCAAGGAAGTAAAGAAAGGTGATATTACTATAACTAGCTTAAAGTACAAAAACAAATTATTTCAGCAAGTTACCACTCTATTACAGTCTACCTGGCTGGGAATTTATAATATTGTTGTCACAGAAACTCGAAGTGAATAGCACACAGCTGTGAAAAAAGACTAACTTAGCTATTGCTAGGGGTTCTAGGTGGGAGCTGTGTCAGGGAAATGGGCTTCTGCCACCCATGTCACTATGGATGATTTTCTTTCCTACCTAGCTGAAATAATTGCAATTTTTTGTGCCAAGTTATTAGTAGTTTGCTCTCTGTGCTCCAGTCAGAAGGTGTTATGTGGTGACCTAAAGTACCAGTGCCTGTGTGTGACAGATGAAGGACACAGACCTGGCCCACAGAAGGCAATGGTGAGTTCTGAAGGGTGCTGGCAGTGACAGGATGTTAAATGAATCAATCAGCAACAGGCTGAGAAGTTTGGACTAGAGCCTAGCTCGCTTCACTCCCCCTCCCTGGGGCTTCCTGTTTGGAGGGTTTGCTTCTTACCAAGGGCTCAGATCCCAAACGCCTCAGCTGAAGTGTGTGTTGTAGTAGGCAAATTTTCAAATGGGCCAAGAACCATGACCTAGACTGTTGTTTATCTGTGCTTCAGAGAGATCAAAAAGATGAGTAGGAGGGGATGCAGATAATGTGCTGGGTGACCTTCACTGAAGGGCTTAACGTCATTGCATCTCTATTTCCAGTAATGAGAAATGAAAATTACTACACACATCTCTAAAAACGCTGTTTAAGTTTCTGGATAAAATCCATTATTAAAATGTAGATGGTAACTCCAAATGCTTCTGATGTTTTGAGATGGTCTGTCAGATTTACACTGCATGTCTAGTTCGGGGAAAGGGAGTCAAAGCAGGCTTAGTAAAATGGTCACCCTGATCTGATGCTAAGTAAGAAATTTCATTCAAAATTGATAGAACTTTTAAATCCTCTACTCTTAGAACTGATTGAACACTTCTTTGCAACTCTGTACTTAAAACAGCAAAATTGAGTTTTTCAGTTTTGTGTATAATGACCTACAATGAGTTTATTAAAAGTCTGAGAGTGGAAAACACAAATAAGATGTATCTCAGCTTCTTCTTCTGCATGGCATGAGATTCAAAATGATGGCACCAAGAATGTTTAAATCTTTCTCACCCCTCAACTGCCTTCCCCAAGTATGTTTTGGATAAAGAGTTGACTTTATGCTTTTAATGAGATGAAACATGTCCTAAAGGTGGATAGTGCTAAAGGAAGGGAAAAAAGCTTGGTCAGTTATCCAGTACAGGTACAGACTCCAAAGTCTACCATCTCTTGTTTGTTTCACTTTTCAAATTCCATTTACCACTTTAGAAGCAGATGGTGGATTATAAGCCAGCAGCAAAGCAGCCAGGATCATGGAAGCAAAATCTATAAAATGAACCTCAGGATTATGGAACCCCAGTTATCTGGAAATCTTTGAAAATTGGTGGCTTTTAAGTGCCTGTTTTAGTGGAATAGGATAGATTTGGTTATACTGCAGCACTTTTATGTTGGGATATTGCTTATTATGAAGATTAAATATTGCCTGCTCATTTTTCTCTTACAGCTTTTGTCTAATTCTATGTGAAGTCTCACTTACACTTGCAGGAGGTCTATGTTTGGATCTGAACTCTCTTGAGCTGGGTGCTGCACTTTCCACAAAAGCTGTGCTCTCTGAAAGAGCTTGTGTTCTAAATCACTAGTAGGAGGTAGGACTATCTTCATTTTCTGCAGCCTTGTATAGTTGTTGATGTTTACACTGAGAAGATAAAAAATGCCAACAGATTTCAATTAATTAGCAAATTCTGATATTTTAGTGAGATTTTTTCCCCAGCTTCAAGGAAATAAGAAGGACATGCAGGGCAGTGGGAGCAATGTTTCATATTTGAAGTGTAGGGTGACATTTTAGTTTTGCAGCACAGGAAAAACAAGAAATGTGAGGATGTGATCATACTGTGTTATCCTGCTATTCAGTTACTTAGTGCCATTGCAGCCTTACCACTGCAGGCTGTGATTTTTGTCAGCTGTTGAATTGCATTTAACTTCATCTGTTTTGGATGAGGGGTTACCCAAGGAAACTCACAGGGAAGATGGTAATGAGCCAGTCATAGGAAATGTTCATCCCTTTCAGGACTGACACAGCTAGGTGACAAAAGGCTGTTTAACAAAAGTCATGGGATGTGGCATGGCAGGTGAGCTGTGATGTGCTTTGCTCTGACTGCACAGGTGGGCATCCATGTGGATGAAGAGAGCAGACAGGGCTCTCTCAGCTCTGCTGCTTCCATTCCCAACAGCCTGCAGGGCTTTCTGGAGGAAGCCAAATCCCTTCTCAGACCATGTGCTTTCCATTACACCCAGGACCGTCATGATAGAGACAGGGCTGTCTGCTACAACTTTCACCTAACTTCACTGTTGTCTTTCCTCCCACCCCTATAAAGGAATTTTCTATCTGCTACTTATGCCTGGAGGCCAGATGCTTCTGCAGTAAACATTCACCTCCAGCAGAACCACAGGTGATCAAAGTAGTTCTGCCCATGGGATTTCCTGTTAGGTAAACCTCCCTTACCACTAGCTAAAAGCTTCCCCGTAATAGAGTGGCATTGACTGCCCCTGGAGAAACCACTCTGTCTTTGAAGCATTGAGGCCTGAGGCTCAAGTGGAAATGAAGAAGAGGCAAAGGATGATGGACAGAAGCAGCGTTTTTTGCTTTCCGGATAATTAGAGAGGTAGGCCCTTTACTGTTTTTCATTGAAAGACTTTGTGTGCAGCTGTGTGCTATTGTGATTTCCAGGGTAAATATAAAATGGAAAACATTTTTCAGGAGCTGACCCTGTGCAAATGGCCAGCATGTGATGGAGTGATCCCTTAGGTAGTATTAATTTGCATGCTCTTGCTCTTCCAGTATGTACTCAGATTATGCCAAGGCAAAGTCGTTGCTTGTACTTGTGTTGTCAGGTGTCCTATTTTTCTTCATACAGCTTTGTCTCAGGCCCTTTTTTCACAGGATACAGCAAAGTTGTCAAGGTTCATTTTCGTCAGGGTTGAACTCATTTATATGAAGGAGTAATCTGTGGGGCACTTATTCATTATACAAAATCCTCACACTGTCCTAATAAATTTGGCCCTAACAGTGAGCATAGTTAAGAAGAATCTGAACATAAGCTGAAAAAAATTAAACCTTGGCCATTCCTTCCTAATGGACTGTGAATATGTTAGTTATTGCTGTAGGTTGTGTTTGCTGTTAATGCTCTGGTAAAAGTGCCCATTAAATGTAAGACCTGCAAGCTCATTTTTTAGGAATTAATAGTCAACTTTGTCTTGTGCAGTCTGTAGCAACATTTTACTTAATGGCAGATTTTTCCTTGGGCTGTGGGGGATTGTCTATCAACCTGTGCATTTGTTCCCTATTCGTAGCCTGTTCATAGAAATGGATGTCTAAAGCAATAGGAGTGAAAAGGCCAAGGCAGCCATTGGGCATGGCCTATGTTGCTGACATGTACTTGCCTATTCATGGACTTCTTAAAAGTATATTTGAGAGGCATTACCCTTTGAGAAAAACAATGTAGTGTCTGTTATCTACATTCTGTACTAGCACACTAAATCAGAGTGACAAAACTGTGCACCTAATTTCTATTGCGGCCTCAGGGTTGCCTGGTGGCTGGAGGTTGGCTGCTGGGTTATAGGGTTAGTCAGCTTGAATGACAGATAAAATCCATATGCCTACCAAAAGGGGAAAGAGGGGAAAGCACATTTAGTTTCCTAAGCAGTGAGTACCCAGAAATTTCATTTCCAGCTCTGTCAGTGGCTCAGCACACGTTCTTAGTGCAGTCACAAGGTTAACACTTCAAAGAATGTCCATTCGTTTTGAAGGTCTCAACATCTGAAAAATCTATTTTCTTGGAAGTGCTGTGAACTTTTAAAACTGCTATTGGAAAAAAAGGTATCAAAGCAGCTTGTACTTTATTTATGGAGAGATTTGCAGTTAGAATACTTCTAATCCCCACAGTTTCCGAAATTAATAGCCATTTTTGAGAATGTTGCCTTTATCTTCTATGGTTTCATCCTGTACAGTGGACGTGGTCATGCCTTATACTTTGCACAGGTATTGCAATGTATGATTAGTGTACAGGAATACTTCGTGATCCTTGAATGATGAAGCTTCCAGATAAAATGCAAGGGTTTTTTTACACTGTCAATAGCTTTGATGCACTTGTTGTTCAGAGATTGCTCCAGTCTCCATTCTCAAGAATAATCATGCAGCAGCTTTTTCTCAAGGAAGCTGTTTGTATTAGTGGTGTGTAGAACAGAACAGTACCCCTGGCTCATACTCATGGTCATGTAGGGATGCACTGGAATTTGGGAGGTCACAGGGTCACATTGTGAGCAGTAGTTCCTTGTTCTGCCCTGATACCAAGTGTAGCCTTAAGTCCCCCTAATGCTGGGTCAATGCCATGAGCTCCTGTTTCCTGTGTGCTTCATGGAAGGTATTTGCTTCTGGGGGATGAAGCTACTTGCTGTTGGTGAATCATAACTTGGTCCTATTGTGATATCACACATGTTGGTATTCCAGCTCCAGAGCTGAAAAGGAGAAAAGCCATTATCTTGGCATTATTTTTCAGTCTGTTTTAATGTAATTTCTCCAATTTGCCCTATCAATGGTGAATGTAGTATACAGAAATGTATTAATAATAAGAGGTATTATATTTGTTTAGATTCCATTAAAAAATATTTTAAAATCCTTTTCCTTTGCTTGTAACTTTAGGCATAGTCTTGGCTAGCTGTTAGTTTGTCCAATGAGTGGGATAAGCCAGAGGACTTAGGGACCAGAGTCTGACAGGACATCTTTCTCTTGTTTTGCAGTGGAGGTACATCACTGTGTTTGATTACTGTCTCATACCAGTATTCATAAGATCAAAATCAAGCCTACCCTGAAGTTTATTTTCCCCAGGATAATGCTTGTGACTAGAATCTGACTTGTGCAAAAGGAGGATGTTTGTGTGAGCAGAAACCCAGATACAACTGTTGAAACGGAAGGAACAGAAAGGCCAGTGTTACATTTAGCAAATGCTTGTGTCTGCTGAGGTGTTAGTATTCATATAAGTTGAAACTATTTTCTGCTGCTATTTTTTTTTTTAAGCTGTTGTAGAAAAAAGTGGTGTCTTGAGTCATTCTACTGTTTATCACCATCCAGATCAAAGGGCACAGAATTAGGTTTGTGTTTTCACAGAGAAGATTGATGCTGACACACAGCTGTCCTTTCCTCCTCCTCAGCAAATCAAGACTGACTGTTTTGCAGATTATAAGCTTGTGAGGAGTCTGAAATAAAACTCCTATTGTCTCAAGTATTTTGGTGTTTGCTCTAAAGAAATCATCAACCTTCGTTGTTTATTTTTTCTTCTGCAAGAAAGGAGGGGGATGGGGTAGGCATCCATCCATCTGTTTGCAATCTTAGTTTTAAAACTCTAAAAGTAAACAGGCCCCAAAACTGTGTTTGTTGGCAGTCTAGAGCCAGGGACAATGTACACTTCAGAATCAGTTTATCTTAAAAATTGTACAGACTGGAAAAAAAAAATCAGTGATGGTGTTTACCACTTAAAAGTAAAAAAATGTATTTTTAGACGTCTGCACCAACAAAAATACTTACTTCTAACAAGGCCAGAACACTACTATTTAAATTCCTCTTTGTAATCCACTCTTATCTCTTGTTCTGATCCTTCAGTGGATTGTGTTGGATATGAGGAACCACTGAAATACTGCTGTGCTGATATGAAGGTTAAAGAAGGTTATCTCAGAGACAGGGTGTGTGCTCAGATTTTTTGCACACATAGCAAAATTAGCTTGAAGCATGACAAATCTTTTGCAGGGCAACCCAATGATCTGTGGTGTATATATTGCATAAGTTAAGGTTTCAACCATGGTGTCTACAATGAAATATTGGTGGCTGAGGGGCAGTGGTAGAGATGGCTTCAGGAAAGACTAGATGCTGTGCTATCTATGGCCCTAAAACTATTGCTAACCTACAATGTTACTAATTGTGATTTATGCAATGATAGAGCCACAGCAGAGGCCTGTAATGGGGCATTTATTTGTGTGTGTGTGTGTGTCTGTGCCCCCCCTTGAATTTCCAGGGAGTTAATTCTATTTCCTCTATTGTGTAGATATATTTGCACAACTGCAAAGACAGGCAATATTATGAGCTGAGGAGAGAGCTGCAGCACATGAATAGACACTTGTTGGAATGTATTTATATGCGTGCACAAACATAAAACAAAAATTGACATTGTACTTGTAATTAAATTGGAGAGATATTCAGTGTTAAGATTCCCACAGCGTCTGTTCATAGGCATGAAAAAGCTCATTTTCTCTGCAACTGCTCATCTCCTTTTTTCTCTTGACTTGCTCTTTACTTTAGTCCATTTGAAGCTTCCTAGTGCAGGAGAATCAAAGCCTAAGAAGCAGGATTGCCTAACTGGAAAAGCCATAGCATTGTTATGATTAATTTGGCTTGAGTAGAAAAGCTGCTCACAGGGCAGTATTGCTATCAGTAGTTGACTTTATTTCTGTGGATGGGGATGGGATCCCTGAACAAAGCATGCGGGTTGCAGGGGCCCTTCATTCTTCTGTGTTATGATGACACTGTGGTCTCTTGTAGAGAATATTGATGCCCCCATCATCTCCAAAGACAGAAGCTGCTTTACTTGGGGAAAGCAGTAAGCACAAAGACAGAGAGAATTTTAAACTCTGGAGGGGAGAGAAGGCTCTTCTGGAGTTACACACCAGAGGAAATCCCCTGTGTGGAGTCAGTAGGCTGTCTTTACAACATTTCATTCTTTGGAGTTCTCTCACAAATCTCACTGGATTGGTTGCTCTCTGCTAAAATTCCTGTGGCACATTTCAATCTGTTCTTTCTTAATTTCCTCAAGCAGGCTGGTGCATTTTCTTGTTTACTTAAATCTTTGTCTCTCCATCTTAGGGTACATTTTTCCTCTCTGTAGCTGTTAAGTTACTCACAAGGTCAGATGATTGCTCAGAACTTCCTGGAAAACCTCTTGTTTGTTTTAAACAAAAGTACTCAGGAAGTTCCTCAGCTCTTCCAGCAGAGTTTTACTGGCAGCAGCCTGCCAGTCCTCCAACTGCACTTACTGAATTTTTTGGAAGATGTGCTAAAATAATTTTTAGTACAGTACTAAACTTAGGGTATGTCAGCATTGTCCCATGTATTTCAAGTGCTGAGACTATTTTCAAGATCTCCTGCACCTCAGTTAATAGAAAAATGTCTCCTCACTCACTGTGATGGCAGTGTGACAGTCAGGCTTTTTTGTGTTCCCCACCAAGCCTGCCATCTTCAGATTAGAGTGTTCCACTCCAGGCACAAATCTGATGCCTTTACAGCTCATCTTCCCCTTCTACACACAGGCTTTCAGTCTTACTCAGTTGGTGAGGCCTCACCCTGCTTCAGGAACTTCCTGCACGGCACAGACTCAAGAAGCTTAATGTAAGTATATTAGAGAAGATAAAAGGAGTGGAAAAATAAAACCAAATATAAACTCAAATGGCTTGGCACACAGATTCTCTTTAGGCTCACAGCCCCTGGTAGCTCATTTCAAAGCCCTTGAATCTACACCATTAGGCGGAATATTTCCTGTGATGTTGGGTGATGGAGCAATAATTTTAATGTATTTGTATCTTGATACTATATATGCTTCTCTTACAGCCCTCTCTGAGCAGAGACATGCTGATACGAGTAAGGAAGCACCAAGGGGCTGTTGTGTGTATTTTGTGTAAAGCTTTAATTCTCCAAACAGCCATCATGCTGTGGGAGAGTTAAAGGCAGAAGGCAGCTCCTTCCTGATTGAAACCTCCAAGTCCTCCATACCTACCCCATGAGATGTTCGTGGGAAGGAGGACTACAAGCTGTTGAATTCAGCTGTTACCTTGGAAATGATAACTGTGTAAATAAGGCCAGCCACTACCAATATGAAAGTGCTACTGATGTGGCTAAATTAGTTTAGAGACTACTGGTGCATGAGACTGCCTTCAATACTGTTTTTACTCATAAGTTCGGCTGGAATCTTAGCTTCAGCCACCATCAATTGTGTGACATTTTAAAAATTGTTCTGAGAGCTCCACAGGAGGGGCCTGTGCTGACTCCATTGGTCTCCACGAGCTGGTCAAATACTGCTGTTGTAGACTAAATCATTTTGCAATCAACTCTTTAGTTTGCAGCGTGTGTTTGCATTCCCTCTCCTGGAAAAAAGGTGTGAGCACAGGAAGCTGTTGGTGCTGGGACCTCTGCTCAGCAACAGCAGGATTCAGAGGTCAGAACGACTTTGAGCTGTTACTTTTCTGGCAGCCCTGACCCTCACTGGGGCTTAGGCATCTGAAGGAGCAGGGTGAATCTCAAAATAGACTAATAATTTCCATGAAAAAACTCCAAATAAAATAAAACCACAAAACTCAAGAACATGAGTACCAGTGCCTCTGCTACAAGAACCACTGCTCTTCAGCTAGGTGAGTCTTGCAACCAAACAACATTTTGTGGAACTTAATCCAAATGCTTTAGGGCTGAATTGCTTTCCAAATTACCAAGACTTTCTATTTCAGCTTTTTGGGCAGTTCAGAAGTGTATACTCTGTAGATACACCACTGATTTGTTTGAGTCTTTTCCTTCAGAAAGGAGGCTATTGCCAGAAGACAGAGCAAGAAAAAATAACTTTGTGTTGAGCTCAATGAATTCAGTTCAGCTGGTACTGGAAGAGGGAGGTTTTTCTGTTTTTCCTCTCGACATGCCAAGAAGGCCTTTGCAGTAAGGACTGGGCAAAATGTAAGTGCAATTTATCATTCCTGTTGTTTTATTGTATTGGGAAGCTGGGAAACTTGATTTTGCAAGTGGCTGTTGCTAATTCTAGATCCTGTCTTTTCTCATTGAAAGCAGGTCTTGGAAATTTGTTCCAAAGTGTCATGAAGTACTGGGTTATAGTGAAGCTGTGGTTTACTTCCTCTGACAAAGTATTAGTCAAGGCTCAAATTATGAGAACTGGTAGCACTAAGTGTGCTCTGCTCTTTAGTGCTCGAAGGTCATCAAAACTGGGTCATAACTGGTGCTAATGTAGAGCTTCCCTGGCTCACAGCACATGAAGTCAAATTCAGACCCAACTTGGCAAGTATCTTTAGCATTGAACCTGCAAGCTTTAGATTATAGTTGCCATTTAAATAAAATAATCTTGTATGATTATTACAGCAAAAAATATTTGCACATATCCTCTGTCTTTATGAAAGATTGGTGCCATATTATAGTAATTTATAGCTGTTTCGAAACTGGATCCAAGCCCCACAAATATGTTCACACAGTTTATGAAGACTGTATCCAGTTAACACTTTACTTGCATGAGAGAAAAACTTCAACCTTTTCATGCAAAATTTGAACATTCTTTTTGTTGCACACGTTCTAAGAATTTCTAATGTTAGACATTATAGCATTTTTTTATTCTTACATGTGGAAGAGAATGACATCTTTCTCTAGTTCTGCTTTTTAGCCTTTATGTTTCTGAAATAGAGAGATTAATATTATTTTGAATCCTTAATAAGAAACTGGCCAGACATTAGCATTCAAAGCATGACAGTAATTCTGTAATAAATAAAAAGGAAAATGATGGTTAGACCAGGCAAGTAAACTCTGTAGAAAGAAGCAGATTACATCCTTGAGGAAAACAGACAGTAGTGTGGATGCTTACATCTTGCTGTGCTGATTCTAATTCTTGCATTCATGGTATCTAGGAACTCAGAAGTCAGTTATGAACAGGCATTCACAGGCTTTGGCATTTAGTAGGACAGGAAGAAGTTTTCCAACTCATTTCACATGGAGCAGTTCACAGTCAGACACTGGAAGTTTACAACTTCATGTCTACTAATATGGATTGGTTTCAAACCAGCAGTCCAGAGAAGAAAGTGATTTGCTTTCCTTTACTCATTCCCTTAATTCTTTCAACTCTGGCATTTTTTCTTTCCTAGACTTGATTATATTTGTCATGCAACGCATTGGTGGCTGAATGAATATGCATGAAGTGTGCCTGCTTGTTTAGCAGCTGAGCAATTGGTTATGAAAATTGACTGCTGGAAACATTTTCTACCTAGGTGGCTCCATTTATGCTGTGTTTTGTTGTTTTTAACTTGCATCCCCTCCCCATTTTAATTCTGAGTAAGTGATCCTACTAATAGGTATGTGCTCAATTTGTAAAAGCAATTTGTTTATTGTACCTGCAAATCAATAAAGATGGATTGTTTGTTCAATAAATCTTGTAGTCATCCACTCTGTAGTTTAACCCAAAAAACACTACTAGTAGTTTGCCTAACACTAGGCTGAGCCTCTTCCTTACCTGGATGTACGTTTTTTGAGACTGTTAGCATATTGCCTTCCTTAGGCACAATTTCTTTCTGCACATGCTCTGTGAGCATTCCTGCAATCAACAGAAGCTCAGTGTTTCCATGCATAGTAACCACTCATCTTCAAGTTCCTGGAAAAATAGCAAGAGAGGAATAAAGGAGGCCAGATCAAATTACAATTGGGAATGCATGACTGTATCTGAGGATGTTATTTTCCTGCTATTCTGCCATTCTTTGTGTTTCACCCAGTCTTATGCTTTTTAAGACAGGGAAAAACTCAATGAGACAGAAGAACAATGGTAAATGCCTAACAGGTTTGGGGATAGAAGCATGATATTCTTCAATTCAGATTTCAAGTGATTTATTTGGCTTATATTTGAACTATCATTTAATTTGTTTCTTTAGAAGACTAAGGTTATGAAAGAAGTATTGCTGAATGTTTTCTTTGTAATCGATAGTCTAAAGCTTCCCAGAAAGTCTTGGAAGCACAGGAGTTCAGTACTAAGAGCCACAACCATGTGTTTTATAATCTTTCCTAGGCAGTATGTCAATCTAGGGTGAAAGGAATTCATTACAAGTATCTCAAGGAATGGCCACCCAAATCTCACTTTTCCAGCAGAGGCTTGGTAGTATTTTCTTAGTAGCAATTCGCCTCAGGAGACTCCATTCTGTAGATTTGGACTTAGGGCTTTCTGTATCAATAACCTTCAGGGTAAGCACAGAATAACATTTCTCTTACTGCTCCTTTCTGCTTCTGGTGGGGAAGCTCTGCCAGTAATGCAGAAGGGTAGTTAGGACCCCATGGCTCAGATGGCTCAGCTAATGAGTACCATTTGTGATGTCTGTGTCAGGTCTCTTGAGCACTAGACGAAGTTATTTTATACTCACTATGAAACCCTCTGTCAGAAAAAGATCATTTTCAATTACCACCAATCAGGTCTGAACTACTGATTAAAAAGGGTAAGGTTTTGTATGCCATAACCTCATATTAAAAGGAGGAATGTGGCACTTCTAAGCAGGGGGAGTGCTAGCTTTGGTTTTGAGCATGTATTCAAAAGTAGCAAAAAACCCTCAACACTGAATCTTATTTCGGGAGGCAGGCAAGAGGAGATATGTGCCTAATTCTAACATTTAAGCCCACTTTGCTTCCAGGTTTGTAGTCTTCGTGCTTTACTCTGTCAGGTAACATGCAAGAACTAGACTTTTCAAAACTATAGATGAGCTACAGGGGGTGGACTCTGCAGTCCTTTTCAGTGTGATGCAGAGTTTTGGGAGTCTAGCAGTTGCTTGATACTTCCTATAATAATGATTTATAAAATAATGATTTATAGCTTCCAGTAGTTAATTTTTGTCTTCATTTTTGTAGTGTGAATCTTCAGATCTCAAGGAGATTATCTGAGGGCAGTTCTTTTTTCTTGGATTATTCTGGCAGAGATACTATGTTGTCAAACAGCTGATTTCATTGGTAAAGAGAAGCTCTAAATTTACTGTGTGGGCTTTTTAACAGAGACTTGCCAGCCTAATCTTGTGAAACTAAGACATTTGATTAATTCTGCCACTCATTGGAACTGCCTTATCTTTACTGTGTTTGACATTCAACACTTCAGTTGAATTTGCCTAAAAGGATGGGGAGGGAGGGGTGGGGAGAGGGAAGGGGAGAGGCAGCTGAAATCGACTTTCTTGCTAAATTCAAACACAACTTCAGCAGAAATAAGTCATTGCCAAGATGCAGAAGCCACTATTCTTGCACTGGTAAGAAGAGCAAGCAGCAGATATCGTTCAGGTAGAGGGAGAGTGGTCTTGCTGGGCTCACTGAAGACAGACAAATCCAGAGCAAGTCTGAAATGCCATTTGGTTTAGTGCCCTGGAGAGACAGTGGGCATGACAAGAGCAAGAGAGGGACCTGTACTGGGCTGAGCTGAGATCCTCGCAGCAAAGCTGCCTCTCAGCCAGAGGTGCTGGTGTACAGTCTGCTGGACTGCTGCCTTCCAAACACTCTTCAGCCGTGGTTTCATTTGTTCATGTGCAAGTGTCTCTGACCAACCCTGTTAAAGTTTCAAGACGGCTTTTTGAGGTTGGTTTATTATCAGAGACTTTTTCTTAGCCTTCCCTTGGTAAGGGGATAAAGAATTCTTAAGTCCTTTTCCATCTGGACGGCAGTTGTTTGAATTACCAATTGTTACCTACCCTTTGGAAGAACCCCTTTTTATTGTTTCCATGACCCAGACTTGAAGCTTAGTTCTATTTGACATATTTACAATTATTACCAAGGAGTTTTATGGCAGAATAAGAAACAGAGACTTTGCATTTCTACAGGAAGGCATTTCCTGTGTGTTTGATTCAACATCCAGTAACTGGAGTTATATGAACAAAGAACAAAACTATCAATTTGCTAATTATCTTTTCCATCAAAATGCATTGTATCTGCTTTTGAGTAAAGTCCTAAGTTTTGTTTTTATGTTCTTCAAGAAAAAAAAAATTGTTAAGTTAAAAGTCTTGGAATTTTAAAAAATTTTTATCAAAAAGCTGTACAAAATCTAGATGACACCACTTCTTGTGAGTTTTTGTTTAGCCAAAGGTAGAGGATTGAGGTAGAAAAAGAAGCAACATTATTTGTTCACTATTTGAAGAAATGTAAGCTAAACTTCAAGAATAACGGCATCAATGGGGTCTGTCCTAGTTATAGATTCTGTTTGTATTCCCCTCCATACCTGTTCTGACACCATAGGTGTCACTATTTCTTGAGAAAATATGGATATTAAAGTAATCTAATTATTTGTATATAGATCCTAAGAACAAGGAGTACCATCCTTAGAGGAAGTATATCCTGGCACTAAGCCAATGTGCCTTAGAATGAAGGCACATTCTGGAGGGTTGGGCAGTGTCTCAAGAGGCCTCAATAATTTTTTGTAACGTATTATACCAACACTACCACCTACAGGAGTTCAGCAAAAGGGATACAGCATTTTACAAAAATGCAAAATAGAAGAGAAATCCAGGCTCTTTGAGTATGGTCTGACCTTCCTCAATATGCAGCATTTTGGGGAAAAGCCTTAGCTGTATCAGGAGCAATTAAGACGCAACTCTTGCCTCATGAATCCAAACATTTCTATGGAGAGCCACACTTTGAGAAAGGCAGATCTTGTTGCACTGCAACCCACTGTGCTAGAAATTTAAAGTCTCTTGTTCTTTGGTCTTAAGTGTAAGTGAGAATGTATGATTAAACTTTAAACCTCACAAACATCCATAGATCAGAGGCACAGCTGCAGAAAAACTTGGCTTAGTTTAATGTGCACATTTCTATTTTTGGTTTATGTATAGGTATACAGCAGTACCAGTATTTTAACCTGTGTGGAAGTTGTATTACTTGCACAGATGTTGTATATGTTTCATTGCTTTTTAGTAAGCTTTAGGCCAGCACAAACAGAACTGTCTGAAAATAGATGGAGGCGATTGAAAAGAAAATACGTCATTACTGGTGGTTTCTTTCAGTCTTACTGGACTTTGAGGGATTCTGTTTCCAGTCATCCACTATCATTGCTTACAGTATTTCAAATTATTTACCCAAAGAAAGGAGATTGTGAAGCTGTAGCTTTGCAAAGTATTTACACTGAATAAATGTCAAGTTACATTTCCTCATTTTATCACTTTCTTGTCAGTCATTGCCAAGCTGGGAGAGATGATCCATGAATAGCAGACAAGTATAAATTTGCATCTATAAAAGAAAGGAGTGCTAAACATTCTTGTCCTGTGCAGTAAAGCACTTAGAATTGTGCTCAAGCTCAGTGGATTTCAGTGAAGCCAAGCTGCAGAAAAGCAATATACATAGCTGCTTAGCACCCTGTGGAATCCAGTTTTCAATAAAATGCACCAAAATGCCAATTACATCATGACTATCTATCAGCGAGAAACAAATGTATTGAGAATTGCCATGGCTTCTATTCCATGTTTTCTGATATCCTCATTGGCCTTTTAATTTCCTCTGACAGGTAGCAAAAGCTGAAGTTTCTGAGGTGTTACCTATGAGATTTTCTCCAAATGCCCTGTGTTTGCATATTTATATCCCCCAAACTTGCTAAGAGTTTCATTCTTGCTTTAACAAGTATATTTCAAGCTTAGTCCATTGGGGGTGTCATCTCTGGAAGAAGTCAGAGCATATCTGCAACCCTGACTTTCAAGTGTTTGGCCTGAGTAAGAGAAAATTTAGGACAAGGTTCCTGGTCAGCATGTTGACCATGAAGTGGAGAGGCCAGCCTCAGGAGCTGTCCTTGCTCAATGGCTGTTGTAGTAGCTGGCTGCACTTCCCAGGTGGCTGGGGGACTTTCAGTGCAGGCACAGCTCAGAAAGAGCATTCTGTTTACTGAAAGGAGGTTGGAGGCACCTGAGAAAACAGGGCAAGAAAGCAATTGATTTCAGTATTAAATCCATAACTTCACTGCTCTCTTTTGTTTAGCTCTTCTAGGTAAACTATGAAGCTTTCAGATGTCTTTTCTAGATAAAAAGATAAAATGAGAACTTTTTAAAAACGTGAACTATGGAAGGAGGCAACAAAAATCTGTGGGGGAGTCAGGCAGCAAGACTTGGGGGCTAAGCTTAGATACATAGGCAAAACTCATAATAAAACATTAAAATGGAGAAGTAAAACTGACTTGCCCAGAACTGTTGAACAATACTTCCTGTCAGCTCTGAGAAAAGCATTGACACCAAGCAATAGAACGTAAGGTTACTGGTGGACATCATATCTATAAAGGAATCTTGAATAGCTGCAGTCGAGTGTAGGACATCGTAGAAACAAGTTTTCAAGCTACCCATAAAACAATTGCTGTGAGATATCAGAGGAGCTCTCAGGAGTCTCTGCTCTGAACTCCAAGCAGCAGTGTTTGGAAAGCTTGTCTTAATTAAAATTTCAGGCAGAAGCAGACAAAAAACCCCCAAAACCCCAAACAACCAAAACCCAAAGGTGTGAAAGAGAAAGAAAACCACTGAAACAATTGTGTCTGCAAAGTCAGACATCCAAAAGGTCACAGTTCTTGGTTCTTCCCCAAGGTCCCTTGGGTGTTTAAACCTAGTATTTTCACAATCTTCTCTATATTAAACCTTGTAAACCACTTAAGACACTTAAAATGAACAGTGCCAGTGTCAATTTATCTGTCCTTGGTGTTAGATGTTAAGCTTCAGGTTGACACATATTACTTCATATCATAACCTGGATCGAAAAGTTCTGATATGAAAAAGATAAAAATTAATAGGTTTACTGAAAATAATTTAAAATGAGCAGTCTAATAGCAACAATTATAACCTTGGAGACTAATAATTAGAGTTTACCATTTTCTGAAAATTATCTCCTCCTTTGCTTTTCCCATGATAGAGAAAGTATGGCTGTTTAGGCAAGGGGATAACTAGCTCAGTCTCTTGGGCCTTTGGCCAGATATGCTGTGAATCTGAAATACCCACATGCAGACATCACACACTGCATGATGGTACTGAAATAATTTTTATGCCCTTTTTTTTGAGAGTAGTTGACTTGAGAAAGTTTTTCCTGTTGGTGTGTTACAGGTTTGCAAAGCACAAAAGGACCCTGGCCTTTGTGTCTGTACTTAGCAGAAGTGGCATGTTTTGCTTTGGGGAAGCCAGTTCACACATTCTGCATCTGGTCAGATGTTTGCAGGACCAGGCCTAAGTAAGCGTCTTTCGTTTTGTTTTGGTTGGGTTTTTTTGCTGTATATTACCATAATTAGAGCAGATGGAAGGATGGCGTACAGTCTCTATGCATTTTCATAAAAAAGAAATATAATTGTCAGTTCTTCTGAATCTACCTCTATTTATACTATAAGAATGAGTTAATCAAATACATGGTTTCCTTAAGGTCTCTAAAACTGGCTTTCAAACTGAGTATCAAACACTGCCCTTCATAAACTAATTGTGTGCTATTTAGTCTATTTGCAAATGTAAATGCACTATATTTATTTTGTTGACCTCTGAACTTGCACTGAACTTTGTAGGTGGGGCCTTACAAAGTATGATTTTCTTTCTGTGCCTATGGAAAACTGATCTGTTAGCCAGCCTTAATGCCTCAGCATGATTTTGCAGCTGAATCTCAGCTACCAGCCAGGGACTTCACAAGACCCAAGAATATATCTGACAGATTGTCTTCCTGAGGGATGGCCAGTGCCCCTCTTACAGGACCCATTATACTGAAGTGTCCTAAATGTGACACTTGTCCTTTCTTGTAGAACTTTGTCTGTTTGCTAAGCAATGCAAAAACTCTGAGTTGGCTTTCTAATGATGGACAAAATCAGTAAGGGGGAGTCTGAGTGATAGTAACGCATTTTTTGTGTGTATACTAAGGAAGTGTTCCTGGAAAAAGGAGAGCTCACAAAAAAAATAGAAGCACTTTCTCAGTAAGACGAGCTCCAATTTGCTCATAAGGAGTGAGTCTGGTTCAAGAACTGACTCTAAACTGTGAATTCAGAGAGTCATCCTTGAGCAACTTGCACAGCTTCATCTCCAAGGTCTACTGTTTCTGTAAAACTTTAAATAATATAAGTGAGCAGCAAAATAGCAGCTTTTCCTAAGTTTTCCCAGCAAGGACACCCTTCATACCTACAGCTGGCATTGACATTAATTAAGTACTGTGACGCATGACTTGGTGGGCACAGGGTAAGACCTCATTATGCATCATCTACCCCACAGAAACAGTCTGTGCATGCCCTGATTCTCAACAACCAAGAGAAGGAAAGCAGGGGCAGTCTGGCCCTCCCTGGGCAGAAGTCAGGGGACCCTTGACTTGCTACAACTAAAAGCTCCATGTGATCAGATGATAACCAGCTGCTGATGCATGGTACCTCATGCACATGGCAGAAATCAAATTAATCTGTAGCCTGAATTTTGTGTGTGGCAATGCAAAAGGCTCAAGTGCCTGATTAAAGACTTAAAAGATGGTTCATGAGCACTCTGTTTGGTTTAACAAAATTAGTCAGTTTTGATAGCTTCATTTTTAAATTGTGAATGGCATTAACTAGTGGTGTGGGTTTGGTGAGGATATTGTTTCCGCCAGCTTTACATCTCTGTGAGGGCAATTACCTCTACATGGCTAGGTTAAATCCCAGTTTACACAAGAGTGAGGTCAGAATCAGGCAGCCTCTGTGAGTTAAATGGTGTATGTAGTGACTATTTGCTATTTTTAAGTCATATGAGTCATATGTATATACGGACTGTGGTGCTGTATGTGGCAATTAGTGAGATCTTTAGCCCTGTTTATCTGTTGATGCTAAGAGAATGCAGAAAGAATTAAAAGGTAATTTGAAATGGTTCTAATTTGCTTGTTCCTCATTATTGCAGCTCATAAAGATGTTGATTTGCATACTGGATATATTCCTGATTTGTATTTTAAGGTTATTTCATTTCCTGTTATGCTTCTAATGCAAATTACCTTTGTATATGGAAGAATACTCTGCCCTCTGAAAAAAGGCTTAAAGACATTCTTTTGGAAGGGCAGGATGAAGGTAATAATTTACAATAGCTGTGTTTTTTCTGTTCCCATTTTTTATTGTCAGTGAAAGAGAAAGCTCTTTTTAAACCCCAATGTGTAGCTCTCTGCTGCACCCACCACAGCAAACTCTTCCAACAGCAGTTGAATTCTCTTAATTGAGTCTTTCAAAAGAACAGCACCAGGCAGGCAGCAGGTGAAAAATACATTGAATCAGTCCCATGAAAGTGGACTTCACCAGAGGAAAGAGTGTAGGATTAGGCTAGGTAGAGTTATAAGTGTTTGGGGAAAAAATATTAATCCGTCAAACTGGGAATGAAACTATGTAGGCAATCTTAGTTATAATTACTACTCTGCTCTTAACTATAATGATGTTGGGATTTATGCAGCATTTTTCATATGTGAATTGCTCATCAGATTGCTAATTGTCTCATAACATAGACAGTTCCTTGCCTGAATGTGGCTGCAAAAGAGTGCAAGGATCTTTCAACAACGCATACAGGCAGCTATTTCAATTTTCCTTTTGTGTCCTAAAGAGATTATGCTTTTGTGACCACAGCATACATCTTTATCTGTGTGCCTGCCTAATAATGCCAGAGCACTTTCAGCCAAGGATGACAGAGTACTACAGGTCCAAAAGATTAAAATTTCCCAAACATTTTAGAGAAAGAGAAGACTAAATTCAGGAAAGAGACTCAATTACTATTTCCACTGAGAGAAAGCCTGCAATGTTTCCTGTTTTCCACGGGATGCCAGAGAGTTTTCTCTCTGTACATGCTGCAGACAGGTAAACATCAGGAAACTCTTCGGTCAGTTTTCACCTCCTTACACATGGGAGAATCCAATCACAAGACAAAGAGTGATAGGAAACCAGATTTCATTGCTTGAAATATGGTGGAGTAAGAGTTAATTCTGGCTTTTAAAAACACAGGAATTTTGAAGCAGCTCCCCTCCTGTGAAAAAGCAGAGAGAGGCAAGGAGACAGAAGTCAGCCTCCACTTTTTCAAACTTGCAGTAAATTACTTTCCTTGTCATCCAAAATGTGTTCATGAAAGGAACTGAGGCTTTGGAAAAATTAGCTGAAAAGACATTTTCCTGTTGGAAGATGCTATTTAGCTAAAACACATGCTATTTTCAGCACAATTGGATGTAAAGAAATTGTAAAGCAAATGTCAGTAAGTCTGTGCCTTGTTTGCCTGGACATTTTTCTTTTATTTGCAATATATTTTTCATTGTGTTATACACTAAGGAAAACGTATAGGAAAAACTTATAAATGTAATCAAAGCAGAACTTTTTGAAAAGGCCAAAGGGGGTCAAATTAGATTTCATGAGAAAATGAGCTTTTGTTTCAGATTCAGAGGAAAACTAAAATTCAGAAAGCTCTAGTTTCCTGTAGATTGCAATTTTAGTTTCTAATTGCAACCACTATCAACCATTATGACTCTAAGGAGCCTCCTTCCTGAGCACTCTATCTAGAAACATGTCTAATTCTTTTTAAATAATTTATATCTTATATTTAATGAATTTAATGATGGAGGTCTAGCAAACTTTCTAGACTATAATATGATTCTTTTTATCTCTATGTGTTTTCTCATGCCTCTGGACATGAGTTGAAAAGGCTGTTTCCATAGCTAAAAAGTATATATGCTAAGGGGGAAAGAAATGTGTGTAAGAGTACAACTGCTAAATTCTGTGAATGCAGCCATAGACCCAAGTATAGGATGACTAGTCATTTTTTTTTTCATTTTTTTTTTCTGAATTAAACATATGGTTTGATAGTAATGTCACTGTTACCAGGATTTTGTTTCTCAGTAAAATTCAGTGTTTCTTTACAAATCCATTACTTTCTTCCTTTAGATTTTCTTAACAGAGTTGTAACAGAGAGGAACTCTTATGAATAAAGTACAAGAGCAAAAACATTGACATGAAATTTTCAATTCTTTTTCATTGATTTTTAAATTGCATTTTTAAAATTTTGATGGCAGAAGCAACAGTTACGAAGTATATGCTAAAAGCTATTTTAAAACTGCAAAATCTTGAACAGGCTGAAGTTTTCTTTGATTTGGGTTTGTGTATATATGACAAAGTAGTGATGGTGGCACTGCAAGCCTCTGTAATCTTCTAAAAATCAAGCACTTCCAAATGCAGTGGTTATTCTTTCTTGAAGCTTTAGAAACCAGGTGCAATGATACCAACTTGCTCAATTTTTGTATTGTCACGTGAAAACTGAAATAATAAAGATGTGCTGAACTTCTCTACTAGAAAAGAATACTTTTTCCCAGAAAACAGTTAAGCTCAGTTCAATGTATTTAGCATTAAAGGAAGAAAATGTGCAGTTAAGGGGAAATAATTCTATATTTGCCTAAAGTTTATGTAAGAAAATATGTTAAAACCAAGTGGAAGCTTATTATTTTATGAGCCTGTGGTTGAGGATTTTCTCCATCTGGGAGAAAGTGTGAGAATGGAAAGAGAAAAATGATAACCTGCGGAACTGTAAAGTGTCCTGGGAATTTCATTCTCCCAGGCACCACATTAGTGCCAGAGGCTCTGATTTTTTCCTTTCTGTTTTATTAGACCATTCCTGTCAACATCTCTGGGTTGCCCAGTTTTGGGGGAGAAATCAAGCTAAAATAAAGCAAGAAGATGCTGAGACTAGGCAGTAATTCTGCGCACTTAACTGTAGTTATATAGAAATTACCAAGTCAGTTGCATAAGTGTAGTAAGGCAAAGTGCAGCAGCAGTCACTGGCACAGGAGAGCCGGTTTGTGCTGTGGGTATGAAGGGAGCTGGTTCACTTTTTCCACCTGTGAGCTGTGGGGAGCTGCGTGGGACACTGCCAGTCTGGTCTGACCTGAGTAACGCTATCTGGAAACTGTGAGATCTGCTTTGGTGCAAACCCCGCACTCGCCTCCACTATCACTTCATTACTTTGTTAGTCACCCAGGGCTGCATTGCTCATGGGAGCCTTGTGCCTGGTGGATTGGAGGTGCCTTAAGGTGCATGTCGAGTTGACCCTGAAAGGAATTGAGTGCTGTGGCCTTAATTCAGCCTAACACATCTGTATGTGTAGGAATTTAAGTTTTCAACTCCACTCACTGCTGGAGGAGAAGGTTAAGGACTTTGTACTCTGCATAAAACTTCAGTAGCTCCACCTGTAAATATAGAGGAAAAGTGGAATCTTGCTAGTTAGACACCTGAGAGGAGCTGGACTTCTAGGTGTCTTTCTGAACCAGAAACCTAGGCTAATAAAATATTTTGCACCTGCATATTTACAGTCTTGACCTTTACTGTTACCATCTAGCTTTTCTCACCCCCCCTGGCATTTTTCCTCAAAGAAGGAATATTATTAGTCTGCTGCAGCTTCCTACCCTACCCAGAAGTGTGAAGGAAGTGCGAGTTTTGCATGTGAAAACACACTGCACTGATGGTCGGACAAGCGTCAGTGGTGGTAGTGTGAGAGAGGCAAGGTAAAGTGGCTCCTTGTGTGGCTGCAGAGGTGGACAGCTTGTGAATTGATGTTGGAGATTCATCACCTGACTCCCAGCACTGGGCAGCATGCTCTGTGCAAATCGCTGATCATAAATAATTATTAATAGTAATCCACTGTAGCTACAGAGTTCAGATGTCAATGTTAATGAAGTGAAACTAGCAGCGGCTTTCTCTGTGAATTAAGTGTTGACCATGGCAGTTGATGTTAATCAGCTGTGAATAGCAGTGAGGTCAGATGCATGCAAAGGGAAAAGATCTCTCTCATCTATTGCCTATGGCTCTTTTGCCAGCTATCTCATTTCTTCCTAATGTTTACCTTTTGTCACCATCCAGTTGGTAGGTAGAGTGGTACAGATGGGTCTGAGTAAGAGCTCATGTGCCAAAAATAGTTGTTCCTGCTTGCTTTTGGGAAAGGATCAGTATCATCAAGAGTGTGCTCTGCAGTGAGGCAAGAGTGCTGGGTGGCATATTGGTGAGACAGAAATTGCATATAAATTAGTCGAAGCGGGTTATTTTCTGGGAAGTTTGAACGTGTGAAAATGTAGATCTCTGCGGATATACAGTACAAGAAGCATAGGGAATTCCTGTAATAAAAAGAGAAACTATCTAACCCATTTTTACTAGGCAGTTAGTCAAAATCCACAGCAATCTGGGGTAAAATGAAAGATAAATGTTAGAATCAGGCATTTCCTTGCATGTAATCCTGCTTACTAACAATGAATATTCATGGTGGCTTTGTTCATAATTCAACCTTATTTTCTAGCCAGCCCTTATCAGAGAACATTTTGGTTTTTTCTCCCTATAGGATTTCCTTGGGGCCACATTTCCTGAGAGTGTGCTGCCTATCTTCCTGAGGACCAGAGAGGGTCGTGGCTTGAATCAGGCTATGGTGCTGCTGCAGTAGAAGTAATGGTGGGGGTTGAGAAATGAGTACAGGAGCTGCATCTTCCTTACTCCGTCATGTAAATCATGTAATACTGTATGGCTTTCTGCTGCTTTGTTCTCTGCTCCTTTGGTGATTTCCTGTTTCACTTTCTGCCCTTTTCTGTGACTCATGTACAACTTTGTCTCAGGCAGTGGTAGACCTTATAGATTGTGTTATGGCTACATGAACACAGTGCAGTCTTAAACAGGAGGTGAGACTCTTGGGGAGCTTCGTTACAGCCCTACAAAAGTAGGTGCTTAGTTCTGTGGCACAGCAGCCTCAGCAAGGTCAGTTCACCCAGAGAAAGTAGATGCAACAAAAAACAGAAGGGAAACAAAATGATATGGAGACACCTGTGAGATAGATCATTTAATCAAATGAGAGGGCGATTTCCCCAGGTTAACCATGTGGGTGAGTGTGTGCCTGTAGGATTTGAAGAACTGCTGGTGTCAGCTAAGGCTTCAGGAGCCTGGGAAGTTGTATTTTGCTGTCCTCCAACCTCTGCTCACCTTCCCAGGTGCACAGTGGAGCTATATGACCTGCTACTATTGCAAACAGATGCTTTTGTTTCTAAGACATACATTTCCATCACCAGTTGCTGGCACTATCTCAGTTTTCTGATTGCAGGTGTGTTCAACTAATATAAAATTCATCCTTTCTAGATATGTTGCACTGTGCAGCAACTTGATGTTTATATATTGATGTATTGTATATTGGTGTTTTGCTTTTTCCTGTGATGAAATTCTAGAAGCAAAGGCAGGTGAAGAGCAACACTACGTACACAAGTTCCTTACAGAAATTTGGGTGAAATCCTCATTCTCAGCAATTATCTTTCCCAGAATCTCTTCTGCTCACCCTCTATGGAGAGCCTTACAAGCTGTAAGGAAGGCTGACCTGCCTTTCACCCTTTGGGCAAGTGGGTTCCAAAGGAAATTTGCCTTTTTTCCTCAAGGGTTTTGCTCTTGCGTCTTGCATGTGTGTGTGTGTGTGTGTGTGTGTGTGTGTGTAGAAGGAAAAGGTGCTTTTTTATGGCTGTCCCTGTATCAGAAAGCACTACTGCTCACTGTAGACAACAGCCTTCAGTCAGGCTAGACCTGGAAAGAAGACAACATCAGTATTTTTTTTAAAGTGCTGTATTGTGAAGAACTTGCCGCACCAACCTGAGACTGCACTGGGAGGAGAAAAATCTGGGGGGTGCGTAATGTTATTGGAGTAGTTATTTTTGAGGGGTTGAATTCTGTCCTCAGCCATAAGGTAGGACTGTCATCTGTGCTTGAGGTGCACAGAAGCCAACTCTGGCAAGGTTTCTTTGTTAAATAGCGGCAGAAATGCCCATTCAAGTCTGTAAGATTTCCCTTTCCTCAGAAAAAAATCACAAACTTCCTCAGAAAAAAATCAAACACTTGCTATTGATCTTTAGAATATGGCTTTGAGAAACTATTAGAGGTATCACAGAAAAAAGCATTTTCTCATTTTCTCACAAAGGAGAATTTTTTAGGCCCTATGATACAAAAAGTTAAAAGTCTAGAAGAAATGTTTAAAGATACTGTCATTTCATTTGAATTAGCTCAGTTATAGAAAAAGGTTCTTCATTTTATGAGATTATAATTTCTATTTTAAGGATCAATTGAGCTTTTGAGACTTTGGCACTTGAAAAAAGCATCACCATAGGAAGCATTGTTCAAGGCTACATATCTTACAGAAGCTTTGGGTTCCCTTTGGCTGCAAATCACCAGTCCACCTTAAGTGATGCTACTTGTTAAATTGATGATTTCCCAATTTTAACAGAGTCTGATACATCAGGGCACACCTTCGTGTCTGGAGTGTCCCATATAGAGTTCACAGAATCACAGAATCAATTATGTCAGAAAAGACCTTGGAGATCATCAATTCCAACCTATGACCTAACACCACCTTATCAACTAAACTATGGCACTCAGTGCCATGTCCAGTCTTTTCTCAAGCACCTCCAGGTACGGTGACTCCACCACCTCCCTGGGCAGCCCATTCCAATTCCCAATCTCTCTTCCTGTAAAGAATTTTTTTTCTAATGTCTAGCCTAAACTTCCCCTGGTGCAGCTTAAGACTTGAAGCCAAATCCCATGGTTTATGCAGCACAGTACAGGAGCCAGTGTGGTACAGAGGAGGGGTTATCTTTTTGTTCTCCTCTTCCTGGGACAGCATAGAAATTGCATCAGCTCTTGGCATATTTTAGAAAATCCAAAGAGGAATGATTATCTCACATCAGCTGGAACAGTACCCTGTGCTCTGTTCTCAAATACTCCATGTTCAAACTCTTCTCCATCTCCTGTGACAGCCAGTGCAACTGTTCTTAGGTAGGAACTTTATTATCCTTATACTGCTTGAGGATCCTTTTGTGGCAGGAAAACCCTTCCCTTGTGATAGGACACAGCAGTAGTACAGAGGAGAAAGAGTGTGGGGTTAGGGTATGACCCTTCAGGTATGGTTATAAGCTGTAATTCTCCAAGTAGGTGCCTCGGCCTTTATGGGGTGCTTTGAAATCAATGATGATTGGAGGTAAATATAGACTTCTGCCCCTCTTCCTAAAGTTTAGTGTGCTCTTCATTTGATCATTTTAACTTTATAGATTTCTTTTTTCAATTAAAAGAATGATAATCAAACCAGATAATGGCTGCACTTTGAGAGATTGCTTGATGGCTGGCATGGTCCTTTGACTTTGCATAAAGTGTCTTTTTCCAAGGTCTTTTGGATTGGACTATTTACTAGTGGCTGCAAGAGCTCAGGATTCAGGCAACTGGTTGCCCCTGCCTTAGTCTTGTTTCTGAATGTTTCAATTAGCACTTGTCTGAACCATTTTTTCATTGTGAATTGTTTCAAATGAGTCTGTAGAGTCCCACAGCCTTGCAAATCGCTCTCATTTAGAACAACTTTGTAAGGGCTTGCCCAGAGAGAGCAAGAGCAAACAAGGGGAGAGACCCTTTCCTTCAGAACTTTCCTAGGTTGAGTTGAGTGTTAGCTGCCAAAGAATGTAATTTTAAGAACTTACAGAAACAATCAAAGCCTAGCTTAACTTTACAGTCAGATCCCAGCCTTGCTAACAGCAGAATCAGGCATGAATGCCACATGTTGTTATGCTAAAGAGTTTGCTCAGAAGCTGCATTTCCATGCACTGACCCCTAAAAAATTCACTAGAGGTCCCATCTGCTTCCTGCTGTGACAACATAACATTGTTCAAGGGAGTGAGAAGATGAGCTTACATTTCCTTGCCAGCACTTGAAAGCTGTTAGAACAGACATGTGGAGAGATATTTGGGTCACATCTTGTAGTTCCATTCTCCTACACAAGACCAAGAAAGGTCTTTATGTATGGAGAAAATCCTGAAAACCCCGCACCAATGAATTATTAACTGAGATTTCCCATTGATGCTACCTAAAAGAGCGCTTGGGTTCTGCATGACCTCCATGGATGTGTAATTAACTTATAAATGGTGTGCTCTCCACTCTTCTTTAAGGACTATGTATTTGGGAACAATTAAGGCTAGTCCAGAATATGTCAAAACTATCCTAATAAGTTTGGAAGTAGTGTAGTCCTACTCACAATAGCTTTCTGTTGGCACACCACCTGTTTAATGCAGCAGCATGGAACACTGCATGGGTTAATTGAACTTGGATTTTAGACCCATGGCTCAGTCTGCCGTGGCTGCAGTGGTAAGATCCTGAGCTAATGACTGTAAAGTTAGACTGCAGCCACTGAAGTGTAGGCCCACCTCGGGAAAAGCTTGGCCAGAGGATATGTAATAAAGAATTTGTTAAGAAAGTTTTTGTCCATCTGGTTACAAACTCTAATAGCGGTGATGTGGAGAAATAAGGCTCATTACAAGCTGATTTCATTTATGATACAAGTAAGTGGGAGATCTGAGGTCTTACAGTTCCAAGACAACATGTTCCTGTGAAGGCAGAAACATGATCATCTGTTGTGCCCTGTTTTGCTCCTTTTTAAGCTCTCAAACTCACAAAGAAAACGGACATTTTAAATCATATGAAATATAATTTATAAGCATTTCAATATGTTTTATTCATAGAAAATATTTTAAAATATATCTACTTTAAAATGTTCCTATGCATCAGATGTTTACTTGTGCTGATCTTACCTCTGTAACTATGTTTTTCCATTAAACAGCCATGCTGGTAATCCTAGGAACAGGAGTCTTGGTCTGTTGTGAAGTGCTTTGCATGCTGACAGACTGTTCTAATTGATTGCCAAACTCTAATTTTGTTTCTTTCCATGAAAAAGACAAATTGCAAAACCAGTCCTTTAATAAACAAAACCTTCTTTCTTCTCTAGCCTTCTGTCACAGGAGATGACAAGCTTTTTTCTACATGGGCCTCTAGAGAGAGCACAGAGCCAGAGGCTGATTGACATGGTGTGGGAATAATGACCCCAAAGGGTAAAATGTGAAGCTGTCTTACCAAAATTTGCCAGTAGCACTGTGATCCACAAAAGACTTGCCAGGGACAAAGAGGAGGTACTAGGAGCATTTCCTTTCCTGTTCCCAAGGGACCTTGTAGGAGATGCAATGGTAGGTGTATTTACTGCTCGGTTTTGCTGGACTTCTCATGCAACCACCAATTCCATATGGTGCCTGGGAAGTATAAGTATTTATACCAGGCTGAAAGTCACTTCACTGGTCATGAATCCCTTCCACTTCTGAATCTTGCTGACTGTTAAAGAGCCCAGATTGTGTTTTTAAGTGCAGCTACCAACTCTAGGACTGGCAGCTTTTTCATAATCCAAGCATTTTTACTTCATGTATTCTTTAAGCCACAGGAGCAGATGATTTCATTCAAGAAAAACCTTGGGGTTTTTCATGGAAGAGAAGAAAAAGAAGAGAAACTCAAGAAAAATATAGTAGAACTGTAATTGTTCTAAACCAGAATATTTTCTAAGAGACATCAGTGTCTTTTGAGGCATACTCAAGCTTAGCAGAACCCTTTGGAATGTGCTTCATTGTGAGATTGCAGTTTTATTGAGGTCTTTGTCCAAAAATTAAGATAAGCCAGAGCATGTTTTTCCTTTAGATTATTTTCCAGTATTCTTCACCCAGACTGCTTCATTAGGCAGGTTGTTTTGTCATAAGCACTCGCTCCTGAAGGATTTCAGCAGCAAAGTGGGAGCTTCCTGTAGAAAAAAAAATAAGAGAAATAAATGTTTTTTCTTACTTGCCTATGTCCTTTTTTTTCTATAACAGATGGAGCAGATTCAGAAGTATAAGTTTAAGACATCACTTAAACCAGAAACAAGCAGTATCTGCACCTTCTGAAAAAACATGCTATTTTGAAACTTCCTAGCTGGGCACTCACTTGTATAATTTGTGCATCAAAACATTATGGTATGTTAGTTTCCAAAAGGAGAGAGCATACAGCAGTCACCTGGTATGACTCTGCTGGAGAGGAGGAGGAAAGACGTGTTTCTGATGATTGCCATGGGAAGGTGAGGGTGCACAATTACCCCACTGCTACTCTAAAGGAATGCAATTATACATGGAGACATCCTGGAGCAGGGGACATCAGAAATGCACTTGCTAGGAGGCTGATGGAAACACATGCAGAGAAAATGATTCACTCCCAAAGTCACTGACTGATAAAGGCTGGGAAGAGTGGTGGGTTTTTTCTCCTCAGGGTCACTACAGCCTATTGAAGACACATTGTACCTGTATGCACAAACATGCAAGAATGTCCAGCTATCCTGTACCTATTGTTCTTCTCTGTCTTTCATCTGAAATTGCCAGAGCAGTCGTCAGTGCCACTCCAGGCTGTGAAGCTCTTCGAAGATAATGAAGGAAACTGTGAATGTGGCGCAGCTCCCCAGGGCAGTGTGTCGAAGGTTTAATGCATTCCTGGCAGCCGCCATGCTGGAGAGACACAGGGTGCTCTCCTCCTAGCTGGAGTTTCTCAAGGATTGTGGCTTCATGCCAGGTCACTGTGCTGGAGTCTTGATAACAGAGACAAAGCCAGATCAGCATTTGGCCAGATGGGATTGAGTCTCTTGCCAACTGGAGTTCATGGAAAGCATTATTCATGGATGCTGCCAAGATCAAACTTACTGTTTTCCGAAGAATCCAGGACTATTTCTAAGCTAAAGATTGATCTGGTATTGCTGTGTTCATGCTGTGGGGCTCTAAAAACTTATGTTTCTTTCATATTAGAGCTTTTTTCATAGTAGAGCTATTTACTTCATAGTAGAGCTACTGCTATCTGATATGTAATCCAAGTCAAGCAGTAACATAGCTGTGCTTAGTCACTGCGATAGAAAGATGCCAAATCTAACAGGCTGAGCAAGTCTAAAAGCTGTGTCTTTGTTTTGATTTTATTTTGAAAACTGAATTACTGATAAGTTCAAGAAATCTGTGGGTAAGAGTGGGTTATGAAGCTGTCTTTACTGAAAAAAGATGTAGAGTAACTAATTCAACCATGTCTTTGTCAATAGAGGCTTTATATTCCCATGTGGGAGAGTCTTGCTGGTTGTTCCAGTCATTTGCTAATTTTGTTGACAACAATTATTCTTGCTAGCTAGAGAGGTGTTTAACTAAAACATTTCCAACTCTCAGATGCCCAAAAATTTATATTTTCCAACATCTTTTCTTCTTGGAGAAATGATCCATGCAGAGGGTTTGAAAGAGTGGAGTAACTCAGTCTAGAGAATAAAGTACTGTGTCAGAAAGGATGGAGGCAAAGTAACTTTTCATATATGCTGTTGTGAAGAGAAAAGGAATATTTTTCTCACACAGTCTATCCTAGGTAGAGCAGGAAAAAATGGGCTTTAATTGCATTATGATAAACTAATTTAGCTGTTGAGAAAAAACTCCTAACAACAAGCGAATCAGCAGAATAGATCAGCTGCAAAGGTTACAGAGTCTCCGTCAGAAGTTTTTAAGAACAGGACAGGTAAGCATCAGATAAAAGTGAAGTTAAGCTAAATTTGGGATTGATTAGTTGTCTTCAAATAACTTTCAGCACTTTTTCAATGGCTTGTTGCTTGCCATGCCAAGAAGGGGATATAAAGGAACTTTTTTGTTACATTAAAGGACCATAACAGCAATTTTTCAAAAAGGAAAAAAAATACTGTGAGAGATACTATCTCAATCTAATCAATGCTATTTAATAAATAGTTAAAGCAGAAATATGTTTGTGGCAGGAGAGGAGAGGAGAGGAGAGGAGAGGAGAGGAGAGGAGAGGAGAGTGGCATGTTGGAGGTGGAGAGAACGGAGCCTGTAATGTACTTAGCCCATGGTTCTAATTCAGAGAAAAATTGCATCTTGTCTGGCTTTCCCCTTAAATTATAGGAGGGACAAACACCACCAGCACCACAAACCCAAACAATCTACCAAGCTTCCAGTTCCATTCCATGGCAGAAACAGAAAAAAAGGGAGTGGCAGAGCTTTGCCCTGTCACAAACCGGCCAGAGGGAGAAAGGTACGGTGTATCCTCAGGAGATGCCACAGGGATTACTTAATATCTAATCATATGTTAATCCAAAAAAAGATTTAACTGGTGCCTTTCAGGTCCCATCTGCTCTGACAGACCCACAGACAGGCCTGGAGACTAAAATTATCATAGCTTCTACAATTTATAGATTGGGCTTTATGTAGCTAGAATTTCCATGTTGCTGCTACAACAATGTCCATGGAAATACAAGGGAGTGCTCAGAATAAAGCCATTTAGCCTTGATCCACATTGCTCATGTGGTATTTTGCAATAGGGTTGTGAGCTATTTAGGGGGCCTTGTGCATTAGTGGCATCTCCCCCCTCTGAAAAATTCTCATTGATCTTTTTTTTTTAAATAAACTTTCCTGAAATACATGCTTTTAAATATAGAATATTCAGCAGTGACTTTTTGCTCATTTGGCTTTAAAGCTTTCTCTTCAAGTCTTCTTGGCGTTTATCCCAAAAAGATGTTAAAATTATATCATAGAGGAAACCAGTTTAAAGCTTACTGGAAGAGAGCTGATCTCTTTTCTTTAATTTTGGTATATGCCTAAGTAAGCATAATCTTTTGGTTGCAAGATTAAAGTACATCCACAGAAAACTATCTTCACTAAAATATGAACAAGGCATCATAACCAACCCAATGCCCTACCCAGTACTTGAGCTAATGTTTTCCTGTTGATGTTGAGGAAACCCAACTGGGAAAATGGGAAGAAAAAAATGTATTTTGGTATTTCTGGGGGCAAAATATACTACTGCATTTTTTTGTCTTGAAATTTCTTTTAGGAACAACCACGTCTCATGGCTGCCGCAGTCAGGGCCCCATGCTGTAAGTGATCCTGACAGTAAACAGCTGGTGTGATCTTATCACATGTATTTGTGTAACAAAAAAACAATGCCTCCCTTGATATTCATATCAATATTCCCCTGGACTTCCACTGCCTCCCAAGAAAAACTCATGCAACCCTGACATGCCTTGAACCTATAGCAACATGGTAAAGCAAAAAATTACACTCTTGATTAACTTCTTAGCTAATAAAATGTAAACTTGTTAGTTTACATTTACTTCTGAGAGGAGAGCCATATAGTCATAAATATTGCCTCTAAATTGAACCATGCTGTCTTCAGATCAGGAGGCTGAAATGTGACCTTTTTTGCATGCAGGGGTTTTGGGACAGTGTCTGCTGAGGGAGGTCTGGCATCTGGACATACTATTGTTTCCACTGCCTGAGAGCTTTCCTCTTATAGACCAAGCAACCTCAGCCTTGAACTTTGTTTATACCACAGGAGTCATGTTCTCTGTGACTCACAGAGCCTTTGGCAAACAAAAATATTGAGCTTTTTCTGAAGGGTGAAGAGGCTTCAGAGCAATGCTGAACTGAGGGGACACTCAGGAGAAAAGGAGAGGAGAAAACTTTGGGAGAAACCTGCTCACACAGACCTCTGGTTAAAGACAAAGAATCTTAGATATTGTTCAGCAGAAGGATGAAGTGAAAGAAAATAAAGGGAAATATTGGGAACAGGAGTGAAAATTCACAAATAAAGCCCTGTGACTGACAGGGCAGAAGAGAGTTTCCAGGTGCCTGATCCTTGTGCTGACCATCCATATCAGACATTAGGTTTCTGGATCTGGCCTGCCCTCAGAGGCCACAGTAGGATGCTGAAGTTCCTCAGACTGTCTTTCCACTTCTCCAAGTCTCCTCATTAGATGTCAGACAGGTCCCAATGAATAGTATAAGACAGATTTTTAGTGTAAGAGTCACCATTAATCTGAAATTGCTTGTTGTCTACCTCTATCTCCTCCCCCTCAAAAACAGTAAAAACTCTAGAAAACACATAGAAAAGACAACATAAAACACCTTTCCTGCAATTAAAGTCATTCTTGCAGTATTTATGTGACCCAAACCATAAAATCTGTGAAAAGCTGGTAATGTGCTCTAATCAGGCTGTCCTGTAAATAGGGAGAAGAAAGGGTAAAAGGTAAGTACCTAGAAGAGCGCAGATCAAAATAGTCCTGGGGAAACAGAGAGGGTTGGGAAGCAATACATCACAAAGCACTATGGTATCACCTTAGGCACCCAAGTTCTTGATTAAAGCTTGTTGCCCTCTAATGTGGAGAGAGAAGGGAGGACACAGAATCAGCCAGGCAGTGAGGGGCAGCCTGTGGTTTCCCATAGGTGTGGGAAGTGTGTCTGTATAAATCACAGCCCAAGGGACTTGTGCCTGCTTACCCATGGAATGACAGAGGAGATTCCCTCTCCACCTTCCCAGGCCTAGGATGTCCCTGGGAGTTTCACAGAGCTGTGTAGCCCAGGTCCCTTAACACACCTGCTATGAGTCCTAGGGAAGCTTTCTCCAGTACTGAGGGACAGGAAAAAGCTATCAGTGGAGAAAGAGTTCTTGACAGTTATCTTCTCCTTGAAAGCCCCTGGAGAGCAGAGGCTGGAGGAGGTGCCTTCTCTGCCTGGGGTATCTGCAATATCCTCACCTCCTTCCTGGGCCTGCAAGTACCATTTTGCCTTAAAGGAGTGTGGAGCATACAGAGGACAGTCAACCTTGTTGTGGGGGGCAACATGGAGAGGGGACAAAGGACAAGCTAAGAGGCTGACCATGATCACATTAAGAAGACTGTGTTAAAGGTCTTGTGGATGTGTATGCTGGAGACATCAGAGTCCTCTGAAAGAGTTGGTGAGGTGGGTCAGCTTTCCTCTGCTATCTTTCCACTGATAGGAAAAGTTTCCATTGGGCAGTGTCCCAGAGCTACTGCGACAGTTCAGCAGCTCCTGCACAAAGGTCATGTCCCTTTCCTCTTTTGCAAGAAAAATGCAATAAATGGCATTACAGTCCTATGAATAAATGCTGTAATGTCAGAGTATTTTGAAAAATAGTAGATCTGGAATAAGGCTAACTCAAAATAGACCAGAATTGGTGTTGACTGTGAAATTCATGTGCTCATGCAACCAATTAACACAACATGATATTAGTAATAGTATTGTCAGATTAGTTTCAGTCTAGCTTATCTAGCAATTCCAGCCAGAGCTGTATAAACCTGGTCTTCCTTGTCATGCCATTGAATAATAAGCACTGAGTGGCTGACATCTGTTCGTATGCTTACCATGTTTCATGCTGATTAGCTTTTTCCACAGGTAGGGAAAATAAAGTCCCATATTAACCAGGGCTTAGTGGGGCTCTGTGGCAGAGCTCTGTAAGGCATAATAGAAAGTAATTTACTGACAGAGACCTATTCTCAGTCACAGCAGTTGGTTGAAGTGTTAGTTTTTATTCACTGAGGATCTGGCTGTGAGACCTGGTTTGGCACTGTTATCCCATATTTACACTAACATAAGCCAGTTGGAAATCACCAAGGATGTGGGGTGTGGTTCCTCACAGGGAACACTCTGACGCCCATGTTGGTTTAAGATTTTCTTGACGGGAGAAGTGAACACATTCACAAGTGGAATGGAACAGAAAATTAAGAGTCACCTTTTGTCAAGAAAGCTGCTATTACCATAAACCAACATGATTTATATACCAGTTCTTTTTTTATTGTCATCTCTGAGCTACAGTGACATTATTTGAGCTGAGAATTTCCTGAGGACAGCATGTAAATGCTCACAAATACAAGATTCCTTTTCTTTTGTGTTAAATTTAAGCAGGTTTTAAAAAAATAATTTTTAGTCTTGCAAAAGGGAAAATAATCTCAATGTATGTATGTACTTTTCATCATACACCAGTTAAGATAGTCTTTTATTCTCAGTAATTCAGTGACATAATTTCACTGTCATTAACTGAAGAAATTATTTGTCTTCGAATGAAATCTAAAAAAGAGGCTGGAAATAGGGTTTGCTGGGAGGAAATGCAGTCATTTTTTTCTGAGCTGTGGACTCTAAAGCATAAGCCATGCTTTTACTATGTCCACGCTGCGTTGCTGGAATTGGAGACATCCCCCACCGCCTTCTACCTAAGATTTATTGGAAGCATCACTTAAAGGAGAGAAGGCAGCCTATTTGCTGCATTGAGTCTATTACAGGGTGAAGAGCCTCATTTCTGGCTTAAGTTCTGGTTCATTTAGAAGCCCAGCTCAAAGGCTGACGGTACTGCAATAGATGAGATGTGTTGGTGTGTGTCAGAGCTTACAGATATTCCTTTATTGATCTTTAATAGGACCTCTTGCTCCTGATACTCCCTGAACCTAAGATGCTCTGTTGCATTGATCCATTCCATCTCCAGCTCCTCTCTCAAAGGGTAGTTTTGGTTCAGATGCACATGTTGTGGCGTGGAATTGTGAGCACCTTGAATGCAGCTGCTGAGGTAATTGGCTCCTTGAAATTTAAAATGCATCTTCCCCTGCTCCATACTTTGCCCAAGTGCCATTCAAAAACCTGCATAAGATTACAATGCAGTTTCAGATACTGTTTCTGGAGCTCCTGATGCTCAGATACAGGCAAATCAGAAGAAATTCAGCACACAGCTGAATGATTAGAGGGGCTGACATGATTGCTTACATCCATCATCAAGGAAAGATGAAAATGTGTGATGCACCTAACTTGGCTAAGCAGCAGCTGGCTCAAGTGCCAGATGAAGGCAAATGAGAGGAATCAGTGCGGGCATGTGAAATGAGATGAACCCAGAGGCAGGAAGCTGAATTTTTGGCAGAATAGCAGCCAGTGTTGTGAAGAGAAAGATCTAGGTGATCAGCAGGTCCCAAAGTTTTTCATACTCAGACTCCTCTCCTGGGTGGGACAGGCTGGAAAAAGAAAAGAGGCTAAATAAGAAGGGCAGAAAGGTTGCAACCCAGCCTGTTCCAGGTTGTATAATTTATGTATTAGACGTAGGGCGATTTTCAAAGGAAATGGTGGAAACTCCATGAAACATAGACAGGCACTGGCCAGTGCCAGTGAATGCTTCACGGGGGTCAATTAGGAAACTGTTGAAGGGTGTATTAGAATGCTTATTAAGACTTGTTCCATTTCTAAATTGTAACATTTATGCCAAATACACTCAGCAAACAAAAAGAAGTTAAAAATAAAATCCAAAGGCATAATGATTTCCAGTTGTATTTATTTTCCATCTCATTTCAGTGATCAGACAGTAAAGTTGGTAGCTTTTGTCAGTCTTAATCCGAGGGTCAGTGAATGAACCAGTCTTAAATTCCAGGGCTAGGTTTGTGCCACATGGATTTCTCTCTGGTGAGCAGCTCCTACGACAGAATTTGCACGTTTTTAAAATTTTCTTTCTGATTTTTTAAAATTCTTTTGGGTATATGCAGTCAATTCATCTTTCTGAGGTAATCAAATTATCAGGGTAGTTAAGTCATAGGAAGAGAGGTGAGAGTAATATTAATCCAAAGAACACCATGGGTGTTCTCTCTACACCCACTCTCTACTGCGTCTTGTCCAGCAGTGGTTTTCAGTCTATGCAGATCATACAACATGGTGATACTGTGTGTAAAAGTATGTCCTATTGCCAGTTACCATATCTTCTAGTATCTTCTGCCTTTGTTCTAGTACCTAGGGATATTACCAGTCTAGCAATGTCCACACTTACTCTTTTTGCCTCTCTGAAGTTGTCTGCTGCAAAGTTACAGGTAATTTACAAACCACATGAACAGCTGTATAAAGTCTAATAAAGAGTTGTTACTGTGCTTGTCAAGTTGTGATAATATGATTACGTGGCCAAGAGACAAGGACCTAGACATGCTTGTGTCTTTTGTACACTTATAAAATCTGGTGTTACTTACCTCGTTTTCCTGCTTGAAATCCATTGAGATTAGGAGAGGTGTACTTTCTTTTCCCCCATTCCTATGATGCTTTTTGGGAAACCCTGATGTAGAAATGATTCACGCTAACAGATCAGCATTTTTTGATGAATTTCAGAAAGCACTTGTTTCTATATCTGCAATTTTGTGGATTCTGTTAACACAGTCATTTATAAGTTAAAACAAATAAATTTAGCAGCAGGAATATTACCTCTAGGATGTCTGGCTCTTATCAGTCACACAAGTCTGGAGAGAATCTGTCGATAGAAGAGTGAAGAGTTAAATTCTGTTGATGTTTGTGTGTTTGTTCCTATTGAAAACAGTAGCTGTATGGAAGTAATAGAGCAGTACTTGGCCTTAAGCCTTTCTCAACATCCAAAAAGTGCTGCATTGTCTGGATTTTCTCTTGCAGACTTTCTCCCTCCAGGAGAAAACTCTATGTACTGGATGTTCCTGAAATGAATGAATAGCGCTGTAAACAGCCACATAATTAACCCGTCTTGTCTAAAATGAGAGTCTTCCTAAAATGTGCTTAACCTTGCTAGGATGATGGTGTTTAAAACCTAACTGTAATAGACAGCTCTGATCTGAAGCACTGTAATAAGGAAAGAATTTGTAAGAGGAAATCTATGAGATTAAAAAAATGTGAGAGATGAGAGAGAGAGTGGAGGCTAAAATCAGAATAAGGCAGTTAATTTCTTTGCCCTCTCTTCCTGTTTGTCTCTTTTCAAGGGAGGGGAGGGGGGGAGCGGGGGGAGAGGGGTGAGGCAGCATCTACCATGCAGGGCTCAATTTGAAGTCTTAAATCCCTAAATAAATGTGTTAGGAATTGTCAAGGAATTGGTCCTTGCCTGGAAAATAATGACAAAAATATTCATCAAAGGGACAGGTGAAGAGACTGGGGCATTTTGTTTGGTTGGTTTGCTGTATTTTGTGGGGTTTTTAACATCCTGTGAACAGTCTGAGTGGGGACTTTATTATTAATATTTTGGACTTCATCCCATGCCACTTGCACATATGGTTTTGAAATAAGAGAGATGACGTAAAATTGTTTTAATCTTTTCCTTTCCTGCGGTGTATTTAGATGAAAGAGTCTGCAGTAATCAACATTAGGCATCTGGCTACCCCCACAAAGTGGGCACATGCCTGATTTTCCTTGTTTTCCGTAAATGTTCCTGGATTTTTCCCTTTGCCTTTAAAGATGTTAAGTTTACAGCACTGTGCCTCAAGCTCTGTTCATTGAATTTCATGCTAGGATGAGTGAGAGGGGGTTAATATACTCATTCTTGTTTGTCTCTCTATGAGCTCTTCCCTGAGCTGCTCGGTGCATCTCACACAGCTGGCAGTAGCTGGAATGTCCAATGCTGCTGCTGCACGTTCACATGTCTGACAAGAGTAAGAGGAACAGGTCTTCCTGGAGAACACTGGCCACTCTCCTTGTATTTTATCTTTGTTCCCAGCAGCTAACAAGGAGGACTGATGCAAAGGTCATTTACAAATCAAATTTAAAGGACCTGTTTGAAAACAGGGGAAGGAGCAAGTTCTTCTCTCTTTTCAGTGTGTGTGTGTGCACAGAGGAGTTAAGCCAGCTTGTCTAAAAGGAGAACATGCCATGGATTTAGTTTTATCAAGGTAATTTTCTGGGTGAAACTCCTCCTGCCTAAGTATAATCTCTTCTGTCTGAATTTTGTTCTGTATAACTTTAAAACTCTGGTGAGAATGTTGAAGGACTTTGCCTTGATTTATTGCTCCCTTTAAGTTGTTTAGTTTTAAATGAGTTGGGAGATTAAGAGCATACTTAGAGGAGGTTAATCGTGGTGACTTCTGTGGCCTGTGTGATTCTGCATTTCTGGCTCTTATTTCAGCTCTGCAGACTGGCTGTAGCTTGTTAAGACTGTGCTTGGGAAGGACTTAGGATAGAATAAGTTGAGCCTGCTTGGTCCTGGATATGGATGATTTACGCACATCACCAGGAACAGAAAGGTCAGCCTGTATTACCCAGCTGTCAGTTTTCAGGCTCCACCTCAGGGAGTTCCTAGGACTGCTTGTCCTCTGCCTGTACCTAGGCGTATGTTCATGTATAAGCAACAGTGAGCAGGTTTGACCTGGAGAACAACTTCGAACTTGGCTTGACTTGCAGTGTAAACATCCCTTCAGAGGCATTTTAAGAAACAGCAATCCGTGCTTAGAATGGCTTCAGAAACTGCAGAAACTTGTACCAACCTTAAATACAAATTTTCACAAATACTGGCTAAATACTTACAGCCAGTGTGGTATGTGAAGGATGTGTTTCAGCTGAGGTTAGACTGATTAAGAGTAATTTAAGATCAAGCTATGTGTTCAAGTCACTAATCCATATTTAGGACTGGATAGGAACACACTGAAATGCCTAAAGGTGCAAATATAAATTTATTTATATATTTATAACATTGCAAAAAATTCTAACCCACAAATGCTCTAAGTCCATCTTTGAAGTTTAACTGTCTCTGTAAATCTGGGCCCCCATATATTCCAGAAATGAGACCTGTATAAATGTCCTGCAAACTGACAGGTTGCTAGGTAAGTGGAGATTGGAGAGTTGGGAAAAACTTGAGATAGCGCAAGAGTGAAATTGTAGTCATGAATTTCTATCATTGAGGTGTTCTTCTTCACCAGCCAGTGATGTAGCAAGAGCATCTTTATGGTGTCCTGTCAGGTTATCAGTGACAAAAGACACTGTGCTATGAGAGCTGTCATGAAAGTATTAAAATATTCTGGGTGAAAAACAAAATACAGGGCAGAAAAAGGATGAACGAAAATCTGAGAACACTTTTCTCACCACCCCCAATTTAGAAAGTTACTTTTTCTTTGTCAGCACTCTGTCATTTCTCAAATGGAGAAACTACTGATTTCTCATCTACATGTTATTTTTCTTTAATAGTGTTCTAGGACTCTAAAGTTAGCACATATCATCTTGTGTGAAAAAGCCCAGCCACTACAGAATTCAAGAAAACTGCTTGTATTTTAATTTATTTAAAGTAAGTTAATTTATTTAAAGTAAGTAGAGTTACCACATTTGGGGATTTTGCTTTTAGTTTTTTTCTTGTGTAAGAAGCCAGCATAAGAGCAAGAATAGAAATGTTCATATTTTTATGTTGAAACATATCCATTCATGTTTGTACTGTATTTCAAAGGTGAAAGAATACCAAATTCTCATTTAGACTTCATTTAGCTAAGAGTGTGTTCATTAAGTTCTATAAAAGTAGAGTTTGCCCAAAAGGCACCTGCTGCAGTGGGAGAGGCATCTTAAGAATCTTCTACGGACACCTTCCACTAAGTCAATGGCAAAAGAAAGAAAGTTTCTACCTCGTTTTTTGGTGAGCATATGCACCTCTCCTTGTGCACGTAAGTAGTTGACATTAACCAGCAGATAGCTCCCAGGCAGCAAAGATGGAGATGCCAACATCCAGCAACTCTGATGTGAGGGACCAATGTGGAATATTTATCTTAGTTTTAATATTCCATCTGTGGAGCTGCGCCTAGGTAATTCACTTTGCAAAAATGTGACCTGATCTGCCTTCTCTCATAATTTGTCTCTATAAGGAGACAACTGCTGTTTCATTACTTGTTCAGTTTCTGTATGATGTAGTCATAATGTGACTGCAGTCATGTAAGGTGGTTTTGTGAGGGCAAGGATGTATCTATACAAAGAGATTTAAGGGCTTGTGCACAGTTTTACACTTGTGCAGGTTAATGTGCCTCGTTTCAACTTGGAGTTGCATTAGAGTTCATAAGATGTTCACAAGTACAGATGACTCAATAAACTGGCAACATTTTCTGATTTTGTTTTTTTATGTTCCATTTCACCGTGTGCAAGTGCTGCTGAAGGAGTATTGTGTAGGTGGAATTACTTAAAGGTTAGTAAGGGTGATGTCACCTAATGGGACTGTTTGTTTGGACTTAACAGGATAGCTAAGCAGTAAAGTATGTCTGATTTCTTTCTTCAAGCAAAACTGATGTGAAAAGTTCTCAAAATACAGAGTAGTTCACACAACACATGGAACAGATTAGCAGTAAGAGAACAGTCCTGAGATAAGAGAACCAATTTTATGTACAAAATTATATGTACAAAACAAAGCCCAACCCATTATGTTTATCCACCCTTACTGAAATGGGTCACTTTTACTCCCAAGAATAATTGCATCAAGGTATTTTGTTTTTTTCCCAAAATCACAGGAATTAAGATGCTTTCAACTGATTGGTGCCCTAACTCAGTGTTTAAAAAGTGATGGTGATTCTGAGAAAGACCTTCAAAAAGGATTTAATCTGTCCTTGTAAGTTTGTAGCCTCTTTGCTGCTATAGTTTTTGCTCTTTTTATGTGTCAATATAAATTTTAAGAGAGGCATCCCTTAATCAAGTCCCTGCCAAGTGTCTGTTTGGGGACATATACACAAATGATGGAGATAAGTTCTTTTCTCTTTACTGAAGGGTTAAGTAATATGGAAGAGAAGAAGAACAGAAAGATGAGAAAGAATAAAGTAGAGCTGAAAAAAGAGGAAGGGGAGAGGTAGGTGAGAAAGAAGACATGAGTATGAAGGAAGGAAAATAGTCTGAGAGGAAGGAACTGAGAAGCCAAGCCTCAAGGGAAGTAATCTTTGACACTGAGAAAGTTACCATTTTCAGTATGATTATTCTGAGACTGATATCCGAGGCAAAGAGAGTCCCAAGTGCGTTGGTTGTTCTGTGGTTGGGTTTCTCATGAGGGGTGGGTATTGCTGTGTGCAGGATACTCCCCTCAGCTGGGTGAAATATACGTCAGAAGTGTACAGGTTGTACCAAGCATGCATCTCGAGCTACTGGAAACCACTCGCTGCCAAATTTCCTTTATATTCTGAAATCACCTACTGGAAAAAATAGTACACTCTGATGCAAAATTGAATAAATCCTCTCCATGAAAGTAATCATATTGCTAGGCTATGGAAATGAGATGAGGAGAAAACCCTCCCAAACTAGCTTCAGTTAAGAAAATACAGTATTCATTTTTTAAAATTCAAATAGAAGTTTTCCTTATTCTTGATAAGGCTGAATTTTTTTCCCTGACAACATGCTATTAAGACAAACTGCCACTGCACTGTCTACTGCTTCCATCCATGTCAAAACTTATGTCTCTGAGGTCCTCTGACAACAGCCTGGGGCTTTTACCTGGGAGTGAAATGATAGGAGACAACTATATTTCAGGGAATAAGAGCAGAGAAATAAAATATTGAATCTATCTATGCAAAGTTACACAAAACCTGCAAACTTTTAGCAGTCCAATGAATGAATACTTTGACAGGACAAGGGGAGAGCATTTCTGGCAAGATTGCATTTAGGATGAGCAACCTTTTTACCAGGGGTTAATCAAATTGATCAAAATACCTTTGCTACTTTCCTTGCCATGCTTGTACACCAAGCCTTTGTGATTCAGCACAGAAAATCTAAAAATTGTTGACACAAGTCTCCTGTTTGCAGAATCATTTCCTTGGGTGCAATCGGTGTCGCAGTCATGCTCTCTATTCACACATGGTGACCGAGGTGGCAGAGTAACAGTGAAGCTGACGTATATGAAGATTGATCTTTTTCCATGCTTCGCTCTTCATTTTTGAATAGCCATGTTGATAAGCGGTTTTGTTTGACTGATGACATCTACCTCTGTCTTGGAGTGGGAGGGACAGTGCAGACCTGCTCATCTCTGAAGGAAAGAGATGGGGGATTGCATTTCAGGCGACCAGAACCATTTTACTGCTCTGAGGTACACTAAAATCACACTCTTTTTCTACATCCCTGTGACATCCTCACCCTGGCTTAGCTGCTCAGTATTCTGGTAACTTAACCTCACTCCTGGTTTTTGCATGAATCTCTGTGTGACTTTGGACAAATTTTTATTTTTCCCAAGTTGCCTCTACAGTACCAAAGTAATATACAAGATAGTTTGCTTTAGAAAAACCAGGTCTTTATCCCTATTTCTTTTGTAAGCCCTTCACTATTTTAATGCTTCCTATAACTGGTGAGGATATTTCCTTTACAAACATAGTTTTCCAGGCATCTAAAATTGTAATCTAAAATTGTAGTGATATATTGCAAAAATAATTTTTTTGTCTTGAAGTCACAGAGTACTTACCATGACAGCTTCCCAATTTTTCCCTTAATGGTTTAAGTTTTTAAGACTTCTTTTCTTTTTTTTTTTGGCTGAGAAATTGCAGTTTATGTGGCATGGGTAAATGGAAGTTAGATATCCTAGTAACCAGTGCAGAAGGTGTCCAGTCATTTTTTGTTTCTGACTGTACTGGTGAGAATTCTCCCTCTTACTTGTCATAAAAAGTCTTTTGTGCAGTTCCCCTCTTTCTTTAGGCTTTAATCCAGCAAAACACTTCCAACACCAAGTGGTCTCATTTGCTTTCAGTAACAATATTCACAGGCTTAACATAAAGCATGTGTTGGAGTGCTTTCCTGGGTCAGGGACTGCTTTACTTGAGCTGCATATCAAGTCTGCTTGTATGTTATTCTAGAAGTTTCATAAATCCACAGTATCAGCTCTTCATCATACTTAGTATTTTCATACAATACATGTTTGTAGAAGATCACAGATTAAAAAAACATGAATAGACACACAGGTGTGCACCTAGCTGTGCTTGTCAGAGCCAGGATATTCAGGGAGTCATTTCTTATACAGCTATGTTTGCAAAGAACAAACTGCATTTTTTGTCCAATTTGTTGTGTTTCATTTTGAGACTTCAGAGTAACAGCTTAGGGAAACAATCAATAAGGTAATTAAAAAAGCCAGTCTTTGCCTACAATCGTTCAGGCCAGGCATAGTGATTAATAGTGAATTTCCCACTGAAAGCACAGTGGATGCTAACGTTACTTGAAAATGGTTCCTGGTTCGCCCAGGTCTCACCCTCTGTCTACTGGGGGTTTTTTTTGGTTGTGGTTTTTTGTTTTTTTTTTGTTTGTTTTTTTGTTTTTTTTTTTAATCTTTTTAAAGTTGCCCTAGTTTCACAAAGATTTGAGAAAATAACTTTTGAATGAAGAGGCAGGTTTGGGCAGCCCTCACTCGTGCCAGTAATAAGCTAAAGGCATCCCTCACTTGACTCCATCACCTCTCTCTGCAGCATTTGGAGCTTTGCCCACACACGACATGATGTGGGCTGGCTGTCAACAACCTCAATAGCCCTGCCCCCGGTCAGGTTTCTGTCCTGCAAAGTCTTATCGCCTCCTCACACTCTCGGTATCCATCCGCACACACCTGAGGGCGTAGCTCAGGGTTGTTTGTGCCCAGACATGCTAAAAGTATGTCTAGGCTGCAACTTCAGGTTTAAGGCAAGCTAAATAGCAGAGGTATTGGGAGCCGCCCACCCTGAAGTGATAGAGAGATAGCTCCTTTCCCTGTCAGCTGTTCTGTGAGCCCGTCAGCAGAACGTGGCTCGTGTGTGCCCGTGTCACACGGCAGCGCCGCTTCCCTAAACGCCAGGAACAACCAGAGACTTATCTTGCTCTTAGGAGGTGAGAAATTAAGGATCCATGTGACATAGATAGGGAATTAGTCTCAAGGTCAGGTGCTCCCGGAGTCATTTGAAGCGGTTACCTATGCTGATGGCACCTTCTATTTTTGCCATTTGGTCCTTTATTAATGATCTTCTAATGAGAGCTGACAGCTCTGGTGTGACATTTGGGATATCTTAGATCTGAAAACAGTTACCTGGAAATAATTAACTGACAAAGAGACTTCAGCTAAGATTTCAGTCTGACAGAAAAGCCCTCACCAAAATCCTGTACAGAGAGTGGATTTATATAGCATATGTATTGCGCTGACTGCATTTTAAAGTACCACATAGAAATTTTTTTTTTCCCGTTTAAAAAAAGAACATAAACAAAACCAACCTTATAAATAATTAAACAATTGTCTTAAAAGTTTTACCTTTCTATTTTATCAACAAAAATTTTGGTTTTCAGTTGAGAGCTTAGTTGAAATTCAACCTCAAAAATTCTGTTCCAGTTCTCAGTACTGTAGATATTTTGATTTTTATAGTGCATGTTTCAATGGCTACAGTTCCTGAGTATGGAAGATGTAATCCCTCTTTTGCACATTTGAAGAAATGCTTTGACCTCACAATTTCCAAAATAGAAAAATCATTTTTAAACCAGGTTTTTCTTTCCTTGAAATTGCCTATACAAGATGAGACAGATTAAAAACCAACCAACCAAACAAACAAAAAAATCATTATTTACCTCAATGTGTCATTTAGAGCTGGGACCCTACCCTGCATAATGACAGTGCAGTTGCGGTGTCTTGTTCTGCAGGAAACTGAAATAGAATCAGCCTCTACTTTCCACAAAACCTCCCGTGCTCTCTAGGGCAGCATAATCAGAAGCCTTGTCTTAGCAACCTTCACCAACCACTAAACCAATTCTAGTTGTGTCTTAATATAGAAAGAATGGTTATTTTACATACTGCTGGGCATGGTGCTGGTGGCCCAGAAGATGATGATGGGCTACCGACTTCTTTTGGGACATACATAAAGTTTGACCATTTGTATCAACAGAGGTGATAGGGGAGACAGTTTCAAAATGTGTGACTGTGGTTAAAATTCAAGTTTTACAAGTTTCATCTTGTTGAATTTTTCAGTAATTGCAGGCACGTATTTTTCACTGCTTTTTGTGGTAAAGACAGTGTCAAGGTGATCCAAGACAGGATCTTTATAGCCTTCTTCTTCTGTTTTGTAATGTGCTATCTTTAGTAAAGAGATTTGTGTTTTATTTCTTCATGGTTGATGAAATGTGTTTATAAAATGTGGTTTGCAAAGTTCTTCTGGCCTCTTTCTGAATTTGAGATCCTTGTTTTCTTTCTAAATCAAACTAACAAATCCATTCCAAAATTTTGTCTTACTGACATCTCCCAGAAAAGGACAAACTTTGTGAGGGTGCCACAATAAGACTGAGTTAAGCTGTACATTTAATGTGATTAATGCATTACGTGTTTAGCCAGAGTAGTGTGAGGAATGATGGCACATGCTCATGCAAGATTCAGCTGGGGAGGCTGTGTGGGATCCTGGGATTTGGTGCAGAAGACAGTCTTGGCCTCTGTCAAGATAAAGAAAGTGGTGTGCTAATTAATGCATTTTGGTCAATGATTTTTAGGCAGCATTTTTGTGTTCCTCTCAGATGTGGTTCGAAGTTTTTACATTAGAATCTGTTAAGTAGCTGACCATGGTCTGTTAAACATATCTTGAAGAAGTTAAACCTTATCTCTGCATTAAGACAAAAATAAAAACATACTTCCATTCAGTCCCATCCCAGCTAGCTGGGTATTTGCCTCAGGCTTCTCATCCTTACCCACAAAATGAGAAATTACTGCCTCTAGCACAGTGATCAGTGTGACCACTCCCTAAACTGAACAGTAAGAGAATATTAGCCAAGTTTGGTGAACCACCCAGTTAACATGTTAAGCTAACTTGATGGTTTCTTCTGAGGTGGATTAGGAGAAGTTCCTGTGAAGCAGCTCTCCCAGCAGAACACAACGTGTTTGTGATGCACACTTTGTAACTTCGGGAGAGTGATTTCCAGCAGCAGGTAATACCAAATTGGAAATAGTGGGGAACAGAAGATGTGTTTATCAGTGTTGCTACCTGAAGGGTGACCAAATATCTGTGGTTCCCAGTCTCCAGCTTGATTTGTGTGAGAAGGGAGATAAGAGGTGCTAAGGAGGAGACAGAGATGGGATGTGTAGAAAGGTATATATTTATTTGTGAGCGTGTTTTTTCATGATCTCTGTCTTGAACCCACATAAGGGTTCCATTTTCCATGTGCCTCTGTCTTGAAGCATTCATCCTGCCTCTTCATCTTACTGACCCTTGTATCTGTAGCTAGCTGAAGAAGCAGCTTTTCCTAGCTGATGGTCCCCATGATTGCCACCTTCTTTAAATCAGGCCCAGAAGGTGTTTGAGAATTTTGTCTCTGCTGTTCTTCCTCTCTCCTCTCTACATCACCTCCAACTATATCAATGTTGGGAGTCTAAAGAGCTAAAGCCAGATGTTTGAAACACAGACAAGAAGAGAGAGGATGTTTATGCCTGGGGAAAGCAGAGGAATATATATTTTTAATATTTTTTAAAAGTATTTTTTATCTTAGTTGTACAACTCCTGCCACTTTAAAGCAGGAAGTATATTCACTTTTAAAGAAAATAGAAGCTCTTCCATTGGGTATGCCTGCAAAGCACTGTAAATCATTTATTTCACTCTTCACACTTTAACCATCCTAATGTTATTTCATTCAGAGATCAAGGGGTGTTCTGGGACAAAAAATTTTCTCATTGGCAATTTAAAGAGGATGTGAGAAACACATGCATTCTCAGTTGTCACAGCATAACCCAGGTTGTCTGAAAGTATGTGAGAAAGACTGAACAGAGACATGAACACAGGGGAAGAAAGTAAGCCTCCTACACCTGATTTTCACTTTCCTTGAGTCAGATAAAAATCATGCCCATGTCATGTCTATATCATATCTGATCTAGTTAAAGCTTCAAAGAGTTGATACTCTAGTGTTAACATTAACCTAACTGACAGAATCTTTCCTGGAGTTGACATGAGCAAATATATCAAGTTGAAGACAAATTAATCACTCTGGTGAGCTTCATCAGTACCATAATGGGCAAAAATGAGATTGCATCTCCCATGCTAACCAGGAAGCCATTATGCTGCTCCTGTGGAGGGTTGTGCTTGAGGGAAGAATGGATAAGAAAGAAGAAAGTGGATTTGGGGAGTGAAAAAATCTTGATACTAAGTGAATTCAGAAGGGAATAAAGTACATTTTCTCTCTGAATTCACCAAAAAACATGACCCTGAGATTCTTCTGACTTATGTAACATTTCACCCAACAAATCAGGATAAATTTATGAGAACCTCTGGAAACAGTAGAAACTCCTAGAAGTTTGAGCCCTGACCTTTTCTCAAGCTGTCTGTATAGATCTGATCACTGCTGTATTTGCAGAGTACACAGAGCAAAACCACCCTTTCCTGCAAGTCACCAATAACAGCTGCCTGAACGTACATGTAGATCTACAGTGTTTATGTAAACCACTGACTTTGTACACCAAAGAATTCAACCTGATAGGGAAGTCAGATTAGTGTATGGCATCTAGACAAGACCTATCTAATGTTTTCTACCCAAAGAATTTCAGAAAGGTACTGCTTTACTTGCTTTACAAAATACAAGTGTGTGCTAAAACATACAAGCTGAGTGGCTTTGGGGCTGGAAAGAAAGTTCATGGCAGATTGAAAAGAGATCTGGTTTCCTGATACCCTGGGTAGTTGCTGGTCACCTGAGCTTGACGCACCAGCCTTCTCTTTCCTTGTGTCCTAGAGCACAGTGCTCTGTAGCCTCCAGAACTTCCATATTGATGGGTGGTAATGGAATTCCACTGAACTATAGACTTTTTTTTTCTTGTGTGTTTCAAGATCCTGGTGAAATCCATTCCCATTATTTCGGCTGTACATTTTCAGTTCCCTCATATGTAGCATCTTCTGAATATCCCTTATTCTGGGGAAACCTTTCTATTAAAAACACAAATAAAATGCATGCTGGGTCACTTGGCACTTGTAGGAAGAAGTGGAGACTATTATCTATTGGAGGGATGACAAACTAACAGAGGCTGTAGCATGTAGATATATGGTTGGGGGAACTACAGATCCCCGTTGGATGCAAAAGCAGTGAAAGATGATGACTCTCTAGAAAAGTGAAAGTAGTCACATAGGAGTTATTTACCAAAGAGTGAGAAGTGGAATTTGTGGATTGTCATGATTTTTAGCCTTAATACCAGTTTTAGAGCCTTGTTGGGAGGGGAGGAAGAAGCTAAAAATTGAAATTAATCTGGTCATCTGTCAAAATGTTTAAGTGAAGAAAAATATATGGAGGTCTGCCTGAATCATCAAAAATTTTGATGGACTGGGTTTTCCTCTATGACTAAGGAGTTATAACTCATGACTGCCAAGTCAGAAACAGCCTATTGCTCTTTGTTGGAAACTAGAAACAAAAAGGTAACCACGTTTCTTAACTTTTTTTTCTTGGGATATTAATGCTCAATATAATGTATTATTACTTCAGCTGTCCAGGGCTCTCAGGGCCTTTTAGCTTTTCGAATGAGTTGATATGAGTACTGAAAAAGGTCTTATTCTTGTGCTAAACTGTTTAGAGTGTTCAGGGCAGAAGCACATACGTAGCACACCCAGCTGTACAACCCTGTCCGTGGTTAGATGAAAAGGCCCCATTTTATTCCAAGTCTAGAGGGATCTCTGACAGTAATGTCTTTGGGACAGTCAGTTTAAGCACTGAAATCTGAACTCTTCACTCTGTGAATGTGTCTCTAGGTTAAGGATCTGCTTTTCAAATATATTTCCTAATTTTTCTTCTTCTGCAGGTATTGCCAACAGCACTAGGTCACGCTACTGGTGAAGTAGAGGACTTCCTGCTCCACCAGAAAATTTTCCAAGCTTCTATCTACTTGTTGTAAATTGGGTATTGATGCTTTGTCTCACACACAGTGAAGTCAGATACCCCCAGAGAGAGTCTGAAGCAGTGTTTATTGATACACACTCGAAGGAGAAAGCTGCATTGCTATTTCACATTCTCTCTGCCAAACTGGTACTGGATTCTCCAGCCATGCCCATATGTATGCCTGTGGTCTGGACCCCACCAAGAAGAACCTGTCTTTCACCAGCTGTTGGTGAAGCAGAGGGAAGAAAGCTTATGAGTGATTTTTAGCTGAAATGGTACCTCCCATACATTTCAGACGGGTGAATAAGCTGTGACTAATATTAATTTTGTTGTGTGATATCAGAGGGAACGTAATCACACAGAGAGCATTGTGAGTGAAGATGTTGCATCAAGTTATTATCTGAATTTTGTCTTGTAAAGCATCAAGGGTAAGCCACATGTAGCACTGATTATTAACTGTGGTGTTACTTGTACACCAGGATTGTGAATGCCGATGAACCTCCCTGTTGATCACAGCAGAACTGATGTTTGATGTGAATCTGAATCAGGTTTCCTCTTTACCTGTGCTACAAGAAGTTTTGATGAGGACAATTAAAACCTGGCTCTACTGCTGTTAAAGGTTATGAGAGGTCCAGAAGCATATTTAGAAAATTTTACTGGTGGAAGGCAGCATTCATGAGAGCAGCAAGGTAGGAAGAGATGAAAGAATTTAAAAGAGGACACATCCTCTCACCTACTACAGAAAGAACTGATTCATATCTTCTGACTGGTATGCCACATGGCAAAAATATAATGGAGTAATAAAATATTCCAGAAATGCAGGACAAGACCTTTTCTGGACGGTGGGCATAGACCTGACTTGACTGAATATTGCTAGTGTTTGCCAACAAACTGTGAGGTGGTTAGCAAATCCAGGATACAGGAAAGGGGCAACACTAGCAAATAAAAAGGTGTTTGCCTTTGTCAAGAAATTAAAGACTCATGAGGAAACCAAAGCTAGGGAATACAGTCAGGAATATTTGAAAAGCAGGTATTTGGTGTTCACTGGTACTGTCACATAAAAATGAAGATACTGGGGTTTTTAGTTTTCCACAATCAGGTAGTACTTCTTTCCTCTGCCTTCAGTTTTTTACTATTTTTTTTTCTTTTAGAACCACACATGCTATTTCCAAAGGTAAAGCAGTAGCTGCCTAAAGTGGTTAAGGAAGCTGTTTACATTTTTCTACATTCCTGATGTTAGTTAATATTTAGAGGAGCCATTCTTGAGGGTCCAGAGGAGCCTATATTTGAACACAGAGATTTCTGCCAAATACATCTGGCAGAAAGGTTACCAATATATTTGGTTTTGAAGACAAGCACCTGCTTGAGACTGAAGTGTTGACATTTAGTATCTTTGCATGTGGTGTGTTTGCAGCTCAGTTGTATACACAGGGCACGCATGTTGTGCTGGTAAATATTTCTTCACGCTCTGTCCTGGAGTCTAAAATTGTTTAGCTGTAGAAAAGGGAGAATTAGCAATAGAGTGCACTCTTCTGTTCCAGCAGTGATAAACATTTGACTGTCATTATGTTCAGCTTGGACTATTTTGTAAATACTCTGAGCTCTCCATGTGCGAGTAGTCATCGCTGTAGTAATCAAGCTTCATCTTGCAAAACTTTTATCCATAAAATTAAACCCACAGGCCTTGATGGGACAAAATGCATGAGGAAAGGGTACCAACAGGCATAGTTGAAGAAAAAGGCCCTTAGAGAATGCTGTAGTATTTAGAGTCTGAGATAATAAAGTAGAGTGTGGCACAAATGTCTCACTAATAGATGGTAATGGGTTACAAAAATTAAAGTGCCTTTCCTGGAGTACTGGGCTGTGTGGTACAGAATTGGTGGGACGTGTGGTGACAACAAACATGCTTTTCAGATGGAGTCAAACTACATTTTGACAAACTTTAAGCATTTCAATTTTCATTGTTTTTCTTTAAAATTATATGTCAGGCAATGAGTATAAAGCAGCTGTCATATTCCTGATGGAAATAAAGTCTCTACATTTGTATTCAAAGCTCATGGTGCCTGTCCTGGTACTAAGAGAAGATAGAAACACATCAGTCAAAAACATCTGTTACTTGTGATGCATTAAAAAGCACCTGGTGTAAATACACACCTTTTAAAAGTTTAGATTTCATCCTAATTTGGAAGTTTCTGAAGTTTCAAGGTTGAGATTTTTACTGAGGTTTATGTTCATCCCTTAGAAAAGATACATAATTGTGGTTACTTCAGGGCTGAGCATTAAAGCCTCAGTAAAACATCCCAATAGCTTCGTGAATCAAAATAGATTTGTTGCCCACTGAAACCAGCTGAATGATAGACTTATTCACAAATGTAATCCAAGACATTTTACTTTTCAAGGATTGGAAGAGTCTAAATTGACTGGACCAACTGTTTAACTACAAATAATTCAGCCGCCTGCATTAGCAGCCAAGGACTGTAGGTCTCTGTAGCGAGGCCTCATCTGGAGAGTGCTTGCCCTGAGGAAGCCTGCCAGATCCCACAGGAACTGTTTTCAGACTGATAGGTTGCCATTGTTAGTTCTTGATCATTTAACCCTCACAGATGGGCGAGGGCCTTATTGAGGGGCTGGGGGAGCAGGGTGGGAATGGTGGTACCCATGTGCTGGACGTGCATCATTAAAGTCAGCATTAGCAGTTGATGTAGGGCTCAGGTGTCTTCTTGGTGGGATACACAAGTAAATTATTTATATAAATAAATAGTCATCCAAGACAATTAGCAGCCATAAAGCGAAGTGTGGTGTATGCTGGTCTGTCTCTCTCCCTTGCTTACAGAGCCAAACTCTTGTAAACAGGGGTGTGAGTGGGTCAGTTGTTGATTGGCCCTGCAAAATCAGAAATTTTGCTTTGGCTCAGTAGGAACAGATTGGCTGTGACTGCAATCATCCTTGCCACCCCTCTCTAGTGTACTCCCTTGGATAATGAACCTTGGATGATGCAAATTAACTCAGCTCCTCTGACAGCATTTCTTGTGTCTCTTCAACAGCTGTGCTGTTAGCATGGATATGTACGGATTAATGGCCTCTTCACGTCTCCTGCATGGTACGCAGCAATGGGGAGCAGGAACATCCTGGACCATGGAATCTTTGTTACTCTTGTTTCTGAATGAAGAGGGACTCGTGCAAACCAGCTTTGGTGTCTTTGTACTATTCAGTGCGCTCCCATCTGGAAAGGTTTACAGGCACTAATGCCTGGAGGCAGCTTTTGTCATTGAACAGGAGAGTTATGCAGAGATAGGGCTGCACATGTGGTAATCCACCCTGTGCATGCTGGAAACTGTTGTATGAACAGCTGCATGGAGTCAGCCAGGACCAGCTCTGAGCCTGAGCTGGCTCCACACAGAGCAGCGTAGCGTGTCTGCACTGTGCTCCACATGTTCTCAGGTGGCTTTTCATGTGGGCATAACCAAACTGTTCCCACATCTGCACCAGCTCTGCATGCAGTTAGGACCACATAAACACAATTTGGTGCCTGAAATAATAATCCATGCTGGACATTAACTGCCTCAGTGGGCTTTTTCTAAATCTGTGTCCACATCAGAAAATCACACAAGTGCAATCATATCAGTTAACCTGTGATTACATGACCACCGTCTGTTCAGCTTTCAAATGTGGAACAAGACTTTTAGATACATGTATTCAGTTTTATTTTTGCTGCTGTGTTTCCTGATGTCCTGGTCAAGACTTGGGCTGTGAGGGAGAGGAGAGGGTATAAAGAACAGCTGCTTCTAAGAGCCGCTTTTAGAATTCCAATTTAAAGCAAAACTTGTCCAAAGCCCACTTCAGTCTTTTTCCTCTATGAGAAGAGTGCTTTACCCCCTCTCTGTGCATCATACATGAGCAAAAGGGGTGTATTTTTTCTGGCAGAAAGGTACTTGTTCTCTTAGAGTTTGTTTTGTGTCCTGTGTGCGTTTAACTGCCCTGTGGAATGTTGTGAAAGGGGCTTTTTTTGAGTGTGCCCGTTGTCTCTGTCAAAGGGCTGCTAGAGGTTTAGGCTGCCTGTACTATCTTAGCAGTGATTTTATGTCACTAAATAACAAGCTTTTAGCACAACCTTGCTGTTGGGGGTTGTCACACTTTGTGTGTGTGTGTGTATGTGCTTTTCTGCTAAGTCTCATCTCTCCCAGCCTACAGTCTGGTCATTTAAAGCAAAGTTCGCAAACAGCATAATAATGCTGGCAATCACAAAGGAGGGAGTTAATGGCTGCAGCTGCTATTGTAAACCTGATTCCCACAGGCTCAGCAGGGCTTGGCATGACAGAGGCAAGTTCAGTAAAAGGGGCCCTGCTGCTGCAGCTGTGCCCGAGCAGTTGGATTTTTGTTGTCAGCCTGGAATGGAAGCCGGGCTGGGGAAGCTCCTGACTGCCTCCTGCAATGCGCTGAGTGGTCTTGGCCCCAGCGAGAGCCTTACATGCTAGAGCTGAATTAAATGGATGGTGTGGCTATGCAGGAGGCCAGTATAAGCTCCAAGATCCAGGTGAGCACTGAGGAAGCTTCAGGGGTTTGCCTTTCAAGAGAGGACATCCCAGCTCCAAAGGCAGCAGAGGAGAATGGAGGCATTCCTTTAATGCCGAGCTCAGTGCTTCTGTGAGAACTGAAGCAATCCTCCTTTTAAATGACAGATTGCCTGTGCCAACTCAAAATTGATAGTGTCCTCCTTAGGCTTCTTTCAAACCTGTGATTTTCCTAATGGGAGAAGAACATCCTTGTACTCCATATGCTTTCTGAGTACCTGCTACTGTTGTACTACCCAGTAATTCTCCTTTTGCATGTAATCTCCCTTGATGCCTTCTATTTGTTGTCAGGGCCAAGGCTAGGTTCAGGCTCTCAGTAACTTCCAGACAATACTGAATGGACCATGGAATGACTAAGCAGTTTTCTTTTTTCCTCTTCTGTCCCTCTTCTCCCACGTTATTGCTGTGCACTCCATATAATGTGAGAGAGGAGAGTCTGTGCAGTCCCAATGTATATACATCTTCTCCCTAAATTAACATTTAAGGTGTTTGGAAGCACCTGTGACATTGAGACTGAAAAGGGAGGCTCAGTTCATCTTCAGTAATATCTTGGATTTCTGAGCAATCACAGAGTTTTATTCTTGTAGCTGTTCTGGCCATGCTTGACATTTCATGTTGAAGAGGCAAATTTTCTTGAGACATTTTGACAGCCAAAAGCTAGGACTTCTGTGGATTTATATGGATTAGGATGTGCTGGTGGCTTTCCTCTCTTCTTTTCTGGCCTGCATAGCTCTCAAAATGTAACATGATGCATTTGTATGTCAGACATACTGACGGGTCCTATCTAGTGCCCCTTGTTAGATTATTTAGGCCCAGAGTGTTGTGGTTTAGAGCCATCTCTCCCCATTTCAGGCAAATTTCAAATTGTCTTAAGGATAATTGAGTCCCTATAAACTGGCATCAGCAAAGAGAAAAACTATCCAAATACTTCCCAGAGTGTGGGAAATGAGAGGAAAAGTTGGCAATTGCATAAGCTAGCTAATCATTTAGCATATACACACTGCCCTGCCAATATGCATTCCTGTATTTACAGATAACCCACAACATATGGCATTTCTTGCCTGGCAGGTATTATGTGTGAGGCTCAGGTTATTGCAGCAGAGGAGAAAGAACCCGAAACAGAAGGTGCAAACCTATAGGAAGTCGGTAAGGATGTTTACATACTTAAGAGATTTTTTTTTAATAAAAATGCTGTAGTTGCTCTATAATAAGGGTCTGAATTACAGAGCAGAATCTGCTGTGGTTCCTATGGCCTGTGTTGTATATTATTTGAACCCCTCACAACTTGTATGCATTTGTCTTGGTCAGACATTTTGCCCTTCCTTGCGTTGCTGGTCTAAACACTTTCTTAATGCATTGATCTGTACAAGCATGGTCGGTATCATACAAAAAACATTACAATTGTAAAAATTTAAATACTTTTAAAACTCTGCCCTTATGTGACTTTCTCAGGGTCTCCAAGGAATCCTTCTGTAGGGGAGGAACTGAAGCTGATTCTGCTGAGTTGCAGGGGAACACTTACGTGTGCCAAAAGCATGGGGCGCATTTGCCAGCACTGAGCCAAGGAGCCTGGCAGGGGCTTGATTTGATTGGTGGCTGAGTCCTACCAGACCAGTCTTACATCAGAAAAAAACACCCTGTAGCCCAATTCAAGCCAGAGACTCCATGATGCTATCGCTTCTCATGCAGAAAATGAACAGCAGCTGCCCAGTGCTGCTGGCCATGTGTCCTCCTCCCTGCAGATAGCAAGCTGGAATAAAGGCACCACTCCACTCCACATCTCAAGGACTTACACTGTGAGGAATTGACTCATTTCCTCAGAGGACTGAGTGCTTTCAGCTCTCCTTAAAGTCAAGTCAACCATCACTGAATCAGACTCTTAGTCCTTGTAGTAGCAGGGCAATTTGAAGTAAGGCAGTGTGTGATAGCAAGGAAGGAAGTGGAGAGATGTTGCATTTAATCCATAAAGTATTTTTGAACTTTCACTGAAAACACAGCTGGGGGTTTGTGAAAGGAAGAGCACTTTTTTCCCTCCCTAAAATCTAAAATCTCTCTCTTTTTTTTTTTTTTTTTTTTGTGCGTGTATGTGAAAATTTGAAAACATTTAAAGGAAGCCAAACATCTTTTAAAAATATGTATCTATACTCAAAAACATAAAGGAAGTTCTGACAAAAAAGCTTCTACCAGTTCCTACTCACGAATTGCAATTACTAATAATTCTTACTTTAAAAAATCTCAATCACTTAAAAAAGTTTAAAAACTTTCTTTCTGTTTGCTTTTTGTCTGGCAGTTCTAATGTGATCAGATCAGTTCAGCTCAGCTTCAATTAAGAAGATGGATGTATTGAGGCTCCCAACAAGGTTGTCTGTCAGTAGCACAGGATTATGTGATCCTGCCATTTGGCTCTGTGTTTGCTCTTGGTGAGGCTGATAATTTCATCACCCTCCCTGAAGCTGCATTTCATTCCCCATAAATTCTTTAGTGCCTCTTTAAGCCCCTTGTATTGGAGCACTTTGTCTTCTGGAATGTCCTGGTTTGATCTGTCATTATGGTGGCATGTCACATTCAGTTACTGGATGTGTCTCACTAGGTGCAATGCAATGCTGGCTGCCAACATAAGTAATTATGAGTGAGTCCTGCTCGTGAAGCAGTTTGCTGGAAAAAACAGCTGAGATTCCTGTTTTCAGAGTATCTGCTCTTTGAACTGTCTTGGCATCAGTGAAATGCTTCATTATAGAGAGATATAATAGAGCTGTGGGCTGTGTCCAGACTGACAAACTCCTGCCCAAACCCTCCACCGTTGCTATCCTTGGTTGGGCTCTGATGGCAATGGCAGCTGAAGGGATAAATTAATTGACCACAGCTTCCCAAATCTTTCAGAACAACACCCACAGTTGTGAATGCCTCACTTTCTGCTCTGTTCGTGTTTGCTCTCTTCAAGCCAGTGTCCCACTTCTGCTGTCTGAAATGGCTCCTGCTGCCTTCTTATCTCCCTGGTCCTTCCCCTCCCACACGCCTTGCTCCGTGTGCTCCCAGTGCCATGCCTCCCCATGATGCAACCTGTGCTTTTTTATCACTCTGCTGCTGGCCCTGACCAGCACTGCTGCTGGGACTAAGTGAGCGAGTCCAGCAGAGCAGGTACAGCTAGATTTGATGCCTTGCTCACAGCTCTAGTGTGCTTCATCTGTTGGTGATGGGAACACAGCTCCACTTGCAGCTTCTGCAGCTTCTAGCACATTTCATCCTGTGCCAAGCATGTCAGTGTGACACCCAAATTTAGCATGCCAGTCACAGATACAGCTTCCCCTGATACAGCTCAGCTGAGAGACTGGGAAATTGTGTCAAAAATACTCTGTGATATTGAATGAGAGATTGATAGTGCCATTAATAAAGCTATTGCTAGCAAATAATACCTCTATATATAGAGAGACTGGATTGCCCTTCACAACCATCTGCCCCTTCTTTGTCTCTTTTCTGCATTGTCTTTGTGCATTTTTCTGTAACATCTGTTTGGAACACTTCTGCTTTGTTGGTTTCCCAGGCTTATGAAAGTCAAGTTCTCTCTCCAAACATAAGCATTACACCTTATTTTAATCTTGCTGTACAGCACAAAAGGTTTGGAGTTTTAAATTTTAGCTTTTTGAGCTTACCTTTGGTAGCCTGAACCACCATGAATGATGTACAGGTAGTTTTGAATGATACAAACCATGCCTGATGTAAATCTTGCTCATGTGAGCAGTCCTCTCTTTTCTGCCTGAGTGGCATCATAAGCAGTGTTGTCACCTGAAGTATCATCCTTTGCATCTGAAACAGCAGTACATGAAATAAAGGTTGTTTGCAGATGATCTTCAAAGTCAGCTCACACTGCCAGTTCCATCACTTGTCACACTCTGAGATGCTTCTTTCCCCCCTCCCTGCCCACAACCCCATACCGGGGGGCTATATAAAATAACACACTTTGGATTTCCTTCCTCCCCAGCTTCTCAACGTGTAGAGTGCTTTTGAAATACATTTGTGAGAGCATTTTCTCTGAAACCAGGGATGATAAAAAGAAGTGGTTTCTAATGGAATTGGAGAAATTTTTCCTTATCGTTCCCTTATCCTCTCAGAATCTGCAGCCTAAAGAGAAATATTAAATATGCAATGCTGTGAGAAAACTGGAAGAGCTACAGTCATGTAGCTCAGTTATTTAAAGAATATTCTCTACCTTTTTAACAGCTAGATGTGAGGCTGTTAATAAACACAAAAAATCCAGGAGAAACTGAAATTTAGAGAGGACCAAGACCCATCATGAACTTTGGTTGGACACACCCTTGTGCTTCATATGGATGTGTGCCTTCCTTTCCCTTCACTCTCTTCTCAAGTGCAAGAGTGCTTTTACTTGTTAAGATTTAATTTTTAAAATATTCTTTGGCCCCGAGCATATAAAAATTGATCTGAAAGGGAAGTATGAAAATTTGAAAAAGGGTTTCCTTGAATTTCCACTACACCAGCTACTAGTTCCTTTTCTCAGGAACTTATTACTGAGTACAGATCTGCCTGGGAACTGAAACTTCAGTGTGTTTTAGTATATATATGAACCACCATGCTCAGTATTGTGTATCTGATTATGGTTTTATGCAGATATCACTGTCATTTCCAAGTCTCTTCTCTGTAAAACAAACCCACCCAAGTCACTAAGTACCTGCAAGAGAGTAGAACCATTAATTAAGAGTTTTGTGCAAGTACATTTTGACCCTGAAGCTATACAGTTTTAAAAATAGTATTCTTCGGGTCTTCCAGAAGATACAACAATAGCTGTGAGGAACAGACTCTAATGGCTTAACTTCCTGCATGTGCCTACACACCAAGTGTTAAATCAGCACCGATAATTTTCAAGGTCATGCGCGTTTGCTGTTCTGAGCTTAGTCTGCTTTTGCTACCGAAGTGGGATGACAGCTGTGTGCATGTGTGCTGTGAGTGTAAACTGAATTCAAAGCACATTGTGCACCTGATTTTCAAGGGCAAAGCTGAAACTAGGTCCTCTCCCTTTTTTTCTTTTCACTTAGAAGGAAAAAAAAAGAGAGAGAAAAGTGGGGTTGGGGGTAATCAGACAGTTGAGCTTTGTTACTGTATTATTTACTTTAATAAAGCCATAATACTAACTGCAAATAGCTTTGGAAATATTCAGTTACCTTTTTCATCAAAGGCATTTGACACACAAATAAAGGAAGAACCTAAGCGATGTGAAATGCAATGGACAGCTGTTACAAACAAACAGGCTTAATGCTTGGGGGCCTTGGATGAACTCAACTTTTAACGTCACTGTGGTATTAGATCTGTACAGGCCCGTTATGACATTACAATCTTTTAAAATTTCAATAGAGTAGTTCTGTTCGTTTAGGTTCTAGTATTTGTTTGAGGATTGTTCTTGTTGGCATGGTTTGAGAGTTATTAGGTGGAAAAGCCCTGGGAGTGACAGATGTGATGGAGAGGCATATGATAAGAAGAAGGTTTTGCTGTGGCTATTTTTTTCTTCTTTTAAGTGGAATGACTGTGATTAAAGGTGGACGAGTATCATTTAAAAATAGGAAGGTTTTCAAGTATACACTCACATACAATTCCTTTACAGAATGCTTGACCTCTTTTCTCTTACCACAACAGATTTATTTCCTAAAAAGCTTTAGTTCCAAGGAAGGAAAGTGTTATAGATACTCCTGCCAACATATATCCATCTGTGAATGCTGGTGTGAATATTGATATGTTTGAATCAGAACACAGGAGGGCTGCCTGTGGCCTGGGAATCATTCGGTCAGGAAGCAGATGGCTCTGTGGCAGCAAAGAGCACACGATGCCAGTTACTGGGACCACTCAGGAATGCTGTCTGAGCAACACTCATGATAAACGCTGAATATGTTGTGCAGTCTGGGAGAGAAGTGTGTCTATATAAATGAGTTTTTCAGTATCCCTGCATCTGTAAGTTAGACTGTTTCATTACATCTGTTATATCATTGATATGCAAAGGCAACCATGTTTTCTGAATATTTAGCCAGGTGCCAGTTAGGTTGGATGCAGCAATATAGCAAACTCCATGTGTGGAATTTTTGTGGTACATGTTCTAGATTTACAAGAAAAAAAAAATTGTTTTGGTCTGTTCTTAATGACAACACTGCTCAATTTTTCTGGCCATTTCAGTAGCTGGCTTGGCCTGTGTTCCAGTCCCAGGGACCAGAAGTTTAGTTTTCCCTGATAAATGCTGCCTCAAATTCGGAACTCATTCTGCTCTGCCACGTCTTTGTTACCAGTTATGTCAGTGCTGATTTTGCTGTCACCAAAGCTTCCCTTGCATTAAATATTTTGAATCAGTCACCTGTATTGTGTGTTATGTTTTAATCTCTCCAGCTTTAGAGAGCCCCATACATTTTTCTGGATCCTTTTAGATCCATAATAATAAACAGATTAATTATAATTAAACTATAAGTGTATATGATTACACTTTTGCTAGACACTAAGCAAAGCATTTTTAAATCTAATTATCAGGATAGAGAGTAGACAAATAAATGGTTCCCTTTGTTTAAATACATTTTCAGAAGAAAATCAGTTGTCTTGTGCTGGGTCAACATTGGAATTCCTGGATCTTAAAATGCAAGCATATAATCCAAATAAGATATTGTTTTCTTTGTAGGTGGTCACAAAATTCAATGCATCTTTCACAAATTGAAACTGCATAAACATAAAATTACTGTAAAGGAAGAATTGGGCCCAAGGTGCTATTTTTAGTGAGCATTTTGAGTGCTGTGATGGTATTTTCTCATATAATAATAGTGATGGTGATTGGAGCTTGCTTGCCCTAAGCTGGTTTCCATCATTCATTTATCTATAAATTGAGTTTGAATGCAGATTGAGTTCTGGGTGGAGAATTATTTCACACAGTTTTTCCTCTTCTGATCTTTTATTCAACTGAGCTGGTGAGATGTCCTGCTTCCATTTCCAAGGTTTTTCCTTCAACACTGAATTTGAATAAAGAACTGAAGAATGCTTTGTTGCTTTCTTTCAACCTAAAAATGGTTTTCTTAACCTTTATAATATCTGTTAAGTTTAAGACCAAGGGAATTAAAGCTCCATTGGTAATATTGTATACACGGGGAGTGAAAGTTTTTCTCTATTTCCTCCAGGTAGGCTTGAAACCCATATTCCTGTGAAAATGCTTGTAAGCCCACAGACAGAGCACTGAACCAGCCTCTTCCTTCTCCAGTCATCACCACTTCCAGAAAAACAACTGGTCCTGTAGTTTTCCCAGTATAAAAGACTGTGTTCACTGGATCCACCCAGGATCTGTGGCACCAGTCCTTCCTTTATGATGCCTGTTATATATCATGCATAAAGAGGATTTAAGTGTTCTCCAGGTGATTCTGGGCATACCTCAGTCCCCATGTCCTTCAGTGAATCTTACCCCAGAATAAAGCAGAGCAATGGACTCTGTTATAAAATGCTGTGTCAAGAGTAGCTGTGTTGATATCCTCCTGCCACCTCTTCCTCAGGAGAAGGGCAAAAATTGCCACCATGAAGAAGATCATTCATACTGGGGATTAATGCCATGGAGTACTTAATGCTTTTGTACATTTCAAATGTTTTGCAGATTGCAAAATTCCCCATGATGGTCTGGGAAGGGCTCTGTCATTTCAATTTTGCTCTTAGATGAGTTGGCCAGGATTACTCTGTAAAACGGTAACAGATTTGAGATTACAAAGATGGGTACCTGAGTTGTCACCAGGCAATGTAGGAGAGGCCTCAATATTTTCCTTTGGGGCAGCTGTAATGTCTTTGTTTTGCCCTGAGCTGGCTGCACTAGAAAAGTTGTTTTCATGGTCAGATCTTTCCTATCAAAAAGTCCTTAGTTTGTCATCTACCACTGGTTTATCTGTGAAGTTCAGTTTTATGGTGTCTGTTCTCAGCTTCTTTGTACTCTGATGACTTTAAGATATATATCAAAAAGAGATTGTACCGCTTTTTGTGGAAATTTTATATTTTTTCACCTTCCACCTATGGCTGTGATCTTGCACCATTGAGCAATTTATGGAATGTGAACTCTTTGTCCTCACTTTTAATTATCCTGCCTGGTGAAACAGGATCCCATTATTTAATTATTTCCCCCCCCACACCCTTTGGTTAACTGTAATCACCAGTATTTTATGCAGCACCCTTCTTTTCCTTTAGAAGTCCTGGATTCCTGGTCTGAAGAGCTGTAATCCCACAACCATAGCTACTTCGTTTTAGCAGGTTTTATACTGGTGGTTCAAATGATTTGGTTAATAAGTGACAACTAGTATAAAGCACTGAAGAGCAATTTTCATGATACAGTGCAGTGCAATTTAACATAGGAATAGCTATGATACAGCACTGACTGGGAAGCAACAGTGCTTTGTCCCAAAAGGGACATAGACCAGAGGTCTGGATGCCAAACTAGACCTCTTGCATTCTAGATATTGTATCTTACACAGCCATATATAAAAATGATGTTGGTTAGGAATACACCTACAGTCCTTGACTGAGTCACAGTTAGAGTGAGCGATATTTTCTTGAGGGTGCATGTCGGGGTCCCTCCCTCCTGCCATGTAGCCCTGGGAGAGGGGCCCTGGGAGAGAGACGAGGTTTCCCGAGCCCCTGATCAGTCTCGTTCCCCGTTGGTTGTTTTGTGTTCCCCTGCGCGGACAAGGACCCTCGGGTCCCGTGATTGAGCAGTTCCTCGGCAGAGCTCCAGCCATGTGGCTGGAGAAATAAACATCTCTGAAACATCTATCAAGAATCTGTCCATAGATATTTCTTTCTACAGGCCTCCTGGTTTAATACATCGTGTTACAGTATCCCCACTGTAGCAAGTGGAGAATGCTGGCAGAACGATCCCCGATCCCTACAGCGACTGATTCGTGAGTAAATTCTAGAAACTGTGGATTCCTCTTCTTGGTTTTATTTTGCTATTCCATATCTAAACTATGGAGGAACCATGGGAAGACTCTTGGCTCTCAGAGCCGCATATGGACATTTATCTTAAACTTGAAAAGATTCTTGAACAACGATTTGTAAATTTTAGCTTAATTCAAGCTCAAAAGGAACTGAAACATTTCCTTTCATGGTTGTTTAAGAACTTTTTCTATGTTTCTTGGGATTTAATTCTTACCAAAGACTTTTGGAATGGACACAATTAATTTTTGAGTCAAAATATATGCTGATGGAAGAATATTTTCGTGAATATTATTTAATTACCGAGACTGTTGAGCAATGTCAGCTGTGTCCTGGCGAAGGGAAGCCTGGCGAAGGGACGGTGCAACCCAGGCCACGTGGACCGAGTGCTCTCCAAGCAGCAGTGAGGCAATTCCCGCATGCGGGCGGAGCCACGCGAGCTGCAGGGTCGGTGGCGGAGCGAGGCGCAGCGGGAGCAGCATGACATGGCAGTGCCCGCCCAGCCCCACGCAGCACATGGTGGAGTGAGCCCCGTGAATACCCGACCGAGAGGGGTGGCGCGCAGGCGGCGGCTGGCGGTGGTGGTGGTGGACCGGAGCCATGCCCAGCCGAAACGTGCGCTGGAGCAGGGCGCGGGGGGGTCATCGCTCGGGGTCCGGCCAAGACGTGGCTGCAGCACCCGGCAGCGGTAGCGAAGCTGCGACCAGAGGAGGCGACGCACGGAGAACTGAGCAGCGCAGCCCGGCCCGGCCCGCACAGCCCCGAACGCGACCCCGGGAAGAGCGCGCAGCACAAGCAGCTGCAGCGGCCCCGGCAGAACTAGCAGCCCTGGCAATTCCAACGCGGGAGCGAGCGAAAGAGAAAGCAAGAACGCAGCAAGACAGAAAACAGCAGCCACTTGGGAAAAGGAAAAGATCACCGTAGCTAAGGTTTTAGGAATAGTAAAATGGTATAATGTTAAACAAAATTATGGTTTTATAACAAGATGTGACAACCAGCAAGACATATTCGTTCATAGAGCTGCTATTAAAAAGAATAATCCTGAAAAATACATCCCAAGCTTGGGAGATGGAGAGGTGGTGGAATTCAAAATTGTACTAGGTAGAAAAGGGTTGCAGGCAGAGGAGGTCACTGGGCCTGATGCTGTTCCTGTAAAAGGCAGTATATATGATAAAAATTGTAGTCATGGTAGACTATATCTCCATTGTAGGCCCCCCCTACAGCCTCCCTTTCCTAATCCCACTTTTCCCTTTTACCCTATATCCTATTACCCCCAGTGTATTCCCAAACCGGTTTTCCACCCATGGTTTCCCTCACAAAACCATGCCTTTGCCAATTGTTTCCCCAAAAATCCCTTTCCAATGCCAAGGGGGGGATGAAAAGGGGGAGGGAAGAAATTAAACCCTCTCCTGCCTCAGTTTCCCCACAAAGCATGCCCAGAGAGTCATGTCTCCCTTCTGTCAGCCCTAAGATGTTCCACAGAATCTGTTTGGACATTCAAAGACTCAGGAGGGTGGCTTGTTTTGTTTTGAAACTGTTCTTGTTATGTTTATCCAGTTGTTTTCAATGTTAAGTTTTAAATCTTCTTTTGTTAAAAATAAACGGGTGAAATGTTGGGGTCCCTCCCCCCGCCATGTGGTCCTGGGAGAGGGGCCCTGGGGGACAGACATGGGGTTTCCCTGCCCCTGGTCAGCCTCGTTCCCCATTGGTTGTTTTGTGTTCCCCTGCATGGACAAGGACCCTCGGGTCCCGTGATTGAGCAGCTCCTCGGCAGAGCTCCGGCCGTGTGGCTGGAGAAATAAACATCTCTGAAACATCTATCAAGAATTGGTCCATAGATATTTCTTTTCCACGGGCCGCCTTGTTTGATACGCATGTTACAGTATCCCCATTGCAACAGGTGCAGTTTCAAACTTCCTCTATTGCTGTATACAGCATACTTCTGCCTGATCCCAAATTCCTGCATATCTTAATGCAATCAGGGAATGATGGATTAGCACTTCAGTAAGCTATGCCAACCTGATGAATCGTGTGGTAATATTGTTCCCAAATTGCCCATTTGTTTGGAAAAGAACTTTAGTCACTGTGTTACCAAGGAAGACATTGATTTTCTTCCTTTTCTTTTTTTCAAGCTAAAAGTTAAGAGGAGTCCTGGGGAATTGGTTTTGCCTAAATTGATGTACTGGGTCGGGCTGGGCAGGGGATAACTTCCTTCCTATCAGCCTCTGTGGTTCTGTGTTTAGAATTTGTGGATAAAACAGTGCTGATAACCCACTGGTGTTTTGGCTATGGCTAATCAATGTTTGCACAGTGTCACAGCTTGTGTTTTCCTGCTCCACCAAGGAGTAGGCTGGTGGTTGGGAGGGGACACAGCAGGACAGCCAACCTGAATTGACCAAAGGGGTCATATACCATATAACAACAGATTCAGCAATAAAAGTTGGGGTAGAGCAAGAAGGAGATGAGGGCTTTCTCTTCCAAGGTGGCCACTGCTCAGAGACTGGCTAGGCCATCAGTCTGCTTGTGGGAGTTGGTGAGTGATTGCCTTTCAATTGCTGCTTTATTTCTTCTTTCTTTCAGCTGCTATACTGTCTTTAGCTTGATCTATGGGTTTTCTGGCTTTTGTTCTTCCTATTTTGTCCCCCATCCCAGTGAACAGGGTGGGGTGAGTTAGAGGCTGTGTGGTTGCTTGGCTCCTGGCCAGCGTCAATCCACCATGGTAAAAAATTTTTAATTCTCCTCCACATAAGAATCTGCCAGCAACACATTCCAGGATGCTCAGCCTGGATCTCTGCTCAGGCCTGTTCCTTACCCTCCTTTTCCCATTGGAAGCCAGTCCAATGCTTGTCCTATCCCTTCATCTTTCTGATGGCAAAATCCAGTTCTGCATCCAGTATTGAGGAGAGCTGAATCAGACCCCTGTCTACTTGCTACAGTAAAATTAACATTTTCCTAGCGGTGTCAGTTGTGGAGTCCTTGGAAAAAAGCTTTAAGGGACAAAATGTAACTTGTGGTAAAATAAACAATAAATTATTCGAGTGATGTGGGGATATTGTGGTTCCCAGCTGGCAAGTTAGAGGAGCTACAGGCTAGAACTTGATAGCAGTACTCCAGCTATATACCATCTGCATTTCTTTTAATGACAAAAATAATCACCAGTTTCCTTCACCGCTGTCAAAAAGCTGAGCCAGCGTGCCGATCTGGGAGTGTGATCTGGAGTTCTGGTCTGGCTACATCAGCTGTGCTTTTCAGCCAATTCCAGAAGCAGATTCTGTAATACTGGTGAGGTTTGATCCAGGAAAAGTGCAGATGTTGCAGTGTGTTGCAAGTACTTTGGCAGTTAGAAAGATTCAGTCCTGTCCCTGGGCCTTTTTCTATTTGTTTTGTCTCTCATGACATTTGTGCCATGGAGCAGAAGTAAAAGTAGACAATCCAACAAAAGTAGTATTTTTCCTCTTGGAAGCATCCATACAGTTGGGCAGAGTCCCTAGTAGCTCTTAGTGTTTATTCTTCTTACATTTGCACTACCAAAGAGAAAAGATATTTGACTGCAACTGTGGATCCTTGAACCAGAGACAATGGTCATATCTGAGATTAGGGTTCTTGGGGGTCAACAGAAATTTATTAGCATTGTCTTTGCTCACTATTTTCTCTCAAATGTACTGACAAACCACTTCTAGTCTTCGTTGACTCTGAGGCAACCTGCTCTGATGTGCTCTGATGGTAGTAATCTTAGAATCCTGTGTTGGTATTTTGGGGTGAGATTAATGTGTAGAGTTTATCTTTCAATAAGGAGTTCAGTCAGCTGGAGAGCATACCTTGGGTGAACTTGGGTAAGTTTTACCCTACACTTGTGCTAGTTTTTATCCAGTGCTTTAGCACTGCCGCAAAGAAGCCAATGGAGTTGTTTCAACATCTGGCCAAAGCAGTCTGTTAACTGCATTCTGCAAGCTTTACATTAACACTGGAAAGTTCACTGCTGTGCTTTCTTACGACACATGTGTATGGAGGTAGCCATAAATCCACCTGCTGCACTAGTTCTAGTGTATTAAACCACAGAGAAAGCATCAATCTTTTCGCTTGCACTTTATTTGTTCAAGGCTGTGTCAGTATGTGACATTAGTTTTATGCAGAATCTCATGAAATGTAGGAGTTAATGAGGTTGGCTACATATAAACATAATTTTTGGATAATCCAGGAACATAAAGACTGTTGTAAAGAACAGATGAGATAAAGTGAGACGGAATGATGGTGTTAATGGGACTATTCCATCACGAAAACAGCATGGAAAATTCTGCTGAAACAAACCTTTCCAAAGTCAATGATAAACATCCCTTGCCAAATGCAAATGCCTCATTCAGACCTGACCTCCAGCAGTTCCAACAAGGTATGGTGCATAATTTCTGCTTGTGTTGCTCTGTGGAATTTGTGAGGGTTGATCTTGACCTTGGATTTGCTGTTAAACTTAAGAATAGTTAAAATATTTAGTGCACAGAAATGGAAACCTCTTTTGGCAATGCCTTTCTTCATGTCTACATGATTTAAAGAAATAACTGAGAAATTTAAGTTTGCTTGCATTACAGGCAGAGAGATGATTCTTACAAGATGATTCTTGTAAGCAAAAAACTGACATCCAACAGGAGGTGATTTACCTCACTTCTGTTCATCTGCATCACTGCAATGAAACATGAAGAAAATGCTTTTATGAAAAGCAATATTATTTTCATTTTTAAAAGTTAAATTTAAAAAATTATCCAATTGTGTCACTTGCATCAATCCATGACTGTGAAGGTTTTTGCACAAACACTGGTGCTGGCAATATCATATCTCTAGCTCTGCTATTTCTTGGTCTCTAGTGACTCCTTAGCACTCTCCAGAACCTGGCCACCAAATCTTTGTACAGAAAAAAATGGGCAGCTTTCCACAACTTAATGTGTGATTTCTCATTACCACCTTCTATAAAAAGGCTCCCCTGTCTCTTCTTCCCCTTGAGTCACAGGTCTTGAGTGCCTCAGAGAATAATTTCAATATTCTGCAATCCTAACACATTATTCCTTCAATTTGTCTCAAGTATTCTGAATTTTCATTCAATGCAGTCTATAATAACTTGGACTTAGGCTTTTTTTTTTTTTTTTTAATATTGCACAGAATAATGTTCCAGCACAGCACTGCAAGAGAGTTCTGTAATTAGTGTAGCAATCGGTGAAGGAGGGCAAACTAGGTTCATACATGCACTGTGCTCCTTTGTCAGTAACAGGAGACTCAGAAAGGTGTAGATAACAGCCTGCATGCTGGAAGCAACATTCACACCCAATTCAAATAATACGATGGCACTTAAGATGGTAACATTCAGGGGTATCTACTGGACTTGAAATATGTTGAACTGTTTTGTTGCATTTTCATCAAAATTTCTTAACTTACGCTTTTATGGTACTTAAAAATTTTGCTCTGTATGTTCCATGACAATTTTAGATGCTGACCTGTGCTATCTCTTTTCAGGTAACCTTCATGGAAGAGTCACATTCAGGAATATTTGGTGCAGATGCCAGAGGCAGAGAAAAAATTTTCTTTAAAACCACCATGAGATTCAGTCTCTTCTGCTCCATACACAAGGTATATTTCCTAATGCTACCATCATAAATAAATAACAACATATACATTAAAACAACAGCAGTGCTACACACAGCTTTCTTCTCTAGAGCAGCTGGGGAAGAGCTAACCATTTATAAAACAGAATTAACATGTTATTTAACTAAATATACAAATGGAAAGGTGGCGTGTGTGAATGGAGCAGAAGCAATGCCTGTTTGGCAAAGGGGCTCTTAGGCACTCACTCCCTTTGGACTTGGTTGCTATTGTGCATTTCAGAGAATTCAGCAGACTCCTCATTGGGAAGTTTAGAAATTCGCATGCCTGCTGTGTCTACACTGGTTTTAGGGCAGCCCCAAGGTCTCAAGAGTCCTTCACTGGCACAGTTGAATGCGAGGAGGACTGGAGCACACCCAAGACAGCAGGTGCCTGAGCATGCATGAGCTCCTCTGGAGGCACACTTGCACAGGCTGGGCACATAAGGGCAGGACATGGAGCATGCAGTGCCCACAGCTGTTGGGAACTTTTCCACTGTGCTAGAGGTGTAGACATGCTTTTTTGTCAAGAACACCAGGAGAGGCTCAGCAAAGGAAAAGGTCTTGGAGTATTGTGGAGCAGCCTTCTCAGCACAGAGAGTGCAGGCTGGCCTGATTCATTTGCCCTGGTTCTGGAAATACTGGGCTAATTTCTTCAAGATGTCATATCTCCTCTCTGTCAGTCTACTAAATCTTAGAGGTCAAATAACAAACATATCTGGTAAGCTGAAGATTCTCTTGGTACTACTGCAGTCGTGGGGAATAGACCAAAGTGAAGCAATTTCTAGGGTGGGGAAATCATAAAGAGCTGGTTTGTGTTCTTACAAATGGAGCTGAACCCTGAGCTTATTAACTGCAGCTGGAAAACTGGTTCAGAATAGTAACATGTCCTTTAGTAAAAGCATATATCATCTGTGTTAAAAACAGGTCTCATCCTTCTTTAATGTTCTCCAGGCTGTTGTGATTAGTTCAAAGTCCATTACTCTGTCGGCATTATTTTCCTGTGTCAACATAAAGACACATCTTTTTGGTAGTCCTAAGTGTCCTTATTACATATCATGTAATTGGCATTGAACCTTGCAGGCCTTCTGTTAAATTCGAGGTTGCTTCTAGGGCCTCCCAGACTGTCCCCAGTTTGCTGTTGGGCTTCACCTCATTACACCTTTCGGGGACACCAGATCAGCACACTAAAAGAAGAGGTTTAGCAAAATAAACACCCACAGGGTTAAAATATAAAATATTACAAATCTATACTAAGCATCAGATGACTCTGGCCTTGTCCCCAGGTTTGGTTTAAATCCACAGGGGAGACCAAGTCTCCCCATGTTGCCCTCTGGCAAGAAATTGACTCCTTTTGGCTGAAGAATTGTCCATTGTTAAACAGTCCCCATCACTATTTGGCTGAGTGGAGAACACTGATGCTTTACCTGATGCTATCTCAGCCTGAGTATTTAAGCCCTCAGCCTTAGTGTGCTTTTGCAGAGTGTGTCCAAAGCCAAACATATTCTGTTGGCTGAAGGCCCATTGCTTCCTTCAGCAGACCAGGTGAGGGATTCTTGTTTGCTTGATCTCGCATTTCTGGGCAACCCTGCCAGTGTCTAGGTCCTCCTACCTAATGGATTATTTAATTCCCCAAAAATACAGGGTGCAGATAACATCCACAGGGGCACATGAAATTCATAGTAATGTATAAACACTTTTCTCCAAAGTACTGCAGTCTGCAAGTAAAATTCCTATGGTAGTTAGTTGCTGGAGGCTCATTTGATTCGCTCATTGCTCTGCTGGGAGTGCGAAGTAGCTCTGCTTTAGTTGTATAACCTTATGGTGAAAGAAGTGAGCCTGCTTCTGCAGAATTCTGCCCTAGAACTCAGCCCTGTGTCACCCTGCACATATTTGTATTCAGTCATGGGACTTCAGAGATGCACCTACTGCTTCCCCTGCTGTGATACACTGCTGTTTGCTGGAAGGGGCTGAGAGAACTTGCTGAAATTTCCTGGGAATGAACCTTCCAGATGGTCCTGAAACTCTGGTTGTATGCAACTGGGTTTTGCCTGCATTCCCTCCAGCAGGGTGTTTGGGTAGCCAGGAGAATGAATTACACTCACTCGAATTTTGACCCCTGTCTTCTTGGCTGCCGCCAACTTGCCTTTTAACCAGTGTCAGACTTTAAGGAAAGGGCTCTTTGTTTGGGTGGGATCCATTCCTGAGACAGCAGGTCACTTATGTTGGCTTTGCTGTGAACACAGGCCTAAGGAGGTAGATTCTTCCTGTTTCCCTTAAAGTGTTTTTAGACAGATCCTGCCTGTCCTCTTCAGGAGGAAAATGACAGAGTGTAAAAAAGCACTCCTACTAGAAAGCAAAGATGGAGAAGAGTTATCTGAAACTGTAAATGCAGGTGTTTGTGTGGTACACTTTGTGGTGTGGAGGAGAGGCTGAAGGTACACTGGCATTCTGTCTGTGAAGATTCAGTTTCACTGCAGATTTTATTAAGTTGTAAATCTTTTTGTTGTGGTAGATGGATTTTGCAGAAAATTTCCACATACTGGGTGGGATAATGGATTGCTTTAAACCACAACTTTCTTTTAAAACATAAGCCTAACTTTACTATTTGATTCTGCAGCTATTAAGAGCTTTAGACATTGATTTGTCTGCTCAGGCTGATTACCAGAACTAAGAGATAGCCTAAATTCTCTATGGCTCTGTCTGAACAAAAGTAACCTGACCTACTAACATGTTTCCTCCTTTGTCTATATGTTAACTCTAGAATTACACTGGTTTTCTGTGCTTAGCCTCAGGATATAAAAATTGCTTCCTTTCCCATGTGTTTGGTTGATCAAAATACAATTTGACAAATATCTTCCTTTTTTAGAAGTTCTAAGAACTGAGGTTCAAATATATTTCCCAAGAGGATGATTTCTTGTGCTTTCCTTTCTGCTGTCTTTCTACATGTCCCTTCCCTGTCCTGATGTTTAAAAGGAGCTTATGCATTTTAATATTTTCCAGGTTGTGCAGACCTAAAGGGAGGAGAGGAACATGCAGCTGTGGCAAACCTCAGAGCTGCTGAAGTTGTGTGGAAGGCAAACTGAAATGTAAAGCCTAGTCTCGGCACCAAAGGCCCCAGGGAAGCTGCAGAGCCATGTGGGGAGAGTTACGATGTTTGCTTCTGATGTGCTTGTCTGGGGTGGGTTGAGGTCTCTAGGAAGCAGAGGAAAGTATCCATCTGTCTAAAGTTCCCATGAGGTGGAGCAGGGCTATTTCTGTTTTACAGATGACAAATGGATCTCTTCAAAGGCTAACTCCAGTCACTGAACACCAAAAAACTGGGCTGCTCGTCTGAAGAAGCCCCTCTGTTTCCACAAGCTGTAGGAAAAACAAAGATTTGCTTAGCTATAGGCAACCTTCCATTAATCTCCCCCACTTTAACCCTCCCCCAAAGAGAGAATTTTTCTAGGTCATGCAGAAGAGATTAAATAGTACCTTAGAGCAAGGAATGTCTCCCCCTCCTTATAATTGCCAGGCTGGCATGCTGGCCACTCAACCATCTTTCCTGACTATTGTTCAGCTTCATGTAACCATTAAATAAAGTTTTCATGTGGATATTTATGTAGAGTGCCTATGGTACTTCAACAGAAGCTGGCAGTAAAGTCTCTCTTGAATCACTCTGTTACCACTGACTCCAGACTTCTTTAGATAATGGTTGATAAAGTTCAAAACATTAATTTCCACCAATAAACAGGAACTGGAAGCCTAGGGAGTTAATAGGGCTTTTTCATCTCAGCCTAACACTCTGATCTAATTTCAGATAGCAGGAAATATGCCAACTTTAGCCGCTAATTAGAGTTACTCTTTGGAGATTATTTGTAGCAGACCTCCAAGCTTCTTACAACAAAAATGCACTGACAGTCCTGCCAGTATAAATATGTTAGCTGTTTGTAGTGTAGAGGCCATTTGAATTATGCAATGAATTGTTACAAAGAGTTTTAAAATATACCAGACTTCAAAAAACATAATTTTATCTGGAAACCATGGTTCTGTAATTCCTCAGGAACAGTAAGTGTGGCAACATTACCAATTTTGTCTCTCTTCTTGCAGGTGCAAGAAGTTTTTAAATAATAAAGAGTGAGGTAGTATTAGTGATTGAATTTTTTTTCATATTTTCTTTGATCCTGTTCTGGAGAGTGCTCTTGGTACCATATTCTGCTGAACTCTGGTTGTATTCACTCAGGATTAGGCTTCTACTCCACTGTGGAATGCATCTTGCTCTCGGAGAATACATGGTACTCTTTCATCTTTACAAAGTCTCTTCTTAGGGGACTGACTCTTGATACCCTCTCAGGGAGCTTCAGCTTTCTCACGAAGTTATGCTTCACAGTGTAGCTTTTTTTGCTGTCCAGCAGAAGTAAGAGATACAGAATCTCCCTCAGAGAAGTGAAGAATATGAATAAGTGTGTGGTGACAGAGGTGTGATTACAAGATTCATTTTACTAATAGCTTTTCCTCTTGTAGCTCTCATATTTTATGCTTTTACCTCACCTTTCATTCAAGGTTGAGCTCTTTTATATGCAGTTTCTGTAGCACCTAGGTAATAGTGGTCATAAAGCAGTTTAGAAAATTAACCAATCCTTGCACTATCCCTTTGAGAAATTCCCTGAGCTTTATAGCAGATGTAAGGTGATGAGTCAGTGAGAACAACACCAAGAATAGAATCACATCTCCACTTCTACTGCTGTCCATTGGTCATCCACGAAGATGGAAAATGCACCATTACTGATTGTAGCTCCCACTAAATCAGTAGGATTACTAAAGAGCTTTCTACAGAGAACTGCTGAGGAACATATAGTGCTTCTGAGGCAGTGGGAGAAACAGAAACCCACAGGAGAAAGGGAACACTCATGTCCTAGACCTTTGCAGTTTCAATGTGGGTTTTCTTCATTGCTATTTGAAAAAGGTGTCAGAACACCTTGGGTGCTGTATTCCTGGGTACCTCCTCTTCCTTTGCCTGCTCTAAACTAGATTCCCTGGCCAGTCTACAGCTTCCAAGGTGATTTTAATATCAGTAATTATGAGAATTAGAGTGCATCACAGTTAACTCAGAAAAATGAGGATATGAAATAACAAACTACAATATGCTTGGTATATCAGAAAACATTTTTAAAGAAAAACATTTTGGTTTTCAGGCTCTTGACTGTGGACATATTTAAGTTAGTTGAAAATCCACTTTTCTAATAAAGGCAATTTGTGGAAAATGTTGTCCAGCCCAGGCCTGTGCTGTTTTGGGTTTTTTGTTCTTATGTACATCTTGCATTTAAAATTCATGTCTTGTTTCACTTGAAAGTCTATGGATGACTGGAGAAGTTGAAGAATGACAGAGAAAGCATGCAAGTGAAACCAAATTAACATGAGAGGTGAAATTGGTTTTATTTTGATTCTCCATTGCCACTCATTTGTATGGGCATTTAAACTTTCATGATATGCTAGCCTGATACGAAACAAGACAGGGATTTTGAGCTGGTAGTATTTTCTTGCTCTACCTAATAAATTTAGAGGCAGATTGAGGTTGATTGTAGGTTGTGTCATTGTGGAGGAGCAGTTTAAAGTCATGGTTCCTTTCCTCAGTGAAATGAATTTACAAGAGCTAAGAATCCCAAAAGTTGAAATCCCCTGCTGCGCTCATACGCCCTCTTCCTCTGAGCTGTATCAGTGATCAGGCTGCCTGCCAACACCGTTGTGTCAATCAGGCAGCTACAGGTGATCATTAAGTATTTAAGCACTGCTTCAGTAGCTGTCTTCTCTGTCCTGCCCCATATATTTATACAGCCTGGTGGTCCATGCTGGAGGGTGTCTGAGGAGCTGTGAACCCCTATGTGTGTTGTGAATGGATCCAAGCCTGCAAATGACTATGCAAAATAGAAGGCAGTGGAGTATCTGGCCCTTTGTTCTTTTTTAATTAACCTCTGTAGGAAGAAATACCTTAGAGAGAATGATTTCCATCCTGACCTTTAATGCAAGGATGGAGAAACTGCAAATCTAAGGGGAACTGAAGAAGCATAAGGAAGATAAATTCTGATATTCCTGAATTACCAAACAGGAAAAAAAAACCAAACCAAACCAAACCAAAAACCCAACATGTAGAAGACTGTAACTTTATTTTGTTTTAATTCTTATAAAGGACATGATGTCCACTTCTTTAGATCACTTTAAGGCAGCTATGCAGCAAAACGTAAGAATGGAAAGCCTTCCTTTCCTTCATTTGCAGATGTACATGTCAGCATAGAGGGAAGTGTGGCCAGGTGTAAGGAAGGGACCTCAGCCTGCAGAGCTCAGAGGTGCAATGCCACCTGCCAAAGCTGTGTCCCTGCATGATGATTGCCCTGCAGCATGGGTGGGAGAAGCGGGAAGAATGCGTGGGGTGAATTATATACCAGTGCAGAAGGTGCCTATGTACAACATAGGATGCCATGGTGCTCCCAAAGGAAACACAGTTAGGAAATTTAAATAAACTCTTGGTGGCTTCAGAGAAGACATCAGTGCAAACAATTTCTTTGAAAAAAGGGTATGTGGGTGGCTTAGCCAGCAGCAATGTTTTCATTTTGTCTACTGTAGGGAATTACTTCTTTTCTTAAACTTGCCCAGCCAGCTTAATTTAGAGCAGATTTAATTTACACTAGGGGTAATGTATTAAGTGAGTGCCAGGACTGTGGAGGTGAACTTCAGCAACAATGTGTGCTGGGTATTGCTTAAAATCTGGATCCCAGGTTAATTCACTAGAAATCTAGTATAAGGAGCCATAATTTTCACAGTGTGAAATGAAAAAGGGAGAAATGACAAGCAGTGAGCAGGACAGTGTGAAATGGTAGGTAGCATGTATGTGAGTGACAGTTTTATCTTACTACTTTCAGCTGTCATCTTTGATGTCCTTCCCTTTTTGCGTATAAACTTGTGTGCTCACATATTTTTTACTGTTTTATTCCACAGAGCATATATCAGTACACATGATCTGTCTGACCTGTTAAATCGCCTCCCTGAACTGCCATGAGCATAGGCATGGTGATTGGTAGATGCTCTGCAATCACTAAAAGGTGTTACCTAATATTAAAATTAATGTATTTTAGTATATATATATATATATATATATATTAGTATATATAGAATTTGTTTCCAAGTATCTGGGCAGCCTGATATTTCAAAATTCAGCTTTTGTGCTACAGATGATTTATCACATCTTAGTTTTCAGGACGTGCTGAGCTCACTGAATGGGAATTGAAAAGAGAGTTTATAAAAGGAGATGGGAGGAGCTCAACTTTTCAGTCTTTAATTTTCAGAGGCCAAGTTATGGGCATGAGATACCCAATTGTAGGTCAAGCCCTTCTGCTTCCAAAAATGTCACCTGGGAGCAGCAAAACCCCCAGATGAGATCCAAAACTACTGCTAGTTTGAAAGCCAGCTGGAGATATGCAGTGTACAGAAATGCAGGGGTACTGAAGTGCCCTGCAGTTAAGGTGTCACCTTTCCCTCTGTGCTCTTATGTAAAAAAGCAATTGCATGAAAAAATGACTGTAAAACACAGGTGTGGATTTGAGCATTAACACCCAATTTGAGATGGGGAAAAGCAGCTCTTAGGGTTACATGCCTGCTTGGCATTTTTTCTAAATGTCACTTTCAGTGCCTCAGTTCTGTGTCCTTTTGTATAAAATCCCTGAAAATTAAACTCTCCTTTTTTTGTCTTGCTTGAATATAGGAAAACAGAGGTTTCCAAGTGCACTTCTGAAACTTGAGTGGGTGAATAAATTGCTCTGCAGACCTGCCCAAGGTCTTGAACAGGGTGTGAACTTAACTTTCTCACCAAGCCCGGGTGCCATGTCAGCCATGCAGTCTGTGTCAGCACTCTGATGTGAGTGAGGAGAGGAAGGCTGCTCCTTGGGCATTGCTTCTGCCCCAGATCTCCCCAGGAGCCTGCCTCTCTCCTCTCATCATAGAGAAGACTGAGGAGGGTGGTCACTTTACTTTAGAGCCTAGGCTGGATCCCAGCATTCCTTACTGGCCACTGTTCCCCACAGCCTGAAATGGGGGTCGGAGGCCCTCTGGCAAGGCTGGGTCACGGAGCTGACCTCAGGGCTGTGCCTCAGGCCAGCTGCCAGCCCGCGTTCAGCCCAGGCCTGCCTGACAGGATGCTGAGAGTGGCACTGGGCTGCAGCTCCTGGTCCGGGCTCCTGAGTTCAGCTCAGGAGAGGCATCACCGCAGCAGGTGTGAGGTTCTGCTGCTGAACACTCGTACCACAATGATGGGCTGTCACCACAGCAGTGTCGTGCTTTCACAGACCTTGAGGCCTGAACAGCAGCAGCTAAGCACAACAGCCTGTGGGGAATGATAAGCTAAAGCCATCATTTATTACAATTTCCTCTGAAATCGGCTGTGCCCCTGCCTGATGCTTGAGCTGTACTTCTGTGTTATCTGCCTTCACAGACAGGAGAATGTGGCAAATGCAAAATCCCTGCTCCATTAAGATCTTTGTCAAGCTCACACATTTAAAATATCTGGAAGAGACAATCTCAAGCTTCAAGGTTTTATGTTAGCACTTAACAGTGGGCTTTGAAGGCTGTTGTTATACCCGGAGCTCAAACCAAGAGAGAACAAATTGGAAAAATTGAGATTATTCAGGAAAGTTCTTGGGTTGTTTAAATTATGGGCACCATCCTGTAATGTCCAAATGTACAGCATTAATGGCCCTTAGAGAACAAAAATCAATAGCTAATGAAAATACTTAATTTTCTATGCAGATTGCTTGTGCTCATGCTAAGCCCTGGGATTTTGAAAGCATCTTACTCCTCACACCCAGACAGACACATTTGAATTCTGAATAACTTAAATGTTTTATTCGCTGTGGTTTCATTATAACTTAATCACTACTGATAACATTTTTGTTTCAACTACATGTTATTTGAATTTTATATGAAAGAATGAAACATGAAAATTTCTTTTAACAATAAAAAATGTCTTATCCCTTGGACAGCAGTTAAGCAAACCTTCACCAGTTTAAGATTGGACTCAAAATGTTGAGCTCTTCCAGTCCTGTGGTGCACTGTCCAGTGATAGGGCTTTTTCCCAGTCTCTTGCTGACTTTTACATAACTAAATCCTAAAATATTTAAATGTTACTTCTGCAGCCCTGTGAGAAGTGGTTCCCTGGCCTTCTGATACAAGCAAACAATATATTTATCTGTACCAAAGGCGAAGCAGAGGGGTGTGGATGCTGAAATCCAGATAGTATAGTCTGAGCTTTGCATCTGATTCAGCACGACCTTCTGAAGTCACTTTGACACAGCTTCTCAAAGCCATGGAGCTGCCAGCAAATTCTGCCTATTCCAGTAACGTTTGCTGAAGACTCTTACTCCTGTTCCCAGAGTTAAAGCAGCTTTTCCTGCAACATTCTTGTGTAACTGTGTAGTTGTATTTCTATCAGAGCTTTTCATGACCTAGGAAAGAGGGTTGCAAGTGAAGAGCAAACAAAACTGAAGACACAGCACTCAGCTTTTTATACTGCAAGAATTTCAGATGTTAAGGCAGCTGAAGGCTGCAGATACAGCGACCTTACTTTCAAGAAGTTTGAAAGATCTAAGTCCATTGACAGCAAGCCTGTCTGTCGTTGTTTTCACTTGCTTCAATATTCTGTATTCTTCACTACTAAGCAGGAATTACTCTTGTACAGCAGATGGTTGCAGTTTTATGAAATGTCATGTTCTTTTGTTTAAGAAGAAACACAGAACTCGGTATATGGTTCCATCTCTAGTACATCAGTGTACTGTGGTTGCAGTCTTACTTTTCCAAAGTTTACAGAAGTAAGGACCTTGGAGTTTGGTTTTCCAGCTCCTGTACATGTTAGTGTGCACACACACAAACACAAACATGCACATACTTATTGTTTTACTGACTGCTCACTAAGGGACAGTGGAGTTTGAGGCATGGAACTTGTTTTAGTCATCTGAAAATTAGACACATAGTCTAAACTGTATATAAATAGTCAGGGCTTCTGTACTCAGTCAGGAGAGATGGTCACCTCCAGGAGATTATTCATCACTTGAAGTTTAATTTCAGGGGATGATTACTTAAGACTAGATTTGTGTCTTTCTGGTCATTAAAACTGGATGGAGTAAATCCCATCCCAAGTGGCTAAGGAAACTGCCCAATGAAGTTGTCTAAATACCTTTAATTCTTATCAGCATTCCTTAAGATATGATGATATGCAGCATTTCAGAGTATAAAAAGTATAAGCAGGGACAGGTGACCTTGAGAACAGTACAGAGCCAGTGTCCAAATATGCAGGGATTAGGTAAGGAATGTTAAAGCCCACCTGGAGCTGAATCTGATGAAGGACAGGAAGGGCAACAAGAAAGGCTTCTACCAGTAGATCAGCAGCAAAATTAAACCTAGAGAAAACATGCTCCCAGTGCTGAATGGGAAACGGCCTTTTTACAAAGAACATGCAAAGACTGAGGTACTCAATGTTTTGTTTGTCTTGCCTTCAGGAATCCCAAGTTGTTGAAACTATTGAGGAAGTCTGGAGTCTACTCTTGCTGAAGGAGGATCAGGTTAGGGAACATTTAAACAACCTGGACATACATAAGTACATAGAAGTTGAAAAAATGCACCCATGAGTGCTGAGGGTGTGGTCCAACATCATTGTGAGGCCACCCTCACTCTTGGAAAAGTCTTTGAAAAGTCATGGCAATTTGGTGAGATTCCTGAGGGTTGAAGAATGCAGATATCCCTTGTGTCTTCATGAATTATAAGAACAAGGAACCAGGGATCTACAGGGGAGTCAGCCACATCTCTGTTCCTGAAAGCTGATAATAAGGTAGTAAATAATTCTGGAAACCATTTCCAAACACAAAAAGAACAAAGAGGTGATCAGAGTTGTCAGATATATGATGGGTAGAGTGATGTCTGACCATCCTTCCTAAAACTAGTTAATTGTGAGGCACAAAGGGTTGTGATCCGTGGCGTGAAGTACAGCCAGAGACCAGTCACTATTGCTGTGCCCCGGGGACCAGTGCTTCTTAATGTCTTCATTAACCACCTGGATAAGGGGCAGATGGTAAGCTCAGCAAGTCTGCTGATGATACAAAACTGGAAGGAGGGGCTGGTACATGAGATAGTTGTCTCCCATTCAGATGGACCCCGACAAGCTGGGGAAATGGGCAGAGAAGAACCTCATGAAGTACAACCAAAGGATATGCAGTTCTGCACCTTGGGAGTAATAACCCCACGTGTCAGTGCAATAACCACATGTGTATGTGCTGGAGATGTACTTAAGGAGCTCTGCAGGAAAAGACCTGGAGGGCCTGGTGAGCACCAAGGAGAATGTGAGCCAGCAGTGTTCCCTCGGGGCATTGGGATCTGCATTAGGAAGAGTGTCACAAGCAGATTGAAGGAGGCGATGCTTTCCCCCTACCCGGCCTTGGTGAGACCCCATCTGCAGTGTTATGTCTGTTTCTGGGTTCCCCAGTATAAGAAAGATATGGAGATACTGGAGGCTCATTGAAGGTCCTCTAAGATTATTTAGGGACTGCAGTACCTTTTGTGTAAGGAGAACCTGTAAAAGTTGAGATTATTTGTTTGTATTTTATCAACATGCATAAATGCCTGTTGGGAGGTAAAAAGGAAAACAGAGCCAGACTCTTCTCAGTGGTACTCAGTAAAAGGACAAAAAGCAATGATCACAAACTGAAATACAAGAAATTTCATTTAAACATTAGAAAAAGGCTTTTTCACCAGTATTGTACACTGGAACAAATTCTCCAGAGAGTTTGTGGAGTCTCCATTCTTGGAGATATTCAAAACACAACTGGAAATGGTCCTGGATGACATGTTCCAGCTTATCCTTCTTTCAGTAGGAGAGTTAGACTAGACAATCTCCTTAGGTGCCTGCCAGCTTCAGCTGGTCTGTGATTCTGTGATTGTGGAGAGCTTTTGGAGTTTTCAGAATTGCAGCCAAACTTTCTTTGTCTCTCTTATCATTAACAAAACAGTAAGAACTCTGTCTTCTGCAGACAGTCTGCTTCTGAAAGTAGGAGAATGTAAAATCCATAGAAATATTGTAGAAATGCAAAATATGTAATTGTTGCCCTTTTTTTATTAACATGTAATTAATTTGATTTTGTTTCATGACAAGTGAATAAATAGCTCCTGAAAGTATAGTTAATGCACAAAGAAAACACACAAAAACTGTTATGGGACAGCAGCTTCACAAAGGAGCATCTGTTAAAGGAAATGACCTGCACAAAGTCATTGCAAGTCCATTATTCACTAACTGGCTACCTATTGAGAACTAAATGACACAAATGAGTTATACTCACTGGCTTTTCATCTCCAGCAAAGTGGGCTCAAATCCCTAATAAGGCACCAGGTGAAAAGGAGTCTCTTAGGCCTCTGTTCCAAATCCCCTGTTATGCACCATATTAATTAGCACATTAGCAGGCTTGCCTCAAGGGAAAAGCAGGACTAGGACAGCAGGTGTGTCATGCAGCATAATTGAGATGCAGCAGCAGAGCAGGCTGGTGCTTTTGTACAGTGTCGGGCTGTTTCACAGCACCTCTACAGTTACTGATCTGTAACTGACATGAGCACGAGGCTGGCTCCTAATTTTAAAAGTCCCGTCTTCTGTTACATCAAGGAAGCACTTCAAGGGGAAAAGAAAAATCACTGAAATTTATGGTTGAATAGGCTAAGTAATATGGGATCCTCAGGTATGAAAATGTTTGTCAATAGTAATTTGGAATACACAATGGCTCAGAAAACAATTGAAGGTCAGTCTGTATTTTTTTCTCATCAAATGCTAGTCTTGCCTTCAGGAATCCCAAGTTGTTGAAACTATTGAGGAAGTCTGGAGTCTACTCTTGCTGAAGGAGGATCAGGTTAGGGAATATTTAAACAACCTGGACATACATAAGTGAAGACTATGCCATGAGTGAGAGGAGAAGGAGGATCTGTCAGGGATTTGCATGCTGTTGTGCAGAGAGGGTGGTTTTTACTCTGCTGGTGTAGATATGTCAGTGGGGTGAAAGAGTGAAGTGAGTCTGAGAGTTTTGGTAGGGAAGGGCTTCTGTGAGCAATATTAATAGGGAAAGGAAGTGTAATCTTAGCAGTATAGAGTGAAAAAAAATGTCTTATTGACACTTTCAAAATTCTGAGAATCATTCCCCTACTACACAGATCAACCCTTTACGATATTGAGTATTCCTGCATCGTGGGCCGTTTGTCTTTCCTACAAAACAGTGGTGAGGAAAAGTCAGAGGAATTCCTGTGAGCCACCAGGCCCGGAAGCTCGCATTTCCCAACCAGCCATGCTAATGCAAAATGTCATCAGCTCCAGGGTGCACAGCACAAAATACCTATTTAATTCAAAGTTCAAGGCTCTCATACCACATATATTTACCTGATAGAGCACCAGAGCAATGTGGCTACTGTCATAAAGCAGAGGGAGAGCGTTTCCTGGTAGCTGTATGGATTCAGAGTCACATTTCTGAGGCTCAGCTGAATTATTCCTGTTGACAATGCAAGGTTGATGTGTTGAAGTGAAGCACTGATGAGAGCAGTAGAAATATTTTGTTTGTTCTTATCAGGAGTTATTTACAAACCTGCCAAACCGGAATACAGTCATTTTTCCCCCCCACCTTTCACTTAGCAATTAGAAAATTCTTATTAGTGCATAACTATTTTTCCTTGTTTATGATTAATAGACTGTCACCCAAAACTCTGGATTAAATTGATATGTTCACTGCTTTAATCTTGGGGAAGCAAATTATTCTCTCCTGACATTCTGATGACTTTACCGGTATGACATAAAGAATTATATTGGCAGAAGGATGCAGGTGAAGTCCAAAAGCAGAGATCCCAATTAGCTGTTGTGGAATAAATCCCAGCTGCCCTTCAACCTTTCAAACATGATACATTGGATTCCATATACTCTATTTAGCTTTTGATCTGAAAAAGTAAAATGAAAGCAGATATTGAAAAAGCATGGATGACTGGAAGTACTGGGGAATATTCATGAACATGGTCCTAGATTTAACTCTGCAATTGCCTCGAGTTCATGACAACAAGAATTCTCTTCCATAGAAAAATGTGTGTTGCTCTTCGTCTCCTCAGACAGAACCAAAGAGAGACCTTCTGAATTTATTCACATGAAGAGTAATGACAAGAGAGAAGAAATATGTGAAATTTGAAGATTAGGAAACATGGATTAGTACAGAACAAATTGGCTAGCAGTTAGGTGCATGTTGGAGAAAGCAGCACAAATCTCGAAATGATTTCAATCTTCAGTCTCCACTAAAAGTCCAGACATAAGTTTTGAAGACATTGTTGTTGAAAATCGCTTGTGCCTAATTCTGAGAAAGTCTGTTTCAGCAAATTAATATTATCTGACTAATAATTAGTAAAAGCATAGATTATTACTACCAGACTCACATAATATTGAGAATTTCAAGATCTCAGTCTCTGAATAACTTTGATTATGCATTATGATTGAAAATGCCATTGTCAAGGCCTTGTTTCTCTGGTGTACGGGGATAGTTTTCCACCTGCAGAGAGAGTTAAACAGAAGCTTTCCACAAGGTTGTGGAAAACTCGGACCTTTTACGTAGTTCTTAGAGGCCAAAACTGGAGATCTCTTCTGTAAAAGTGCATGTTTGTGCGAATCACTAATGTCTGAGTCTATTGCTGCCTTCAGTAGAAATTTCAGGTAAGGAATTTTGCTATCTAAACCAAGGACTATTTACTTGCGTTGCACCAAGTTTTACAGCGTGACTTTTTCTTGGTAAAGCAGCAGCAAAAAGTAATTTCCTGTGCAATGAGCCAATAGCTTCACTGAGTCACATCCCTCTGTTAATGTCTTGATTTGAAGCAAGTAAGGAATTTGCAGGTGGAAACTCAGCTTCTCACTCCTGAATTTAAGACTAGTTTTGTTTATCAAGGACCATGGCGTCAATATATTTTAATAGTAAGAACTAGTTCTGATAATGTGGTTGCTATGGAAAGACTTAATTTGACACAAATTGTGTCTATCCTATAGCATCAACCTGATATTATAGGGCAGTAATTATTCTCCAACATGTTTCATATGCAATTCTTACCTTGCACATGATCACCATACCAGTTATGTGCCATCAGTCCCATGGCAGTCTTTTGAAGGAGGCATACAGCTTGGTCGTCCGCTAACACAGAAGGAAATCACATCACCAGAGGAAGACCTTGAGACCCATATAATCCCATTTTAGCCCTTTAGCAGAACCTTAAATAAGGCCTGAGATGGTCTTAAACAAGACTAAGATAGTTTATTAACTTTGAACACTTCCTTTGAGCAGATGAGCATTTCAACCTTATGCAGTTGTTGCTATCAAAGTCAATTCTTACAAAACAATTGCTTCACTGATTTATGCAAGATGTTAGTGTTATCTGTAGCATGGTAATGGGAACTGCTGCAGTGTCTTAGAGACCACAAACATAATTCTTTGACTTAAAGAACTATGAGATTGCTCTTTTCATAAATCCTTAGGTGTTGTAGGTACAGAAATCCTATTGACGGTCATAACATCAAAGAAAACCATCTAGTGTGTCCTTCTGCCTTAAGGCAGGATAAGCAATACATAAATTATTTCTGGCAGATACTGTCTAATCTGTTTTCAAAGAACCCTAAGGAAGGAGACCCCAACACCTCCCTAAGCAATCTCTTGTTGTAATTTGCTATCCTTACACTGAGTTTTCAGTGGGGGTAAGAGAGTATTTAAACATAAAGGAGAATTGAGGAAACAAAAGAGAGAGCAAGGGTGACAGTCATAAGCCCCTCCAAGTGAAGTTTTTAAAATCAGCATTTTTTATGTGGATCGTTACATAAAGGATATTTGAGGACAGTGAGAAAATGTAGTATCTAGGGATAAAATCTGCTTCCTGTGAAAACCAGAAAAGGCATCTTTCTTATTTTTCCATCCCACAAACTGGCATTTTACATTATTGGGAAAGCCTAGGAATGCAGAAGGAAATGTATTCTTTGATCATAGTCCTAACACTAAACCAATCTAACAGAGAATTGGAATTGTAGATGCATTAGGAAGACTTAGAACGCCACTCATCGCTAGATTAAAGTGGAAGCTCTTGAACAATTTTCTCCTTCACATCAGAGCAAAAACCTTATCTTCCTGAAAAATCAAAACAAGGAAAAAATATCCATCTTGACTGCTTTGTAATCTAATTCTGTGTTATAGGCCAAGTTGTGAGGAGGGTGTTTACAGCAATGAGGTACTAATGTATTCATTGGAAGCCAAAGTGTTCTCTGAAAAATAGTGAAGTACAAAAGCAATTACCATTAATCATTATACACAATGAAAGTAGAGTTATCGTGAGGTAATAATGCCTTCTGAAACAGCACATTACCACCTAGGATAAAAGAGCAGCTTCCACGGTGCTATTGCTGCTCTCTCATGAATGTTTATGATGTCCTTTTCTTGTATGTTTTGCTGTCCAGGTGGGTTTTGACCTTAGTAAAGAGCATGATTTTCAAACAGAGAAAGCTCATTTTCCATAATAATGAAGAGCATAGTTATTGCAACCTCTAGGCATGGAAATATTAGCTTAAAGCTCTCAAATAGGCTTTTGCAAAGGGAGGTAATGGCTTCTGCCCAAGTGAAATTCAGCTACTGTGCAGAAAAGCAGTGCCAGCTCTCTGTATCTCTGTACAGCCAATTTTGTAAGCAGACCACAGGCCAAGGGCTGACCTTCTGCACCAAGCATGTGGAATTGCCTGAGTGCAACTCACAGTCACTTCTAGCACAAATGAAGGAAGGTGGGGTCAACCTGAGGCAGCAGAATTCAAGAAAGGCTCAGTCAAAGAAGGAGGATCCTTTATCTGATGATGAGGCAAGGAATGTCAAGGGAAAATGATCTGGCACCTCACCAACCATACCTCAGGCACCTACAGTAATGCCATGGGTGAGGAGCAGCATTGCCTTGTAGGCAAGTTCAGTGTCACTGATGAAATGAGCTGCTTAGTAATCTGCCCTGACAGTAACAGCCTCTCCTGTACCTGCCTTGCATATTTTGTCAAAATTACAGGGCTATGTTCTGATGTGCTACCTGAGTGGAAATGAGCTGATACAGAGAAGGCACAGGAGATAACAAACAACAAGCTGTAAACTTGAAATTATGCCTTAACTCTTTGTAATCCCCAGGTCTCAGAGAAAAACCAACCCTTTTGTTCACTTCTAGCAGTGTTACTTAAATCTCTTACAGAAGATGGTGTGCTCCTTCATTGACTTCAGTGCAGCACTTAAAGGAAAGCTCATACTACCCCTTCAAGAATTCTTCCTCTAGAGGTGCCTCTAGGCAAATTCTTTTTACTTGTTTTCTAGGTAATTTGTGGTCTGTTGATTCAAAGCCCATTACATTAAGGCAGGGTGGTCTATCTGACTCTAGTCAGGAGCAGCTGTAGATGAGTGACTGTCTGACATGCTGCTAGCTATGGTGGAACAGTATTATTATTGGGAGTTATTGGGAAATAACTACAACTTTTAGCTTTCTGCTTAGACGTCTACCCCTCCAGATTCTCTTAAAACTTGAACTAGGGAGAGTTTCTTTTGCAGATAGAATTTTGCATTTCAGTGCTGCGGAGCTGGGGAGAGAAAAAATAAGAAGAAAATAATCTTTCCTTCAGGAGATTCATTATGTACATAAATTTCTTGCATTTCTACCTATCTCTGTAATTTCATCCTTATATTTTATTTCAAGGAACCATTTCAGATTTCAATTAACTCTGAGTTTCAAGTTTACCAGAATGAGAACAGCAACTGTGTTTAACATCTCACTAAGACATTGCATATTGATAGTATATGATATTGATGTTGATATAAGATATTGCATTATGATAGTATAACATTTTCAGATGTTGAATTTTACTCTGTGTAAACCATGTTTCAAGAAATTCTAAAATTTCTGTACGTTCCTGGTGTCTAGAAGTTTGGTGATATTTTGTTACTGTGGGCTCATTAGAGCTAAGCATTAGCTCTATGCTGATATATTAGCCTATCCCTGAAAAAGTTACGCAGTTTTTTTGAATCATTAAACTACTATAAGTCACAAAAAAATTCCTTGTGAATGATCAGACCTTTTATATTCTTGTCTGCTACCTCTGTTTTACACACATCTGGCCCTTCTGAAAGGGCTTCTAGACTAAATATTTTATTGCATGAAATGAAGAACTTCATGTGTGATAAGTGTAAAACGCTACAGAGATTCTTTTTAGATACTATAGCTTTAAGTAAACGGAGAATTCAGAAAAAGTAGGGATATCTGTTAGAATCTTTTCAGCACATTCTCCTGTATTTAATATAATAGATCCAAGAAGTTTGTTTCTTCTTTGATTTAGTGATAAAGGTATTTGCCCTTAATTGTTCAGCTTTTGACAAGGTTCATATGAAGAACAGAGTATTGGTAGAGCCCAAAAGGAATGTCGTGTTCATCTGAAACTGGTTTTGTAATGGTTTTGCATGCACCTTTGGAAAACATTGTTTTCTTGTCTTCCTGTAAATTTCATTAAATTACACTCATTCAGACTTAGAAAGAAGGCTTAATTTTATACTTACTTTTTTTGTACACTTAACTATAGCATTTGGATTTGTCAGACACACTTGTGTTAACTTCTTTTCATTAGTTTCAATATTGTTCTATGTGTGGGTATTTGTGTGTGCCTAACTGGAGATAACAGCAAAACACAAAACTGCTGACAGAAAAAGAAAGAATGAATACTTTGTTCATAATCAGAAAGCAGATTACTTGTCCCCAACAAGGTTTAAAGCGAATTCAGCCTAATATTCCTCCAAAGTTGCAACAGTCATTGAAAATCTTCCGCTTCAAATATTCATACTAAATAATAATTTAGACATGATGATTCAAGAGTACAAATTAACTTTGCATGAATTCTCTTTAAGGATTAACAACAGATTTTAAAGCTTTCATAGTCGCTGAAACTTTCAGGTGCAGCCAACACATTCCTGACCCATTTAAAGAGAAACTTGAGATGCTTCTTATTGGAGGAAATAGCTAAATATGTGTGACTCGCAAAGAGTTCTGCTATGTTTAGATTTGATTTCTTCTCTCCCTCTCTTTCTTTCTCTTTTTATAAAAAAAATTAACAGAATGATCATCTCTGGGAAGAAGGTCATTAGGGAAAGGTCCTCAGTGATCTCCTGTGTTCTGAACTATCTGTTAATTTAAGTTTTGTATATTTGTCTAGAGTATTAATTTTCATTCATCCATTTAATTTATTTGCATTTAGATTTTTGGCAGTTGTGTTAAGCATTGTGTAAACACAGAACACGAATTAATTCCTTCCCTCTGGTACTGGATACATGTGAATTTTTGAATATGAAAACTCCTGTTCTTTCTGAGCACCCAGTGTAAAGATTAGGATATTTATAGAACTCAACTAAGCTGCTCTTTCTTGCACTTTTTGATTAGTAAATTGAGGAGAATTAACCCAGCTCCAATTCATGCCCCAGCTGTGAGATAGGCATCTTATCCCATTTAGAGGCAGGGATATCAGACCCATGCAGACCACTGACTTACGTAGGGTTTCTTAGGGTGCTTCCTACAACAGCAGCAGCCAGCACCATAACCTCTGGACCAACCAACACTCCTCTCGCTGAATGAGTGGAGATTCCTATGTAAAAAGAGATGGGTTTCCAGACCTTCTTGCTTTGAATGGACACATTCTCTGATAGCATCTAGCAGAGATGCAGCACTTTGAAGGAGGTGGTCAAAGTGACATAATCTCTGATATTTAGCCCCAAAACCCGTGACTGGACACCATATTCTTTTGGGCTACAATTTTGCACTGCACTTCATGCTGATGGCCTTCACAGGTTAGAGCTACAAATTGCACATTTTAGCTGCTCCTAACTCAGAGATGGCATGTAGAAGTTGGAGTCTGGACTGAAGGGCTCTCCCAAGGTCTCACAGTAAATGGATGCCTGAAGCATTCAAGTAGAGCAGATTCAGTAGATAAAGCTGTGGATAAGGGAAAATGGGCTAATAGCCAATGCATTCTGGTAAGGCAGTGGAGCTGAAAGAGAAACAAGGCTGAAAAGGTCGATTAGCTTTCTCTGTGGTGGGGGAGGAGGAGGTAGCAAGAGGATCTGTGCTTTGCCTTGAGTCCATGTGGGTCTCTGGAGAGAAATGGGAGCAAAGGAGCTGTTCTGTGGATGAGGACACAGCTGGCTGGCATGAGGCCTTTCTAAAGAAAAGAAAAAAGACCTGAAAGATTTCTCATTTGTTTCTGCTGCTTTTCAGGGACCTGTGGTATCTGTGCAGAGTAAGAACAGAGAAAGTGTCACTTAGAAGATGCTTTGAAAGGGAAGTCTTGTTTAACCAAGAGGCTTGTTTAGTAACTCTCAGAGTTTATACTGGTGGTTTCAGGTACAATTCAGTTTTTGGAGATTTTTGTCTTCACACTATTCTCAGATCCATGAGTACTACATGAAAAATTGTTTATTTTATACCAGTACAAATACTGCAGAAAATCTGTTCATTTCCTGGGAATAGTAAGGATGAAGTTATATGGAGTGTGATATTAGTTGCTATCCAAATGTATGTCCTTCCCTAAATGGTGTTCTAGGCAAGTGTGTTGGTCTTTCTTTCAACATTTTCCTGCCTCCTCTGCAGAATGCTGTGTGAGGGTTCTCTGTTATTCATTTGCTTTATTTTTAAGTTGGTCACATCTAGGGAGACTGATGGAGAGATGAGAGGCTAAGTTTTGCTCAAGTAAAAATGTATATGAAATGTGGTATTTATATCACCTTGTGCATTCTTTCCCATATGACATTATATGTTATCTACTCTCAGAGTTCTGGTTAAGGGGAGATTAGGGTGAAATCTAATAGGAAATAAATTGTGGAATTACTGAGGACAGCAGAAAGATTGAAGATGCATTTGACTGCAGTTTGGTGTATTTTTTTCATTTAGACATGGATGGCAACTGAGTTGTCTTCAGCAAAGCCTTTTTCAAACTTTTTCATGTGATCATTTGGCTGAATAAGGCATTGCATCGAGCTGTAACAGCAATGATGTTGTGTTTTGTGCTGAGGCCTTAAGAGCCTTGATTCTGACAGAGGCTGAGCTCTGTGGTGTGCTCGCTTGAAAAACTACAGTTTGCACGACAAACACAGCTTTCCAAACAAAGCGCTTTTGTATTTGATTTGTTTGTAAATTTGCCTGGGTTGCATGCATAAAGAGTGAGGAGTCATGAGCTCTTTAGGGATGGCAGTGGCATTAGAGGAAAAGATAATATCATCATATTTGCAGGTCAAGGGTGCAAGAGAACAGAAGCAATGGTGACAACATGCTCTTACTGCTGAATTAGGATTGGGGATTTACAGCAGTGGTAGTCCCAAATCAGATTAGAGATTGATGATAAAAATCATTTGGATGGCTCTGTGAACTAATCTTTGGTTACCTGGTGCAAAGGTAGGGTCACCCAGAAGAAAGCTTCTGTCACCTGGTGAAAGGAAGGATTTCCATGTTTTGTGGAATTTGCTTAGTAATGCTTCTGGACTGCTTGCTTGTTTGACTGCAAATGTCTGGCAGGGTTATGGTGATATGAGTGCGCTGTCAGTTAGAGTCCCAAATAGATGCAGGATCAAAACCATTTTAGCAGTGAGAGGGAATGAAGCTGCCACAATTTCAGATTGTCAACACTGTCACCTCGGGAAGGCAGCATTACTGTTGGGGAATTGAGGCATCCCAGTACTTTTCTCCGGAAGAGAAAGGCAAGGCTGTTAGCAGACAGTGTCCAAGCTGAGAGCCAGGCCTGCAAACAGCCAGAGGCTCGGGGCTGTGAGCTGCTCCAGCAACATGAGATGGCCTGGGGGCATGTCAGCATGGCATGAGCATGCCTGCAGCCACCTGGCTCCTGCTGTGCCTGTGCCCAGCTGGGTGTTCGCCTGCACGGCCTCCCACTACACCCCCGAGCCCACAAGATGCCTCAACACCTTACTGCTGAACTTTCTTCTGTCAGGCAGCCTGCATGTGGAGGACATAAGTCACAGCTGGTACTAATTCTGCTGTTTATTTTTTTAAAACATCAAAGCAAAACAATAATTACCAGCTGAATAATTTTTAAGCTAATTCTTCAGGGAGACTTTTTTACTGGAGAAAGACTAGGGAATATTCTTATGGATCATGTTGTAGAGGCTGTTCCCTTTATAATGAGAACAGGGAAAATGGTATATAAGACTAAGAGATACAGGTGAGTGAGTGGTCAAGGCTGGTGCTGACAGGCGATTAATTGGAAGAGGCAGGTTAAGAAATGTAGGAAAAAGGAGATGAGAGATCAAGACAGTGCAAAATCCTCCATTCTTAATGGAGCAAGATCAGTGGGCACTGTGCTGAAACAAGACTGTCCTGTCTGCACATCTTGTTTCCCAGTAACCTAAATGAGAAATCATTTGAGAAGGATTTCTTGTAAGTTTATCAGGGCATTGTATACAGTGCTGTTTCTGCAGCCAGTGAAACCCGTTGTAATGTATCTTATTACTTCCACACAGAACACAAAGAGCAGTCATTTCCAGAAATGAGAGCACTCTGTATAATTATGTGGAATGAGTTATGCATAATATATACATGCTTCAAAAATAAAGATTATCTGCTCTGCAGATGTCAGTCAGTATTAACTGACTGGATGCAGGAATCTGTCCAGTGGCAAGCAAACAGGAATTAAAACTGTGATAAAGGTGAAGATCTTGTAGTGAAAGATGGGAAAGAACTGTCAAAAAAGAAATTAAGTGAAAAATTTCTTTGTCTTCTAGTGAGACATTGAGGGTAAAAACTTAGAAATAGGATATTATGTATAAAGGTGCCATAACTGAGAAAGAGGGATGTGAAGTTGGAGAAAAGGAGGGAAAAAGAGATCTGCTAATCAGAGTTGAGTGGCACACAAAACAGAGATGCAAGGAAGCCTCATTTATTCCACTTGGCAAAACTATCAGGTGGGAGAACTTGTAAATGTGTAAAGGTAGAGATAGAAGGAGGGAGAAATAAATCCAAAGATGATCAGAGAGAGAGTCCTCCAACACAAGTGCTGTCTTGCCACCACATAATCTCTGAAAAGTCATTTTGTCTCGGATTTTGAAGGGAGTGTAGCAGCCAGTCTCTTGCACAGTGCCACGAGCCCTGCCTCAAATCCTGCTATGTGTCCTGTTGTCCCAGTGTACCTGCCCCACGATGACAGCTGGCCCTTACAGTATGTTCTCCAGAATATATATATATATATATATATATATATATATATTTATGTAGCAGACATACCACGCAGCCTGATAGATAGGGATTGTGTAAAGCCCAGGGTAAAGCCCCTTCCCCACAATGATCTTTTACTATTTTGGGGATTCTTTATGCCTACTTTGTGCTCTGGGTGTTATGTACTTTGTTTTTAATGATGGTAGTGAAGGGATAAATACCGCCTAGTTAAGAGAAAGTTTATTCCTGAATTTCTTTAGACATTTCTGCTTGTCACTAGGTGCTGAAAGAAAAAGGCTATTATTAAATTCAGGTATTGGCCAACCCTGCTGCTTTATTACACCTCAGAAACTGGGTGATGCTCAGAGGGTTGTCCAGAATGGCTGAACACCTGGTTTTGGTTTGGTTTTTTCTTTAATGATGTGATCAAAACCAGGCTGGGTCTTCGGGAGACAGACTGGAGTATAAACTTGGCACCTCTGCTCCCTTCTCAGGTCAGCAGTCTGTGAAACCTTACCTGAAGGTACCTTGTGTAGGGCTGGTCCTTGTTTGGAGTTCAGGTGTATTGTATATGTTCTCAGACCTAATTACTGTCATAAATTAAACTCTCTACTATGCAGAATTGGTATCTTCTGCTTTGTGCTTGTTACCATAAGGTAGTTGATGTTGAAATTCTCTTAGTTACTTGTACATTGTTCCCTTTTTTTCCCTAAATACACTAGTACTTGGACACTTGGCTATGGCACTTGTACTGGATGACTGCTGCCTTCTGCCCTTCTGTACAAAACAGCAAATAGAAGTCTCTTTAAAAGCATGAAGATTTGTAAGTAACTCCAGTACCATTTGCATTTGGGCATCGGAAGACCCATGAAAGTGATTTTTTTTTTTTTTCCTGTAAGGGTTTCAGTCACACTGGCAAACAATGTCTCAATGTTTGAGTGAGCTCTTGCAGATTTCAGCAATTGGACCTAGATAATTTAAGGATTTGATTAAGTTTCAGACCCTCAGCATTTTCCTTAGGTATATTTTCTCTCTCACAGTACTATTGAAGAAATCAGTTTACACTGTTGCTGGTAAATCTGTTGGTGTCTCTGTGAAGTAAGATCCACACATACTCTGGCTGAGAACTACCTCTGGAACATTGCTGCCCTGAGACACCCTCCCAGAAAAAGTCTTTTAGAGCGGAGAGTTCAGGTGAGGGCTTTCAATAAACTTGCCCCTCTTCCATGTTAGCCTAGCCAAGTGTTACTTAGGTTTCCATCTTTCTATGACAACTGTGCCATCTCTTTAACAATTTTTCCCTTTCTCCTGAGTCTGTGCTCATCACAGAGCACAGTTTTCCAGGTGTGACCACATAAGCACTGCATTTTTCATTCAGTGATATTGTTAGTCATCACTGTTTGCAGTACAGAGGGCAAATAGACTGAATTTTCCAGTTCAAACAGTTTTAGTCATGTATTGAGGCTGGCATGTAGAAGAGTGCACCCGGTAAAGGACCAGGTTCGGGATTTCATTATCAAACCTAGCTCTTTCTTCCAGCCAAACACCTCTGGATAAATAGAATTCTGTGCTTTGCCATTTTACTCCTGCATATTAATACAGATTCCTCTGTGGGGGCCAAGAAATTGAAATGCAGTGAATGTAATTAAACCATTTTTTCCATGTTTACAATGTGTGGGGCCTGGTGAGATCACATGAAAGCAAGCCACACATACAGGGCATTTTCTGCAGCTTATATTAAAATTTTAAATAGCTGCAGAAAAATAGGATGTTTGGGAGATTAAAAGTGTACATTATTTCCTTTATGGCATTGATTCTTCTGAACTGCCAGTAGCATTGCACTATTTATTCTCTGCAGGGCGTTGAAGAGAGGTTGGGAAGTGGATGTCTACTCCCTAAGGCAATTTGTTTAAACAGTGCTGTTGAAACACAGCTCAGAATTATGTTTAATATGAATGAGAAGCTGGAACCACTTGAAAAGGCAGATAGGGGATTTTCCAGAACTTGCTATTTTCCATTATTTCCTTGTGCATTCACCATGTTTCCTGATTTTTACCTGACCATGCAAGGAGTTGCTGCATCAGTTTGAGCACTCGTTTTGCTCTTTCTGTTGTATAAGTTTCAGTTCAAAATCCACATGACTGTTTTTATCTCAGCATTGACTGGCTTTAGCTCGGACAGGAGACTAGCGCCTGAATAGGGCTGAGTAGCAAGTTCATCATCCAAAACTATATAAGCAGACCAGTAGACGACCCGAAGTGATTACAGACACAAGCTGGTTCACATTCAGTGTAGACCTTATCCCTGTCTCACAGCATGAAAGGCTGCCTAATGTCTGTGGGACAGGATACTTTTTCCTGCCCAAGAAACTGGCAGGAGGTTAGTCAGGAGAAAATAGTACCTTTCATTTGTTTTAAAGAAGCAAAACAACTCTGGTGATGTTTTTTCTGGCCTAGTTTTCAAAACAATAACTGAGGACATTCATTGATTTCTTACTGGGACAGCAGTAATGTTCTTTAACATACTGCTTGCATGTAGTTGAATTGGTGTCTGGTTTGTTTTTGTCTTGTCTTCTACTGAAGTAATATACTACTTGTAAAAGGCAAAATGCAGGAGAGGGAAACGTGAGCAGGTACTTCTGCAAATGTACTAAATTTCGTATTGTTTGCTGTTAGAAAGTGCAAGCAGTTTCTGGCCCTTGTGGTAGCAGAGAAAGACTGGAAACACAATAAAATGCATCCTCAGCATTTTGTAAAATATCTATCTTGGTTATGCTGAATGTTATGAAAATGACATCATAACAATCAGTACCTCAGTAGTCCTCGTCCACACAAGCCAGCTGCAAATTAATTTTGCCCTGCAGCAGGAAGGCTGCCAGGGTAAGATTTCTGACAGGAAGTCAGTGCTTACCAGTGTGGCCACAGGGAGGTTGGTTGTCCCTGCATTGGATGTCTGTATTCAATGTCCAGTATGGGTTCCTCTGCTGGAAAAGTATCTTTGAGTACTGGCATAGGTGTGTTTGGTCCCCTGTGACAGCAGAGAGGTGTGTTAGGCAACCTGTTATACCTCTAGCATATTTACAATCCTCCTTAATGCTTGCCAGGCCCGTGAAGGGCTGGAGCACTTTCTCTGGCCACCTGAATAGCACAAGCCCAAGCTCTCAAGAAAACAGCAGGAACTCATGTCTGAGGAGCCAGCTGCTGGCAAGGGAAGTTCAGTTGTACTGAGTGGCACTATGTATCTTCTGGCATGGCTCAGCCTGGCCTATCTTGTCTGGCCTCTATCTTTTGCCTTGTTTTTGATACCAGGAGATAGAATTCATGATTGCCCCTCTACAGAGAGGCTCTGTTATATCTGGCATAGTGTCTTTCAGTTTGCTCTCTCATGGCTGTATGAGTTGGGTAAGATACAGTCTGAAGCTTAATTTGAGCTGTAGAAACACCCTTCCTGAGGATCAAAGGACTTGTGTTTAAATGTTGGTATATGTGATGTGATATCTATAGTTGCTGGTAATAAAACTTATTTTTATCCAGATTTATACGTTTAAGAAGCCTAATTTACAAAATTATAAAAACAGTCAATAGTCCTCAGTCAATAGAGGCACAACTGTTTGCTGTGTTCAGTATTTTGGTTGTTCTGCTTATCACGTTTGAGCAGGTCTGAGCTCTAACTCTACCATCCATTAAAACTACACAGACTTGTAGCTTTGAAGATGGCTACACTATCCTTTGCCTCCTGTCCTAAAGCACTGGATTAATGCATATAGAGAGGACATGAACATCAGCCAGATTTTCTTAGAAATGTGGAAGATATTAGAGGCTTTTACTTGGCACATCATATATGCTTAAAAAATTAGTTTTTTGTGAAAATAATCCTGATGAGCATGTTTGTCATGTCTCTTCAAACCATACAAAAGCTTTTATACCCTGTGGGCTTTCAAGCCTTTCTTTTTTAAATACTATGTAGCCTGTACTGAAGTAATCTTCAACATGAGGATTTTGAGTGTAGAGAAAATAAGTGCTTCTTACATGATCCTGACTTGTAACTGAATGTAAAGTTATGCTGGCACTACTGTTTTTGTTTTTTGGGGTTTTTTTTCCTTAGATTTCTTGATCCCTCTCGCCACTTTATTGTTCAGTTATCTGCATTAATCTTGCAGTCCACATCAGAGCTACAGGTCTTACTTTAGATTGTGTATCACTATTGATAACTAGGAATTCTAACCTCTTTTTGTTGGGTTTAGACAGAACATCTGAGCTTCACTTTTTAATTGGAAAGAGATAAGAAGAAATAAAGAGATGGAGCATTGGTTAAATGATGAGTCTTGTGAAGCCTTGCTTTTCTTTATCACCTCCTTAGATTGTTCTAAGCAGAAATTGCATGAATAAGAGTTGTGGTGGTTATAGTAGTAGGTTACACTTTACATTACTTTGTATGCGAGCCTTACACGAGGTCACTGAGAGCTGCATATATATTTGGTGAATTAAAAAAACCAATAACAGCACACCAGAAAGACTCACCCTTTTAAAGAGCTGTGGAAGTGTACAATTGTTGGTCTTCAAAAAGTTGCAGGCAGATGATGGTGCTGGTTTTTTTTCAACACAAACCAAAGGAGAAGCACAGTTCGCTGTCTCAGGGACTGACTCTGCTGGTTTTCTCAAATGACAGAGGAAGGTAGCTGAACAGCAGCTGTCCAAGAAAATGGCTATAAAACCTCCTTTAAGTCAATATCTCTGTTTGACTCCAATCCTCTCTACCTTTCCAGCTGGTGTGTTTACTGCCCCAGCACCTAGAGAAGGTGTTAAGGACAGTGAAGCATGCTGGGCTAGGTCTGGAGAAATGCCGGCCAATTCTCCGGGCTTCTAATATCTCATTCCCATTTCTACTGATAGCCTGGGTTCCTGTCTCACCCCACTGTCAGTAATCTCTTTCTTGCTCCAGCTTGTTGGCAGAACTCCACCCTACCAGACCTTTTTCATTTATATTATACACCCTGTTACTGCTGCTGCTTCCTAGCACATGCCTCCCTGAGGGTCTGAAAATCTTACCCTGTCTTATTCACAGCAGCTGTTCTTTTTCCAGGAGTCTGTGTGAGGGCAGCCAGCATTGCCTGCTTTAGAGAAAAAAGCTTTAATCATTATGAGTGACAGGGAATAAAAGTTGTTTCTTCTTAACCTCCTCCTCCTCATGATGGGGGAGGGTTACTCTGCAGTGTCTCTTACTTCGCTCATAGTCTGTTTATATAAATAACCTTTAACTTGTTGTTGTTCTGTCTCTTGCACAAATACATGCTATGAATGTGTAAAAATAGATACCTGTGAATATGCATTTGTATTAGCTCAACTGTTAATTTTAGTTATTTGTTAATCGTATATTAAGAGCCATTCCAAATATCTCTTCCAGTGCTTGCATATCTGTCAAAATCACTGGCATTTTGACACTCAAAAACTACTCAGTCTTAGTTTGTTGTCTTTCTGTAAATATATGATAACAGATGTTGGCTCAGAAAACCCAACAGGACACGATTTCATCAAAAATGCAACTTCTAATGAAAATGAATAAATTTGCTGAGTCGTGTACACATCGCTGTAGTGCAGTGTTCTCATAATAAGGACTCTGTTTAGATTTTCCCTAGAAGTGACTCTGAAATTTGTATTTTATTTCTGGATCCTACTACAGTATAATAATACAGAAATAATTGACTCTGAATATTTCAGTCCTTGAACATTTTCTTTTGAGAATGTTGAAACACTTGATCTTCATCCCTGTCCTGGAAGCAGTGAGGTAGCAAAATATCAAAATCCTTCATGAAAAAATCCCCTCTCAACCTCTTCATGTTAATAAATCCTGATCCTGCAGGTTTAGCTAAAGCTATACTACCTTAATTTCAGTGGGTTCACTTGAGATCCAAGATGTCATGATCTCATTAAGTACAAACAAATGGGTAAAACGCCACTGATTCATAATATGAGACTTTACCCACCAGTCATGTAGGAAAATTAGTTTTCATCATGTGTGGAGCTGTTACATAGTCTTCTTTGCAAGTCACATTAGTTGAAAGCTATCAAGCCCATTCACTAGTATTGAAGCAGTCTTCTTTTCCAGTACTGATTTTATGTCAGGCTGCAACCCTTCTGATTTTGTTTCTCATGATCACAGTTTTAACTCTAATGAATTTTAGATAATTGAGGAATGGAATTCCATGCATGAAGCTGTCCAAAGTGGCTGAGTAACTGTCCAGCAGAGAAACTTACCTTGATTGACCCTCTCAGAGTCTGATCTCATCTTTACACTGTCTGGTCAAATTTACACAGTCCATTAAAAAAATGGCAGCCCTGCTTTCACCATCAGACTAAAATCATTACAGACAATATTAAGTTAATAGCTTCAACACATAAGAAATGAATCTGGGGGTTTTTTTCAACTCATTCTAATATTCTGTCAGCTGGGCATTATAACTAATCTCAATCCATGTAAGAAGTAAAAAGGCATTTTTCAGTAGTGGAGTCTTTATACAAGCTCTCTGCTTAAATAATTGAGTCTTAACCTCTCCAGAATGGGTGTGTGGAGTTCAGTGTCATTTTAGCCTCATGTCAGAGTGTGTGATTTATTTCCTGTTTGTCTTCTTTTTTTCCCAAATAAGGGTCTAACATCAAAGTACGTCAAACACATTGAGACTACATTGAGAAAAAAAAGGTAAGAAAATCAGATGCAGGTTAATTTTTAATCTCTCGTGCTCCTTCTACAGTATCTGACACAGATCTGCTTGATCTGCTTTTCGATCACCACTGGTTATAGTAGAAATATTGGCAGTTTTAGATGGAGCAACTTCTTAATGGTAATTTCTTCTCTTAAAGATTGCAGCTTGTACACGAATGTCTTCTATGCCAGAACATGATAAATTTGACTGTATATCCCTGGGGTTATAAATGGTTTTAAAGATTGATGAGTATAGTCTTACTGAAACATCAGAAAAATCTAACGAATCAATTTCTGTCCATAGAACATCAATTTAACAGCACTGGGTTTTCCACATGGAAAAGATCATTGGACTGTAACTTCAGTGCCCTACTTCTGACTCAGACACCTGACCCTGCATTCCTTCCCCTCCAACCCAAGGCATCAGCTCTGCCCTGTATCTAAGCATGGAGAGTATTTCTTTTCTCAAATTATTTTTTTCAGCTCTGTATCTTTTTGCTCCATGTCACTGGTCATATTTCACTGAAAATAGTAATAGTTAAAATCACGGAATTAGAAGGGTTTGTGTTGAGATTTCACACTGTATCTCTTTGTATTAGGGATGGTACAGCCATGTGCCAAGGCTGCAGAAAAGCCTAATAGATCGCAGGAAAAGTGCACCTGCTCTCTGTATAAATTTGCAAGTTTGTAATTGGGAGAGAACAGACAGATTTCATGGAATTCCTCAGTGCATAATTCCAGGAAAATTCAGGCTTAAATCTCATACAGAAAAAGATAGACTCATTGCCATGGGAAATGGGAGCAAGGACCACAGGCTGGATACCAGGAATTCTTTTGCCTGTTCTGGATTTCTAGTGTGGCTGACTCTGAAGCTGGAGTCCCATGGTCATCAATAGTGATGGACCATCATGTGGAGAGAAGCTCAAATGAGTAGCAGTTCTTAGCTTGCTTCATGAAAGTCAAGACAAAAAATGTGTGTTGGGATTTATGGTTGCTCAGAACAGTGGTATCCACATTTTATGTTTTTCCAAGACCTGAGAAGACATATAGCGTATACCTAAATTCTATCCATCCTACAGAAGATGAAGTAGTTTTGGAAAAGTATGGATATTCTGATTATTTTCTCCTGGAATTTATAAGTAAATAGATACATTATTTATGTAATGATAGCTTTATAGCTTTTTTGCTTTATTATGTCATCTCCAGAAGAGGCTGGACTAACTCTGGACATGCTTGCAAATTTATTCTCTCTGGTTATATCTAAATTGGACACACAGGAATCCTTTCTGACTCTGAGTAAACATCATTGTTCTAGCTTCATCTAAAACTTTTGTCAAGATTTAAGTGTCAGAAACATAATTCCTCTATTTTCCTCAACTGTGCATCAAGCTCTGCTGCAGAAGTTAGAAAGATGATACAGACTTCAAACATTTACAAAGAGTCCATTCTTTCTTCTTTTTTTAAAGTTGTTTGATTCTCATTTGCAGTATGTTTGACCTTCTACATAGGAACAGGTAAACATGAAGAGAAACACTACACAGTTTATTCATCTGGGTTGGTGCATTTCTTAAGGAGTGATGTTCAGAAAGACTACAGAAGATATGTAGGCCTGATGAATACATGATACCTGGTATTCCTGTTTCTATCAGAAGTATACTTGTCTGCTTAGATATATCTTTCTTTAGCACTCAAAGCCTGGTAAACTGAGGAAAAGATACTGGAATCTATTTTGCATTTTAGGTAGTTCATAAAAAGGAAATAGACTTATATTTCACTGCAAGCTATTTGGCTGTCTGACACTTGAAGAAGACCAGTTAAGCAAACAAAACAGGTGAAGAAAAACTGAGTTCAGAGATAGTTATGTTCAAAATGAAGGGAGGGAAAGGGCAATACATTAGTTACTAAAGCAACTGTTTGTTTAATGCTAAATCATTTCCTCATTGAAGGGAGCAGCTTCTGTTTCAAATTAATCTCCTAAGTTGTTGTTGCACCACTCACTCTTACCATGCCTCATGATAAGCACAACCTCTTGCCAACACCTATTTTCCAGCTTCCATCTAACTACTGAATCGCATTGCTCAGTGAGAAGTCAAGGTGCAGGTCTGAGGCAGAGATTAGGTGATTTGCAGCCTTGGTTCTAGTTCATCAGCAAATTCACACCATGAGCCTCCGCCTCAGACAGGAACGACTGCCACCCACTTATTGGAAAGCAACCTGAAGGTACAGTGGCCATGCAGAGGAAAAAAAGATAAGGTTGGACAGGGTTCATTCCTCTGATTGTTTTTGAAGCATAGATGGTGACAATGAGAAAAAGTAGGTCTTCATAGACCAGACACCATACCACTTTCTGAAGAAAACATAATAGAAAATGTCATGGGTTACCACATTAATCTTTTGCCTAATCTGCTCAGCACGCTCACTAATATATATATATATATTTATTTATACTCTTTCCTCACCCATTTTATCATTTAAGGGTTTAATTCAACTATCTATTTTGTAAGTAGATCAGATACGCTCCATTTCCTGACTTCAAATTTGGAAACCTTGCTTTTTTAAACTGACTGTGCAATGCATGATTGAAAATCTTTATTGGATGCAGCTGTGGGTTAGTCGTTCGGTTGGTTTTTGTTTTTTTTTACTTTAAGGTATTGTAACTGTACTTCTGAAAATAGAGTTTTAATTTTCAGGGAAGAAGGAGGTTTATATAATTTTTCATTCAAAAAATTGGTATTTCTTGATGTTTTAAGAGAGGCTGACATTCTTATTTATTGATCAGCATATGTTTCTCAGTATCAAATACCACGATTTCATAAATAGTAATGATCTGAATGTGGTGGCTTTATTTATGAAAATATTCATGACTTCTCTGCAGTTTTAAAATTCAATCAGTTTTAGTGTTTATTAAGGAAGGACTTTAGATGAAGAGAGAAATCACCCATATGCAAGAGCATAGTGAGAACATATGTCAGAACTAGTGCTAAAAATGCATTTGAGAAGTCAGAAAGAGCAGGGGTAAAATGATAACTGCCAAAAGTCAAGCTGAGACAGGAAATTTAAACAAATTGTGAAAGTTTTTTTAACCGTGCAAATAAAAAGAACAAGGAAAAAAATGGAAGCACTGTGAAATGAGAATGGGGATAGAATTAAAGAGGATATAATTTCCCATGTTAAATATTTTTCTTCATTTTCTTTGAAGCTGAATGTGGGGGAAAGAGAATGAATGATAGAGAAGATGGCTAATGGAAAGAAGGGAATGGAAATGTCCACAAATAAGATGAAAAATAAATTTTGTGCTCTCAGTTCACTCCAGATCTCAAGGACTTTTCACCTTAGAAGGCACTGGTATATGAGAAATGGATGTCCAGCACAAGGATGTTCTACTGTGGAATGAAGCCATAGTGGGCTTCTACGAACAGAGAACAGCAAAAGTATTGCCAATATTTAGGCATTGACTGAAAAGGAAAAAGCAATCCAAAAAGCTGCAGACCTAACTAGGTGCATTTGTACATATTGTCTTTGTACTCATTTTGAAGGGAAGAATAATAGAATATATACAGATAAAGGAAAACAGGCTCAAATGGAACCTAAATATATTGAAAAGCAAACACATATGTTTATGTTCTTTTTTTTTTTTTCCCAGTAACATAACCTGCATTTTAGGCAAAGGAAATTCAGCAAGTATTGCTTAACCCATTGTAGAGCAGATTTCACAGATTACCGAACATGAAATTAAGTATTCAGGTGAGAAAGAGGAGGATTTTTGTAAGAACTGTACAGTGCTAAAGGATCTGTTCTAGTGGGGAGATGACACAGTTTATTAAGGGAAGCATTTAAGCTGGAAGGATGATACTAGCAGTGTTTTTTAAAGATAGGTTTCTAAACCAATCCTGCTTAGTATTTTCACCAATAAACCTGGCACAAAATGAGGAAGGAGCAAGTAGGCTGCAGTGATGACACAGCCCGAGGAGGGGCCATCAAAGAAATGTAGGACTGGAGTGTTATACTCTGAGAATTGAATGACCTTAAGGACAAGAAAAGAAATAGGATGAAGATGAATACTCAGTCCAGGGTAATGTGTAAGGTTAGACACATTTAGATTCAGAGCAAAACCTTCAGCTGTCAACAGGATTGCCATCAGCTGAGTTCAAACCAGCATGAAGAGAGAGAAACAGGCCTGCTCGATCACAGGATGACTACGTAGCACAAGCATGAGGGAGCAGAAAAAAGGCTGAAAGCAGGGACAGTTTCAAGATACTGTCAACAGAGAGGAAAAAGATATTCAATTGTGTGAGACTCAGCTGAGGCCTCATCTAGAATATTGTGTGCAGTGCTCTGCAGTAGCTGGATAAGATTAAATAAACCTCGACCAATTGGGAGCTACCTGAATAATATGGGGAATGGAAATCTATAAGTATTGACTTGGCTAATCTAATGAAGGATGAGAGGAGATTGATTACCCTAAGTAAAGACAGTACTACCTAAGAGGGGGAGAAGAAGCATGTATAAATCATGTGTAATTGCATTAAAGTTAAAAGTGAAGAAGAGTTATCTAACCATCAGAGTACCAAGTCCTTAAACAGTCTTTCAGTAGGAATGGCAGATGTAAAGTATCCACCTGGTCTCCAGATAGCTCTAAGGTGGCTCGTGGAAAGATTTTATGTTGTGATGCTAGTACAGAGAGAGATTGGAGTCCAAAACCCAGGACAATGTGCTTCCACATCAGTCCACAGCCCTGATGCAACCTACCAGTTGAGCCCTCTGTACCAAGATGGATGATTCTGATTGTGTGGGGAGGACCTGGTGGGTTCTGGGTTTGTCCTGCAGCAACCATAGGTCCTGTAAGGAGTTATCTTAGTTGGCAGAGACAGCCTGTTACAGTGGGGATTACTGTAACACACATATCAAACAAGGCGGCCCGTGGAAAAGAAATATCTATGGACCAATTCTTGATAGATGTTTCAGAGAGATGTTTATTTCTCCAGCCGCATGGCCGGGGCTCTGCTGAGGAGCTGCTCAATCCCGGGACCCGAGGGTTCTTGCCCGTGCAGGGGAACACAAAACAACCAACGGGGAACGAGGCTGACCAGGGGCAGGGAAACCCCGTGTCTGTCCCCCAGGGCCCCTCTCCCAGGGCTACATGGCAGGGGGGAAGGGTCCCCGACATTTCACCCATTTATTTTTAACAAAAGAAGATTTAAAACTTAACATTGAAAACAACTGGATAAACATAACAAGAACAGTTTCAAAACAAAACAAGCCACCCTCCTGAGTCTTTAAATGTCCAAACAGATTCTCTGGAACATCTTAGGGCTGACAGAAGGGAGACAGAACTCTCCGGGCATGCTTTGTGGGGAAACTGAGGCAGGAGAGGGTTTAATTTCTTCCCTCCCCCTTTTCATCCCCCCCTTGGCATCGGAGAGGAATTGTAGGGAAAGGGAATTGTATAGGGAAGCCATGGGGTGAAAAACGGATTAGGAATAAACTGGGGATGGGGTAAATTTAGGAAGGGGTTCATATTGGGTATAGGGTAAAAGGGGAAGTAGGCTGTGGATAGGGAAGTTGCTGGGATGGATATTGTTTATAATTTTGTGCATAACGGCTGCCTTTGATGGGAACACCTCCAGGCCCAGTAACATTTGCTGCTTGTAAACCCTTCTTTCCTTGCACTATATCAAATTGTACAACTTCTCCATCTCCTACACTTTGCAGGTAATTTTTAGGGTTATTCCTTTTAATGGCAGTTCTATGGATGAATAAATCTTCCCCTGTATCATCTCGTGTTATAAATCCACAGTTGTTTTTTACATTGTACCATTTCACAGTTCCTGTGATTTTCATTGCTGTAACTCCTCCTATCATGTGCTTGCGTGTTCGTCGTGGCTGCTGGTCCCGCGTGGCTGCTGCCTCGCTGACTCCGATGTCTCGGCCGGGCCCCCGCGTTGCGACTGCTCCGCGCTCTCCAAGCGGCGCTGCTCCGGTGCGTGTCCGGGCTCTGCACGGCCCCGCGTTGCCATCGCCGCTGGCTCCGTGCCCTGTGAGTGGTTCCGCTCTGCCAACTCCACGCTGCTTTGAGAGCGGCCCCGTTTCGGCTCGGCGCTGCGCTGCGCGGCTTCTCGTGTCGCTGCGGAAACCGCCGCTTCTCCCTCCGCAGGGCTCTCCGAGCTGTGTGCTCGGAGCGGGCTTCCATGCTGACCCCCGGTTCCTGGCTGCTTGTGGGGGCCGCCTCTCTGCTGCTCGTGGCCCACGGCACCCGCGGCGCCTGCAGCGTCGCTCCCTCACTCGCGGCCATGTGGCCAGGGACCCTGAGACAGGGATGGGGTCCGCGATAAGGCGCGCGCTCCTGAGGGCGCATCCGGCACAGGCACCTCCGCTGGCGCGGCTGCAGTCACGCACTCCTGGGACGGCTGCCACGTGGTCTCAGCCACGGGATTATGGCCATCCTCTGCTCTAGGGGTAATGGGACCATACAAATGCTCCTCAAGAGCTTCGCTGATTACAAGGGATCCACAGAGAGATTCTGTCACTAGTCCATGTTTTGTTTGATCCCTTATCTTATCCCAGATCTCGTACCGAAAGCACTCGAGACTAGTTCCAAGAGGATCAATATCAAAAAGCAAGTCTCGAGAAATACAGAAGAAATTTTTGAAAAGCCAGTTGAAATAATGTTCTAGATCTCCCGGAAAAAAATACTTTCTTGTTTTGTTGTTCAAGGATTCCTTTAACTTCTAGATACATTTCTTTCTGTGACTCAGAGAGTCACATTTCCCACGATTCTTCCATAGTCCAGAGAGAATATCCAAACCAAGGTGAGAAGAGAGAGATCGAGTGGTTTTTACTCACGAATTTTCTGTCCTTAGGGATCAGTGTCTTGCCAGCAGTTCTCCACCCACAGCCCTCTGCAGAATGAGTATTTATGCACCAGCATCTGTTTATTTGAAAGTCATTTTTGACTGCATCTTTGACCACAATTTTCCTCCATTTCCCCTCTTCCTTCATTTTGCCTGTTTTGCCATCTACATTGGGTCATTTTACTCCCAGTCTCCACAAATTGTTTCTTTTGTCTAGAGCTTCCAACTACCTTTGCAACATTGCAAGTGATAATAGTAAACATGGCTCATTGCTTCTTATCAGAATAGTCCTATGTAAAGGCATTGGCATCCTTTCCTTTTAAAATAAGTAAGAGTCTATGTTATATATTTTGGACATAAGTTGTATCATCAGCTTAAAAAAGATGATCCCAGTGTATTGCATTATTTTTCCCATGGAAGAAGCATCCATGCTTAATGAGACATTGAGGAGAAGCAGTTCAGAGGCACATCCCAGCCTTGGTTTTCTGAGTCCGTGTCAAGACACCTTTGTCCAACTCTTTTTTTTTGCCAGCATCTCTCCAATACACAAAAGGATTTGAAGTAAGAATCATGAAATAGGAAGGTTGTGGCTTAACTGCAGGGCTACCAGCTGGAGGCTTGTGCAGATGAAAGCAAATGAGTCCCTCAAAGACTAGCATTTAAGAGATGCCTTGGAGGTGAAACAAAACATTAACAATAAAATAGTATGTTACCTATCGTGCTGAATTTTATGAGCTGTGTGTTGAGTACCACCCAAAAGCAGATCTAAATGAGGGAACTCAGTGAGGAAATGTTCTCTTGAATCACAATCCTGGCTTGACTAAAATATCTGGTTTTGTGATGTGATTTCAGTTTTTGAAGTTTTCAACCACACACTTGTGTTTTCACTTCACTCAAAGAAAGTAGATTGAGTTTGGATCAATAGAGGAAAATTTATGTCTCATTTGTGTGAACAGTAGGTACATTTGTGGCAACTAATAACAGTGTGCCCCAAAGGACTCTGAGTTTCCTTTCTTGTTAGCATTCTGCTGTATTTCATATGTCAACAAATCTTCTCAGTGGCATTCAGCACTAAGAGCTTGGATAGTTCTAGATTTTAGTGGATTCCTGCCTTCTTATTATTTTTAAGTCTTTGTGAATGTATTTTTAAGATGCCTAGTAAGAAACTCCAGTTAACTGATGTCAAATGTAGCTGGACACAATTTGCTACCCTAAGTAAAAGCCTTGGAGGTTGATTTTCATCTGTCTCTTGTTGACTTCATTTGAAAATATGTATTGTGGCTTCTGCTGAAATATGTCCAGAATTTTATGGACAGGAATACATGTCTGGATGCTGGAGAAATACAGGTTGTAAAATGCATTGATTTTGTTCTTCCTGAGAGCTTATCCTTAGGGCTGACAGATGCAATGAGAGTCATTGTTGTCCACTGAATATTGTCCACTGAATATTGTCCACTGAATATCCTCCACTGTTTCCAGTGGGAGCAATAACAATGACACTGCCTGACGAAGCCAGCACCTGCCTGATTCTGAGCTCCTCCTGCACGCAGGTTAACTCTGCATCATGCCATTCAAAGTCACCAGAACAGGCCATTTGTGAGCTAAGAAAAGTATCATTTTATTGTGTTCATAAACTTCCATCAAGAATCTGCTGCAAAACAGCTTGTGTTTGGGGTTGGAATATTTATGGAGCATCTTGCAAACCATTTTCAAATTCTGCCATTTAACACCTTCTTCATGCCATATGTTCTGCTGTATCTTTCTCTTTTTTCTGACTGAGATGTTAAATCTTGGTGTACTAAATCTCACAGTTCTGGGGAAGGCGCGTGGGTGCAAATGATGGGGTTTTTTCTTTTGTTTTAATTTACAGTTGGTGAACTAACATATTTGATGCTACTCTTATCCCCTTCCCCAAAATGAAATGCAGTTTACACTTCAAAGCTGTGCACATGTTTGAATAAAGCTCATCTATTTATGGCTAGCCTATTGCATTTTATGAAGCAAAAGGGAAGGTGTGGCTAGTGCAGCTTACTATGTTCTCCCAAGTAAGCCTCATCCTTCGCTATCATGGAAGCTGATGGAGTTGTGGGTCCCTGGAAGGACAGTAGCTTAAATGCCTTCTAAGCCCTGGTTTTTCCTCTCCTGAAAGCTGTCTTGAAGTAGAGCAGCTTTAGAGGAATCAGAGCTTGTAGGATTGTTGTCACTGCTTCTATCTCCTTTAGTGAGGGGTAAGCTGCCTTGAAATACCTTGAATTTTTCACTAAGTAAGAATGTCCCTCAGTGCAACTTCTTTCCCAAGCTCAGCTCAGCATCTCATCAGACTAGTTTTTCTTGCTGTAACTCTTTTATACACTCCAAGTATATAATATTTGCCTTGTATTTGGTTAAAAAAAGCTCAGTTTGTCACAGCTCTACACCTCTGTTTGCATCACAGAGTGCTAATAAACAGGATCTAGTCAAGGGATTGAAAGCAGGAACTGAAGAAGTCAGCACATTTTTCAAATTGTATTAAAATTCAAGTTTGTCAAATGCTGTGATTTAGGTTTATTTGGTGTATTTTTTGGAACATATTTATGAGCTTATAAACTTGGAGCTAGTCTAGTAAGTCATTTTCACCCGTATTGTTCCAACACTGTTTAAAATTTTGTAACATCACGTTGGAAAGTAAATGACCAAATATAAAAAGACACCATACGGTTTTTGTATTTTAAAAAATGGACTTTAATGAATAACTGAGGGCCTAATCAGTGTCACTCCTCTGCTACACTTTTTGACCTCTGGCTGCCAAATTTTGACCTCTGGCTGCCAAATGTTTGTCTGGCGGTTTCATTACCACTCATTTTATTGTAGGGGCTGAGAGTTTTCAGTGCTCCTGAATTTCTAACTTCCATGTAGGAAACTTTGCCAATGTTTCCAGCAGGTCTGTCTGTCTCCAGCCACTCCAAAGTGATAGTTTTATTCTGAATGATTGATAGGAGATGTCTTAGCTCCATATCCAAAGCATAACACTGTAAATCACTGGATTTTATTTGTAAGGAATAAAATTATATTCACCTTTTGCCACCATTTATCATTCTGAGGCTATGCTTGATCTGTGTTCTTGGCTAAGCTCTGGGAAACAGGGCACGTATCTTATGAAGATTGTGCATGGCATCCTTTTACACTTGTATATATATCAGCAGAGGAAACAGGCTTACATTTTCTTCAATGCTCTCTGCATGTTAATGTGCTCCAGCATATGACTGCAGAAGCCTGTTGCTCAGAAGGTTACCAAGTTGAATGTTTTTGCTTTTACAAGTATAAACCTCATCATGTCTGCATCTGTGACTTCTTCTTTCCTTGGGGATATGAAAATGTCTGTTTATCTGAAAGTTTTTATTCTGCAAGCTAAAGAATGGACTAGCAACTGTATTTCTCTCCATTAATTTTTCCTGTGGGAAATAGTTTCCCTGTATTTCCAAAGGTCTTGGTCTAGATCAACTCTCCAGAGATACCTTAGGAGCCAAAACAGGTTATTAGAAATGTCCCTCTGGTTATAGATTTTCTCAAAACCTCTCATTTCATATGTCTTTATTCATTTGAATTTTTCCACGTGATAGTGTCTGCAAGCACAATTTCTGTTCAGAGATTACTCTCAACTGAGTCAGTGCTAAGTTTGAAGGAAATAGTATTAACCTATTCTCTTTTGACACAAGCGAAGGGGTACATAACATCCCAGAGGAGCAGGTTTTGTAGCTCTGGTAAATTAAAGGGGCTTACAGACTGCAGATTTGAAGTTGCCATAGACTGAAATACCATTTTTCTTAGAGGAAACCATCCTACCTCAAGAATGTCCCAGCAGTTTAGTTTTGTGTGGATGCAATACAGAAGAGCTGGAAAAATTCTAGACTGGAAAATGAAGAAGTTATCTCAAGCCCTTGTATCAGAAACACTTTTTTTTTTTTTTTATCAGAATACAGCAAAGTTGAGTCTGCAGCTTCCCAGAAATCTTTTCCCAGTACTTGAATATCTTTCCACAGTATATAGTCAGAAGCAGCACTGAGATAATGCCTGTTGCCCTAAAATTAGTTAGGAGTGTAAACAGTTAAACTTGTATTTCCTGTACCTAGAAAGAAGTGGGTTTAAGAATGGCAAAGGGCTTCGTGTTTTCTTTTTGCTCCATTGCAAATCTGTGGATTATTGATGGCCTTGAGCTTGCATCCAGAAATAGGAAACACTTCACGCAGGAAAATACATAAAACATCAGAAAAAAAATGTTTGCCCTGTGGAATGAAAGGTGCAAAACTTGTAGTAAATCCAACATGAATTTCATTAAAATAGTGCAAATTCTTGCCACACTCCACATGCACACATGTATGACACCTCAGAGTCCAATATCTACAAGGTGATTTGTTATGATGTAGATCAACAGATTGCATCAGCAATGGAGATCTGTCCCCACTCAATTTAATCTTTAGTATTAGGCCAGAATACACATGGTTTTAAAAGTAGAAATCAGGCAATGAATCTTTCTTCATAGATTACTGGTATGAATAAACGGGAAAGGGACCTTCAGAAAAAACTAGAAGTCCATATGGAAGCAAAGGCTTGAAGAAGTCTACCTTTTGGGTAAGAGGGTTTGTAGCTACAATTTTTTATTAGCTTTTATTTTTCAGCATACTTATTTCTGAAAAAAAAAAAATATACCATGAATGGATGAAAGCAAATAAATAAATGAACAAAAACATTTCACAGTGATAGAAGAAGGAAAGTCAAGGAAGAATAGAAAAGTACAGACATGTCATAAACAGATCATGTGTAAAGGTCAACAAGATACCTAAATGACACCACCATTCTTTTTTTCAAGTGTAGAGCTGATGCATTCAAGTTCACAAAAAGCAGGTCAAAAGGATGTCTCATTTAATTACATCCCATGTAACTGCATTTTGTTTCGCACAATGAGAGCACTGAGCACAAAACGGGGAACAGCTACTGCTCTGCTTTCTGAGTGGGTTCCTCTGTTCATTTGGTTTCTCACCCCTCAAGTCGCTTAATTGGCAGCAGTGTCAAGGTTGGATTGGTTATGTTTACGCAGCTGAACCCTGTGTGTCCTTGTGTTTATATGGCTGAACTTTGTCTGGACTGACTGTTTTTCAATTAAGTGAAATGTCTAAGAAAGATAAAGCATAATTTCACAGCCTTTGTAACTGTTTTAAATGAATAGTTTGCTTTGTTGTTGAATTTCTCCTGTCCTTCAGGGGCCCTACCTGAAGCTGTTTTGCACAAGTGTCCTTGTACTAAGGCACTGGTGCATAAAATGCCCTCTGTTTGGTCAGGAACCGGTCAAGTGTCTGTTTCTTAAGGAGAAAAATAATTTTCTTTTCATCTTCACTCTCTTTGAGTGCTCGTGATCCACATCCTTGGTCTAACACCAGTGGCTATACTGTAGTTCACACCCCTGAAGGCAGGAGATGCCCTGAGAAAGGACTGCACGTGGATATGGTCCCAGTTACTATGACTTATGGAGGCAGACAGACCCTACAGTGCTGTGTGTTGCTGATGCAAGAAGAGGGACTGAGGGAGACCATGGACTGTTTATGGAACCATAGAATAGTTTGAGCTGAAAAGGACCTTTAAGGGCCCTCTGGTCCAATCCCCCTGCAATGAGTGGGGACATCTTCAACTAGACCAAGGTGCTTAGAACCTCATCAAGAACGTCTCCAAGGATGAGGCATCTTCCACCTCTCAGGGCAACCTGTTCCAGTGTTTTACCACCTTTGTTGTAGAAAAACTTCCTGTATCTAATCTAAATTGACCCTCCTTCAGTTTAAAACCATTACCCCTTGACCCGTGTGAATAAGAAAAGCTCAGTAAGCTGCAAGATGAGTAGAGCGGGGCTTTGGCGTTGGTGAGAGGCCACCATGGGGTACCATAGCCCAGCGTGTCACAAGGTCAGTGTCACAGATCCCTAGGGCTGCTGTGGTTGTCCTCAGGGGCTGAAGTCCAGTGGCTCAGTCTCTCTGAGCTTCCTGTGCCAGCACAATAATATTTCTTTCTCTTGGTAGGTGCCAGAAGGAAAATATATTCATGCTTATGAGGGGTCACATGCTGCTGCTGCATGGGATGTGATTACTCTAGCTATTAATTACAGTTATTAGTTTGGACATTTTCCAGTGTGCTGAGGGAGATTGCCCTTCCACAGAGCAAGAAATATTAGTAACATACTTTTAAATTCAGTCAGCGTATTTTCTTCCCTTCCTGAGTGTCATCTCGGTTTCACAAGAAATAAGAAAAAGAAGGTGAAAGGGGCTGAATTTTTACAGAGCTTTGGAAAGGAACGTTTTAAACAGCCTCCAACAAAATGAGGAAGTAGATAACATTTAACCTTTCCAGTCATGTAGTTTCAGAGAACATGAGGAGAGGATGAGAGAAGACAGGAAGGAGGGGACCTGGAGGGAAACCCAGAACAAACACTGGAGGAGCACGCATGCTATGTGTCTTTCTTGCCCTTCATTACTTACTATTTATTTTTGAGAGGCAGAAGGTGAAGCTGGGACAAATGAGGGCTTTTCAGGCTCAGCTAAGGCCTATAAACTAGCTGCGGAGACAATGAGCTTTGCAGATATCTCTAAGGTTATTTCACATGCAAACTCACATTGGCAGAGATGGTGAACAAGCGCTTAAAATGTCGTACTCAGGTCTAAGCATACACAAAATTCCACAAGCAGCAGGAAGACATATCCTTAACTTAACTGCACAGCGCTGCAATTCTACAGGTGGCTGTGAAGCACAGAAAGGAAGGTTTGTCCTGTATTAGTCTGTGAGTTGATGCAGTTCTGCCTGATCTGGGGATTTGTCTCACTGAAAGAAAATATGCCCATAGAGCAACTATCAAACGTGTCACAAAAAAATGTCATCTCTAGCTGCTGGAGATAACTCTTATAGTCACACTGTAGTTATTAAACTACAATATTCAAAAAGGACATGAGTCATCATATAGACAGAGCAAAAATTATCTCTGCATATTCTTAGAGAATAGTTTTGCAATTTTTCTTGTACCCAATGCAGTCAATTTTCTGTGAAGTCAGAAGAAATATAACTCAAATTTGGAAATAGTGGCAGGGAAGAATAAGAAAACTGTCAGAACTCTGCTTTTAATGTCAGGTGCCAGTGGGACTCATTTAATGTTCATATCTAAATTTCAATACTTTAGAAAATTAGTAATATCTGCTAAGAGTCAAATGCTTGTTGCATTGTACCTGCTTGTAGCATGTAGATGTTTGATGAATAGAACAACTTAGTACTCAAGATCACTAACAAAAGACCTTCAAAGATTATTTTTCCAGCATGCTTCTTTTTAGGACTCTCCTCCATGGCTGTGGATGGGTCTGCTCCCCCCTGCTCCTATGTAACATTTTCGTTACTTCCCACGTTCTGTACCTGCTTGTAAGGGAGGAAGCACTCCCTTGACTCAGAGACTAGCCATACCTGAGAGGATAGTAGTTTAGTAATTTATTAAATAGAGAGATGAAACTGTACTTATGAAGAAGGAATACTACATAGTTTTGAATGTAAAAAAAGCATTTGAAGCACTTAAATTGAATATTCTATTTGCCCAAACTTCTCTGTTTTATCTGGATGTGAAAATGCCATAATAACATGAGTGAGGCATTCGGCCACATATCTATCAGAACTAGAAGAGATGCGGTCCCAAAAGGCCATGTTTTGGCAGTGCAAGACAGGCACGGTGACTTCATAATAGCTAAAAAACTTCTTCAGTTTCCCCTTGCCACCTGAATTTCTGTAACTGTCTTTTTTGAGACCAGCTTTGGTTTTTTTCTGTTAAGGAATATTTACTCCCAGAGGTCAGAAAGCAAGCTCCTCTTGCGAGCTGCCTGGACATTGAAGTCAGGGAATATCATATGCATTTTCTCTCCCTGATTGCAGCAATACAAATGTTCTTTCCATGCAACAGAACCTTTTCATGACTAAAATCAGCATAGCGGAAGGTACTAGAAAGTAATTTTCTGTCACATATTCTACTCAGGAGCTGAGTAATTTACCCAAAAAGACCCACTAATAGCAGTATGCAGTGACTTCCAAGAGCAAAAATGCTCAGGTAATTCTCCAGTGAGATATCAAATGCCATTATTTTCCCTTAATGTTACTGGCAGACTGGGAGGGAGAATAAGAGGATACTTAATTAAGAACAAATAGATGTTCTGATCTCCACCTCTGCCTACCATTCCCCTCCTACCTCCTTTAATATGACTCAGCTGAGATAATAATACAAGCAGCTACAAAGCAAAGAGCAGCTGCCCCTTGTCTTTTGCTCTAACAGCCAGCCTGTACTCCTTGGCACTTGCTAATGTTTCTTACATTTACAGTAGAAGAATAATAGCATTCCTTCATTACCTCCAAGTGATGATCTGGACAATCCCTTGGGCACAAACTGGACACCCTGTGTCCCAGAATGCAGTCTCAAAAGGAGACAAGATAAATGACTGACAGGAAGTCAGCTGTCCTCTCCCTACATCTTCTGATCACCTCACTGCTTCTGTCAGTTGTTTTGTTGTTAGATTAATGAGGAATTGTTGGAGGGGTTTTTAGCCAAAGTATTAATAACTTTCCATCCCTTTGCATGGCAGGAGCCCACTTAAATGACAATAAAACATCACCAACAAGGAAAAGCACATCCCTTTAATGATCCAAGTCCCTAAATGAAAATGGCATAGAGCCTTGTTCATAACTCTTACTAAGTATTTAATCTCTTCTCCTTCAAACATCATTCAAACAATGTTTGGCCCTGCTGAGGATGCCTTTTCCACGATAAGGTATCTGTGAGGGGCTTTCTATTGAGAGAAAATAGAGCAGTCAATACTGCTAATGGTGCTGCAGAGAGACATTGGGGTGTTTTATCTAGAGGATGCTACTGAAAATGGTATAGCTACTGACACCTATTGTGACAAATGGAATTTAATATTGGCTCAAGATGAAAAGTTATAACAGAGTGAAAAGAAATTGCCTGAACACGGGCTGATGGTACAATATCATTTATGATACCCTGACATTTTTGACTGGAGGTGATTGATTAACTGGTATATGTATGTCTGCAAATTTGTGTGCATAATTCAACAGAGCCAAAAAACATTGCTATGGTTTGTGCATTTTTCTAGCTGTCCTGCTTCTGTTTAATGTTTTTCCTTCCAGTTTGCTACAACAAAGCCCCAGAAACTGTAATTTAGAGAAACGTTTACAGGAAATTCCACTGAAAGCTGTGTGAGATTATTGAATATTTTGATTAGAGGTGGAAAATTTACGCAGATTTTAACAGTAGATGTCCTTCTGCACCACTTGGAATCATTGGCAAAATTCCCACCATTTTTAATTATATAGGTTCAAACCTCAGGGCAGTGAGCATTGTAGGGAAAATATTCTCTTGGTTGTTGGCATCTGATGTAGTTGCAGCTACTGGGAAAAACATCCAGTCACTGAGCATCTGGAGATGTAACTAAACAATATAATTAAGAGAAACATATCTAGAATCCGAGCTTGAGTTGAATATATATTGGGTACAATAACAAGAGATAAGTGAGTATTTTTACTAAGTTATTTACTAGATAAACAAATTTAGTGTTTTCTTAATTTTATGGAATACTGAGAAACAGATAATTTTTCTCAAATTTACTTTATAAATCTCATTTCCTTACCATGTATTTCAAGGGTATCTTTTTGATTCTTGACTTATCTGATTTAGACTATGATTTCTTATGTAAACCCCAGAAATATTTAGCTTTTATAGCACTTTTCTATTTTTAAAAGTTGCATGATTTTTTTTTATAGTCTTGGATAACTTGAAAAGCATCTGCTACTTTGTAACCTAAGGGCAAAAAGAACATCTCCATTTAAATATGGGAGGAAAATAAACATGATAAAGATACCAGAGAAAATGTTTTGTGTTTCTCTTGTCTCTGGGCCACAAGCCAATTTGGAAACATTTACGCAGCAGCAACTATAAAAAACAATCCTAGTGCACAATAGAAAAGATACAGGCTGATTCCTACTATTGCTATTTCCTTTAAAGTATTTGGCATTTGCTCTGTATCAGTAGATGACTAAGTGAAGAATTAACCTGAAGGATTGGATAACCCCTATAGATAACCCCTGTGGAGAACAGATAACCCCTGTAATTGAACACACATAAAGCACACACCGAAGAGGACACATGGTTTGAGTAAAACTGATCTGAAGTGCAGAGTCAGACATTGCTAACCTTGGAGTACACAGAATCCCTTTCCTGAGGTGCACTTGTGATATACTGCTCTGTCAATTTCTTCTTTTTTTTCTCTCTTTGCCCCTACTTCCTATTTTTCCTCTCTTAATTCCTTCTATTCAGGAAGGAGCCCTCCATCTGCTCTTGCTCTCACTTGCATCAATAGTTTTCTTTTCATCTCAGCAGCTACTGTTTGTAATCTGCAGTACCTGGAACATTCACACACCAAAGTGGAAGCAGTCCCCCGAGCACAGGCAATTCTGACTCAAGGCCTCTCCAACAAGGGGCAAGTTCTCCATGTCAAGTGTCCCCCGTCTCATCCTCACATTTACAAAAGTTGACCGGATGCCCAAACACTCACGTTCAGAGAACTTCCACCTTCCACAGCAGGCGAGCAATAATCAAAATACAACCCTGGCTGAGCTGTTTTGGAGTGTATAGTGTTATTAAATCCCTGCCTGCCAGAAGAGGCCTGTAAGCTACTGAGAGTGGTGAGCCTTGCAGGCAATCTCCACTGTTTCTCTCTCTGTAAACATCAAAGCTACTTGAGCTAATTAATTACAGGCTGAGGGATTTTAGTGGTTCAAGATATATGTACCCAACACTAAGAGTCTCCCAGTGAGGAAACGAAACTTTTGACTCTGTATTTGAGCTAGCTATTTGAAGAAAAACATTGTCCCATTCAGGATGCCAGCATTTCTTTGGTGTTACTGGAAAAAATTTAAATTTTCCCTTGAGATATTATTTAACATCTTCTGACCAGAAGTCTTCACACCCAGAATGCCTCTGACCAGACATGCTATCAGATAGTCCAGCTCATGCCACCTCTGCTGGCTTGAAAACTAGTAGGTGTGGGACTCTTTTTGGCACAGTGAGGAGCAAGGACTGAAGGTGGCAACTTCCTTCGAAACCCATCAACTTTGCAGCTGCTGAGGACAGGATGAAGCATTTAGTGTCACCATATGGACAGACTGAAAGAAATCAAAAGAAACCTTATTCCTCAAGGGAAGTGTAGCAAAACATACTCTTCAAAATTCGGAGGTGAGGAAATGTCCAGAAATGTGTAAAGTTTGTACTCATCCCCTGAGTTACATTAATATACTCAAAAATTCCTCTATGGCCTTGAATTAAATTTACATTCTCAGTGATGATTTTATCCATTTCACTTGTAAATTTAGCCTAAAAAGTATGTTTATGAATTTTCTCCCTCACATTTCTAACCCTAAACAAACCCTAACATGAGCAAAAAAGGGAAATTATTTCAGGTAAAAAATAAACAAAACCAACCAAACCAAACCAAACAAACAAACCAAAACAAAACAGAAAAAAAACAAAACAAAAAAACCAAACCAATCTAAAAAATTCTTTTTAAGGAGAAATTTCTTTAATGCTCCTCTCACTAAGATGATCCCAGAATTTAGTATCATGTCACACAATGGACAGCAAGGGTATGGGGCAGTCTTGTTTTTAGAAAACAGGGCTGTGAAGAGGAAATTCTTGAGAATAGACTGTCATCAAACAGGAAGCAGGATGCAAATACCATTGCAAAAATAATATATGGGAGAACTTCAGAGTCTGGGATAACACTTCTAGTCCCTGTTAACAGGCTTCTTGTTACAAACACTTGAAAGGTTTTAATGAGTGAATCAATACAGAATTCTCTATTGCCTTTCACTGTATTGATATCCAGTCATGCTTGGAGGCTCCAAATAAGATCTAGACCTGCTGTGTTCGACAGTATGTGTAATCAGCAAGATAAGTGGTCCCTATGTCTGCCTTCATACATAAGAGAAACAGAGTTAATATTCTTTTATGGGCAGTTATCTGAAACACAGATGATATAAATCATTTAAACAGAACAGGAAAGAGCTGAGATCCAAATCCGTGTCTCAAGAGCTCCACTCCCTGCATCACCCATGAGTCTGTTTGCCTCTTCAGCATATCATTGTACAACAGATGGAGGCAGTTTATATCAATAACTTTTTAGCATCATATAAATATAGATTGCATTGCTGAGAACTGGGCTGAAGAAGAATGGGAATGGACCCTAATGTTCAATAATATACTGTCCAATTATCATGCCAAAGAAACTAAACTGCACTGCTGCTTTAAGTTTGATTTGTAAAATTAAATCACAAATGTCACTGCATACAAATGATCACAGGCAGAAGAATGAGTCATATTGTAACAGACAAGATCTATAAGAAATCCGTGAATTTGCAAGTAGACACATCAGTTACTTCTGAATTATTGGCACCAACCTCCAATACATCTACTCAAATGAAAAAGTATTATTAACCTTTGGTGCAGCACATGCAAATAAAATATGATTCAACAGCAAATTCAAGTATCTGACCATCACAGGTTTAAGATAAGTAAGTTTCTTTTTGGCATTTCATTAGTGTATTAGCTTGGTATTGGAAATCAAGTATTTTTGGAAGTTGCAATGCTAGCTGACATCATAAGAGTGTCAATTGTTATACTATCATTTGAAACTGAAAGCTACATAATGGAGGTGCTGAGTTCAAAAAGGCATCAAAATGTTATCATTCATAAATATATATACTGCCTCAAATTTCCAAGGAGCCAGTCAAGCACTGGCAGATGCACAAACAGAAACTAGAGCGTTGCAACCTGAAGCTCAGATAAAAACTTGGTTTACAGAATTATTTCACCTGTCAGCAGAACTCTCTGCTACATTTGTCTGTCTTTAGCTCCTGATGTTGTACAGTCTAGAGCTGGAGTAATATATTACTTATGGCTCAGACATGCCAGTCCTGGAGGATTCTATAAGCACAGAACATTGCACAACGAATGGCAGTACGTGACTTTTCCACTAGATATTTAAATTTCAGTGCAGATTTGAATGACGCCATTAAATTTTGGTGAGTCATTTTCTAATTGGTTCAGTACTCTGCCTGGTGACATGACCTTGCAACTTTCCAGAATTTGTTAGCCTCAGGCATCTTAGGAAATGGTGACTTCTGATGTCCTTTTCTAATGTTTATCTGTATCTCTTCCCTTTGGACTAATGAAAGGGGCTAGTCTTTTATTCTTTCATATATATCTTCAGAGATTTTGAGTGGTCAGGGAAAAAAAAGCCAATGACAATATTGTTGGGAAACCAGGTATTTTTCACCTGATTTCACAGAGAGGTTTGGCTGGAAAACTGCAATGATGGCCTATCCTAACTAAACATATAATTTTATTTATCTCTGGCATTTTTTGCAAACATGAAATTTTATTCATCTTTGGTATTATAGGCAATAGTCTGAAAGTGAACATTCCTTCACCTGCAGTTTCAGGAGAGATGCTATTAGAATCAGCAAGGGCTGTGGAAATGCTATTTGCTTGTACTCAGTTCTCAGAAATGAATCAGAAGAAGAGAAGGTGCACATTCCTAATATGTTAGATGAAACTGAGTCACCTTCTTTTGAGAAGGGCTGCTGCATATGTGGTATGTGCTGAGAATTCTCACGCAGGAAATAATTTAATCCTTTAGCAGGAATGTACCCTTTCACAATTACCGAGCAGTTATAAATGAAGTAGCCAAGGGATTAAGGTATTATTCATTTCAGCTGCCTAAGAGTACAAAGAAATGAACCTCATCTCTCAGATAAGCACTTCCATCCTATGATTGCCTAAAAGACCACAGATGCTAGAATGTGTCCAAAACCCTGTTCTGAGGAAAAAGACTATGTAATATATACCAGCAAAAAAATAAATTATTTTGCCAGATAATTTTGTTAATGCCCTTACTGCTTTGCCTGTTAGTGATGTGGTGGTAGGCACTCAAAAAAGTCAGAAACAGAGATGGTTAGAGTGAACTTAAAAATTCAGTGTTGTTTCTCCTTGTGTGTGGTTGATAATGTGGTATTTGAGTTGTAAAATCAAATTCTGCCTCAATTATAAGGCTGTCAATCCCCAATAATTCTACTGAGGAAGAGTAATAGATTTCATGTTCAGAAATGATCTTTATTATTATCTAATATGATTTCTTACAAAATACTGACTCTTTTCCAAAGTTTCTTTTACAAAGCCCATATTTTCTACTGGAGAAGCAGCAAATCATCAGAAAGACCTCCAGATTCAATTTAAAGATTCCACATCAAAGAGAAATGGCCATATTCCTATGTAAGTTATTGTGGTACTTAAATATCCTCTATCTTGGATGTAACCATGCAATTTGCTATGGAAAAATAGCAAATGCCATTTGGAATGGTCTAAGAAACAGGGAAAAGTTTAACTGTCCCAGGCACACAGGCTGGATCGGCAGTCTGTACTTTGTATTTCTTGTGCAGGTGCATCCTACAAGACAATGTGTAAAACCTGCTCTATAGGCTCATGAGTCTAGTGTTTCACGGCTATGTTAAAGCTTCAGCTTCTATTTCAAAAATTGTTATTTGTATTCCTACCAGAAAAGATTAGCAAACAGAAAGAGAGGATGGCTACAGTGCTACTATTTGGGTTTACTCACAGCAAAAGGAAACACTGAGATGGCATATTGAGAATTCCTATTAATTTTAGCCTGTGGGAATTTATAATCTCCATCTTCCCCTCAGTGTGAAGCAAAACTCTCAAAATGCTACTTTTTGGTAAGCCTGAAGGTAAAGCAAGAGTAAAATATGACCTGTGTGGGCTATCTGTGGTAGTTATTATGGTTCTTTCTCTAGGACCTCTTACACTCCTCATCTTCTAACTTCTCCCATGTGAAGGGGAATTTGTTCCTAATCTTCTCCTACAGAGCATTTTACCTCCTGAGTAATCAATCAGCAAGGAAACATTTCCTGCTGCCCTTTGAAGTGTCATATTGGGGGCAAAGAATAGTCAGACAGCCAAGTATTTAAATATTGGCCTGTTGGTGGCAATTTCAAACTGCTTGAAGTGAAGGGATGACAGTGCATAGAAATAGTGTCATTGTAAAGGGTAGAAGGTGATAGAAAGTAACCTCACTGTCTCCAGAACCTGAGGGTGCTCTGCCATAAAGCCATATAGTGTACAGCCTGGTTTTACCTCGAGCCCTGGCTGGGGCAGTCCTAAGAATCCTTTCAATAGCACCAAAATGAAGCCATTTCTGGTGGGAAGCCTGCCCGCCATTCTGTACCAGGAGCACTGGCTTTCTCTGTTTTGTCTGTTGTCCTAGAGGCTATTGCTTAAAATCAGCTGCTTCCACTGACAGAAAAAGGTTACTTTCCTTTATTTATTTATTTATCTATCCATATAATACTAGTAGGAATAAGACCAGAGTCAAGATGGCATAATACATCACTGCTGATGTTTCAAGATGGTGTTGCTTCCCATCCAAATGTTATAGATGTAGTTCAAGTCTGCAAACAGTTTGTTAAGTTACAGACCAAAACACTGCTTTTCAGTAGTTGCATGTGTTAGTGTATATGATGAAAAGTGGTGCACTGGTAGAAGACAGTGAACAAATGTATCAGAAACAGCAGCAAGGGATTATCTGCCTTTTTGGCAACAGCCTGACTGTAGTTGGAACTCTAATTTCATACCAGGGTCTCCACCTCTGTGGAGAACTAATGTCCTTCGTAAATGGCACCAAACACTGGTCAGTCTTCAATTGTCAGAATGAATTTCAGGCAAAAGGCCTTTAATGGGCCTGTCTCAAAGATAGGTAAACTAAGGAACAGAAACATTTGCCCTGCTTTTTTTCTGGCTTTGCTGATGCAAATTAAATTGCTGTGTGCTTAGATCACAGGCATTGTTGAAGAATATCCAAGGAAATGCTGTAGCAAGGATGGATATACACTGTGTTACAGCATAATGTGATGGCACTTTTATATGTACACATACATATTCTCAATTTTAGCTTAAACAAACCAGAAAAGATTCCTTGAGAAAACTGGTAAGAGGGTCAAGAAGGCATGGAGAAATTCATTCTAGCCTCAGAATTCTTAAGCAGGGTACTGAAGTTTGTCGTCAAGACAGGAAATTAATAATTTTGAGGCTGTGTCAGCCTTGTTTCACAATGTAGCTAGGACTGAAGGATGTAGCTGTAGCTGTTCCTCAGTAGCACATATGTTCTCATTTAGCTGTCCTTCCAACAATGCAGCCACTGCCCTTCTCCCAGTTCTGGATTAGCTTTGTGACTAATTGTGGTAAAGTTTAGGGTGACGTGCAATGGGCTGTTCATCCGATAAGCCAAGGGGACACATCACCAACCCTGAATGACGCTGATTTCCAAAGGAATTCATATTTTGGAATTTCTCATCCCCTCCCACAAATCCTCTGCTGAGAAGGCAAGATCAGGACATGTGCTTTAAGGCACGGGGGGGGTGGCTTTATGTCAGACACAACACCGGATGCAGTGCCCAGGAGTGTAGGAGTTGGACTGATTTATGACTGTGCTAGGGGAGAGAGTATTCCAAAAGGCCTCTTGCCATTTCCTTCTAACACAAGGGCTCTGCAGACCGGCCTTGCAGCAGCAGAGAGGTCAGCAGAACAGGATTACATAAGGCTGCTTGCTATGCAGAAAAACGCAGATGGCCTAGAAGTGTTTCATTTTTTTAAATGAAGTCACATGCCCAAGAGCTGCAGTTTGAGGAAGAAGAGGAGTCTCTGAAGAGCAAGTACAGCAAAAGTTTTTTCATTTTTGTTTTAATTGAAAATAAGTCTGAAAACTCTCCAGGAAATAAGTTTTGAAGAAGAGTTGGCTCACTCACAGTCCAAGCAATTTAGAGTCACCTCCTACAACTTGTATTTTATCTCCAGGCACTTTGTAGGCGTATTTGGATACTTGCACAGATAGTCATCTAGAAGAAACTAGTTCCAGGTTCAGATGGGATCATCTGGTAGGATTGAATTTCACATGGTGCAGCAAAACAGAGGGTCAATAATTCTTCGGTCCTAGTAGAGATGCACTCACCATTATTTGGTGTAAAATGCACTGCTGCTTTTCCTTTATACCCCCAATTTTATTCTATCACACCTCAATCCAGAATTTTGTGTTTATTAGATGGCAACAAAAGGTCAAGTCAGTACTGAAATTACTACCAGTGCTGTACAGATTTTGAAAAATGTATTTTAGGTCTCATTGAACTTTTTTCATTTTTATTGCATGTTTTCATTTTTTGATGTTTGTTACACTCTCACTTAACTTCTTTCCATCTCTTATGGTTAAAAAGAGACATGATTTCCAGATTTACAAAACCTTTTTTTCTCCTTTTACTTTCATTCATTATTGCCTATAATGTTCCTTTTCTTTAAAAATACATCATAACAAAATCAAACAAAGGTGAAAGAAAAGTTACTATAGAGCTCTAGTCATATCTGTCAAGGTGGAAATCAGTTTCAGACACAGATGTGAAAGCAATAGCATTTCAACAATTTATAAATTTAGGCAATTACTATGCTAGATATTGTATGTTTAAACAAACTCAGTGTTCCTGGTAAGTAGAATGACAGTGTTGTAAATTGAATTCTTCTCTTTTGTGTGACCATAGCACCATTTACACGTGCTTCCCTTTCTTTTTGCCAAAGATGTTTTCTTCCTTGCCTTGCCTTTCAGCAGACATAGCACACTTGGAATTTTCCTAGGCATGATCTCAAGCCTAAGGCAACGTGCAAGAACTCTCAGTCCTGACAGATGTTTTTGTTGCCTGCTTTGAAACACATCAGAGGAGGAAGACTCCATAGCATGCTTGGGGGAACTATTCTCCTGTTTTCCTACCCATAAGTATTAGTAAGATTTTCAGACCGTCTATCCTACATCCACCTTACTGCAACTTATTTGGTTCTTCTTTGATTCACCAGGGACATGGAGAACAGGTTACTTTCTTGTTCTTTGAGGCAAGCTGAACACACGCTTAAAACTAAGTGAGAGAGCAGATAGTACAGTATGGTAACAGTGTCAACAAAGAGAAAAATAGTGAATCATCTGTAGAACGTCTAAAGTTTCTGTGTATTAATGTGTACACAAGATGAAAGGAGTTTGGGAATAAGGTAGAGGATCAGGGTGTCCTCTGCATGATCAACATTGTGTCTGAATCCTGTCTGAGAGGTGGTCTGAGTTGCCCTCGGGAATTTTTGTTTAGAAATATTGAGCCTGTCAAGAAAGGTGCACAGTTGGAAGTTTTCTTTTAATTTTCTCTTCTCTACATCAAACCCACCCAATTCATCAAATATTTATTTGCAGATCTTGTCTTTTGAACCTTTTCTAATTTGTTTGGAGTTTGGCTTTCTGTTCTCCAGAGGACTCTCATCAGGTGGGAAAATATACTGAACAGACAATGGAGAGATTGTCTTAGAATTAGTCAGAATTAGCCTCTGAGCCCTACAAGGATACTTATTCTTAATTGGGTATCTTCATTTGCCACATGAAAATGCTGCAGCTGGACCCCTAAAGTATATCCAGGCCAGGCCAGGCCAGCCTCAGCATTTTCCCATTGCTTCTACCAAAAGGACCCATTAGCACAGCTATGATGTGGTACACCTGCTCAACAGGAGCAGGCTTGAGCTCACATCTCCAGTTCAATGAGGCATTCAAACAGACATTCTGTAGCCTTTAAGTATCTCCTTCCATTCAATGGAACCTTCTAAAGTGCATGCCTGAGGAAGCAAAAAAGGGTTCCTGAAGTAATTAAGAAGAGTTTGTAGTCCCTTAGTCATCCACAAACTAGTTATTTTATTAGTTTGAACAGGGAAGTGTCTAATGGTGTCTCAGAGAAATGAGAATGCTGTACCTGGTTGCATGAAGAAAAGCATCAGCAAACCAGGAGCCCAGAGAGGTACATATCAGGTGGTAACAGAAGGATGTGCCGTGCTTTGAGGCACGGGGCCTCTGCCAAATGTTGTCTTTCCAGCTGAAGTTTGGCGTGACAGCCTCCCCTCCACAGTGGGACCCCATATGCCCCAGAGAGCACATCTAGGGAGGGAATAATAAATCAGGGTGACCAGCTGTGCCTGCCAGGAAAGGTCAAGCAGCAGGAGAGGGGCCAGCATCACAGAGAGGGGCAGCGATGCAAATGCCGGGTTGTTGTATGGAAGGAGCCCAAGGTAGAGTTGGCTTTGTGAGTTGTGAGAGGCAGTACAGGAGGCATGGAGGGTAAGAACTCTTCAAGGGAGAAGATGAAGAAGAAAAGATGGTGTGCTCATGCAGTATTGAGTGATTAAGGTGATGAGATCTGTGAGAGAACTTGAATTACTGTGCAACAGGAAATACTGTTCAACAAAGGAAAAAGAAAGGTGTTAAACAGTAAGCGATGCAGTCACTTAAGTAGAATCTGTGTGGTGTTTATAGAGACACAACAGGAAACAGTCTACAACACCTGGCAAGCAGTATGTTCGACCTCTCGCATTGTACAAAAAGAAGTAAGCTTACTGAAAATAGAAGGACTTGTTTCTGGGGCCTCGCTGGATGTGTACACAAGGATTTCTTGGTGGGTTTTGGAGAGAGGGTGGAGAGAATAAGGGTTTGTTGCAGAATTGAAGACTTTATAGTAGGCTAATAAATTCTGTAAATGATTCATTTCTGCAGTCAAGCAGCACTTGGAAACAAGCCGGGATGCCTCTGATCTCCAGTTGCTAATGAAATTATATTGTGCTATTTCTTTGTTATTAAAAAAAAATAAAAATTAAAAAAAAAAAAAAAAGCCCTGCAATATTTAGATGCAGATTTTCTAGTTTTCCTTCCTGCATTTTTCCTAGGTTTAGGTCCTGCCGGCCAGTTTCATCGGGGAGCCGGTTATTCCCGCTGCAGGAGCAGCAGAGCTGCCGGGCGCTGGAGGCGGAGGGGGGATGCTGCCGGCCTCGCTCCCCGGGCTCGCTCCGCGCCGCTGGCAGCGCTGGGGCGGGCGGCGTGCTCGGAGCGCCCCCCGCCGGCCGCTCCCGGTGCCGGGGAGGGAGCCGGCATCCCCCGGGATCTCCGGCGCTGCTGCTGCTCAGGCTGGTAAGGGCTGCTCTCCCGGGCCCTGGCGAAAACCTGTGTGCGTCGCCTCGGGAATTCCTCTGTCCAGCAGCTGCAGGTTCGGGGCGGAAAGCGAGGGCACGGCCGGTTTTGCTGGTTTTCAATATGTTCTTTTTCCTTCGAGATTCTTCAGTCCTACAGGGCAGGTAAAGAATGTTGTAGGGCTTTCACACGGAAAGTGGCTGAACGGACGCAATGGCTCACAAGAGGTTGTTCTGTGGCATCCCTCTCACTTTCTGGTCCTATCCCCCGGTTGCCCCCAGCACAAATACCCGCATGACCCATGGATTATCACCAAGGCGTTTTGGGATGGGGACACCCCTTGTCAGTGAACAGATTTGTCTGGTGTATCACCTTGCCAACAAAACTGACCTACTGATAGACCAGCCATATATAATTTGGGAGGATGGAGAGCTCTTTGCTTCTGACTTTTAAAGTTTGCTAATGGATTTTACCAGAAAATGCAAACAACATGCTGAGTTTGTTACAGCAGCAGCTCTGTTCTCTGTATCTCTCAGACAGTTCTTAGAGAAGCTGCTTTTTCATGCAGAGAAGCTGTGCTGCCCAGGCTGACAGTTTGTTGGTATCAGCTCTACAATAAGAGCCTCTCGGTGGCTGACATCTCTGGAGTCTTTGCTGCTTCACCTTTTGAGGGGAATGTGGTCTGTTTATCTCTCATTTGCTTCTGCTGAAGTTTTCTATTCTTCAGCCGAAGCAGTTTTGCAAAATTCTTGCCTTATCTCCTAATTAACCCTTTTCCTCATCAGGCATCAGTAATATTCCTAAAATATAATTTAATTTTTTTCCCAGTCCATCTGTTTGCATTCCCTCTGAGATTTCTATTTTCTGCTGCTAAATTGTTCTTCCTCATTTCCATTCTCCTCATGGTTTCCCTCTTTTGATTAGTGCCACATTCTCCAAAAAAAATTCCTTGCAATTACAGTATCAGTTGGGGAAAGGGGAAAAAAAGTAGCCAACAGCTGAAAGTTGTCCTTTCTATCAACTGGGCCAAGAAACTGCTTACAGCCTCCTGGTTTCATTCAGAGACTGCCAGTTAATGACCTCTCCAAGGGTCAAGTATTAACAGGGATTGGTATTCATGTACAGAATATTTTCAACCACTGCATCCTGAAATGGGAATTACTGTAATTTTTGTTCTAAGATACAATTTCAAGATTTTTATTTGTCTTAATATGACTCCTCAACTCACTTGAGGAGAAGTATTTTTTTCTGAGGATGTACTTTATCAAAATATCCATCTCTTTGGGTCAGTAAATTCCAGTGAATTTTGAAGGAATTAAATGCTTTCCTCCTCTCCATTTTGTACTGTATTTGATGTTATCTTGGCTGCAGTTTCATCAGGAACTGTGAGCAAAACAGTGTGGTAAAGCTGTGAGTAGAAGACCTTCACAGGAAAATTAAATTACACAAGAAGTGGCATTAGAGATTTGTAATGAGGGGGCTGCTGAGAGACAGCTACCAGCCTAAATGTCAGGGAACAAGCACACTGTGAGAGGTGTGATTGCTCAAATGAGCACTGAATGCTCATGGTTATGAAAGTCCCACGTGCCATTTTCCATAAAAGTAGTGATGTTAAAATCCAATGATCCACCAAATTCCTTCACTTTTCTCATCACAAGAAATGCCTTATCTAGTTGCAATTGATGTGCAGTTCTTCCTTCTTTGTACTTTATGCATAAAGGAGCTCTCAGCACTGCAGAAAGAGCAAATTTGTTCCCATGTGTTGTGAAAAAGCCTGATTAAATTTCCTAAACAAAACATATTTTGGACAATAATGGTGACTTTGGGAGAAGTTAGTTTTTAACATACTTTTCCACATGCTAGTTTTAAAACATAGAGAGCATGGCTAAATAGCTCCAGTTGGTGAAAATTTGAATTGGATAATCCAAAGGAATTAGCTGTTGTCTCAATGAATCAGTTTGGAAAATGGGTGCATTTTTGGTGCAGAAGGATTTGAGCAGTTATGCTGCAAAACTCGTTGGGTGTAAATCATCTCTAAACTCAGGTTGAAGGAATTCCCTTTCTGGATGAAAGGTGCGTTTAAAAACTTGCTTTTTTAGCATATATGGTGAATTCTGTACCCATGACAGTTCACCCTTCAGTAAACTATGTCATCAGCAACCCCAAATCTTCCACTGAAATTTTGCTTGACCTTTACAGGGTTTCTCTGTTAGGTGGCTGGTTGTGCTGGTCTACAGAGAAGTTGGATGAGTGAGGCATGACTGGCAAGTCAAAACCCTTGTTTTGTCTTCTCTAAGTGCAGTACTGAAAGTTTCAGTTTGTGAGCTGACTGCTCCCTAGCCAGAAAACTCAGCCAGGGGGGTGTTTGTATCACCCCATGCAATCTCCCCTCGCTCCCTCTGTCCTGGAGAGGACAAGCATGATGAAGGACTCCTGCAAGAAGCAAGCAGAAGGTTCATCTCTGTCCTCTCAGAATCAGAGGGTTTACATGGGCAGATAAATGGAGGCTCAAGTGAGCAACTACCAGCAGATCTACTTCCATTCTGCTGGGAAAAACACGGGTCCTGTTCCTTCCCTGTCCCCTCCTGTTCCCATTCACCACACAAAATCTGGTCCAAGAGGAACCCTGTAGCTGGCCTGGGAAGGGACAGTGGGCTCCCCAGGACCAGATCCACCAGTCCATCCAGGCGGGCTGGCAAAGGAAACTGGGAAGCACCCAGGTAGGGGCACACCCAGGTAGGGTGGATGAATAATAGAGGCATTGATTGGGCACCATAGTGCTCAAAACCCCTGGAGATAATACATGAAGCTGAGAAGAAGGGCAGCTGGAGAGAAGCAAAATAGAAATTATTTTGGTCCAAAAGGAATTATTTTGTTCAACCTCATCCTTCTTATTTTTGGTGCATAGATAAAGGGAATATGAGTTCTGTTCAAGCTTTTTCCTTCATTTTATGTCAACTTTAAATCAAATTAATGTGAATATGAATAGGCTTCCAACTGAAAAGTGGAAAACCAAAGAGCTCCTTGGAATTGATAATAGTAATGAAAAAAAGTATTTTCAAAACAAGGACTTTATGCTGCCAGCATCCAAACAAACCACTTCAAGGCTTTTGAAATCCCTCAGTACACACATGCACCCATACTTCTTATGGGATGCCTGCTGAGTTCAATCATGCTTTAAGGTCATCTCATCCTGTGCTTATTGTTTATTAAATACAGGTGCCAAACTGAGTAGGAAAATTATCACAGACTACCGAATGTAGAATGATTCTGGAAGGAGAGAGAGTAAGCTTAGTCCTAAGACTAAAATATATGTAATTAATCGCTGTGTTTATTGGAGAAATAACAGGGAACATAAAATTAATCATCATATGGGGGCTACCAAGGAAAAGCAAAAACCTTAATGTTGTCAGGAAGCTGAATAGTTCCTACCCAGGGGCTCAAATCACTTGGCTATGCAAATCTGGGACAGCTGGCAATGCTCCATCAGACACACAGGAGGTAAAGCAAGAAATAACATCCAAAAGCCAGACCAAAAGTTCAATGCACGAAAAAAGTTCAATCTCTGTCCATAATATCACATGGGTCCTTTTTTTAGGAGGATTAAAATCCTCTTATTTTTGCTGGTCTCAGTAATTTTCTTTCAATAACGCACTGGTATTAGCTAGTGTAGGGAACATAACTCAAGTGACTTAATTTTTGGCAGTTATAAGGGCTGTAACAGAAAGTATTACTTTTATTTCTCATCATTAGGTCAAATTAAGTTTATCAGCTGGAATTCATGCTGGTGACCAGGGGATGTGAAGAGCCTCTTCATACTCCTTGGGTTATAAAGGAAAAAAAATCCTCTTTTCTCGTAAGACTGGTGCATATTGCAGCAGCAATACTTAGGCTTTTTCATTACATTTTTCTTGAATGGTCCATGGTATATTGGGGGCTACGAAGCAAAACTAAGTGATCCTCTTGTTTACACTTTTTCCTCTTCTTTGTCAGGTTATTGCTCCCTTCTGCACCTAACTTTGTTTTCATGTTTTCTCTTTCAAGTAGTCCCTTATGAATCCTCTTTCTCCTCACAAATCTTTCATGGGCTGCCTTGTTTTTCCCATGTCTGTAATAATCATACCTATAAGATGTTTTGGTGGTAAAGAAGCAGTTGTGTGGGGTAAAGATGTGTGTAATTAAGAGGTCAGAGCTTGCACCCTGAAATAAATGGCTCTCTGATAAATTACTTGGCTCTCAGTGGTTGTTGAGCACTGATAGTACTGAACTAAGGAACCACTGGTAGCAATTTACCTCTCTGAAACACTCTTGAAATGTGGATGCTGATAAAATGTACTCAAATAGTACTAAGAGTTGTGGGAGCCAGTGACAAGGAAAATAAACAGAATATAGCCTCATTTTTATGACAACAGATAACTCATATTTATAATATCTTACTGTTCGCTCAGACAGAGATGACTGATATTCCACATCACAGAAATTTGAGGAGTGAGTTCTGCACTCGAGGTAAAAGTGAACCATATGAGAGACAGTTTTTAAACAGAGTAGACACAGAAAAGGATAATATAGAAAAGTGCATTTCTCTTCTGAGGCTGAAGGGATGATTTGTCAATTTGCAAGGGACTGCAGGAGGTCCTGATCAGTTCTTATGATTGGATGTAAGGGAAAATGTCAAAAGAGAGACTTCTGGAAAACCAGAATTAACCTTCAAGAAAGCATGGGGTTTTGACAGGGAAAGGTGATCGCAAGGGCAGAACTGAGAGGAGAACAATGTTCTGACATCGGGGTCCCTGCAAAAGCCCAGAAAGGAGATTTGGGGGAAAAAATAAGTAAAGGTTAAAGTCCTGACTTCACAAAAACAACATGCAGAGCTGCCTGGATTGGGACAAGTAACAAAAAGTCACACTCTGGAAGTCATCCAAACATTCAGCTGTGTTACCTTGACTTCCACAAATTTGCTAATATTGGCTGACCATGAACAACTTGGGTAAGAGGACATCACCAGCACCATTTGTGAAAGGCAAACCTTCACAAGAGCAATGGGCAAGATTTCAGTAGAAGATAAATGAGCTCTTACCCAGAAACTAAATTGAACATTTACTAGTTTTAAGCTGTACACAGGTGTACAAGCCAGTGTTTTGTCAGAGACCATGATAGCTGCAAGGAAAGAAGAGCCCAGGTAAGACAAGTGGATGAAATTCAGGTTTGTAGCTGTGATCTTATTGGTGTTAAAAGAGTGAGTGAAGCAAATGTATGAAGAAATAGCCTACTGCAAAGATGCAATTTGTAATAATACCAGGGGGAAAAGTATCCTTTACTGATTTTAAAGTATATCAAGTTCTTCATCTGATGCAGTGGTGCTTCACCTCAGAAGAAAAGGTGACAAAGTTTGAAGAAGAGGTTTAGGATGCTTTCCCAGTGGAGAAGAAAGCATTCAGCTGAATACAAAATACATCTGAAAGCCAAACTCTTCACTGTCCAATGGAAAAGCAAAGGAAGGAGCTGGCTAAGATTGTTAACTGTAGAGAAAAAAAGAGAAAAAGGAGCGGAAGAAACAGAGCATGGCACTCATTTTCTGTGGAAAAACCCAATAAATTCTCTAAGCAATAGGATGAAAGAATCTTCTAAATTATGTGTCTTGGTTAAATGTGGAGGTTTTGACTGAAATATGCAAAGGTATTCTGCTGTCTCTGTAAAGACCAAGAATATTTTCCTCTGTTTTCCCTATTAGATCTCCTCTGCAGAGTATTGACAAACTCTGGGTTGACATGTTTGGCAGTAGAATTGCCTGAAAAGATAAAAAAGGGTGAGTGAACGTCCAAAAATTCTAATCCCAGTCTCCCTTCTTCCTTTCTTGTAAGAAATCTGTGGGAACTGAACATCTTTAAGCCCTCTTCCTTTTTCTATGATTTTGGTGTAACATGCCAAGGCACACACTCTTCCAGGGTGTAACACTGAGTGCTTCTGTGGGAAATCACACTAACTCTTTCCCTGTATCTTGACTGAACAGAAACACAGCATCAACAACGAAAATAAAACATAAGCAGGTCCCAGACAGGTTTCTGTAGCCAGACTATCCAAGTGATTGTGGCAAATATCTTTAGAGAAGGAAAGCACACACGGTATGTGAGCATGGCCTCTGGGAGACACTGCTTCTCCAACAGATTTTTAGACTGTGTCTGAGGCCAAGTGTTTTGCAGTGAAGTGCATAAAATGGAATTTGATGGCATTAGCAGAGTAGTTACTGTATTTCAGCCAGATGAAAAGATCTCACTGAATGTTGTTTTGTATATAATTGAGAATTTACCCTTGGATATATGACTGACTCCTTTTGCTGTCTACTTACTGACCTCTTCAGCTAATTTGCTACATTTGCTAAATATATGACTAAACGTAAACTCTCAGGAGTTTAATCACAAAGCCTAAATAACACAAAAGACAAGTCAGTATGCAGTACTGCATTTCACATATTAGTGAACAAAACCATCTTCTCATTTTACAAGCATCTAATATTTTTTCTGCAGGTTTGCCAACATTATTTCTGCAATGTTTTTTCTAGGTTTTTTGGCTAAGATAGTAATTTATAATAATTTAGTTCAGCTCTACAAAACTGAGTTTTCTAAGTGTCATTAATGTGATAAAAATGAGGGATCCTACTATTTTCCCTCTTCTTTTTTGGCCAAATTACTTTGTGAACACAGGTAATTTTTTATCTTCTTTTTTTTTTTTTATCAGTAACATTCTGTGCCAGGAAGATTCCCTGGGCATTACATGACAAACAATACCTGTTTTGAACTTGACACCTGCTAGTTTGCTCTGACATCCTCTAGCTCTTTTTTGAAAGAGAGAATGAATGGATCTTCCCTGTTCATCTTTACTTAGTTTCTGCTGGGTGATCAGCATTACCCTGCCTTACCTGCTTAATGTTCCTTGAGTATAGATTAAAGTAGGTAGCAAGGGGAGTTATGTGTCATGCAGTGGTGCTTTCTTAAAATAATGTGTGGGAAGAAGGGAAATAGCCTGGAGTTTTCTGCTCCTGCTAATTGCCTTTTTCACCAGCTTACTGCAACTTGTTCCACACCCTGCAGTTTGTGTTCACACTGCCACAGAAATGAGCTGACAATATTTCACTGTGAAAGGCCTTCTGTTGTGTGGTGAAGCTCTGTTATTTGTCCTGCCTTTTTGGAAGATAAAAACTCCTAAGTAGCTTACTTTATTTTTATTCTGCCTCTGTGATAGCCTTAGCTGTCTTTCAAGCCCACTAATCAGTTTCCCAATCCAGAAGCAGGGCACAGATGTAGAGAATTTTCTGTCCTGAACTCACAGATTCCCCAGCCTCAACAACCAAATAAAGCCACCAGTTCCAAATTAGAAATTCAGATAAGCCTTCATAAGTTTGCCTCTCTGATTATGGTCCTTTTATCTGAAAAGCCTGAAGCTCTGTTGCTCCCTTCTTCTTCTGTGTATCTCTGCAGTCAGGTAACTTGCTCCTATACCTCTGTTCCAGACTCAGTCTGCTCTGGTAATGATCCAACAAGGGATGTGGAGTGATATGATGGCTTTTCTACCTCTGTCTGTAGGGGTAAAGCTTCAATAACTTGGCAAAGAATAGGGGAGTTCACATCATGACCAGCCTTATCCTTGAGTTGAGACTTCTGTTTTTCCTATGTAATTAAATTAAAACATTTTTTAAGACATGTTCTAATTTAGCCTTTTATGTTCTTAGAGAGTCTTTCATTAGGAAGTATATAAAAGATGTGAAAAAAATGATGATGTTATTGTTTGCCTGACTTATTTTAGGATGAATGTGTACTCAAGACCCACACTTTCCTGGAGAACCTCCTTCTGGCCTCCTGCCAAGTCATGGTGAGTCCCACAGCGAAATTGGAGTACATCCTTCACTTAGTTCCAAATAGGTTTGCAAGCTGATGTGAGGTATCTTGGTCGTTTGTTAAATAGAGGGCAAAACTTCAACCCTCGACTAGATTTTTTTACTTCCCCACTTTGCAATAGTACCTTTCAAAATTAACAAATCTAACTGCTGAATTCTACGGCTTATTTTTTAATTCTAGTGTGATGAAATCCTTCTCTCCCAGTGTGCAGAATATAAGCATTTAACACTAATCACAGTTTTTATCATTGTTCTTTCAGTTTGTAGGCAAGTTTTTAAAAGTGATAGCTAGCCATATGACACATTACTTTATAATGCATGATAAATTCCTCGTTAATTACCAGCTTCCAAATGTTACCCTTCATCCTTACTTTTTCCTCCTCCTGTCCATGTGACTAATATATATCAAGAGAAGCATGAAGAATTTGAGGTGGGAATGGAAGAATAAGCTATTCCTTCTTTAGTAAACTGAGTCTGTCCTTGTTACCCTTGCTCCTCCCACAGAGCTGAAGGAAGAACTAGACTCTCAAAGGGAATTGGCTTTGGAGGAAAATTTTGCAGTGAGGAAAAAAAATCGTAATTAGGGAAAGGCTGTAATTTGTGAGTCTAAATTTAAAAAAACAGCCCAAATAAGGAGTACTGATAGAAATTCTGATTGAAGCCAGGAGGGTTAAACTTCATGTAAACATTAGGCAGCTGTCCAGAGCCAGTTAAATTTCCCAAGGGTGATGTCCAGTCAGAAGGGGTTAAAACTGTCTTACTCAGAAGCTTTCGAAAATATTTTATTAGCACTATTGATTGTTTGGCTCCCTGATTCTTATTGCAGTAATATCCCAAAAGTTCCATTTTGACCAAAACGAATCAGTTGTTTTCTTTCTTTTAATTACTTCTCTGATGTTACTTGTGGGCAGAGGTTCTTTGTTGTTGAGCACTAGCAAGTGCTGTAATCACATACTGCCAAGTCAACATGTTTCCATAAACAAATTACCTAAGTTTTCACACAGCTTCCATTACCAAAAGATCAGCGCGCTGAGTTAATCACTCGCTATGCTCAGTGCAGTTGAGCACTGCTGACTGGTATCTCTGGATTTCACTGAACATTATTAAACACTGGCAGCATAAGAGTGATGAGAAAGTACAAACAGCAAAAGGCAACCAGCACAGGTAGGATGTTCAGAGACTAATGCTTAACACCCTTGTTCAGTGGTAGTTAAAATCTATGATTGCTTATACGTAATGTCCCCAGGGAAGGAAGGCAAAGTGCGGACAATAGAATAGATCACGTGCTTTTTGATAGTATGGAAATATTATTTCTTCAGATTTTTTTTACCTCCTTTGGTGTCATGGAAGTGACAAATGCTGCCAGTGGTAACAGTTTCATAATGGCATTGCTACTTCTGTTACACAGGGCACATCTGCAGTTAGACCTGTAGTTCCCTTGTAGATTTTTATGCTAAGACTATAGGGGGAAACTGGGGATGGACTGTGGGTCAAAGGATCATAGTAGAGTGCAAGATCAATTTTGCAATTTTGTACCTTGAGAAAAACTCAAGGTGCTCTTATGTTACACACATGTATAGTGAGGCATTTGTGGCTGGTTCTTTGGCTGGTAATCATAAAAATATTTTGGTTGGAAAAGACCCTTAAGATCATAAAGCCCAACTGTTAAGCCAGCCCTGTGAAGTTCACCACTAAACCCTGCCCCAAAGCACCATGACTACGCATCTTCTGAAAACCTCTGGGGATGGTGATTCAACCACTTCCCTGGGCAGCCTGTTCGAATGCTTGACTTTTTCCAGTATCCATTCTAATCCTTGTGGTACAACCTGAGGCATGTCTTTCCTCTTGTCCTATTACTTCTTACTTGAGAGGAGACCAACCCCCATTTGGCTACACCCTCCTTTCAGGCAGTTATAGAGAGTGATAAGGTCCCCCTTCAGCCTCCTTTTCTCCAGGCTAAACACCCCCATCTCCCTCAGCCCCTCCTCACAGGACTTGTGCTCCAGAACCTTCCCCAGTTCCATTGCCCTTCTCTGGACTTGCTCCAGCACCTCAATGTCTTTCTTGTAGAGAGGGGCCCCGAGCTGGACACAGGGTTCAAGGTGTGGCCTCACCACACTTTTCCGTGGTCCTGCTGGGCACATTCTGACACAGGCCAGGATGCCGTTGGACTTCTTGCCCACCTGGGCACATGCTGGCTCATGTTCATCCACTGTCAGCCAGGACTCTCAGGTCCTTTTCCATTGGGCTGCTTTCTGTTCTTTCCAAAATCTGTAGAATTGCTGGGGGGTGCTGTGACCCAAGTGGAGGACCCAGCACTTAAACTTTGCGAACCTCATACCTCAGCTCATTGATCCAGCCTGTCCAAATCCCTTTGGGGAGACTTCCTACCCTCAAATCAGATAAAAAATCCTACCCAGCTTGGTGTTGGCTGCAAAATGCCTGAGAGTGCACTCAGTCTCCTCATCCAGATCATTGACAAGGTATTAAATGAAGCAGTATATTCCAGAAGACTTGAAAATGACTGATAAAAATAAAAAAGATTGGAAAAATTGTTGAGATAGCTCATTCAAGCGGTAGCTCTTATATTCTGAAAAAAGGAAGGGGACCTCTATATCCCAAGGAATGTTAGACAACAAATGACTGATTTAGCTCTGCATAGTTTCCCTACTCATGTCAGCATCTGAGCTGTAGCATAGAAGGCAGAGCAAGTTCTAAAAACAGTGCAAGTATAGTCAGAGATAAGGAAAACACAGTAGGTAATAAAATCCTCTACTAAAATCCTTTTCTCTTTTCAAACATCCAATATCCTCTGCAAGCAGCTCTGCAGCAACTCCCCCCTCTGAGAACATCATATGTCTCCTGTCTTTTTGCAAGCTCTATTTTGTGCTGTATTTTGCTTAACTAGCCAGGAAGGTTAGGAAGTACAAAAAAAAAAAAAAATCAAAACCTGCACTTGTTAAAAAATCAAGGCACTTTTGTCTTCTGTTTCTGTAAGAGTAAGAAATAGCCTAAAGACTTTGAATTAGCTAGGTTTCTTAAAGTCAATAAGTTATTCATGTTTAACTCTTGGTGTGGAGGGCATTGCTGGGAGAAGGAGGGTTATATGTCTGTATTGCAGCTGGTACTACTGGCAGCTGGGTATGAGTTTGAGCAGCTCTAATCTGTGCTGGGCTTAAAGTGTTCCTTAGCTGTCTTTATAATAAAAAGTTTGAGAGAAAAAAGAAAAATAAGAAAAGCTGTTAAATTTATCTTAGTTCCTTTCCACAAGCACCAAGCAGCTGAAAGTGCAATGCATGAACATGAACACCAGTATCCATGATTTTCAGCCTCCTTGTATGAGACGTGACATCCTACTTAAGTTCTCAGACTTTGGATTCAGGACCAAAACAGTACTTGTACTGTGATAAGACAGTGGTTTTCTATGGCAGAGAAAGGGATCTTCTCTAGGGAGATTTTATCACTCATTCAGGTGACTAACACTTCTGAAGAGAACTGGAAAAGCATTTTCTTGGGCAGTGGCAGTACCAAGGTCTGGTTCTCAGTGGTTTGGAGTCCCGGGGTAGCATTCTTGTGTCACAGTTAATAAAAATATGTCTGCAGACAGAAACTTTTCTCGTGTTGGGACACTCAGCAGTTCTCTAGCCTCTGTAAATACCCTGAGGCTTAGTATGAATTGAGGTCACAGTGTAACTCAGTTCAGGCAAGGGATGGCCTTTCATCTCTACCTAGCTACCTGTATCCAGTGATTTTGCAGAAAATTTGACATCCAGAATATTGAGACCTATTTCAAAGACCTTTACTCTCTCTTCAATGTTGCTGAAATTGGCTTAAGAGTTACTTAGTTGGATGAGAGAGGCAGATAAAAATACACACATACTCACAACTGAGTTTGATCAAACTAGGCTAAAAGCAAACACCAGTCTTAGTTGGGGTTTTTTGTGTGTGTGGGCCAATGTGCATTTAGATATTTGTGATGTCTTAAATTACAAAACACAGCTTTCCAAGGTAACTTAGAGTTATTCTGTTTTGAAAAGGGACTCTACAAAGAGCTTCATGGAATACCTGTGGTTTTACACTCCACTGGTTATCAAAGCAATGTGAAAATATTAAAGCCTTCAGCAATAATAAAGATTATGCTGCCTGAATAGATAAGTCCTGCAGAAAAACCTCACAAGGTCAAGGTTGCACTTGCACTCACGCAAGATTGAATAATTAACTGTTCTTACTGTAGACTGTGGTGTACATGCCTTGGCACACTTACATTCAGTCAGATAAAAATTAGAGACCAAATTTTAAATAGTCATCCAGTACTTGTATTTTCTCTCCTTTTAAATTCTTTCCTTCATTTAATGGGTAGAAATATTTCTTCTTCCACTGTGCTCTCCGCCTTCTTCTCAGCCCTTTTAAATACTTTCTGCTGTTTTGCAAATAGCGGGTAGTTTGTACATCACAAGCCAAGATCCTCTGGTTTACAGGTCTGCCTGTTGACCCCAGATAGTGTTTGTTTGTTTAGCATTGACAGGAATAATGGTGAAAACTCATTCTGTTAAAGATGGGTTCCAGTACTTGCTGGAACCAGTTCTGTGCTGTAAGAGGTTTTTCTGATATGTTGAGAGCATAATTGAAAATCAGGAGGCAAAAGGCCAATGTGGTTAACACAATAGTTTAAAGATCATTCTTAATAGGCTTGTGTCTACAAACGTTAAAGAAATCGTCATTTCTAAAGACTTAGGTGTTAGCAATTAAAAAAGAAAACAATATGTGGTAATCTCGAATGAGTTGATATTCTAAATCACCCCTATAAAGATGTACTAAGAAAACAATTTTCAAGTGTCATCGTATCCATAGACATTCTCAGTTTTACTGGATTACTTGTGAAGACTATTCAGTTTTGTCTTTCTGTTTAAGAAACAAAACAAAATCAGTCAACCAAAACTAACTGTTATGAATGGATGGTGTAGGTTTAAATCATCTCTTGCCTCTTGCCCAGGCCTCTGGCGTTGTTGAGGTGTCCAGCACCCCAAGATCCACTCTTATTCACACGTTCTTTAATAATGGCTGATTCAGTCTATTATAGAATGAATTATTTATTTAATAGACACAAAGCTAACAGACATAAGACTTAAACCAGACTATTAGTACACAGGAATAAGACAAAAAAGGAATTATTAGTATTACACATGAAGTTAAAGGTACCATTAAATTTACATCTAGCTAAGAAATAGTATAACTTAGGATCCAATGTTTCTTACCATCCAATCTTGATGGAGTACACATCAAAAATTCCTCTCTCTCAGTTCCCAGGAAAGTGACCTGAAGCTGCATCCAAGCTCCAGGGAGAAATCGTCTCACATGTTTCCAAGGAGTGTGTAAGAGACTTCTGCCTCTGTGATAATCTGTATTACTTTTATAGTGTAAAACAGGCCTCTAGGTCACCAATGGTTTTTTATCTCTTCCCACATCTGTTAAACTGGCAGACCTTTTGGCACCAGGACACAATACCCGCTGGGCCTTGCCCGTCTGGGTTATCTCTCCTATCTGCACTGGCCACCTGTGGTGGGAGAGGGGTGATAATACCCTGCCACACTAACCCTACTCTTATTCCTCTGATTGTTTATCTTTTAATTGTAGCTATTTTCAGCAATCAGAAATTGGAAACAAATTTTGCTTTCAGGTTAGATCTAGCACCAAGCAGAAAATTTATGTAACTTATTTTGGATGCCTTCTGGTAAAAGACTGGTCTAAAGAGCCTTTGAGTGTCTTAGGCAGTTGGGTAAAATCCCAGTGACTTATCTTGAGGAAATTGGTAGAGGAGAAGTTTGCCAAATCATTGTTCACTGTGGCTCCTCCACGGGCTCTTGTGGCAGTTTTTATTGAATCCTTTGTATTTTGGCTATTGATGCTGCAAAAAATAATTAGGATTTTAAAGGTATAAAAACTACAAAGTAGGCAACTATCTCAAGTCCATTATAAAAGCCACAAAACCAAACATGTCCTTGGGTGAAAATCTAAAGGGAAAGGATGTTCTTGTTAACTGATATCCAGTCAAAGTAGCTGAGGTAAGGCTCATTTTGCAGTCAGACAAAATCCTTACATGTTTTTGTACCTCTTTCACTGCACTCTATGCTAGCTGTGCAAAATCTTATCCAGAAGCTATGTCTTGCCTTTCAGGGAATTGCGTTTGTAGTACTAGTGGGGATCGATTAATGCTCCCTGCTAATCTAACTGTCTCTGTTAACACAGGGTAAGGTAAGAGGTTTCCTGAAAGAGAAACTTTTGTCAGCAACCTGTCTTAGTTTCATTCTGGTGATGACAAACCCCAAACAACTTGAGAGATGCTTTTGCAGAGCTTCCCCGATCCATATTTGTTATTTTTGCTGCTACAGGTTCAGACATGATAAAGAAAAGCAGGATTTGTCCTGGAAATATTCTTAAGGAGAAATCTTCTATAATGTGGGATAGAATAAAGCACTTGAGAAGCTCCAGTTCAGGACATAGTGCTATTGAGGGCCTGGGAGCTTTTAAAGTTGGGTTGAACTGCAGCCAGAGATAAATTGGCTTGTGCAGGTAGTGGGTCTCACTGGAGCTCATGAATCTCTCCACCAGCTTGGAGAATTACAGGCAACAGCAGCCAGCACCCTTTTTGAGAAGTGGATTTATTATTTCCTGTTCCCATCTTGCTTTGTGGGATTTCTTGTAGGTGGGATTCACAGCCTTGCACCCTGTATCTTCCCTGCTTTCCCACACCTCCTTAGTTTCATCTGGATGCTCCATAGGTCCCTCCTGTAAAGGGAAATAGGAACTGGAGTAAGATTATTGTAAGCCACAGAAGCACAGGGTTGGAATTGCCCTATATTCTCCTGTATTTGTGTAGAAGTATTGTGCTTACCATGGTTCTCTGCATGCAACTCTCCATTTCTCTAGAGACCAGAAGTGAGCTCATGTGTCTGTGGCTCAGGAATAGCTGTCTGTAGGTAAAGTATTTTGTTCTGAAGAGAGTTTTTGTCTGCTGTCAGATCAAATGGTGTTGATGGCTGTGATCAGGAAACCCTTTGGGAGACAAATGAAATTTTCTTCTGTCTATGAGAAGACTGTATTGTAGTCAAGAGTATCAGGTGCTTCTACACACTTATATGCAAGACAGCCCAGGCTTTTTCTTAAACTGTGACGAGAATAGATTTGTTGAAAGCATTGAAAGGTGTCTATTTTCTAGTAGTCATCACTGTGCATCAGAATTGGAGGTGTGGAAATCCACCAGTTCTAGACTTCCTTGCTTCCACTCCCAACAGCACATTCTTGTTTGGAGGTAATAGGTTTTTATGAATCCTTGGACAAAGAATGGGTGTCATATTCACAGAGATTCTCTTGGGTTTATTAAATAAAATTTTGGAAAATTTCACTTGCAGAGTCCAGTCCTTCTCTCCTGATAAGCCAGGGACTATTCAGGAAAAGGATGGTTACGGTGTGTGTTCTGATATGTCAGCTGAAGATACATGAGTTATGTATGAAGTTTGGTGGCAATAAAACAGGGAATACAACTAGGAGTCAAATGTTTTCATGTAGTTTAATGCTATGCAAATTAATTCAATATTCATCATTATCCACAGAGCAACTCCAAAAGTTTTTAAAGCCGTGTCATGGCAAATCTATTCAGCTTTTAAGAAGAGACCATTCTCACAGCTGAGCTAATTTATATTAATACCTGGCATAACAGAAGTTATTTCACATGGTCTTTAGGCATTACATCTACAATTAGTTAAAGACTATGTACTTTATTACCTCATCTCAATTACCTAGGGTTTGTTCTCATCTATTTGCAAATTTGACAGGTTTACAAAGGTTCAAGGTCTATTTCCAAAACAGCACATCTGCTAAACCGTGCCCCTACAAAAGGTTAATTATTTTAAGGGTGTTTTACCATAAAAAACAAGAAATCTTCAATATTGATAGGTTGGGAATTTTTGCTGCTTAAATTTGCATATGTAAATTTCCCTAGGTAACAAAAATTTATTCCAGTTTTAAATTGTCAGTGCTAATGCTAACAATAGATACATTCATTACAGTGTGATTGCACTAGATAGCCTTAATATCTTAAAAAACCACTTGGGTCTATTATGGAATTTCATAAGTACAAATTACTTGTGATAGAATTTGTCTATGAATTGTAGAGTAGAAATGACTCCAGTAGTGGGACTGTATTGCATTTCTTGCCCTTGTACACGCCGAATGTCACCATGCAAGTCAGAACCCCTAAGTACTTATTTGCTTAAATAACAGAGAATATTAAAACATGCAAGTGCATAAGAGCGGATGTCCTACCTGCCTCATTTGGCATCCACCATAGGGTGTCTGCATGAGTTCTAGTTATACCTCATCTCACAAGCCTGCAGAGTCAGAAGACTTCAGGAGCTGTACATTGTTTGTCTTCGAGGTGTGTTTGCACAACTAGATCAATGGAAAAAATATGTTCAGCTGCATTTACAGAACTGTTCAAATGTTAGAGTGTATTGGGTTTGCATGGCCTGGGTTTTGGTAGTGGTGGGGCTACAGGGGTGGCTTCTGTGACAAGCTGCCAGAAGCTTCTTGCATGTCCAGCAGAGCCAGTCCCTGCTGGCTGAGTCAGACTTGCCACTGGCCAAGGCTGGGCCGATTAGAAGTGGTGGCAACACCTCTGTGATAACAGATCGCAAAGGAAGAAAAGAAAGTTGTTGCACAGAAGTAACTGTGACCAGGAAAGAGCAAAATGAGAATATGTGAGAGGAACAACTCTGCAGATCCCAAGGCTGGTGGAGAAGGAGGGACAGGAGGTGCTCCAGGCACCAGAGCTGGGATTCTCCTGCAGGCCGTGGTGCAGACCATGGTGAGGCAGCTGTGCCCTGCAGCCCACGGAGATGCACAGGGATGCAGAGATCCACCTGCAGCCCATGGAGGAGACCCAGGCCAGAGCAGGTGCATGCCTAGAGGAGGCTGTGACCGCGTGGGAGCCCCAGGCCAGAACAGGGTCCTGGCAGGGACCTGCAGGCCTGTGAAGAGAGGAACCCACAGCGGAGCAGGTTTCCTGGTAGGACTTGTGACCGTGTGGGGGACCCAACCTGGAGCAGGCTGTGCCTGAAGGATTGCACCCCGTGGAAGAGTGACCCACATTGCAGCAGTTCGGGGAGGACTGTTGCCCATGGAATGTAATCATGTTGGAGAAGTTCATGGAGAACGGTCTCCCACGGGAGGGACCCCACTTTAAAGCTGGGGAAGGACTCCTCTGCCTGACCAGTGGGAGAAGCCACGGGTGATGAACTGACCATAACCCCCATTTCCATCTCTCTGAGTTGTTAGGGGTAGGAGGTAAGAGGTAGGAGGGAGGGTGGAGAGAAGGCGGTTTTAAGGTCTGGTTTTCTTCTCATTATCCTGCTCTGATTTTGTTATTAATAAATTCAATTAATATCTCTAATTTAAGTCTGCTTTGCCCACAACAGTATTTGGTGAGTGATCTCTCCCGATCCTTATCTCAATTCATGATCTCTTTGTTACATTTTCTCTCCCTTGTCCATTTGCAGGGGGGGAGTGACAGAGAGGCTTTGGTGGGTACCTGGCATTCAATCAGGGTCAACCCGATACAGCAGTTTCCCAATATCCTTAAACATCAAATTTTGGAACAGTTCATTCAAACATTGATGAGATGAGATGAGATGCTGGGCTTCATTTCATCCTCCAGGAAATGGCACAGCAGAGTAGTCTGTAGGAAGTGGGCCGCAGAGTAATGAAGTACTGAGCAAGGAAAAACTGTGCATACAGATAATGAACTCTGCAATAATAAATACTAGGGGATGGAGTTTTTTTAAAAGAAGCTATAATCTTTATTTTTCATGATAAAATAAGTTGCTGACCTCTGGCTAGATGGCTTCCAAATTGTAGTAGCAACAAATAGTTTGCTATTTGAAGTGGGTGACTATCGATTTTATTTAGCTGTTGTAGAAGAACATCTGGTGAAGATATATTTCCCGACAATAAATGATGCTCGTATCAAAACTTATCGGAAGTGATTGCATTCCAGCAATTAAATTAGATTTCCCTGAAGCCAGATAATTGAACTACTATGCAGTGTTTTGCCAAGATTTATCCTCTTCTGTAAATCTACTTGCGTCAGCTCTTGTGTAGCTATTCAGCTGACTCTAAAAGATTTGGGGTTCTCCAAAGATACGAGTTTGTGTATATTTGTAGCTTAACCGAGATAAATATGCTGGTGATACCTGGAAATTCCTTATAATAATTCCATTTTTACACACATTTGGATTGCTTAACTATTTGAGGGTGGGTTTTATTTTGTTTGGGTTTTTTTTCCTTGGATTGTTGTAGGCACTGAAGCACGTGTATTTTACACTTTCCTGAATTGTTTGAGATACTGGATATTTAGCTCAACATTATGATTTCTGGGTACCAAGGTACTGCTGTGGATATAGTCTTTGTTTTTCCAAGTGCCTCCTCTAAAGTTTTTGTATCTGTCAACAAGAATAGTATTGCTTCTCTATCCTAAGCATCCTCGCCAAGGAAAGGGAGAACTGTTAAATATGTTGACAGGTTTTTCAATGTCTCAATGAGGACTTTGTAGAAGAATCTTTGTAGAAAAAAGGGCTGCTTATCAATCTGTTTGTGGGGTCAGGAAAATGGGGTACCTGAGCTGCGTTTTTTAGCACAGAGTTTTTACATACAGCTTACCTGAGATGGCAATTTGTGCTTTAGACTTCTGTTTTATACTCCAAAATATTAAATTAAATGTGCTATGTCAAAGAGCCAGTTTTTGTATTTGAGGTGCCTAAAGAAGAATCTTTATATTTGGTCAAAGTACAAGATACTTGGCAGCACTGCCCTTTGCAGGGACCATGTTGCTTCTGTTTAGTGATGGCAAACATCTCATGACTGGGACAGCCTCTGTGGCGTGATACATGCAGTCATTAAGCAAGCAGTCACCTAGGAGCACCCTTGCAGGTTTTGGGTTTGACCCAGCCACATGCAGAGCCTCTGAGTGCAACAAAAAAGTATATTGAATTCACTTCACTAAGTTAACCTTAAGAAGAATATTAGAAGAGTTAAGAACGAAATAGTGCATGCAAAGGTGAACAGTTCAGAGAGCAATCCCTTCTTGAGAAACAGCTTCTAAATAGCAGGCAGAGAACGAAGCACATAAATTACCTATGCGCCAAACTACCTGAAAATCATTTGGATACTCACTGAAGCAAAGTATTGTATCCAATGGTTCACTGCTAGGGCAGATCCATCTGCTTTCACTTCTCTTTATTTCTATCCTCTGTAAGAAAATCAACATAATTCGGCTACCTTAGTCTACAGTCCATAAAATCAGAACTATCAAAATTCCTTCTAGCTTGAACAGAGGTATGAACAATTTTTTATTAGAAAGTGCTTTTTTCCTCATAGAATCATGGAATGGTTTATGTTGGAAAGGACCTTAAAGATCATCTAGTTTCCAAATCACTTGCCATGGGCAGGGACGGCTTACACTAGACCAAGCCCCATCCAACAGGGACTTGAACATTTCCTGGGATGGGGCATCCACAGCTTCCCTGACCAACCTGTTACAGTGTCTCCCCACTTGCATACTAAAGAATTTCTTTCTAATACCTAATCTAAATTTATTCTCTTTCAGTTTGAAGCCATTCTGTCTTGTCCTGTCACTACATGCCCTTGTAAAAAAAAAGTCCCTCTCCAGCTCTCTTGTAGGTCTTCTTCAGGTACTGGAAGGGGCTCTGAGGTCTCCTTAATCTTCTTTTCTCCAGCCTGAACAACCCCAGCTCTCTCAGCCTGTCTTCATAGGAGAGCTGCTCCAGCCCTGTGATGATCTTTGTGGTCTCCTCTACACCCACTCCAGCAGATCCATGACTTTCTTGGGTCGGGATGCCAGAGCTGGAGGCGTTTCTCCTGGTGGGGTTTCAAGAGCAGAGCAGAGGGACAGAATATGCTCCCTTGTCCTGCTGTCCCCGGCTTTGGATGCAGCCCAGGATATGTTTGGCTTTCTGGGTTGTGAGCGCACATTGCTGGCTCATGTTGAGCTTCTCATCCACCAGCACCCCCAAGCCCTTCTCCTCAGGGCTGCTCTCAATCACATTTTTCCATGATTACTTCATAAGTAAGGAAGGTAGAAATGAGTAGCTCACACTTAGCTTACATGGTCAGTCACTGACTTAGCAAACTGAAACCAAAGGGTTATCAGATACCAGATTGTATATAGAATGCATTTAACTTGACTGTGAGTTTATGGGATGTCTGCTGTTAGTGCTGGAACACTGCAAGGTTTTTAATTCTACCTGAGGCTTTAGTTTAAATACAGATTTGCAAACTGCTGGCCTTGTATAGCATGTCTGAGTTTTCCAGTGGTGATATGCAGACACCAAAAAGAAATGGGAAATGTTTTGGGTTTGGGGACAAGGGTATCAGCAGGTGAGAAAAGCAAAAAAGGACAGAACAGGCTACAGTATGCAGAGAAAATCACTGGTTCATTAGACTTGTTTCTCGCACTATTGATTCAATGTATAATGTATGATAAAATCAACATCCTGTTTACTTTTGATAATTGCTGATCACATTGGCCTTTTTGCAAGAACAAGGTAATATATAATGCATTTATGGGAATTATCTTGGGAATAGAGCTATAATGGATTAACAAGAAGCATCTTTAAAACTTTAAAATATAACCAAATGATAAAAAAAATCACACCAAAATAGCTAAATCTCCAAGCTCTCCCACTGTGAGGTGAGAACAGAAATTTATGGTTGGATCTCTTGTATAGCAGCTAAGAGTTTCAAATTCCAAGTTGGTGTATTCTCTTTCTATTACCATGTATTCCATTGTTATTGTAACATTTGTCATCAGCTGTCTTTGGCAAAGTCTTTGAGCCATAAAGATATTTTGAAGTAACTTAAGTAACTGAAAATGATATACAAAACCTACGCTCTATTAATCAAAAAAGGAAGTTTTACACCGAAGAAAAGTGCCTTTGGAAGGCAATAGGAGCTGTACCTCTGCTCTCAGCAGGAACAGGTAGAGAACATCTTACAGTGAGTTTCTTAGATATGTAGATAGGTGCTGTGCTTTGGCAAATTGCTAAAGCCAGCCCTCATGATTTATCCAAGGCAATTTTATTCATGGGATTTAGGCTTCAAGCTGCAATAGACACAGCACATGAATCTGAAAATCCCTATCTCCGTTGTTTGATGCCTAGATGCCTTTGAAAATACATTCTCATAAGGCAAAGTGGAAAAAAATCCTGACTACAAGCAGAACAAAGCCCTGTTTTGATATGACCTACACAACCTTTTTGATGTGACAGTGTCATGGTGGTAAATTTTAATGTTTCCATATTTTTTTGGTTAGGATTGAGGCACAAGCACATTAAATTCAGAATAATTCCAGGAACCTATTTTTTTAGAATTCATTAAACTTCCAATTTTACTAAACAGTGAATTGTAAAATCCTACACTTAAAAGTATCTTTTTTTTTTCTGGAGTAAATATTGTCAAGCTAAAGTCTGTGAAGGTTAGAGATGCCAGATTTGGAAGAAAGGGCCAATACTTATCGGGCAGGGAGCTTTTTATACAGTTGACAGCTGTCTGAACCACTGAGACACTGATAATGGTACAGGTGATCTCTGCTGGGATGGATTATTGAGCATCACGTAGCTAAGATGACTCAATTCTCATCACAAATGTAATTTGTCTCACAGCTATTGCCACGTTGTATGTGGTGGTGGAGTAGAGAGCATCACGCTTGTCTCTAATTCACTGAGAGTCACAATAGATAAATTGGAGGTCAAAAAGGCTTTTGGAAAAGCTCTTGCTGAAAAGGGTTATATAAATGTAAAGTAGTAGTATTATTATTTATGAGCAGTTTCAGTCAAATGTCATGTTGGATGCATTTCATCAATCTGAGATTAGACTTGGGCCTGTAGCTCAGCAACAGCTCAGTGATACAAACAGATAGGGGGATGTTTTACCAGGCTAAACAGAATCTCAAATAAAATTGCAAGTACTTCTCTACAACAGACCTCCCATTTAGTGATATTTCTGAAGTTTGGCATTTGGAACAGCAGATGGGATGGCACAAAGCTTTTCCACCAGGGCAAGAAATGGCATGCAGTCTCCAACCCATTGCAGAAGTGTTTAATTTAGATCACATTAAGATTTTTGATGCACAATAGAACTGTGGAAGTAGATATCAATATTTTATTAAATGCATGGATTACATCTGTATAGAAATGTTAGGAACACTGACAAAACTCGTTGCCAACATGTGTAGCATATTCTGTCCTTTTAAAAACCTTTATTATTCAGTGAACTCTTCTCTACCAGGAAAAGGGAAGTGTCCACTCATCCCCACCTTCTTCTCTCTGCTCACCATGATTGCGTGCCTGAGTGTAAATATCCTAGGAAAAAAAAAAAAGAAATTAAGCTTTCTCCCACTAAGATTAGAGAGACATACCTCTAGCCCATAGATAGGTAGATAGACATAAATATACTTGATTTCTGAAATGAAATCTGTTACCCTTCCCCTTTTGCATTTTCTTTTCACTGGCTTTAATCAAGTTTACTCCAAAAACCTTGTGAGGTAACCTTGTTACATGAAAGAGAAAGATTACACGCTATGGGGTGGTTCCTGCTAGCTTGACCATAATTTATAAAGCCAGGATTTAATATCCTTTAAGCTTTTCTGTTTGCAGACTCATTTTATTTAAACTGCATTTATATAAACTGCTCAGCAGATTAGAGAAGCAGGACTGTAGCCTTAATTTCAGTGTCACTTTCCAGCTGTTTTGGTCAGGCTTCATGCCTGGATTTAATGTATTTGTGCACTAAAATGAAAATACATCTCAATGATAAATCCTCTCCAAAGCAGAGTGAAATAGCAGTAAATAACATCTGTTGAAACCAAATGAAAATAAAAACCAAAAGCCCACAGGGAGACCAGATACAGTTGGGAGCTTGAAAGCAAAACAAATGTGAAGCTCAGGCTTAAAAAGAGTGATTAAAAACCTTAAAATTATCCTTAGATAGGGAATGGGGAATTTGACCTACCACTCGTGCAGGTTTTTCAGTCCCAGATGTACAGGGGATCAGTTATTGAAGGTTGCACTGTTGGGAATGATCCAGGCCTCCTTAAATTCATCCCAAGGGTCTGTAAGTTCATTACACATATTCATGACAGTCACTGATTATCCCAAAAATAAATTCATGCAATGATATGTTCTTGAAATTGAATCAATGGGAAGAGCAAAGAGATCTCCTTTTTAGCCAACTCTTAAAAGAACAAATTCAGGTATCCCAGCTGTTCTGTTCCGGTTATATTTACAGGCCCAGAGCTAAGCACTTAAATATCTGCTCTCTCTCATATTTATTTGTTTTATTTCCCAGAGGCTCCAATACCCTTCCACCTGAGATTAAAGACAAGCACAGTCTGAAATCAGCTATAAAATCAGATGTAAATCTTTTTACGCAGCTAGCCGTTGTCATCTGTATTTGAAAAATCTTGGTTTAGTTCACTGTGTTACAGACACAAGTTCTGTACAGGCATGCATCTATGTCTTTATTCATCTAATACTTCCATTTTTTCACAGATAAATGCTAGACACTGCAGCTGTGGCAGTCCCACAGTGCTCAGAGGACTGTAGTATATTTGCAATGGAACAAAAAAAATGATAGGGAAGGACTTGTCCCTCCCAAGACACATTTTGATTTTTCTCTCTTATATACCAAACAGTGTAGATGAGAGGGAGAGGAATGAAATAATTTCTGTAAGTATCCACTTGAATTTAAATAGAATTTTACTCCAGCTTTACCTTCAAATTATGAATATATGATTTATTTTATATTTATTTATATTTTACCCCAGCAAATGAAAGAGACTCGTAAAGCCTGCCTTTTCCTCATGTACCATGGATATTTAACATTACTTCCACACTTAAAGTAGCATAAAAGTGACTTCCTTCAAGTTAACAGGAGTATCCAAGTTTACAGGTATATTCCATAATTCTTGTTTCATTGTGATTTATATGAAGAGGTAGAAGGACACAGTATTCTCAGAGTGAATTTGGATGGACAGATGCTGTGGCATGTTCCATGGGGTTGCATTAATTTGCAGTATGGGTTTTGCTTGTGGAAAATAAATCTAATGTAGTTTGTGGATGCAGAAACGGTGACGAGTAAAAGCTAAGTCAGACAAGGAGCTAATGCTTACCAGCTCAGAAGGAGAATGTGTGCTTTAACACAATTTTGGGAAATTACAGAAATGTGAAGCAAGTTATGTTACTTAAAGTCTGGAGAATATTCACTTCAAAGAAGATATTTCCTTAAAGCAAATAAGGCTTAATTCACAACAGAGGTAGTATATGGTGGCTTTGAACATGTTGCAAAAATGCAGTGAATAGTAGTTTCAATTAAAGAATGGAAAAATATATTCCCTAAAATAAGTGATTTTCGGTGGAGTTTTGTTTTTTGATTTTTAGTTTACCTTTTTATTTTTTAATAAATAAAATTGTTCCTTCCTTGTTTATACACAGTTAGAGGTGGGAAGAAAAAAAATAATCAAAACTATCTGCATTGACCTACCATGTCTGCTAAATCCCAACTTAGTCCCTGGAAAAAAATCCTAAGTTGCTCTTTACTCTATAGTTTCTAGTTTCCAGCAGTTCTATCTGATGCAAGCAAAGTCATTTCTACCACATCCCCAGGAGGCTATTCCACAGTCTAACATACCTCATTCTAGGATGCCGAGATTTTTTTTTCACAATTGTATTTTGATTGATCTTTTAGAATAGCAGGTACTATCTCAACTAAACTGAAAATAATTGCAGAAGTCTCTAAGCAAAAGCCTCCTCAAAAAACAAAGCAACTCCTTGACTGGAGATGTGTCAAGCAGACATAGAGTCTGCAGGAGAGACAGGAGGAAAGTAATAATCCCTTCAAAAATATCCTTCCTCAAGAGGAAAGAAATAGCATAAGAGGAATTTGGTGTTATTTCTTTTGATATGCTGTTCCTGGTTTCCCTGAGTGCAGTAGAAGCTGTCCGCAAAAGTCTTGCGTGACTCTCACTGGCACAGGAAAGGTATTTGTGGCAAACCCCCACAGCCCTCCTGTGCTTGTTCTGGGAGCCTCAAGCTGCAGCCAGCTCAGCAAGCTTGAAGCTTGCTCTGACACTAGGAACTGGATCAGCACGGAGCCCATCAGACAGAAATGTTTGTGGCTCATATGTCAAACCCCTTAGAAATGAGTGTGATTGATCTGGGGTTAATTCTTCTCTATCTTTCCCCTTGCTTTGCTTTCTCCCCAAAGAACAATTCGCATATGAACCACATAAAGGTGACAAACTACTGTTCTGGGGTGCAGTCGCTGATGGAGAGGAAAAGGTAAAATGAAGTGCACAGTTCACAGGAAAAAATTTCATCTGAGATCAGTAACTCTTCTTCTTTAATAGTCTGTCAGCCCAAATGAGTATAAGCATCACAAGCAAGGAGCTTTTTAGAGGGATTATAAATTTGTTACTCCACAAAGAAATTACTCAAACACATAATTTCAGCAGTCACTCACAGCAACTATAGAAAATGTCCAAAGCCTCAGGGCAAACACAACCCCTGAATCCCAAAAGCTAGGAAAATGCCTGTATGCCCGTGGTGAAAACTCTTTCTGGATGACCATGAACAGAAATTATTTTAGCAAAGGCTAAACAGATAAAGCAGATGAATACTAAAAGTGAATTGGCATTAATATTTATGGCTGATATATGTTAACTCATAGGAATCATGTTTTCTAATTTTGCTGAGGAAACTTAGTAATGAACTTTGGGTTTCTGAAGTTTTGTCTTTTCTTTGAATTGCAAGACAAGGATAGTTGCAATTAAAATTACGTTCTTGGTACCACTTTCTGTTCAATAGCAAGTAGAAAAGAAACCTGAAGCCTGTCAGTCTTCCAAACTTCTCTAAATGCACTGAATGATAAAGACATTATAAAATTGTATTACTGTATAATATAAATTTTATTCTATAATCCCCTGGAATCTTCTGTTTCTGGTGCAGCCCTGACTGAACATTTCTGTAATCTAAATGGTGAATCTGAAGACTGATCAAATCAAGCTGGGGAGCAGAAAGCAGAAGTCCAGAGAAATACAGATTCTAAGCAGAACCCTCCAATGCATTTAACTTGACCTGGTTTTAACTGAAAGTGTAAAATATTTTTCATGCCTTTTCTTTAAAGAAAGTATTTCTGTTGTGATTGCAACCTTTCAGAGTCTGACAGGTTCCATCTGCATATCTCATAACTTGCTGTGACAGGAAGTGCAGCTCTGATTGTCACTGCCCTACTCTGGCCCCTGTTTCACCTTGCACAGTGCATGTCTTCATGGCTTGCACAGGGCCAGGCAGAAACAGGAATGTGTGAGGGAGAAAGTATAAATGAAGATCTTTAAGGAATCTATGCACATTAACTTTAGGCTGGATCCTAAGGATTGTTCCAGCATGGAAACAAATCAATGTGTTGCATATTTCTTAATGGAGGAAATTGCTCTTCATGTGTTTGATTGCTCTGATGTGTCTGTGGATTGAAAGGAAAAGCTGGGAGGTGACCAGCTGCCAGTGCTGGAGTCTGTCCCACATACTATCTGACTTCTGGTTCTCTGACAAAGAGAAGAGATCAGACCTGAGTGACACACGAGCTTGCATGTATTCATCTGACTTCCTCGTGACCCCTAGAGAGGGTTACAGAGAGATATAAAGGCATAGATGTGTCCCTTACTAGAGAGACACAGGGCACAAATCTTTGTATGCTGCTCCCAGGTCCTTCAGAGATTTAAGCAGTTCAGTAGCAACTCATCCATTCTGGCCCATAAGCTGCCAAGGTTATTGAAACTCCCAGTGGACTGATTATCAGGGCTCTAAAAGGCCTGGAAATGATGAGGAAGATGGCTTTTTCTCAGCTTCTGACAAGGCCAGTGGTACAGCATAACTTCTTTTTATATGGGAGAGGTGTGAGGCATCTTTCCAGCTGTGTAATGGAGCATGATGAAGGGATCTTGAGCTCAGCCTGAGCAAGCTGGTATCTACATGCTGAGCAAAGCAGGGCAGAGATTGCTGGTTGGATACAGGACCATCACAGCTGGGTTAGCACGGCAACATGCCAAGGTTATCCCAACTCCTCAACAGAGCTTGCTGTATTTTCCAGTTTCAGGAGTTAATTTGCTCAGTATGAATACTGGGACAGCTTGCCTTATCCACTGGACTCATTAAAAACTCTCCTTGATCAATGATCAGAGGACACTATGTTTTTATTTCTTCTAAAATTCATTAAATGGTTATATTTTATTTGAACATTCTTTCAGCTAACCAGGAAAGTCCATATAGAGAATGCTTAGGGAATCCTAAACTCCGCATTGGCTCATGCAACATGAACTGGCTCCAGGTATAATTGTTCTGCCTATCAGGCAGTAATAATTATTTTTACATCCTAAACAAAGAAATATGACTAACAGCTATTAGACTTCACGAGAGTGATGCTGAGTACAATGTCTAACTGTCCTGACATGTTCTTTTATATAAGTCCAGGCCTCTCGAACTTCTCACAAAAAGTTAACAATAAACACTACAACACTATAAAATAGCAGTCTTTCCAATGAAATAAAAAGTTTTGCATTTATTGATGCCTTAGGTTTTAACTTTCATATCTCTCAAATCCTGTACTGCTTAGTGTGTAACTGAAGTTTCTTGTAGCCTGTTAACTTCTGCTCTCTTGTGCTAGGGAGACATAACAAAACCTTTCCAGGCCTGCTCTTCAAGGGCACTCAGACTGTCCTGGGCTCAAAAAGTATAAATCAAAAGCCTCTAAAGGGGATGACAAGCATGGGGAAACTACATCATTAATTTTAATGAAGCTTTAATTGGAGAATTAACCCTGATATGCAAATGAACCAAACTTATAAAAGTCTGAAGAACTCAGGACCTGTTGTCCATCTTGGTGTTCATCTTGGCAGTAGCCTCTGGCTCCCCAGGGGGTACCTTTGAAGGCCTTTCGAATGAATACCTACCTTTATTCCCTTATTCTTGTCTAGTCTCTGTTTTTAGGTGGCCACTTCAGGGATCATTATGACTTGTGGCATTCAAATATGATTAAACCTTCCAATTATTTTTTAATGGAAATCTCCCTGAATTCCTCTACTGACATCGTCAAAGCAGGAAGCTGTGAAGTTCTACTGGCTGCAGTTTTCACTGGAAAGTAAGAAGTGTACATGGCCATAACAGCTAAAGGAGAAAGATAAGGAACAGGGAACCTCCTTTTTGCACGTTAAAGGTACATCTGTCTTGGACCAGAGGAGAGATTGGTATCTTAGTGATTTGTATTTATGGCATATGTCTGCATTAAGGAAATAAGGATTTGCGCCTTTTAAACACCAGTTTGTACTGATATTTTTTTCCACAGAATCTACAATCCAGTCTTTTTTTTCTGATTTTGCTAGGAACACACATTCTCTAATTCCTTGCCTTGAGAACTGAAGTGTTTTGAAACTTGTATTCTGAATTTTGTCTTACTGAAAAAATTAGTTTGCTGGAGGGGAAAAAAAAAGAGGGGAAGAGTCACAAGATAAGCAAGAATTACACAGAAAAGCAGTCTTGCTAAAAAATAACATAGGGTGGGTTGGGAAATGTGTAATAGCTTCACGGATTGTTGCTCTTACTGCAGAACAACTTTTTCTATACCACAGCTTAAAAAGCCATCTGCCTTGCCAGGGTCTCATCAAGGATTAATTGGTAAATTATGAAGAAAATCTTCCTTAAACCAAACTGCTGCCAGATGTGGCACAGGTTAAAGGGCTCCAGAGCCCCAAGTTTCCCTATTTTCAGCAGAAGTTGGCTGCCAAATGATTCATTCCTCTTTCCCCTCTGGAATTCTATCCCACATCCAGTACTCTTTCTGATTCCCTTCTCCAATGTTTGTGTTTTATATATGTCCATCTATTTTCTTGTCTTCTCCACGACTACTTTGAAGAAGTACAAGACCTTTGAAATGGGTTTGTTCATTTTATTGCAACATAGTATCCTTCTTAACCTCCTGTCCATATCTACTGATTTGTGCTGTTGGGAACTACTAAACACTTGCAGCAGTCTGCCTCTGAGTTGGCTGCACCTCAGGACTGAGAGAAGTTGCACTCTAATATCTCTCTGGAAGTGCAAGTCTCTGGGTAAAGAGGAAAAAAAATAATGGGAAGCTATTCCAGTCTAGTGTCTCTTCTTCTCACTTTTGTCATGTGAGAGGATGTGGTTTTGAACGATGGAACACACACAGGGGAAAATGGGAACAAGAGGTGGATTTGATACGCATTAATAACTCCAAAGATTATTTGATAATCATGATAAGAAATCATTGGGAGTGCTTATAATGGTAACTCTTTAATACTAAAACTGATACTTCAACAAACAGCAGAGGAAAGAATAAGAGAAGAAAAAGAGACAGAAACATAAAAGGTGTTGGTTGTTTTCCTAATTGCATTTATCTGTTGTTAGTAGAACCAGTTTTAACACCACAGGAGACGCCCCACTCAGGCAGACCTATGGCCCATCCTGCCCTGGCTCTACCTCCAACAGTGGCAATGCAGTGGTAATTTTGGGGAACACACTGGTCACTCTGTGCAGTCAGCCCCTGGCCTTGGTATTGCTCCAGCCTTCAGGACTGTTCTGTGTGTTAGAGGGTACATCCCTGCCTAGGCCCTTTTACCCATCTGTTTCTGGATCTCTGGTCTATTGTTGTCTAAGCCTTCTCAGAACCTGCTTCTGCAGGTTTGACAGCAAGCATTCCTTGCCACATAAGGTTGTATTTTTCCATCTGTTTTAAGCCAATCTCTGTCTTGCCTGAGTCTTCCCTATTCCTAGGATCCACCACCTGAATTATTTAATCAGCTTTAATTTTATTCCCCCTGTTGTCATTTTTAATTCAGATTGAAGAGTTTCTGTCTCTCCAGTCTTCCCTCATAAAGCAGATTCTCTGACTCCTCCATTGTTTCAGTTGCCTTTCTTTGTACCTGAAAGAACATACTCTCATCAAGAATCCAAAATATTTTGTGGTCTGTTTTGTTTTTATCCACAAGCAAAGGGATATATTCAAACTTTGGATGTGTCTTTGGATATTTTCCGACACAGTATCAGACTATTGTTTTTGCTGAACCTTGACTCTATTTGAAAGCTAAAGACAAAGTATTGGGTATCATCACATGTTTTCCAAGTCTTTTTTCTAGTACTAAACCACTGAACAGCACCTGGAAAAAGTAGTTCACAAGTATTAGAAAGGTGCGTCTACTTATTCTTTTTTTTACAAATGTCACTAAAACTTTGGGATCTGTGTTGTCTATACTTCTCTTATATATCAAAGCATTTAAGAATTTTCATGCCTCCAGATGCAAATGGAAACTCTTTTTCTACTCATTCTTATCACTTATAGATAAGGTCCTGAATGCATTTGACTTGACTGCCATGACTAATACACCTTAAAGTACAAGTAGTGCCTGATAGCTCAATTAAAGACATTTCTTCACCATTCTCTCTGGCTCTTTTGAGTATGCCTGTATACACTGTTTGATATTTTCCTACTCCTTCACATTACCATTATTTTTTTTTTTGCATTAGCAGTTTCAGCACCCAGTATAGACTCTTCCACGCCCCATATTTACAATTCCCATACATCTTTGTATACTTCCTTCCTGTGCAGATGGAGATATACTGACCCGTAAGTCATGGGGATCTGTCTGCATTCTTTCTTCAGTCACTTAGAGGAAAACTGGGTTATTTCTTTAAATTTGTGTTTCTATCCAGAGACTTTTAAACTGCACATCAGGTTTCTGCCATCTGTGTGTTTTCTGTTGTTTGTTCCAATCTTAAAATATAATCTATATTAACTCTAACGTCTTTGTTGTCATCAAAAATTTATTCTTTCTTGTTTTGAAATACTTCAGGCACAAGGTATGAGCCAAAATATATTTTGGGTAAACAGTGTCTTAGTAATGGTTGCTCAAAGTCCACAGACATCAATTATTTTTTTGTGGAAAAACAACCTGCTATTCCCCCTCTCCCCAGTGTAATATGTCCGGAAAGAGTTCCCTTCCAACAATCCAGTTTCATTACTTGGGCCTCGAGCAGTCCCTGTGCAGTGTGTTTGTAACACTTGTGTGAGTCTTGGTGTGTCAGAGGCAATATTTTTTGGGTGCTTTTCAGGAGAACTCTTTCCCTGCCCCCCCTAGGTTTTTTGCTTGCAGAGACCTTCTGCAACATGGTGCAAGGGAAAGAGAACAAAATACAGACTCATTAAAATGCCTTGTGGATAATCCAGTCTGTCTGATGTAGTGTGACATACTGACCCACATAACAGTGACAATCTACCTCCTCCCCGAAGGGGCACACCCCTAAAAGTGCCTGGGCATGGAGAAAGATATGTAGGAGGGCTGAGGTTCCAAATAAAAAAGAAACAAAATCCTGCATAAAATGTAGAAAGCTTCCATTTCTTTCCCTTTCCCAAACATTCCTCAGGTAAAATTAATACTTTGGGTTTTTTTCTTTTGGCAATTCTCTACCTGGCTGTTTTGTATCTCATAAACATGGTCCCTGGCTGCTTTTATAGAGGCACTCAGAAAAATGTGGCCATTCTTGGTGTTGTAGATAATTGTTAAGCATTTTCTCCTTTGCAGAGATAGTGTTATCAGCACAGGTAGTATTCTCAGGTGTTCTTCCAGCCTTTGGAAAATAGTTTTACTGTAATCTGTAGGCAATTTTCCCTCTAATGCCGCAGGCATGCGCTGCTCCTTTTGTGGCTGTTTACCAATTCTCTAGCAGATTAATAGGAGAATAGTTCACTCAGTGACAATCTGAAACTTTAAAACACCCTCAAATGCCTCATTATGGACCAAATAAAATAGTTTGTTGTCTGTGAATGATTAGTCCCTCTCATATCTTCCTTGCTCCATTGCCTTTAAAACGCTTATCTCAGGGTGCATTTATTTGCTTGTGCTGGCCTGTTTATAGCTACTGTATCCCTTCAGTGGGAGTTTACTGTATTTTCCTCATTTGCAGTAATCAGTGAATTTCCATGATTTATAATCATAGTAAGTCAGTTGAGGCATGTTTTTCAGGAAACTAATTTCAGTTTCTAGGGCTGGGCTGTCATCTCCACTTCTGTCATGTTATATAAGAGGAAGTAAAATAAATCACGACGCTGGGCAAAGAAGAGTTTGAAAGAGCAGGGCTAAAGGGAGAAAGATTTTTTGCATCACTTTTCTGAAGAACAAAGCTTCTCAGCTGTACTGCAGTGCATCTTTGTAATTGTTTACCTTCTTTTCATTAAAAGGTTGAAACATTGTTGTTCTCAGGCCTTTTCAGGCCTTCTAGGTTGCCATAAGCTGCTTTAGGACCGGCAGCTCACCTGAGTCACTTCAGTGCATTGCACAAGATGTACACAGCAGTGCTTTCCCCACAGTCAAAGAAAAAAGGGACAGGAGAAGGTGAGGTGGGAATAGGTAACAACTGAGGTGCAGCCAGGAGTTCGCTCTCCTTCAGATCATTGCTTCTGTCAGAGGACTTGCATAGGAATGCCACATGTAAAAGAACCATGCAGAGGGATTCCCTGATTGTTTTGGGTTTTTTTTTTTGGTTCGGGTTGGGGTTTTTCCTGTTCAGATACAAGGTCTAAAGAGAAAATCTAAGTTCCCTCCACTGTGGGGAAGAAGGCTCTGGCTAGCTGAAACCCAACAGAATGAAAGGATAGGATGGGAAGTACCTGCAATAACAACTGTGCTTAATTTTGGCCAGGACATCAATATTAAATCATTTGCACTCAAAGAAGCTTTGAGGTACTCTCTGGTAATAGGACAGACATAAGCAATATTCTTGGTGCCCCTTCTCCAGTATCAAGAACTGGTCTTTGGCACTGCAGACTTGTTGCTGAAGGAAAAGCATTAAGTGCTGTGTCTAACCGTGAGGCAGTTTCCCAGCAGTTTTCAGTTCAACTATTGATCAGTTCTGGTCCTATAACTGAGCATACGCTTAGGTAGCATGGATATAATTTTTTTTTAGCTATTACTGAAAGAAGTAGGAAGAGAATAGATCAAGTCAGCCAATTTTTTACTGATCTCCTAAATAATCCTTAGTTAAGTACAACAGAATGTGGCAGACAAATGTGTCTATGCACAGATACAAAAGAATTACAAATTTAAAATATTTCTGCAGAATATGATATAATTTGCATTAACAAGTGTGACACAAATTTAGAATCATGGACAATTTTTGACTCTTAAAGACCTCTGGAGGTCATTTAGTCCAGCCCCCAACTCAAACTGGGCTCAGCTAGAACAGGATCTTGGTTCAATACCTTGATCAATTGAGTTTTAAGCATCTCCAAATTTGGAGCTTCGCAAACTTGTCTGGGCATCAGTCCTAGTGTTTGACCTACCTTATGGTAAAAAACTAGAGCTTCACATGTCCAAACCTGTTCTTTTCACTACACACCTCCAATAAAAGTCTGGCTCCATTTCCTGTACACTCTCTTGTTAAGCAGAAGACAGAAACTTGAAGACAGGCAAGGGAAAAGACTTGAAAAGAGGTGATAGTGAACCTAGAAATCACAAAGAGTAAAATTTTCAAACCTGATAGCTGTATTTTCAGACCTATTGAGTGTTGGCAGACAGCTTGGAAAGACATGGTATTAAGATGATCTTTCACATGAAGAATCTTGGTTTGCAGATGTTCTGGGGAAGTAAGTATAAATCTGTGTTTTATGTCTATTTTCTGTTTATTTTGACTCAGAACAGATTTTGGAAGATTAGAGTCTCAGACTCAGGGGTTTTTTATATTTTCTCTAAATGAAGAATAGAGTGTCTGAACTCATCAAGCACTGGGTGGTTTGTAATTTTGCAGAAATCTGCAAAAGAAGAAAAAAACAACTTAAAGGTTGGATATTACATTCAACTGCACACTTGCACGCTTAGGGAGCCAGTATCTCAGGGAACATTCCAGCTTGATCACATCAGGAGAAGGCAGAGCTGAGCCTTTAGTTGTGTCACTAAACTGACACTTTCATTCAGCTTTCATGTTAAAGGAAATTAAATACTCCAGTAGGGATTTAAAAAAGGTGCTTCAAGTTGTTTTTCTGCCCTGCACCTCTTCTACCTGCACATCCCTCAAAAATGAGGTTAGGAATTGCTAGCACCAGGCTCTCAGCAGCAGCAGCAGGGACTGTGCTAGGGCTCTGTGGTTTCTACTAGGTAGAAGCAAAACACCAAAGGGATGGGTAGTTGTGTGTTGTGCAGAGATAAACCCTGTGCCCAAATTACCATGGCCAAGAAAGGTTTCACAGGATGAAACCAGTACTGCTGTGTGAGTGCTTTGACTGGAAAGAGCAACTTTTGCTACATTTATAAGGAAAAGGGCTCAATTACTTTATGTTGTTTAGATTAGGACAACTCCTTTCTTTCTTCAAATTGCCCTGGTTTGTGCTCTGGGGTTTTTTTCCCCCAGAACTCAGAAGAAGAAGTTAATATAAAACCAAGGTGGTTGAGTTCTGACCTCCATTAAAAATCTTGCTAACTTGATGGTAGTTCCTCGCTGGTGTTTTGATTGTCTTGGTCACACCCAAGCGATTTCTCTTGTACAGTTTTTGAGCTGTGCCTCAATTTGTTTTAATGCATGATCTCCAGGAAAAACCATTTCCTTTGGCTTTTATTGCTACTTCATTCTGTGTTTGCTTGCTTGGATGTGTAAGCAAGTAAACACACTGACAAGCAACCTTTAGGGCATTTCTAGGGTCAGTTTGGAGAAGGATCATTTGTGATGCTGCTAACCTCAATGAAGTGTTAGCACTTTCAGATAAGTCTAACTACACTTTAAGGTGAGGGTATTGATGCCATCAATCAGCGCTGATAGCTCACCATCACAGAACCCCTTCGGCACTTCTTACGTGTAATACAGCAGCGTAATCAATGATTATAAATGCACCATTATGTGCAACATAGTATTTCTACCAGTTAGCTTGTAATCTTTAAATACCATGTAAATGAGGTTAACAAGCTAAAGACCCAGGGCTGAGAGAGAGTAAGTGTCATTCAGTCCTTCTTCAGCCTCAATTACTTTGAAAAAACGGGGTTTTTTTTGTAAATCTTTGGCTCACAAACCACTGAGAGAAATACTTGAGTTGTTTTCCACTGCATTCTTGCTTGCTGAAAGTCTAAAAGTACCAACGGATTCCTTTTGGAAATCGAAAGGCAGATGAAAACGTGTGTGAATACCACCAGTGCCACCTAGTGCTTCTCAGCCGGGAGAGGTGTAGTGGTTCCACATAAACTCAGCTGCTTTTCACAGCAATGCAACCTCACCTCATCTTCCATCCCAAACAGTGTTCCTCCTGCATCATCCTGTTTGCCAAAGTCTTAAGAAATGAAGGTAAAGGCTCCTGATAATCTGTAAGGTGTCATATTACACACTTCTGGGCTTATTTTGCCAGTAGGTTAGCAGGTTGGCAAATGCTTAAAGCATCTGTCTGTATTTTCATGGAAATGCTTAGGATTGCCAGCGATTGCATATGTGAACAGCATCTGAGCAAGACTGGGACAGTGACTAGCTGGGTTCTAGCAGGAAAACTGACTGAATATAAAATAGCAAATAAAAACATTTCCTCTCTGCTGTGTTTATATGCCCTCAGCCTAAAGTGTTGGTTTTATCTACTACATCCTTGTGCTTGTTCTCTGAATAAATTTGACTCTCTTATACTGACTTTGCAGCCTTGGGCTTGGTCCTTCCCTTTTGATCAAGAAAATAAACAAACTGAATATTTACTGTCAAGTTTAGAGAGGTTATGCATGCACAGTAAATCAGAAAGAACAGAAGTTGAGAGCTTCACATATGAACTAGTGTCAAGGAATAACCGTCCCTGCCCATAAAAATTATTTAAATTCAGTAAAATACATGAGCACTGGGTTTATGAACTGTCAGGGTATTGCTTTACTTTACTATTTCCTCTGTAGAAATATGTTCTTTTTGCACTGCCATGTTCAGGCCTTAGTCACTGCTGGGATCTGGGTACTGCATCAAGGGAGGAATGGGGCTACTGAAAGGGCCTTACCTTGCTGCTACTCCTCTTGCCCTTGTGATCATGCCATGCTTCAATGTTCATTTCTAAGTTCGCCCCACATGCCTGCAAGGAGGTGTGTGAAGGTTTGCATTTAAAGCCTGTCCATTACCCCTGCCCATGCTGGAGAGTAGTGTAGCAGAGTGGCAAAGCTTGGCAAAGCTTGGAACTAAGGAAGCTTAAGGTTCTTTTCTGATGCTGATTCCTGTGTAATTTATCCAGCCCGTGGTGGCATATTTGCACTGCAAACAGTGTGTGCACACTGCTGAACACAAGGAGGAATTACTATTAGTGCCTTCAGATCAAATGGGCCACAGCATTACCCTGCAGTGAAGCAGGGCTTGGTATCCTGGATGCAAGACTGTCTTAGTGAGGCTCTCTAGCTTTGGACACTCAAAGTAGCATTTCTGAGCAGCATCACACTGATCTCGCAGGCAGGCCAAGGCAGCTGATGCTAATGCTGTTAAGCTGATGCTAGTGCTGATAAGGTTCTTCAGAAAAGCATGGAGATGTCTTTTAAAAAAGAAAGCTATTTGGTCATGGCAATGCAAGGCTCAACACAGGTTAATTTGCCTGAAGCTCAGCACTTACCTGAAATTCAAATGACACCTCTTCAGAATTCAGCTCTACTTGATTTAGCACAGACACTTTTAACTGTTCAGTCTGAGAGTTCCGACATCACCATGTTGCTGCCTGTTACTTCTTCTCTTCAAGAGTCTTCAAGTAGATACTTGAAAATGTTAGGTTCAATCTGACTTCTTGGACTAGGTGATCTTTAAAGGTCCTTTCCAGCATAAATCATTCTATGATTCTTAGTTCAGTAATCACAGAATCACATAATGGATAGGGTTGGAAGAGACAACATAAAGGTTTGAAGCTGGAATGTAAAAGACTTCACCATGAATCCCTTCAGCCTCAGTTTCATGGATCTCTGAAGTCCCAGTCTGCAAAAAAGGAACACACCTACCTTTAGAAATCTCTGAGATGGAAAAAAGCCTCGTTTGGAAATCTTCCTTGATAGACTTCCAAACAGCACAACCAGCTCATGTTTAGGTATGTTGTGTCTTCAGTATCTTGTCAGTTTGTATGTGTCAACTTGTAAAAACTTGGACAACTTTTAAAGTATTACAAGGCTTAGAAGAGAAGTAGCTGGAAGGAAGACCTGAGACTGTGTCATCTAACCTGAAGCTCTAGTTGCCTAAAGAAAGTTTTTAGAATGACTGTGGCATCTAAATTATAGGTATAGGACTTCAAAAACTACCAGCCTGAAGAGCTAAGTAGTTTCTGAAGTACCTTTGAACAGATAACTTCTAGCCATCTCTGCCTCAGGTGCTGTACTCTGGGAGTGCTGTGAGGATAAATGTTAGATATCAGGGCTCAAATCCTACAGGAAAGAGGGATACATCTTTATCTGCCTTAATGTACTCATTTTAGCAAGGTTTTGATAAGTCCCTTGTGGCCTAGAACAACCCTATTTGGTGTGTTCAGGTCAGTGAAGCTCTCAGGCTTTGCAAAATGAGCACAGTAAGAGTCTTTTTATGACATGTCTCAGCACCCCTGAATGCAGGAGATGAACTCCTGCATAATCCATCACTTTTCCAATTGTTCTGCCCAAGAGCAGCCTGTTGTTGTTTGAAAAGTCCTTACCTTGGATATCCAGTGGTGCCTATGCGGAGCCAAGAGTCCATGGGAATTTTTTGCTAAACTATATTCAACCCTGTAAGGAAATTCTCAGGTGGTTTCTTGGGCAACACCTCTTTCTCTGTCCAAACCACTGTTGATTTCTGTAGTGCTCTGCACAAGGAGACCCTCTATAGGCTGCTGCTGATTGACAGCATGTGCCATATGCCTCTTCCCATTAGCTTCTGCATGATCCCATACCTTTCATCTCCTCCTGTTTTTCCAGTATTACCACCTTTTGGGTATGAAACTGCTTACTTCTCTTTTCCTTTTGACTTTAGTTCACACACTGCTGGCCTTCTTCTTAAGCCATGGCTCTGATTGTTAGTGCCAGGTGTGTGCATGAATGGATCACTCAGCAGTACAATTTTTGATCCAGATTCAGTGTTGAATTTCTGTCACATTGCTTCCAAATTAGCAAGAGCTTATGTGGGCTTTAAGCTTTATGCCAGCTTTGTGCTGGCTGTGGAAGGACTGACGATGCCTAATTTGAATACAGTTAAGCAGGTGAGGACAACAGGTGACACTTGAACTTTTATAGACCTTGTTGGTGCAAAATGAACCTACCAGAGCAATTTCTTAAAGAAATGTGAGTAGGCAACTTCATTTCTTGACAGATCAGAGTTATAGCCAAAAAGCATTTCTGGGGTGGTACAGGATGTCCTAAAGCTGCATGTACTGCCTAGTTTATAGTCTTACATAAGCATAAGACCTTTCACAAAAAGCCTTGTGAAAAGCCTTCTAGAACTGTCGTTCTAGAAATTTGTTTTTGGAATTAGGTGCTTTTCCAAGTGTTTAAAATGAAAAAGAAAAAACCAAACCAAAAAAAAACCCACCAAAGTTTACTGATCAGTGAATCAATATTGTTCTCTGAGTTGTGGACAGTGATTATTGCTCTCCATGATACAATGTTTTGTGACAGTGTCTTTGTATCTTTTACTTCATTAATTACATAAGGATTTTTAACTTTATGCTGCTTGATATTTAGAATGAACCAAATGATACTTTGAAGCAGCAGACAAAAATCAGATTTTATTGTTCTTTTAAATAATATTTTTAAAGAGTACTAGAATAATTTTTTTTATGGCACTACTAGTCTTGCATGGCATTGAAGTTCTAATTTATATGATACTAACAATAACTGAAAACATCCGTCAGCAGAATGAAATACTAATGATAATGTATCTATATTAGTGATAATGCATCTTCTCATCATACTTTGGCACTTCTACCAAGAGCTGGAACCACAGAGGGCTGAGAGTGGAAGATGCTAAGGACCATCACCTCAAAATAGATCCAGTTTTAAACTGAGGAAAGGATGATCAGAATCAATTTTTATCAGCTAGATTAATAAAGATAGGTGGCAGAAAACTAAGCCTATACGTGGGTGCCAGCAAAAAGAAACACTACGTTTCTGAGCAAGCATTTCCTGAGTGAGACCTGTAGAATGTTACAATGTCCTTTTCTCAAGAGCATCTATATGGCTTTACTTCTGCTCGCCTGGACCATCCCCTGGATCACAGCAGATATTATTGCTTTTCCAAAAACAGTCAAACCCAGAATTGTGGGCCCATTCCTTCTTTCACTCTGCACACACTTCTGGGTTATTGATTCCTGAGTTCAAACAGACAAAAGCACCACAGATGCCTTTGGCTGAAATCCTGACCTGCTGAAAGATAAAACTCCCAAACTATTGCTCAGACAACTCTTTAGCCAAGGCCTACATAAAATACTTTTAAAATTCATTTTTTCAAAATTCAGACATCTTGTCTTTCAAAGAAATTCTGGTAAGGACCCGGTTCTCACGTGAATCTGGAATCACAGATGTAGAAGTCTTGAAAGGCCCCTCAGAAATAATCTTCTCCATGCTTCCACAGAGAGTCAGCACCCTGTTATGCCATGATCTTCTCTTACAAGATGTTTGTCTTGTTGATTTATCAAAAGCATTCAGTAAAAACCATTTTGCATCCTCTTCTGATAACCAGTTCCTGCCTGTCACTCACCTTCTGGGTGTTTGTTCCCCATTACATCTCCCTTAGCTGTTCTCTGGTGGGAGCTAAACCACATTGTTCTGATCTTTTAATATAGACAGCCATTTATGCACTGAAATTCACATCAGCATTACAAAGAGCCCTCTGTGTTTTATAGATCTCAAATGTGTCAATATGAAATGCATAATTTTATTGATTGATTGGTTTTTTGCAACAGAATCACGTATTTGCTTTGTGGTCCATAACACTGAAGCTCCCTTTTAGCAGCATTGTCAGTTACTCCCAGCTTTTATTCAAGCACTTGGTTCCTCTTTCCTAAATGCAGTACTCTCTTCTTGTCTCTAAGGTGTCTTGCTGATTTCAGATATCTATCCACTGTACAAAGACCCCTTTGCATTCCAGTCCTGTGATCCCTTCCACAAATACTGCTCTTTATTCTATGAGAATAATGCATAGGGCCAAATTTATTATATTAGTTGCAAGAATCACCCTAGAAAGGTCACTCCTAGTCTTTTACAATGTTAAGAGAACAGTTCTTCTGAGGGTCGGGTTTTGTTGTGGTTGGCTTTTTTTCTCAATATCATCCATCCATACTAGCATCATGTATTCCTCATATGTTCATAGTAATGGCACACAGGACAGTGTCAGAAGTCCTACTGACAACAGGTTTCATATGTCACAGTTTTTTCCTAAAATTTTGGTCAGATGTTCTGGTAAAATAAAATAAAATTAACTATAAAACAGGAAAAACAAGGGTTTCACAAAGTTTGCTATGGACCACTCCATTGGAATGTTTCTCAGTGCTTTACAAAATTCAGACTTCGAAACAAGTATTTAGCCCTTTGTTTCAAAATTCTTCTTAAAAAAAAAAAGTATTCTGATTATTTTATAATTTTCTTAGGTTCTCCTAAGTTCTGGCTTTCCTCATTCAGTCCCTCAGGATCCCTCTGCCCTTCATCACTTTTTGACGCTGACTTCTTTAAGACTGTTCTTTAAATATTGAAGATTTCATCATGCATCACTTATGTAAGTATATCTAATTCTTCTAAATGTTCTTACCCTTTTACCTGAAGAGGGAAAAAAAAGATGATATCAACCCAGTCTTCTTCACAGCACCTGTTGGTTGCTTCTTTTCCCATCAGGCATGGGGTTTGTATTCTCCTCTGCCTCCTTGTGCTTCTCACATGTTTTGCTTATTTCGTTCTGTCTTTTACTAGCTTTCTCTTTTGCAGTGCTCTTTTGTTTTATTTTTAATTGTATATTTTCATGCTTGTGCTGTTCCTTTATAGTCAAATGCAGCTATGTATCTCATTTCTGCTTTTTTTGTAGTGCCTTTTTGATATTCAGATCTGTAATGATCTGATACAGCTGTAATATTCTCTTACAGTGCTTCTTATCGTTCATCTGTATTGGGATCCTTCATCACTGTGTCTTTAATAAAGTCTCTCTCAGTACTGCCAACTCTCAACAATACACCTTTATCCTTTGGATTATATTCCTGACAAGAATGTTCCTAACAATTTTTGAACTTAATTTTGTTGAATTCCATTGATCCTTATTTTGCTTGTTTCATACTGTCCTTTACTTAGCACTTGTCTTTTGTGATACTTTACAAATGTTCAGGCTTTCCAGCTAGTCCTCCCAAGTATTAATGAGGGGAGAAATAAACAGCTATTTCTCCTAGTACTATATTGCCCCACAGTGTTTTGTTTCCATTTAACATTGAGCTTGAGGAGATCCCAAAAGCCATTTTGTCCTTATGGTTAAGCTAATTTGGCACAAGTGTTCTTTTTGGCAATTGTGTATATGTTCAGTCTTGCAGCAGGGAAATGTGCCGAAAAGCTTCTACCCTACACTGAGGGTAGGGCAGAGGCACCAGGGCTGCTGCTGCCCTTCTGTGTGAAGCACTGCTGTGCACTCCACTGTTAGATGATTTGGGAACTAGGGCATCCTCAAGTGCAGAAGCTGTTTGATGAACTGCAGATGGCTTTTGCAGAGGTGGGTGGTACTAAATGCGCTTTTGGTTGGCAGAGAAGAAAATTGACTCTTTGGGGATACAGGTATGTGTATACAAACACACATCCCAACAAAGTTATGGATTGTTCTTGCTTTACAATACCATCCTAGAATATATAATGTGCTAACTTCTGGTTACCTGTTCTTATCAATGCCGTGCTTTGTATGTTTTAATCTGTTCCCAGAAATGGCTGAATTAATTCTCTGCTTTCAGCTAAAAATCTGTAATCGGCTGCTGCTGGGAAATACCCCTCCCTTTCATTTTTTTTCCCTCTTTCATAGCTTCTTGCAACTCGGACTCCTCTTTCCCATGTGAGCTTAGAGCAACCATTTCTACATATGCTTTGAAGCCCTTTCTCCCTATTTTCCTTGCCTGTCATTCCTGCTCATGCTCAGTACTAACCTGCCAGTCCTACAGATTAGCCCGTTGTTCCTGTAGTACTGAGAGTTTCATCCACATACTATGATTTCAAATTCTTCCTGTTTTATTAGCCACATTCCTAACACCTGGGAACAGATGGCTCAACAGGCCAGCTTATTGCTCTCCCTGGTTTGCCTTGTCCTGTCAGCATCAGCTGCCCATTTACAAGGACGATGGTTTTCTCTTTTATGCTAAGTCTCCCCATCACTACCCTCTTGCAGGATGCTGGTCCGTGGTCAGTTAGGCCAGTGCTCAATACTGCCCAAGTATCCTTGCATCCTACATCCTCAGGATCCATGCTTTGGAAATCCACTCTGTAAACTCAGTGTTGTGCACCAATATGTAATAATAGATGAGATTAAAGCAGCCCTGCAAATCCAACAGGGAAATGGTCTATCCCAGGCACCATCTATGCTTGTTTGCCATTTATACTGATAATTAAAAACTAATGATGGTTGCATGTCTGCCAAGAAACAAATTCCCTTGGTTGAACGGGTGAGAAGAATTTTGCAAGGCAAGATTAAACTGTGCTCCCTTCTCTGCTGGGATCTGAGTGCCAACCTTTTGTTTGTGAACTGAGAAATTAATTGCTCCACAATTGAATCAGACTTTAAATTAGTAAAATATTGTGTTGTCACTTCACTTTCAGCGGCTCAGCTGGCAGAACTATGTCCTTGATTACCTAGACAACAATTACCCTTCATCATTCCATCCTTCCTCACCAACTACATTTTTCATTCTCACAGAGCATCCTATTCCTATTTTAAAAACTTGAATGATTTGCATCTGTCATCAGAGAGACTTGGAGTCTTCAACTACAAATAGGCCTTGGGTGCCCTCATGTGATATCCAGTATTTTCCTGGGGACTGTGATTTTCTGGGCCATGGGCAACTCTTCATTTAAAACTTGACTGCGACCACTGAGTTTATGTCAAAGTCAACCATCTCAATTTTGGCTACTCCTCTTGAACACAATTTCAGTCAGCTTTGAGGAGTAGGGATCATCTAAGCTGTTAGTTGTATAGCGTCTGAAGCTGCAAAAATAGTACAATAAAATGTCTACTATATCCATTTATAAAATTATTTTTATTCTGTTTGTTGGTATCCTGTTTGTTGCTCTAATGCTACACAAAGTTGGCACCCTTCTGAAAAAAAAAATTCTGATTAACTTCTACATTTTTGAACGCATGGATTCAGAATAAGTAATGAATATAACCAAGTATTTTACTAATTTCTCTGCACCCATTTGGACTTGCTAACAATCTTTATTTATCGTGGAATTGCCTGAGTGTAACAATTTTTGGTTTCTTTTCTTGTTGCCATGGCCCTTTTGCCTACATAGGTAGCTCCTGTCTGACCTCTTCTCCTCACTGCAACTCTCCCAATCCCTTCAAAGCAGAGCCAACATAACAGTGGCTGCAGAAAGGGGAGAAGAGGAAAGTGAAGCAGTTTCTATCCTTCTTCCCTTCTTTTAAGGCTATTCCCAGTTGTATGACCTCCATGGACCTTCCCTCTCTAGAAAGAAACAGCACAATGGAAATTGTCAGGCTTGCTCAATGCGGCATCCTGAGCTCATGGGAAGAGTGGTCCATCTCCAGTGACACAGAGCATATGGACTTTGCATGGATAGAGGAGGGGTTCACATGGGTAACAAACTACTTACAATTCTATTCAGAAGACCCACTATGAGCAAACAACCAGCTCACAGAGACACCTCTGTGTTATGGCACTTCTTGAAACATCAGTACTGTAACAGAGTGCATTGTCTGGCTCTCTTTATAACCTGGAAGATTTACTTGCAACCTGTCTAACAATTATCAGAGAGCAAACCTTTATGTATATAAGAATTTGGAAACCAGAAGGACTTTCAACAACTTGCTTTAATTTTAAAAGATTTAAACTAACCCCATATTCCTCAGATGTTCCTTATCTTGTCACAAGTTTCAGGAGCTCAGAAGCTCAAATCCTGAAGGTGCTAGGCAGCCACAGCTGCAATCAGGTCTCTGAAAGGGTAAAACTTATTACACTAGTCTGAGAAGCGAGGAGAAGAACCTTGTCAATCTATCTAATGCTTTTAACCTTTAGCAGGTAACTTTTTTGGTTTATGGTACAATTACAGGAAAGTGTTAGTACTTATATAATTGAATAAGGTTGATGATGTTCCTTTTGCATAGAAGCAGAATAGGAACCTGTTCCTCTACTAAGTTAATATACTAAAACTGCTGAGTACAACCAGATCTACTACTCCATTTTGGTAGAGATCACATCTCTCCATTAAAAATGAGATTTACCACTATTTACAAATGCCTTTCCGTTCAGCAGTCAGCTTTATACACAGATTATTGCTCTGACTTTTAGTCCAGAAACTAGGCCTGTTCTGCTTAACTTTGCGTAAAGAATGCTTTCAAAACAGTCTGGATTATGGGTTATATTACTTCAGACTGGCTTCTGTCCTGATGTCCTCATTAATTCACTCTCATACTCTTCTGACAGTACTCCTTTGTAGTGAACCCATGCTGATAATTCCCTTTTTGAATGAGCCAATTTCTCCATCTCTTTATAAAAAGATTCCCAAATATCTCTCTGGGAGAAGAAATAGGGTAGCAAATCTCTCAAATGAGATACCTTACCATTTAATTGTTTCTAAGTCATCCCATTGCCTCTGCTTTCATGATAGACTGTGCAAAGAGAAACACAAGTATGGAATGCAGTTGGCTAAATATTTGAGGAGAGGGGATTAGTTCCTTCTGTCACACTGTAACCCTCATGTCTATGGGTGACTTTTATGTGGGCACTTTGGGCAAGGCTTGAAGATTTGGAAGCAGGATGATATGCTTGAGAGTCCACCATGATAACATAGCAAATTCCTAACTTTTGCTAGTGCTCCCAGTAATGATCTAAGAGGAACATGCTGTTATGGTGAGCATTAATATATTTATCACTCAAGCAATCATGCGCAGAGTCTTGGCAGGTCAGGCACTCATCACATGGGGAAGTGTCATTCTCCAGAGCTCCTTGCAATGGGATGATGAGCCTTGATCTTGCAGAGCTGACATTTCCTCCTTTGCCTCTCCTATTAGCTTTTTTATCTTGGCCTCTCTCTAGGGTTTGTTTTTTCCCTAAATCTCTAGTGCTTTTACTCCTTTGCTTTAAATTTACTCGTATTGACTTTGTCTCATCTCTTCATCATTTATTTGTTTCTACTTTTTCCCCTTGCACGGCTTATGGCCTACAAACTCTCTCTATTAAGAGCATAGGTGGCAGGATAGCTTCAACTCACAGTTAAAATTCTTTTGACTGAGATAGGCCCTAGGTCACAACATCCTAAAATATGTCTATGTATTGGCTCTTATGGAATGGCAAACGACAGAAAAGCAGTCCTGTGTCTTCTGCAGACAGAGACCATAAAGAGAGGGCTTCAGGGGAAAAAAAAAAAAAAAAAAAAAAGCTAGCTTTAGGAAGATCCTCCTGAAATATAAGCTCAGTTGGTCAAATTTATTAACCTGATCAGAGAGATAGGGATATAGCCAGTATTATAGTACTAAATAGCTCAAATTGAGGATGTGAAAGAGAAAAGGAGGCAACAGAACTTTTAAATTTTTGGATCAAAGCTGATTTTAAAATGCAAATCCTCTTGAATATTTCGTATTAAGATCAGGGTGGCCATTTGTCACTCCTTTTGTGTATTGCAATTATAGTTGTAAACCATAGCGTAAGAAAATCTCTCAGTAGAGATCCCAGGAAACTTGACTGTGAGGCTTTCTTGCCTATTCTCTTCTCTGTTATTTTGGCCAGTTAAGACACTCCTGCAGTCTCTTAAGGGGCAGTGCAATGGTTCCAAAGTGTCTGTGGTGTTTTAGACTTCCTGTTTTCTAGCCCCACATATATTATTATACACATAAGTTAGAGAAACACTATCAGCAAAGTTTCATGCATTAGATGGTTTTCTACATGTACAGTGTATTTAGAAAACAGTGACTTTGGACTGTAGGTTACAAATAAAATTCAGTGACAGATGAGCAGAATTGAGTCTCTTTAATCACTATTTTCTATTAAATAATCACATATTTCATTGCTCTATTTGGCTTTCTAAAATGCACATTTCATTTTGGATTTGATGAAACTGGTATATTGCCTATTAGTTGTGAATCAAAAAACAGTCAGCACATTTTAAGTGAATATGCTGATTAAATAGGAAAGAATAACTGGGTCCTCCTACACAGACCAGAAAACAGAAATACTTTTTTACAGCAGAGGCCCATTCAGCTTCCCACAAACCATCTATGTGAATCCCCTGCATAGATGAATATTATGGTTCTTAGCTCGAAAGCAGAAGTGTGGGGTGACTATAAAAATTTCAAAGTTTTGGAGTCGAAAACTTAACTGCCATTGTCTTATTTTGGTCTGTCTTTTCCACAGTTTTCATTCTATATATAAAACACTTAAAAACCCAGAAAAATCCCATCACCACTGAAACATCTCTTCATTTTCTTGCTTCTCTCATCTTTTTCTAGAGCTATGTCAGGAGATTGGCTGCTTTCCATGAAAAGTTATTCCTGCTTCTGCTACTGCAAAATTCCTGATTCTGATGTATAATAATTTTGTAAAAAGAAAACCTCCAAATATAATTTAAATGTACTATTCTTGTATTTCCAACAATTTATAGAAAGTAGAGTTTCCAGTGGTGTGACAACCAACAAATGCATTCATCCTTGTTCCTCCTAAGGAAAGAAAAACTTGGACTTGTTTTAAAAACTGGTGGAAGATGGATGCTTCAGCTCTGTTGCAGATCAGCAGGATCAAAGTGCCCATTTCCCTTCAGCACCCTTGGCCTCCATGAAAACCCAGTGTGCACAGAAATCGCCTCTAAGACACTATTCAGGGATAACACTATTGGAGGAGGCAGTCCTGTCTAAGATCTGTCTCCATATAAAGTAATGAGAGGCTTGAAATCTGTCCCCCAGCTCTGCTAATCTTGCTAGGATCAATTTCTTCGGATGTAAATGGCTGCTGTTCATCAGCTGTTTAATACTGAAGCCCCACAGTCCCTCTCATTAATAAGGACTCTCAAAGAAAACATGCTGTGCTTTTATTTGTACATCTTCATCTTCTTACTCATTATAAGTAACAGTTTTACTGAGTGTTTCAATGCCTAATCATGTCGTTGTGGTTTTTTCCCTTTCCAATCCATAGTTGTGGTTTAATATACCATTACAATTTAAAGCCCCTGTAAAGAAAAAGTGGTTCTTATCTTCTTCAGAAATGACTTTCATTAAGCATGTTCTGACAGTGGATGGGAGTGTGGAGGTACTCAAGGAAAAACTGTAAATTGTGGTGCTGTTAACTGCAAGCACACTAGAAAGCATAGAAGCCTCAACAGCTTCAGGAATAATGAGTCAAAATGATGATTTTTGCATTAAAGCTAATTGCAAATAAAGGCAGCAGTGTTTTCAGACTGGCACTTGACTCCTGCTAAACTTTGATCAGAGCGTGCAATCTCAGGGACAACAGGGGGAGCGTGTCCCAAAGCCAGAAAGACCCATGCACCGTGACACCACACACCTAGCAGATTGCAGCCTGATTTCCTGGGGATACTGTGTAGTTTGTCACCTTCTGTTCCAAGCCAGCTGCTGTGGTGTAGAGATCTTGGCTGACTTATGCTCTTAGAGAAAAAGTCAAGAGATTTATATTTACTCTCAGTTGTGATGTTCCATTATCAAGCTCAGCAGCAATCTTGTGACTGCAGAAGCAGTACAGATTAGGAAGCTGCTAGATGCTACAGTGAACAGCCAGCGTAGTTCCCATCCAGCAAAAGAAAGCTCACGCCCTTGCTGTTTTACTTTCCTGTTTTTCTTTCTGCAGAATTGTCCTAAATAGGAGAGAAAACCTCTCTGCAAAAGATCCAACAGAGCTTACTGTTAGAAAATTGGGGTGGCATTAGCCTAAATGTCCTGAATTCTCTTCATTGTTTTCTCTTCTGTTTCCACTTTTGTGAAAATTACAGTGAGAGAGTTGTCATTTAGTTATCTTGATAATACACAATATGATACTCTTAGTCACACAATGCACAGACACAGGAATATAAACCAAGGCAGAATCCAGATCATTAGATTCTTCGTAGCTTTAAGCTTGTCTTTGCAGATTCAGCTGTAATCACTTAATTCTGGGGCCTTCTTACTTCATGTGAAACAGCGACTTCCTAAACAACCCAAGCAGCACCAAGTCTGTAAGGTGACCTGGAAGATGCAAGACTCATTGGTGAGCTGGTCCCTTGTGACAGGCAAAATCCCTGCGTAGTTAAATATCAAACAGAAGATCAAAATAAAGCCATAAACATAGACAGAGAGATGGGTAGATGAACTCACATGGTGTTTACAAGCCACATGACTAAACATCCTGAGCAATACCATACGAGATAATTAACCCCTGAGAATTTATTTTCTCTCAATTGAGTGTAAAAGCAGTTTCCTACTTCCAAAAACTGTTGGAGACTACAAAATTACCAGCTAGTCCTTCGATTCATCTTTTCAAGTTGACAACAGTGGCATAGGATTGTGAAGCACTTGTTATTTAAGATGTAATCATCAGCAGCTTAAGGAATGTATTCCGTGGCCTACAGAGAGAGTGGAATCTCAGCGAAGGACCCATCAAAGAGTTTCTGGTGCTCGTAGGTAGTGGCTGAGGAAGTGGCACAGACTCCTGGTGATCTTTGGCTTCACACCACCGAGGATGGGGACCATTACTTTCCAAATATTAAGATGCATCATTTGAAAGAGGACACTTCTGTGACACACATCCAGTCTCAGTGATTATTTACAAGTATCAAATAAGGCTTAGGCATGACAGAGATAAATAATGATATCTTTTCTTCATAAATATATATGAATAGCTGCAAATGTACTTGATCTTGAGGAAAAAGCACAAAGTGCATCAAATTATTGAACGATCTGAGTTCAATAGCTGGGATATGCACTGCTGGGATATTCAACAGCAGCCAATGTGAGGCATAATTTAGTTGATGACCAGTTATGACTAAATCCTCTGCTGTGTGGTTTACCAGTTGTAAGCACCACCTTCTACCTAACGGCACAGGGAGAATTTAACATAGCTGTGTCAACAGGATTCTACCAAAAAAAAATGTCGTAGTCATTAGAGTTATTTCCAAGAAAAGCCCCAGAGTTTAATAAGCATGCAATTGTTTTATACCCATGGGCCTATTAACCTACCCTTTCTTGCAGGATTTATGCACAAAACTCAGTGGGAGTTTTCTGAGAAGATTTGCGTGTCTAGTTCCCATTAGAGTTAATAGGAGGCGTGCATATAAATGCTTTTTACATGATAGGGAATAACCTTTCTTTGAAGACTTTAATGAAATTTCTTGTTCACTCTTACTCTACCATATTAAACCCAAAAGACAGTCCAGATATTTGTCCTCTCCTTTATCTTTCTGACTAAAATGTTCAGCCCAGAAAACTGTCTTCCCATCTCTCATTTTCTTCTTCCTGTTATCGGTTATTCTTCCCTTCCATATTCTTCCCCTCCCACTTTTCTCTTTCATTACTAGATGGACAGCTTAAGAATCTCCACCAGTGTGAGAAACAGCATTGCTCTTTTCACCTCAGCAGTGTTATACCCTTTCAAGCCATAGGAAAAGCAAGGATACACTCTGTTCAGGTTGGTTCTTAATGCAACAAGTAATAGAGTGCTGCAATGTCTCCCCAAAGAAAGCTTTTATTGCAAGATGGATGATACAGGGTTTCAAGAGGAGAGTGGACAAGAGCTTGAGAGCAAAACATTTCGAGGGTCACTAGCTAGACAAATCTCTTGAGAATCAGGAAATCTCTGAACTGAGTATAGATGGTGGCTGGAAGAATACTCAGGAGAAGTATTACAAATGATTGACCTTTCTGTCCTTTGGCTATTTAGGTGGGGTCACTGTTGGAGACAGGATGCCGATCTGAATCAATCCGCTTGTTTCATATGATGTTGAACATTCCGGTATTAATCCATGTCGTTATATCACTGTATGCTGGCCCTCCACGTCAGAAGTTTAGTAGATTAAAATCTTCAGGGCTGATAAGGAGGGGAAGAAACTTCCTGCCTATTGCTTCACCCAAAGCCCAAGTAAGGCACATCCCATGGAGGGGCTCGGTACAACACAACATACACAGCCCTCAGTAACTTTCCCTGTTTATTCTGAAGTTCAAAGGAAAAAATAGAGAACACCAGGCTGACCCGAGGAGAGGAGGGGAGAGACAAACAAATTCTCTGACAGATTTTGTGGATGAGGAGGGGCAGAAGAGTAGGAGCTGACACAGTAAAAGCGACTGTGAAATTAAGCTGTTAATGTGCTTTTGTTAGTTGTCAGAGATGAGACTCAGCCCTGCAAACTGCTTCTGAGGAAGGAATGCCCAAGGAAAATCAAAGATCAGGAGATTGGTGGAAAGTAGATGTTAACGAAGAGCTTTTCTCAGATCTCAAATAACATATCTTGCCCAGTATGTTGTTGGCAATTCCTTAAGCATCTGGCACTGCTGGAATATACTGTTGTATGGACTTCATTAAGCAAAGATAACTTTTTCTCAAGGTTTTGATGAAGCAATCAGTGCTAGGATTTTCATGATACCTCTTTGGCAAAGGCAGAAGACTTCCCTACTAGTTTCAACTGTGGAGGTGAGATTTTTCCTGACTCAGTTGTTTCTGGGAATGGAGCTTCTGTTTTACCTCCTATTGCAGAACTGGGATGTGAGGTTGCTTTGTGAAGCTGAACAGATGTTGCGTAGCATCCTAAATATACCATATGTTGCAAAGCAGGGGATGTTTATTCTTAAATGTGTAATTTGCAGAGCAATTTTGAAACCTCTTGTGGCAAACGATTCAGCTCTTCAGGGCTCTTGATCAGTGTATATCATCTAGCATGTAGTACTCTAGGTCACATTTGGACTTTTTCTATGCAGTGTTTGTTGCTCACACTTAACTTATTTGATTTAGTTATCTTTATCACTTCACAGCATAGTGCACGAATCCTCGAGAAAGGAATACAGGTTATGTCACTTAGAAATCCAGTGTAGCATGGGATTTGAGGGTGTTTCTCCATGCTTGTTTTGTTATAGTGGTCAGTAAATATACTCCAAGTTGACTGTAGATCTTAGAGCACATACCTGCATCTTCCTCTTACTCCTTCAAAATGGTCTCCCTTCTTTTTAGTCAGAATAATATAAAAGAAACAGGTGCTTTGATTTTATTGTTCCCTATAGTATTGCAGAGAGTGTGTTTCTTAAGGCAATCCTTAAGGTTGTTCCAGCAATTACAGTTTCCAAAGGATTGCTACCTAAGAAACAAAACAGTTTTAAATAAAAACAAAAACCCACTCAAACACCCCCCAACCAACCAAAAAAAAAAGTCTATCTCCATCCAAACAAAAAAAGCCCCAACAAAACAAGACCCAACTTCTTTTTATGTCTTTGGATCCTGAAATGGATGTATAATTCATTGCACCTGTAGTCAATTAGCCATTCAAAACAATTGCTATTTCACAGTGATTAGCTGATTTGCCAATATGAGAGGCAGCTGGTTTTTACATGGCCGAATAGTAAAGCACAATGAAATCTTCTGAGCCCAGATTCTTCTCTTTTTAGAACCACACAGAGAAATCATCTTTCCGCTTCAAAATAAGGCTTTATTCTAAGATTAAAATACCGTTATATCAGGTTTTAGATGGAAAGTCATTTGAAGTTTTTATGTGCACAGATGTTCTCAGTGGAGACTAATTGCTTAACTCTTTCTAATGGACAATACTAAAACATTTGGGATACTGTGTCCCTTGATTCCTGGCTTCTGTAACTTTGTCGGTGCTGTCATAAAAACCCTTATCTGTCCTTACTGTGCTTTTTAAACCTTTCGGACTTTTTCTCTCAGCTACCAAGGCTGAATATTTAGTTGTTGAAATATGAGGAACTGTTGGCCATCTGTTGTGTATAGTGTCACAGAATAGTTTGAGTTGGAAGGGACCTTTTAAAGATCATCTAGTTCAAAGTCCCTGCAAAGAGCAGGGACACATTCCACTAGACCAGGTTGCTCAGAGCGCCTTTCAACCTGACCTTGAATGTTACTGGGAAAGGGGCATCTACCACCTCTCTGGGCAACCTGTTTCAGTGGTTTACCACCCTCACTTTAAAAAAAATTCCTTCTTGTGTGCAGTCTAAATTTACCCTCCTTTAGCTTAAAACAATCACCCCTTGTTTCATCACAACAGGCTCTGCTCAAAAGTTTGTCTCCATTGTTCCTACAGGCCTCTTTCAAGTACTGAATGGCCATGATAAGGTCTCCCAGTAACTTTCTCTTCTCCAGGCTGATCGGTCCTAGTTCTTTCAGTCTTTCCTCAGAGTAGGTGTGATCCATCCCTCTAATGATCTTCATAGCCCTCCTCTGGATTAATTCCAGCAGGACCATGTTTTTCCTGTCCTGGGCACCCCAGAGCTGGACGCAGTTCTCCAGGTGGGGTTTCACAAGAGCGGAGTATAGGGGCAGAATCACCTCCCTCAATCTGCTGGCCATGCTGCTTTGGATGCAGCACAGAACACAGTTGGCTTTGTGGGAAAGTATTTTAGGCATGGTAGGACATTTTTGTTGAAAAACCTGCAAGTTTAAGGAAATAACCTAGTCCTATTTCTACACTTAGTCATGCTGATATGTAATGGGGTGAACTCCACTAAGTCAGTAATATTACACAGAATTAAAACACGTGAAAATAACTTAGAAAATAGAACATATAAAGGACAAGCTGTAACATTCAGATATTTACTTTTATTTTTAAGAGGTGTAGAGTAATTCACTACAGATAAGTGTTTGATGGAGTTACAGCTCATAAAAGTGGTTCTCCTCCATCTAATCCTGCTGGATTCATACTCTGCATGGGATCCACTCTTATTAAAGCTGAGCAATGAGGTTGTAAACGACAGTTAATGGAGGAAAGCAACTTCTCCCTCTGTTTGCTTTAACGTGTTGGTGCCGCTGTAAGGGTGAATTGTACTTTTGATAGAGATTTCTGGGAACCGTTATTATTTTCCATGCAAAAATAAAGCTTTAATTTCTCCTGTTTCTTAAGAGTTTGATGTTCATCAAATCAGATGAGCCTGTTATAATGTAAGATGGCAACCCCATGGAAACAGCCTTGTGTACTGTTGGAGCAGCATTCTTAGGATGTTGGGCTTGGAAGAAAAATAATTGTTGTCTGATACTTAGGCCTCAATTCAGTTACCTGAGCAGAGGCATCTTGTGCTGAGATACCATAAGGTATCAAAAAGATGCTTGGATAGGACTAGCATGTTTGATTAAGAGAAAAAAAACCCAACAAAAACCCTAAAACCAACCCACTGGTTACCCATATCCTTCCGTAGCAGTAGCTAGAGATCAGTGGGGGTACCCTGGGGCACAAGAAGAGCACTGAATCAAGCCATGATATTCTGGCCTCTCTTAAATGCCTAAACAGTGAAATTGCAGTCAGATAGCTGAGGAAAGATTGCAGCTGACCAAGCAGGCAAAAACAACAGCTAATTTACCACGTGTTTTTTTTCAGAACTGGTTATCAGTATTATATCTAGTTTTCTATTTGATGTAATTTGATTGTATTTGACTGAATTTGATTATATTTGATTGAATTCTTCATTGAGGCTTTCTCTCCTATTGCTTCTGAAATTAGAATGGAATAGAATAGAATAGAATAGAATAAAATAGAACAGAATAGAACAGAACAGACCAGAACACAACAGATAGCTACTAGCAATGGATTAACTTCAAAGGCTTCTAAAACTGAAATCAACTTACAGGTTTTTTGAATGCTAAAGGGAGCTTTCAAAATTAGTGTGGTAGTCTTGAAAGGATAAAACAAGAAAAGGTCCTTCAGGAGGAACTGATTTCCTTCTAGAAGGAAATATTCTAGGAGACCTAGAAGGAAATATTTTAAGAGACCTTTTCTGTGGGATAATTTGGGGTTTTCCTTTGGAGAAATTAGAAGTATAGTGACATTAAAGCATAATAATATAAAAGGTAATGAAGCCTTATTTTAAAAAATACCATAGATTTTTTTGATTTATTGATCTATTAAATTATTAATTAATTATTAATTATTTATCAAGTATCTATTAAATTAAATAAATAAATATTTACTTCTCTTTAAAAATACCAAATTCGTGGTTCAAATTTGGCTTCCATTTAGTGCAATATGGCTATTCTTAGAAGAATTTCTCTCTCTATGCAAATCATGCAGTAAATCAATTTTTAAGGCAATGTACATTCTTGTTTTAATAAGAAAGATGTAATCCACATTTGAATCTCAGCATGGGAGGGTCAGTGAGAGGAAAATGCTCCCTGCTATAGCAAGCACAGGATCCTCAGTGCTCAACCAGTACAAACACCAGGAAGTTGCATGATCTAAACAGTAGAAATCTTTCATCAGTGTTGAGTCCTCACCACAAAAACTTAAAAGGATGTCTTGCTTTGCCTTTTTTCCTCCTTAACCACCTACTTGTTTCTCTGATCTACATCTGAAAGAAGAGCTTGTTCAAAATCACTGAGATATGACAAGAGAGTAGCAGATCTATATCTGAAGCATTATATTCAGTAGATGCACTTTCAGTCTCTTTTTAAAGCCAGCAAAGGAAAAATTGCACAAAATGTTTTGCAGTGATCATAAGACAAAAAGTTTCCACTTTCATGTTCTTTAGCAAAACTGACAAGAACAAGCAAAACCCCTCATGGTATAATAGATACCACTTTCTTCTTTGAGATGTCATTTCTACATTTCTACATAAAATTTGAACTGTTGAACTTATGCTGCAGGGTTCAGTGAAACATTGTCAATCTCAAGGATTCATGGACACAAACCAAGCTCAAAACTGGTGCTCAGTTAAAATATGCACACCTGTATCCACTCTTCCATATGCTGACTACATTTTAGGAGCAGTAAGTAGTGGGAACATAGCAGGGATTTACTTGGCCTTTTCATTTTCGAACTTTTAAACCCTGCTGATTTCATAAGTTTAAACTTTTTTCATCAACTACAGAGGGTACAAATTTTGTTTTAAAATGAAATCAAAACAATATTCTTATGTGATTTTAACCTTAACATCCAACTTCAGTAAAGTAAAAATGTCAAGAGCTGTTATAAAGTCATGATGGCTTGTACTCTTCTGAGAAAAACCCGTGTCTTAATCTTGTGACTAATAATTGCATATGATAATTCAGTAAAGCTGCATTACTGGAAAAGTAGGAGATACCACTAAAAAAGTGAATAATCTAGCAAGACATTTTGCTTCTTAGATGATTTTTGCAAACATATATATGTACATGCTATCTATCTACATGTAGATGAGCATGATGTAACATATAGATATACCGGAAAGAGCAGGAAGGTGTCTTATATTGAAGAAGAATTTCCCTACTGAGAAGAGGAAATTGGTGTATATTTCCTGCATGTAAGAATTTAACGTATGGGTGTCATAAGCAAGGGCTTCTCCATCTCTTGATCAAGGGGAGGTAAAAGTGCCAGAAGATATTGTTTAAGGAGGGTGAAGGGCATCCTATGTACGTGACCCTTTTGAGGAATGGGAGACCTTATTGCACAGCACAGCTCAGTTCTTGACTTGTGACTACTGGAGTGAAAGAAAAATTCTGCTTTGGAAAACAAACCTGTATTTGTTCTTCCTTGTATCAAAATTCCTCTACCAATATCCAGGAAGCATTGGATTTACTTATTTCTGTGATTTCTATCACAGCTGGTAACAGGGAAACACCTGTACCATTTTTGTATTCCCTTTCCTGTACCTTTTAGGAACATAAGAGGAAGTTTTGTCTGCATGAGTATCTTGGGAAGCTATTCTGTGGATGACTTTCTTCAATGGTAATCTATGCTTCTGTCCCTGATACTCAGAGCAACTACAGGACGAAATACTGGCTCCAATCATCCTCTCTTCCTAGTAGATTACATTTTCTTACTACAATAAGTGAACTTTGACCTCTTATCCATTTAAAATGCAGCTGCTGAGTTCTTCTCTTTTGCCTGTTGCTCTGATTCTCTGAGCATTTTCTTTTTCATTTCTTTTTTCTCTTCCCCACCCCCATTTTACTCGCTGCTCTACCTTATCCTATTCCTCACTCTACAATCTGTTTTACCTTGAAGGTTGTTCACAGCATTCTCTCCCTGCCTCCTTGTCTAGTCAAGTCTCTTATCTCGGAACATTAATTTAGCTTGACTACAGAGAGTGAAAGTAATAAAAAATAATTGGCTATTTGCAATACTCCTAATCAAGGTTGTATTCATGTGCCTTTCTCTTTGGAGCTATAAGGTAGTAAAAACAAGTTGCTTTCTGTGAAGTGTATTGAAATCTGTTGCTAGGTAAATATTATACAAAAATGCAATGGAAGTATAGAAATGTTAAATTTTAACTATTCCAGAGATATTAGGATGCTCACCTGCTAAAGACAAGTTCCAATTTACATGCCTCCCTCTCAGCAGAGTTGCCAGAGGTCAGCATTTGTTAGTAACATGGGCATTTAACAATATGAATTGTAACATTTCTGTTTAGATTGGTGGAGTCATGACTACTGTGAAACATCTACATTTTAATTTCCTGCATTTGTAACCCTTTAAATTGCAATCATGATACAGCAATAGAAATTAAATTCTGTTTAGATGTTGTCTTTCTAGAGAAAGACTTCACTGTCCTTCTAGAGCTGCATGATCAAAGTTGTGTCCAGCTTGAACACTACAGTTCCTGTCCTTCCGCTGAATTATTTCAGCTGGAGAAGAAACTTGAGGATCAACTACTCGTCTTCATAACTGATTTTCAGTTCTTTGGGGTACTGTGTTTTTTCCTGTTTCTTTTTTAAGTCCACAAATGCTTGTCTTTAAAATAGCAGGAATCCAAAATCCCAAAGACCTTCTTCCAGACCACAGAGTCAACTCTCTTAGTCAGCAAGCTGGCTTACCTTTTCTGCTTTAGACTGGTATCATTAGAGTCTATGTAGGCTTTTGTCTTAGTCTCATCTCTTTTTCATTGTTACTCAACTTTTAGCACTTCTCACACTTTCCTTCACATTAAATAATACTCTGAAATGTTCTCCTTAATGTCAGTCTTCCTTCTTCCCAGCAGACTTGCATTCACCTTTGAGCAGAAAAATGTTCCTAACTTCTTTCTTATCCCAAATAAATACACCAGTTTCAATGAGGTTTAAGCCAATCCATAACAGAAACCTAATGCCAATGCTACACCATTCTTACATGGCTACAATAGTTTGCAATCCTAAAAATCTAGGTGTAAAATAATTGACATTTTCTATTGATCATAAACTCAATGTTACAACTACAGATTCATATAACTTTATCCCTTCCTTGTCCTGCACCACCCTTCAGTAGCTAGGAGATTTCTCAGTTCACAGCAGTCATACAGAAGGGATTACTTTGCAATTTCGGTTGTATCTAAGTAATATTTTACAGAAAAAAACAAAAAACACTCTTCAAGCAATTGGGAACTATTTTACTCTCTTATAAATCAAAATAGGTGATGAGATTTTAGTCTATTTCACTGAAAAAAACAATCATTCTAGGGCTGACACCAAGTATGGGGAATTCATCTGGAAATATGTTGTTTTTCAGAAAGGTAAAAGAAAATGAAATATAGAAAGAAGCCTTGAAACAACCTTATCTCAGAATACAGCAAATTAGTGTCTTCCTGAGTCCTCTCTGAGCCGTAGCTCTGTTTATGAGGACTGGAGCAAGTGGTAACCTTTGGCCTTGCATTGTTCACTGTGTACTGTCCTCGACTTCTCAGAAGCATAATGTGCATTCTTGTTTAATGTCAGCATCAAGCCTCCCATTCGCTTCATTGGTAGCAGCCAGTGGCTCTTTGATGAGGTGATTTCACGAGTTTTGTTATGCTGAGGAGGAGCCAGACTGTGCAAATCTTTCTTACTGTCACATGTAAGTTCCTTGCCGAGTCCATTAGCGTGTGCTATTGAATAAGTCCAAAGGTAACATCATTTGGTCCCATGGTTGGAGCAAAGCCTTTCCCGAGATGACAACCAGCTGAGAAAATTTAATAGCACTGTGTGAACATTTAGATTCTGAAATTAGGCTAAATGAGTGGACTTCAACGTAACATAGCTGGTTTTACAGACCGATTTTGCATTGTGACCTAACCATGATAAGATAATGAATCATCCTTATCCACTTTCGGATTAGCTAAGTCTGGTCTGACATCTTGAGAAACATTTCCTGAGAGTTACCAAACGCATTTTGTCCTTTGCATCAAAATTCTGCAGGAAAGGAGGTACACATAGAGCTCTGCCTAAATAATCCCAGGCACAGCAGGTGGATCGTGAGCTTCCCTTTCTGCTGTAGATCCATACATAGAATTGTTTCAATTGGAAAAGACACTTAAGATCCTTGAGTCCAGCTGTCAACCCAGCTCTGCCAAACCCACCACTAAACCATGTCCCTAAGCACCACATCTACACTTCTTTTAGATACCTCCAGGGATGATGACTCAACCACTTCCCTGAGCAGCCTTTTCCAATGCTTGATAACCCCTTCAGTGAAGAAATTTTTCTTAATATCCAATATAAACCTCCCTGGCATAACTTGAAACAGGAGAATTTTATAATGCTGCCACTGAAATCCTATTTGCACAATATAATATTTTCCTTTTGGTTTAGGTATAAAGGATATAAAACCCAAGGCAATGAAAATAACATTTACAGGGTTGGTTGTTTTTTATAAGCCCCAGGGAAAAAGAATATCAGAGTTAAGGTTTCCTTCCTTTTTCTTTAAGCCATATTGTTAGTCATAACAAAAATATGATGGCAACTTGTTATCTTTTGTAACTCTTGCTGTAACACCTACAGAGAACAATGTAAAGCAAGGATGCAGTGACATGCCTTAAATTAGATCTCACTTTAGCAAGCTTCAAGAGGATATTTTATAGCAGCACAATTTCAAAAAGCAATACATTCCTTGGACTTTTTTTATAATAAATTGTGATTTCCAGGGTTGGCAACTCTCAGTATCCCCTTTGCTATTATTTTAGCACCAGTACACCTTTCGATAAAATATATGCTCCCTGAGAGTGCCTCAGATCCTTCTTGCAGTCTGGTCACAACCCAGATCTGAAGGCGCAGAGCTCTGGGTTACCCCAGGAACCCCCACATGGCAAGGGGTTGTTCTCAGCCACACTCTGCTGTCAGCACACGTCCTGAGGACTGGCACTGGAGTGGGTTTGTACAGCAAATACAGAGCAGACGACTGCAAAGTTTTCTCCAATAGAGTTTTGATACTGATGAACACTCTAAGATGCCGCCTTAATGCAAACAATATTCACAACCTGTTAGTGTGATGAGGGGGAATACAAAAAAGAAGCCAAGATTCAAGATACATTATTTTGTTAGATATGGATTTTCCAACCTCTGTTTAGCAGAAGGTGAAAAGGGTAATGCAGCAGCACAAGCACCATATTTCCAAATGTCGTCCTTTTTGCTGAGTTACACATGAACATTCAGGCCCCAAATGAGAGAAGGGTAACTTCTTGTTACTTTTTATTGGTGGATGCAAATGGCAAGATATTTGAGCACACAATTGGCCATTGAATTAAATGGGACTTACCCACTTAAAGCTAAATGTGCCCTGCAGGATGAACCCTATATCACTGAGATATTAAAAATAAATTAGGGTACAGCAGTAGAAAAGTTGAGACCATCCACCATCTGAAGTACAGAAAGAGTTGAGAAGCAAAAGAACAAATCCAGCATACGATGCTTAATACCTTTAGGCATGATGAGATAATAAGTAGGTTATTGTTTTCTGAGCCATTAAAGGAATGCATTGGTTTTAAGGATGTTCTTATTTCTAGTGAAATTTTAGTTCTCACAGGAAGTACAGACAGGCTCTTCCTATGGCTTGCAATGTGTTTGTTAGAAACAGCCATCTGCTTCTCCTGCTTTCTCCTAAGGGGAATAAATTCCTTACATCTGGCCTGTATAATAGGACTTAGTGCCAGATCCCAGACCCAATGAAGTTAAATGATGTCTTTCCCTTAGTCAGGAAAAAATCAGGATTGTATCGCTTTTATAGCTAACATCTCCTGCTGCTTTTGCTGTTTTTTGTTTTGAGTCTTATCCTATTCCAGATAATGGGCAGATGTTGCTGCCCATATATCCTTATTTCTAGATTTATGCATAGGAATTCTCTCGCCTTTCTCAGCATAGATGTTCAGTACTACCTATTTTCCAAAGAGCTTTTTAAAACTTTTAATTGTATGAGTCTTAAAGAAAAAACTGCTTAGAAAATCCAAAAATTTGACAACTAGGAGCTTCGTAGTTTTTCCAATTCCCTTCTTATTATCTATTCAGATAATTATTACTAATTTCTTCAAGCTTTATTACTATTTTTTTGTTTTACTATCTCATTCCCTGTGTTTTATCTACTGTTCAGCTCTAGTATCACAGAAACCTCCCACAGTCATTTATTCAACAAAGAGCTAACATTTTCTCTACTGAAGGCTTAGATTTTGCAGATAATTTCAGACCACATGCAGGACAGAATATTCCATAGGGAGAGACGTCCCTAGGATTTTCATTTCTCCTATACCAACTTCTGTGGGCAAGACCACAGAATACATTTTAGTACAGCAGCAGATCTGAGGAGTTGCTACATTTCTCCTTATTAATACTATAGCAGCTGGTGAAAGATAGAGATGTGTGCCTGTCTTAACACAGGAGAAAGTAATTATTATGTATATAAGATTTTATACCCAGCCAGTACTGTTGAGTTGATTGCAGAAGTAGGGGAGAAATAAAATCAACCAAAAAATTACTGAAGTATAGCATAGTGCAGTATAATGCTGTTGCCATGGAGAACATTCTGTGAGCCTCTGTTATGAACCTACTGGTATATATTCAAGAATTAGTGGGTTTGGTGAAAACTTTGTTGATTACAGATATGTTTTCTCTAAAAGGATGGATAGTAGTAGAGTATGGAACAGCTTGTACAAGGTAAAGAAAGGAAGAGTCTCCCTAAAACCCAAAAAACTGAGAGGAGCTGTGGCAAAAGTTTATAATTTTGTGGGGGTCTGGGAAAGGAGCAGGAGAGAATGACTGCTTACTCAAGGGAGAGCAAACAGAGCCAGCCTGAGGCAGGCTAAGGCAAACAGAGACATTCCTTCTCACAATGTGTTCAGCCATCCTTAGTCTGACCAGTTGCAGCTAGGTTTACATTCTTGAAGAAAGTTGATGTTAAAAGTGCTAGCAGATGCCTGAATTTGTGTTTTCCCTGATGCAGAACCAGTGCCTTGAATTGGACCTTGGGAAGGAGCCATCTCAGATTCAGCTTTAAGCCAGGTGATTTAATAAAGCAGGTAGAAGATAATAATTCAAAGCATCGTTGGGGATTTCAGAGCAGTTACAATTGATCAGTGAATTAGGAATGTGTAGTAAAAACACTAATCCAAAGCACTTGAAATCACAAAAATATTTTTCTAATATAAGTAGCCTGTAAAATCATGATCCAACTTCACAGTATAATGCAATACAGTGTTTCCTAAGTAGTAAGGATCCTGAATCTGGTTTTATGATTGGAAATGAATGCCGTCAGTGTATTGTATTGTTAGTACTTGTCACTAGTTCTCCTTTTTTAGAACGTCAGATAACTTAGTATATAATCAGTTCTCATTATCTAATGAAATCACCTGTAAATTGTTTATTGAATTCAGCAAATTCATTCTTAAATGCTTTGGTGAATCTTTTCAAAGAGACAACAGTAATTTGCTGTCAGACCAGACCTAATATAAATCTCCGAACATCCCTTGGGACATTCTGTTCCTTCAAGACAATCTTCACTGCAATTATTAGCATTTAAATGGTAGTTTGTTTTGATGTAAACAGTAATAAGCATCATCCAAAGAACATTCATTACCACCCTACTCCCTCAATGCATGAATGTAACAATAAAAGCTCCATACCGCCTTTACTTCTGCATTTGCTGCCATGGTGTTTAATTTTTAAATAGCAACTAATTTGTGATACATATTCAAGGAATGTACATTTTTAGGTTTGGGTTTCAAGACTAGTGTATGGATATTGACATTAAATATATATATATATATATATATATATATATGTGTGTGTGTGTGTGTTGCTGCCTCCTGCATGGAGATTTCTGTTTCTGATTTTAGATGGCCTAACCAGTACTGCTAGAACTGTTTGTGTCTATTTTTTAGGAGATTGGTATCAACTTTGGTGTTCTGGTTTAGAACATCTACATAATGCCATGGAGTGTGGAAGCAGACATCGGGGAGGGTGGTATCTGATGTGAAAGAGATTTTCAGTGCATGATGCTAGCAAATGCACAGGATGTGTTCCAAAATAGTTCCTCTCCTCCATCCAGCTCCTCTTCACACCTTTTTTAATGTGTTCTTGAATTGAAACGAGTCCCTCCATCCTCTGCAGCAACTCACTGCCCTCTGCTTATTCAAATCTCATCTCAAGGTGCTTTGATTTTAAAGACTCTCTTAATAATCCTTAAGTAGGGAAAGTATGTGGAGAGTAGGATGTTCTACACTTTGTGGAGAGTGCCAGCTTGTGAAAGAATTACCCAGGGTCAGAGGCATAGGATGTCTTGCAGTAACCTTGCAGTAACCCTTACACCTTGGCCTGTGTCTGGACTGTCATTTCTACTTTTGCCTTTGTGGATGAGAGGGATACCTTTTCTTCTGAAAGTAACAATGCAATTACTGTTTCCAGAAAATCAGGCTTTTAAATTTCCTCATGTTCAGCCAGAAAGAGGAGCTTGCTATGGCAATCAGCACTGCAGGGTACAGTCAACATCAAGTGCCTCCAGCTCTGTAACGTCCCTAGTGATCTCTGGTGTCCATTTAGTGATCCAGGTTCATCCCACCCTGCCACCCTCCTCCTCACCATACGAGCTAAGTGACAGATTTCTGCCTTACGTCCTGTCACCCTGGAGAGTCCTTCTGAAAGCGTGGCACAGGGGTATCATGCACTGCAAACACTGCTTAGATGCTTCACATTTCATAGCGTGAAACTCTTCTCTGGCTTATGAGGCTCTGCAGGACCCGGTAATCAAAGAAAGCAGGTGGGCAGGCAGCCTTAGCTCCTTGTTAGCCTGCTCAGGCCTCCCTGGAACACGCACTTCTCCTTCTGCACTACTCATCTGTCTTGCTTCATGTGTCTGAAATGACTTATAGCTAAGGTGGGAGACCCATAACTTAAGTTGCTAACTTCACAAAGTAAATGCCAAAAAGTATTAGCAGTGATCAGTTCTTTGATCCCTCTGTTGAGTATTATTACTACAAAACAGAACACATTGTATGGCTCTGCTTCCGTGTCTTGATATTGTTTCAAAACACTCACTTCTCCCTCCACATCAGACATTTTTATTCTAAGCACCTGTTTTTTGAAATAAGCAAAAAAAAGGCCTAAACTTTCTTTCCTACTGTTCATGGGGATTTTTTTTATTTAATATATTTATCTTATCTATCTCCTACCCTTCCAGAAAAACACTTGAGTCTTCCATCCTGAAAAGGTCTTATAAGAAAGCATTTTCCTATAGAAAACATATTACTGACAATTTTTTCATGGAGTTGAGCCACCTAATGTGACAGAACAAGACAAAGATCTAAAAAACCCTTTTAAAATTTAAGTTACAAAAACAGCACTTGAAAATAAAAGAGGAGTACAAAGGGACATGAGATATGAAAGTGTGATGAAGGTAGAGATTTTAGATTATACAAGAAATATACTTCTTAAGCTAAAATGGGATTCCTTTGTGTTTTCAGTAATGCATAATAAATATTTGGGGCCATAGAATCACAGAATAGGCTTACTTGGAAGAGACCCACAAGGATCACCAAGCCCACAAATGCTGTCTCCATACAGCGCCACCAAAAAGTTAAACCTTGTATCTATGAGCATTGTTCAGACACTTTTTGAACACTGGTAGGCTTGGAGCCTTGAACACTTCCCTAGGGAGTTTGTTCTAGTGCTTGACCACCCTCCTCAGTGAAGAAATTTTCCCTGGTATCCCATCTGGACTTCCCCTGAAGCATCTCTAACCTGTTCCCTCATGCACTGTCACTGGACACCAGAGAAGAGATGGGCACTTCCCCCTCTGCTTCCCACATGAGGACGTTGTAGCAGCAAGGGGGCCGCCCCTTGATCTCCTCCTTCTGTGCTGAGCAAATCTAGTGTCCTCTAGATATTAGGGCCAGATTCTTTTGTACTGTAAGTTAGTTTCAAAAGCTTTCCAGAAGGAAGTATTTGGCCCTTCATATTTAGTATTTTACTAATCAAAATACAATAAAAATCTTGGGGTTTTTTTAGATTAAATAGATAAATAATATTAATACCATGAAAGAAATGTACGTTTATATAGCACTTCTCATTGACAAAGGATTTCAAAACAATTTATTGATAGTCATAGAAATTTCTAATTAAGAGTTCTTCTGATTATTTCTGCTTAAATGTGTGTCTCTTTAATCACCAGAACTTCAGGCAAAAGTATATTAACTTTGTTATTCTCCAATCTACAGCCTTAAAAATGATGAATTGAATTTGTAACCTCCTACTGTGCTAGCTGAGTCCTTACTGGAATGAGAAATCCACTGAATTCAATGAAGCTACTCATGCAATTGTTCAGAAGTGCGTTAAAATATTGTGCAGCTTAGATCTATGCATGTCTGGGGCAATTCTGTCTTTTTAAATTTAGTAAACCATGATTTAATCCCAAGAGGACATTAGCCCATTTTTCTTCTGGTACCAACAGAAAAATTAAATCCTGAAAGGAGGAAGACCCTGCTCAGAAACATGTCAGTCTCATGGTCTGTTAGCTGTTGTTGGGAGTGCCAAAAGTGGTACTTCTGACTTGCTGTACAGAAACATGAATTGTTGTGCAGACTCACCTGTCCTCAAATAAGGAACCTCACGTCTGCTGTACACTCTTATTACAGAGTATCATCAGGTGTTGAAACTTTTTAAGTGCATATTGTAAATGTAGGAGAGGAAGGAGTTAGACACTCAATTTACTTTTGTGGAAGTTCCTCTTTAGGGTTTCTGCACAGATCTAAACCATGAGAGAGGCAGTTCCACCGGAAATATATGGATGAACAGGAGTCTTCCTTGCTCCCCATCAGCTAGAATAACTGCTTGTAAAAAAGAAGTGTTATAACCTAAATGGTGTGGAAAAATTGTCACTAGTGTATTAAGACGGAAGCAGGAAATGCTAATTTTGGCTTTAATAAGTGTTTTAAAACAAAAATTCAGATTTAACTTTGCAATTGAACCATTGCACATGTTTTAATCTCTCTGTATATAAAGTTGTTCAATGTGTTCAGAAATTAAATGAGTACCTCACCACAAAGGCACTGTGGCAGGAAAGAACCAGAGCATTTACAGGCATTGCTGTCACCTTTCAGAGCTGTTAATCACATTTCTCATGGATCTGCCAGTTCTGCATTTTCAGATAGTATTTTCACTTTTACCTCGTCCCAGACACTGGAGAGCTGTTATGGAGCCCCTCATACATAGGGTCACCTTTGTAAGCAGACTGCATTCTGACTTCAAACACCCTGATTTCCATGCGCCTGCCCTATGTGCCATCCCTCCCAAAGCCAATTTAGTCTCTTATTCACACACCTCATGTTTGCTAAATTCAGCAAAACTCTTCTGGGTTTGCAATCAGAGCAATATTTCATTCATTTTTTTTGCAAGAGAAATTTCCTGGAGTAGGAAGAGATATTTCACTGATATTTTTCCATGTGTCCTACAAATCTAATCATTGTTAGGGATGTGTCTTGCTAATGACTACCAAAGGAACTGGCATTGCTGTGTGTAGGATCATGTTTTGGATAAAAATTAGAATATTTGTGTGAGATGTCTTCCTGTGGAAAACATGGAAATGAGAGGCTCTGAGTGATTTTGCAAAGGAGAGACTCCCTTCCAAAGAAATAAAGGAGAGTGGGGATGAAAAAAAAGCTGAAAGGGAATTAGTATATTAAGAATTCTTATGAACTGAAGCAGGTGTCTGATAACACTCCTTCTCCATTTGATTTTAGCTCATCATCAATTGAAACACTAGGTCATACCCTCTCCAAGCCCTAATTAGAGATAGCAAACCCCTTCTTTTCTTCATGTAAATTCCTCTTTTTGAGTGCTGCTTCTGCACCACTTCTCTCTCCTGAGGCGGGCTGCAGAAACTGGAAGGCCCTTTATGTCTTTAATATGCAGGTGAGGTGCTATATAGAGGCATCGAATTACTAATGCAGAGCTAAGAACAAGATGATTCATTCATTCTTAGCCTTCCTAGTTCTGCACAACTATCTGATCAAGGTGATATTCAAGGAGGATAGTTTTACAGTGTAACAATAATTTTTATGTAATTTTTTTCAAACATTTTGTATTTTAATGCTGATGCTAATTTTTGCAGGAGAAAGTACATGTACTTTGAAAAATAAAGTGGTGAAGTGAATCATTCACGAAGTCTCCTTCAACTCTCACAAGCATCAGAATAAGTGGAAAAATCTCCAAGGCTGGAAATCAGTTTGATTTCTGGTGTCCTGCGCATTAAGGTGTACACAGGGGAAACACATGGGACACGCTGCAGAGACCCTGGAGCCAGTACCCAAAACTCTGGCTCCAAAACTGGGACCAGACCTCACCTGGTGGGTGTGTGCCTTCATTTGATGCTGCACCTGAAATAACTCCCTCTTCTGCGAGGCAGTGGTGCTAGAAAAAGATGGCTGTAGCACTTTTTTAAAGTAGCACACTTTATTTTAGCCCTGTGCCACACTGTGCTTCATAGACTTACTGGCTCTTCTGGAGACCGCTGCAGATGTGGGTACCTAATCCATAATGTCACTGGATACACCCTAAAAATGTAAAAAGGTCTTTCTTCCACAGAAAATAAGTTTTGCCACAGTGTTTATGGAAACCAAAATCAGACTGCTGAAGCTGAGAGCTGCTTGTGGGGTGGCAGTATTTAACTAGCTTTTTGAACCTTTAAGAATTTCTTACTGGAAAGCTTGTTGCATGAGAGTGTGATTAAAAGGACATTGTCTTTCAAGGCAAAGGAAGAAGTCAAAACGAAATGATAGATCACACAGACAAGGACAAGACTCATTTTCCTGGTGATATAGAGGAATGGCACTAGGGAGCACAGAGCACTGGAATAAGACAACCTCAACAGTTGGGTTTTTTCCTTATTGTAGGCATGAACAAATAAAATTTATTAAGTGAACTTGCACAAAAATCATAATAGGAGTGTCAGAAGTATACTGGGATATCAGAGCTCCCTGGTCTGTGCTTATTCCATTTTACTGTGTGAATTAAATCTACAGTTCATTTTTTGGCATTTGTAAACATTAATTGATGTGCCATCTTGGGGATCAGCTATACTGTTTTTATGATGTACAGCAGAAATTATGATGGAATTAACTCTCATGCAGTGAGTGGGGAAGAGAAGCTGGGTTAAGTTTATCATTTCATGTGAGCTGTGCAGCTGCACAAAGCCTATACTGCTCAAGCATAATAGTTTTGATGGGCTTTTAAAAGCAAAAGAAAGAAAGAAAGAAATCAGTGGTTTGAATTGGCAAAATATCTTCTTAAAGGCCCTTAAATTATTTGATTTATTTGGTTTGAATCTGTAGAAGACCAGACAAACAATTTGGGATTTTGGTACCTGTTTTCTCATTTCTACTGATTAGGAAAAGTTCATATTAACTGAGTGAGAAGTGTGCAGCAGCCAGCATTTTGATGTTCCTGCAACAAAGAGTACCATAGGAATGATGAACCAATTGTAGAACTACAGTGAACTGTGACTCCAGAACATCTGCAATAACACAAGCCTGGAAACAAAATATTCAGAGATTTTGAACCTGTATAACGAGAGAGACCTCTGGGTTATTCCTGATATGGAATATGCAACAGATTTGGTACAAGTTATTATAATAGAGGCCAGTTACAGCTGTTGAAGAATATCACTAGAATAGTTATAAACCAGATCAAAAATACTCTACGGCATCAGAATAGTGGTCAAGATGACTTTGTAAAAATACTTTGTTTGTCTCTAAAAATAAAAAAAAATGCTTATGGTTTTAATTTTTATTAGTCACTAGTTAAAGGCCTTATTTCCTTATTTTTTTTCCCTTCCATAAACTAGTTTCATCTTTTTATGCTTAATGGAATTATAATCCTTTTTACTCCATACATTTTTCAGAGGAGGCACGCATTTTCATACTAATAGCCTCTGCAGTGCTAAATAATCCATTCCAGGCATAGTACAGTTAATCTTTCCCTGTTTCTGGCAGAATTAATAACAAGAACCATTTTGCTACTGTTGAGCATAAATTCCTATCTGGGAATATAATTACTGTCTGACAAGATATTAAGCAAATATTGAATATTGCACTGAGAATGAAGCCTTCCAAACAGTTTCTAAATTTACATAAACCATATTAATTAATTAATTTTCATCTAAAAATACAACATGAGCATCTGTGTCCAGTATAAAATTTTTCAGTCAGGTAGTATCTTGGAAAGATCGTAGTGGAAACTCAAAAAACAACAAACAAATCCAAGACCCTCATCAGTCAACTGCAGCAAACTGGATCAGAGAGCAGGAGCTCTCCCACCATTGTGGTCATTCCTGCCAGGCATCTGGCTTCTCAACCTGTGCCAGCAAGGAGGAGAAGCATGGAGGAACCTTAGAAAATGTTTTTAAATCACCAGGGTTTTCTGAGTCTGCAACAGATTTGTAACACTTTGTATGGTTCCTGTTGTTTAACAGTGAGCCCAAGAGTGAGGTTTGCAAACATTTAGCATTCCTATTGTAGCTGTATGTGTCAGGATCCTGAAAGGTGCTCCAGAAAGAGGCATGCAAGCCATAGCACTGCAAGGAGAGCAACACAAGCAGAGCCTCTGAATATACTGCTAGGATATGGTTTTGCAGCTCTCTGTGGTGCTATGGTATAGCAACAGGACTCTGTCCCTACAGCCCATTTCAGAATTTAAGAGCAACTAGGTAGACAACCAAAATATAAACTGAGCAGAGAAAATGTACTTAGATGTATTTTTATCCATAAATGCTATAGTGTATAAGGCAAACAAAGTGTGAAACAGGGACTGGAGATCGCGTTATCACAGTGGGTCAAAAATACCTCAGAGCTTCAGCCCTTCCTACCTTTAAAATATTTCTTTATATGGCTTGAAACAGACTTTAGAGTTATCTGAAAATGCCATGTGACAAGGAGTGAATTGACCATATTACCATTGGTGGCTGAAGCCTGCTGGCCATCAAGAACCCACAGGAGGCACTGCCAAGTGTCCCCGCACTGCCAGACTGGCCTTCTTCCCATTCCTTTGAACGGAGGCTACCCCTGAAAAAAGGAGAGGCATCAGCCAAATCTACTCTGCTTCAGTGCTTCACAGCTTCCCAGAGCCCACAGGCATTGTTAGGAACAAGCACTAGGTAGATCAGAGTTTCTTTGGGCTTCAGCATACACCAAAAGACTTAGGACAGATTTAGCTTGGTTTAGAGCAGTTCTTTCCTCCATAAGTGGCACATGGCAGGAATGTCTTAGGGAGTTTTCACAGTAATGGACTCCCAACCTAGAGTTTTTGAAGTAGTATTTGCACATCTCTGTCCACAACCATTTTTCTAGATGAGTCTTTGGGGATATATATATATTTATTTTATAATCTGAACTATGTACCTTTTGTTTCTGGATCAGTTTTTAATTATCTGGTTTCAGTTTCTAACTGATGCTTCACCTGCATGTCTCTAATCTTTCGTCTGGCTACTTGAAGACTTCCCTTGTTTTGAGACCAAATTTAATCATATTATTTGCCTGTAATCTGTCAGTGATATTTTCCTCTGTGTCAGGATTTGTGCTAAATGAGTTGTGGGTGGAGTGGACATGTTTTCCTGGGCTTCAGTTGCATATGATTGAGTTTAAAAGGCACTCTAAAGGACTTCGATCATTCTTATGCTGCTAACAGTATGCACCTCATTCTCCATCTGAAATCTGGATTGCCTGTGTTATTTTTTTCCATGAACTAGTATAGTTGTGTGCTTTAAAACTGGTTGATACAGTTCAGGAGGTAAATTGAACTTACTGTTGACACTTGTAGAACCTAAAGAGCTCTGAACTTTTAGAAAATATTTTCACTGTTTCTTTTTTGCTTCCCTGAAATTCTAGGAGAACAATAACCCAATTAAGCAAATAAAACAACTACCTTTTAATGGCAAACACTATGATCTGGAACTGCTTCTGAGAAAGAGGAAGGAGACAAAGCCATCCAACTTGGTATGTGATCATTGTTTTCAGTTATCTGTCTCTGTAAGATGGGGTGAAGGAGTAGACTCAATTCTGCACAAGAGGTACTGGCATGAAATGGGGTTTTTCAAATTGATTCTTCTCCTTAAACAACTTAATTGATCCCAAAATCGACAGCTATCTGAAAAGCTTATGTTCACACAAGTGCATGTTGCTGTCACTTGTCATTATATTGGACCTCTCCCTGGAGCTGTTTTGGGAGCAGGGTGGGTTGTGGGATCTTTTTGGTTGGGTTTTTTTGGGGGGAAGGGCTTGATTTTGGGGTTTAGGTGGTTATTTTTTCATTATACACTGGAGCATGAAGAATTTTGTGGCTGTATATATTCACTTCGTCTTAATGTGAACAGATACCAGACTGTAAAATACCAGTTGTTTGGATGATTGAAAGGAAAAGGAAAAAAAAAAAGGAGAACAAACAGTGTCTGACTGTCGATTGCAATTCCTTGGGCTTGTCTCAAAAAAAGAGGGCTTTACACTTATTGAAAGCTAATAAGCCAGCCTGATACCAGTTTTGGATTAGACTTGAGCAGAGTTTAAAGTTGGATGGGAAGACTCTGAGGAAGAAGAAAATCAAATAATAAGGTAATTAATGTCTGTGTTCTGGTGTCATCTTGGCAGTACAATATTTTTAGAGCATCAGCTGTGGAAATTCTTTGCAAAAGATTTTTTTGTTGTCATCTTTCTTCAGGGAGTAGAGTCTGCAGATGGATAGGCAGAACACTACTTCCTTCTCTCATGGCATATGATTAGCTGGAATTGGATAGTGACTGCCATTTCCTACAGGTGACACTTCATCCTCCTGTTAAACAGATACTTCCATTTTTTCACTAGGACGGAAGGGTTAGATGTGTGGCTGGAAACATCTGTAAAAAAGGATAAACCCATTAAAAGCATTAAGTCGGCTGAAGTTCAGGTCATCTGGAGAGTTAGAAGAGAAGAAAACGGCTTGTCATGACTGCATTTCAACATAATATCAAAACCCAACAGCTTTAAAATTATTCTGAAAGGAATATGGCAACCAGAGCTAGTATGAAAATTTAAAAAATGTTGGAGGCAAAAGTGTTCCATCTAGTGTCTCATTGAAATTTATTTGTAATGTCTGATGAAACATGGAAGCATAGATGCAGCAAAACCATTTTTCTATTTTTAAAACTTTTCAGGGACTTCTTTATTAGCCTTGTAATGGCATGGTCTTCGCTTCCCCTGCTCTTCTTTCCTTGTCTTGCCTCATAACATTGATGTATCTTCCCTCTTACATCTGGGTAGACTCCGGTACAAACTTTGGAGATGAAAAATATGCCTGCTAGAAAGTCTTCTGTGGGAAAATATGAACTTCAAGACTTTGGTGAGAACAATGGAAAGAAGTAGATCAACAGAATCCCATCACTCCAGAAAGCAGATCAGTGAAGTACAGGGAAAATCAAGGTGTGTTGGGGTGTGCCCAGATCCTTGTCAGACTGTAAGGGGACTCTGAAAAGAGAACATGGAAGGGAAGGGCGTGAGGAACTTTGAACTACAGCTGCCATGAGGCCACAGGAGACCTTGCATTATCATGGAAAGAGCTGAGAACCCAGCCCTAAACATACCTTTACAGTATTTTTCTTTCAGTTGACACAGTTCATAACACTTTTTTCTCAGGAAGGCATTGTTATTTGCTCTTTCTATCTGATTCATTATAAGAACTAAAGATGAAATAGACTTTTGAAGACAAAAGCTTTTTTTTTCTGCAATCTCCCATCCTGATGGCACAGTCTCACAATTATTTATTTTCTGAGGTCCCCTGTCTCATTTGGTGCCAAAGAGCAGCAGTGAATGAAACAAGATAGTCTTGTGAAAGCCTGTCATTCTTTGAAATATGGAGTTGAGAATCATCTGCAGAAATCAACATAATTTATGATCACCTGTAGAAACCCATTTTGTGTGTTTCTAATGAATTTGATCTATTTTTCTCTATGATCATTTCTTTACTAGTAGAACTGACAGTTTTAAACAATTTTAAATGAACAGATCAAGGAATAGGTAGAATAAATAGAATGTCCTGTGTACAAATGCTGATCCTGCTTCTTTTACTAAAGCAAAAGACCTTCATAATTCATTCATGCCTTCACAGTCATGACTTATGGAGCTTTTATACTCGTGAGAGAAGCATAATACTCATCCTTCATGGGTGAAATATTCTGTATGGGCTGGGGATTTATTCTCTACTAGTCTCTCTCTTAAAGGTCTGATGAGAAGTGTTTTTCAAGGGTTAGATTTCTTTACAGAAATACTCCAGATAACTCACAAAATTTAACCAGTTTCACTGTTCTGGATTATTCTGACTTTACAGCTTTATTCCATATTTTTTTCATGCTCACATTGAACATGAACTACCGAGACATTTTGTATGGCTGTTAGCTGAGGACACTGGACACAACTGTTTCTGGACACAGCTGTTACTGAGTATGGGTTTACATGAATTGCAGCTGATCTCTAGGCACTCTGAGGAGGAGACTCTCATTAGTAGTTTGGGCCAGCATCTCGAGCCAGGTTCCACCAAGCTAACTGTCTGCTCTGTGTGACTGATGTAAAAAAATTCAGAAAATATTTTGAATGAACTATTTCAGAATGGTAATTTTGCTATAATAAAACCAAGTGAAGCAGTCAGATGTCTCATCAAGGACTTATGAAAAGTATCAGTACAATTCATTTATATGTAATCATCATGGTTTAACCCCAGGCAGCAACCAAGCCCCACACAGCCTTTCCCTCCCTCCCTCCCCACCAGTGGGATTGAGGTGAGAACTGGAAGGGTAAAAACTAGAAAACTTGTGGGTTAAAATAAAGGCATTTTAATAGGGGAAGCAAAATCCACACACAAACAAAGCAAAACAAGGAAATAATAATCATAATCATAATGATAATAATTCCCTGCTTTCATGGCAGGCAGGTGCTCTAATGGTTACTTGGAAAGACAAACACCATCACTCCAAGCCTCCCCCCCTTCTCCTTCTTCACCCCACTTTTTATACGGAGCATGACGTCACATGGTCTGGAATATCCCTGTGGTCAGTTGGGGTCACCTGTCCTGGCTGTGTCTCCTCCCAAATTCCCCTTCACCCCCAGCCCTCTCACCAGTGTGGCAGTACAAAAAGCAGAAAAGGCCTTGGCTCTGTGCAAGCCCTGCTCAGCAATAACCAAAACATCTCTGTGTTACCAGCCCTGTGTTCAGCACAAATCCAAAACACAGCCCTGCACCAGCCACTGGGAAGAAAATTAACCCTGCCCCAGACAAAACCAGCATAGTGCTGTAGTCCATTGCCTTCTGGCAGGATGTATGAGTAGGTGTTGTTCAGAGCCATGCACGAGGGAGCAGGGCGCCAGGACGTGACACAGTTTACAGCCCATGGCTCAAATCCAGTGCTCTCACTGAGACTCCAGTCCTGACAGCACAGCCACCTGCTCACTGTGAAATTAAATTCATGCATTTTTTTGGTACTCATATGTGTGTTTAAAAAAATTCAGTCTGAGGAAAAAATACACAAAACCATGTAGGGACACAAAGATGCAAATATGTGAAATGTGGGTGTAAAGTCAAAATACTGATTTTCACCATCTATTACGGAAAGCAATACATGCTCTTCAGAAACTGAAGACTTTGGGCAACTTCTTTGTGCCACAGTTTATCCTTACATGCCCTAATGTATAAATTATATTTTCAGACGTATTTTACAGCTCACTTAATATTCTTATCATTTTCAGGGAAGTTCTGGTAAATTTGCATCTACAAATTGTGGGACAAATAAATCAGAACTGTTACATAAAATGTTTGAGTCTGAAAGAGTGATTAGACATTGCCATTATTCTGATATTGCAGAGTTGAAACTTTTTATCACTTTGGAGAAAGTTTATTTTATCTGCTTTAGTTGTGTTTTTCACTTTATTGCTGGCAAAAATGTATTGTGTAACACCTCATTAGATAATTACTTGATTACAATTTAATTTCTTCTGCAGAATCTTCCAGAAGTAATGCACTTACAGTGTAAAATTTTATGTGGCTGATATTATTAAGTTATTGTGTTTTAAACAGATTGCCTGGATATGATTATTTCATTAAACTACCAATTGTTCTTGTGTGTATGTGTGCTGGCAAGGAAATAATCAGATAATGGATACTAAGGCCACAATGTGAATTGCACACTACTCCTCAGCTATCCAACCTGTAATTTTAACACAATATTTTCTCCTTCACTAACACACGCTGCAGTTATATTGAAATTATAGCTACATTGTGCAAAAGTCAGAAAATTCTGAAATGAGGCGTTAGGTAAAACTGGTAGTCCTTTCCATGTGTATAATTAAAATAAATTTTTACTATTGGAGGAGTGCTCCAAAGAAGAGGAAAAAGGTGAGAAAGAGCGAGCTGAGCTCTTAATTCTTCTTATGCATCATCAGCAAGAAGATTTACTAATTTCTTTGTAGCGACACCTGTCTGGTGTCACCATTGACTGGTAAGGTGCTACAGAAGTTGAAAAGTCATAAATCTGAAGAAAAGACCATGTAAAAGTATGACAGGGAGAAAACATTATAAATAATGTACAGGGCAAATACTGACAACAACTAAGGCTGACCTTCTTCTAGAAAGTCGTATGAAAAGGCAAAAAAGGGGGATAAATAAAATGCACTTTGTCAGAGACTGAAATATTATGTTTTATGACTTAAACATCTTCTTGAAGGACTTTTAAAACTGTATTACAAAAGCTGCAGAGAAGACTACCACACCCTGAATGGGGCCCTGACTGAGGCCTTACACTGCTCGATGATGAAGATAAAATAAAGTAACAGCTCAGGGCTGGGGATATTCACAAAGCACAAGCCTAATACCTCCAAGGTGGAGACCACAGCCCCAGGGCTATCAGCTGCCAGGCTCCCACAGACCCCCTGCACCAAAGGGTGGAGGGAGGAGAGGCTTTGGGTACCTGGGAAAAGCCTCAGAGGCGCAGTGACTGCCCATCCTCCGCTGTGCAGAGCAGCCCAGTTGAGGGGCCCTCACCGGGGGGGAAGCTTATCCCCAGCAGAAGGGGTGACAGGGGCTGCTCAAAGGGGCCTCCAGACCCTGCACCAGAGATGATGCAGCAGACCCTCAGTGTTGCAAGGGACAGTGTCAAGCCAGCCCCTGCAAGGGGAGACACATGGGCGTTCCCACCTGGCCCAAACTGTACATTCATCCATGGAATTCTGCACTCTTTGGCGTGTGGTGTGGCAGCGTGGCATGGCGTGTGATGGCGTGTAGTGGCGTGTGGTGGTGTGTGGTGGCGTGGCCATGGCGGTGATGGGGGACCCTCACCACCAGCAGACCGGATGGAGGGGAGCAATGAGACGTCGTTGGGACCCTCGGATGGGTGATCTGCTTCCACCCAACCCCTGTCACCTCTCCCTGTCCTGCACCCCCCCCCCGCACACGTCTTTTTTCCAATTTCTTCCTCTCTTTCTTTTCTCTTTCCTTCTCTTTGCCTCTCTACTATTAAATAAAATACATAAATTTTTTACCATCAACATCTAACCTCGTTTGGTTTTAATCTCATTTCTGGGAATATTTTGAACCTTCTAAGTTCTTTCCAGTTTATGCTCAGAGACTTAGCTTGCTTTGCTTTTCTGGGTTTAAACCGGATCAGAGCACACTTACGTAGCAGGAATAGAACTGTCAACTGAAAATAAAATAGATAGTTTTTCCTGCTCTCCTGCTTGTCTAAGAAACATATTTTTTTAACAGCAGGGACAACTGAAGTTAGTATCAGATTTTTTGTTAATAGTTAAGTGCCTTTTGTTAAGCGAGCTATCTTGGCTCAAGGAAGCCAAGACTTAAGAAGAGGTACAGGCTGAGCACCACTCCCACCATTCAGATGACAGTCAAAGCAAATTAATGCTGTGGAAGGAGGAGCAGGGAGGTAGGGTGGTGAAGCAGGGCTGCCACCTCTGTTCTCCCTCTTTTATCTTTGTTTTATACTTGTTCCTTTGTCAGCAGGCTCTAGATAAGTTGACCATATTTTATTGCAACCTATCATTTAACAGTAGTCAAATACTATTTCTTAAAAACAGAAAAAAGAAAAGCCTATGAAAATAATTACATCTGAGTTTTCTTCCAACCTCTCTGATTTTTTTTCCTTAAAAATTGAATTCAGTTGTTGCTGGAGGCAGGGAATGAAGAAAACACAATCTGGTGAGAGCTGGTTACACTTTGGTTCACATAAAGTGCTCTTAATCCTTGCCACAGCACAGAAGTACACATTAAAGAAATGGACTGCATCATATGTAGGACTAGTATGTAGGATTGTAGCTGAGATTTCCCTAATTGTAATAATAGCTTTGATTTCCCTAATTGCCTATAACTTTGCTCAGATGTAATCCTGTGGATTGACACTTAACATTGTCATGTTAAGCATATATGTCAGCTGGAGTTACTGAGTAGAAGTTTTCAGCAGCAACAGTTCAGGCGCTTCCAAGAAGGGGAAGGAATTTGTTCAGTGCCGTTTTAAAGTTTTATGGGGGTTCCTTTTCAAAGTGAGCATATACATAGAAAGGAGGCCAACTGAGGCTGCCCTTGCAACCCTTATTTTGGCTTTTTATGGCTGCTTTGACTTTCAACCTTGACGTTGTTGTCGAGTACCTCATGTTGGAGATATGATATAATTTCACAGTGAGTCCCTGCAAAAGCTTAGATTTGATCTGAATGTACAGAACACAAATGGAAGAGAAATAAAACCGTCAGTGCTTTTAAAGGGAACCTTGGTTTATTTCTGCAGCTCTCCCAATTTCCTTCTACTAAACATGAATCTATCTCTTAATACATCTATCTATGCATTAAAATCTGTTTCTTTTCATTAGAGTGTAGTGCCTGTGCAACTGCTCCTGCTGTTTCTTGTCCCAGATTTGGCTGATATTTGTATATTAGATCACTGGAGATAGAGCAAAATAAATTGACTTCAGCTGTTTTTTAAAGTATTAGGTTATCTCTGGAAAGTGTTTTTTTCTTCACTTTTCACTCATGCCTGTCTCTTCCATGACTTTGCTAATAATTTTGTTTCTTTTTAAGATTGGAGTGTTTCCTCTGTCATCTTCCCTTGACAAAGCAAATGGTATAGAATATAAACATGAATTTTTCTGTGTTTTGTGCCAATAATACTGGCAAACCATTCCAGTTCAACCCCCTGGAAATCAGAAAAAGTATCAGATTAAACTACCAAACCTTCACTGGCCGTGGAAGTTTTGCTTGGTCCAAGATTGTGTCTTGGCTCTGACTTCACACAAACATTCTTTCTCCAGCTACAGGATGGATGTCTTTTATCAGGGAAGATAGGTCAGAGTCTAAGCTCTACATCTCCTGACTACTGCCATTGCAAGAAATTTTTTAAAATACAGTGCAAATAGTATTGACAAACTATATATATAATAATTTATTATTCACATTAATTAAATATGTCCAAAGTTTGGTTGATCAGGCTCTTCCTAAGTTTGGTTTGAATGATTAGAAAATAATTATTATTCCTTCTTCAGATAAAAATGAGGCAGAACTGTTGCTGAACACTTAGGAGTGTACGAATGTAGAGTGAAAACCCCTCAGATCATTCAGGTTCTCTGCCATTAAATTTGACACCCTAATCTGATGAACTTTTCCTGTATAAAAGGCTGAGATACAATTTTTTGAAAGAGACACATTTCACACACTCCATGAGAAACTTTGGCAGAGATATTGCTTATAATCCCTTGTTTCTTTTTGCCAACTAATATATTGAAGAACACAGAATACAGAGCAAAGTATCAGAAGGATGTAAATCCTTGAAAAGATGAAATGCAAGAAAGACATTTTCAAGCACCTATCGTAAACTCAGGTCTCCAAAAGTCATGAATAATGAGCAAAGGTCTTTGAACAGAGCACATGTGTGTACTGAGAGTAGAAGAACCAGTGGATTTTCTCTAAAGAGTTTGTGCAAAATTTCTCAGGAAGAAACAGGTCATCAAACCTCTTCCCAGAGTTTGTATGATCAGACTGTAAAGCCAACACTAGATCTACCAGAATCAGCAATGACAGAATTGCCTTTGGGATTTCTTCATTAACATTTATTCCTCTCTTAAGATTTTGTTCTCAGGAAGGGAGCAATAGTGTATTTTATGGTAGGAAATTGTGAAAACTGGAGTTCCAGATATGCTGTCTACACAAGCTATAGCAGTAAGGCACTAAAGTAACCACAGAAGGGAACAAAAGTCTAGAGGCAAAATGGCATAAAAGCAGAACCAAAAAAAGAGGTAATAAAATGAAGGGGATGTAGTTCTGGATTTGAGCATTTCTTTGTTCTGTCCCTCTTGCTAAACACGGAATTACTGATCTTACACACTGAACTGTCTTAATCAAAAAGAGATGGTGGTTAGTAGCAGCCCAGCAGTCGTGTGTAAATAGAGTTTTAGATATTAAATGCCAATTAAAGGCTGTTAAAAAGTAAATTGCCAAGTGATGAACTAAGTTTCATAAGGACTGGAAGGGAAGTAGTAAAGCTAAATTCAGCCACAAACCACTAACTACAAACTACTGGCAGCACGTCTGCATGCTGAAATACCTTATTGACACCCTGTCTTTAACTCTTTTAAAAGTCATGGAAGAAACTCGCAAAGAGCTATAACAAAATATTGAAACCTTTCTCTCAGCTTCTGAAACCAGCAAATCTGGAAAATGCTTTTCATTTGAAAAGGAAAATCGCAATCTAAAAACTGGATTATTCATTTAAATTTCATCACTACCTTATATGCTTAAGCTTAAACTTCACCTGAGCAGTCTTGACAGGTTTTGGGTCATCCTCTGGTAAAAACCCAGCCTAAAGGTGTAGCTGATGACAATGAGTGACAACAAAGAAGAGCGGGAAGTAACCCTGCCAGAACAGCTAAGCCCAAAGGCGCATCATGGATGTCCCAGAGTGACTAAGGACTTTGCTTTGATGGTGTGAAGCTTGTGGCTTTTTCTCACTCATCTTGAGCATTTTTTCAGGCTGAGAATAGGCATGGCTGGTTCCTAGTGGGGACCCCTCAACCAGGGGAGACTGTGGGAGTGATTGTGGCTGTGGGAATATCCCACAGCAATGCCGTTGAGTCTATTCCTCCCGGACACATGGGAGAGGTGAAGCTATGGTTCTCTGATGAGGCAATGACGTTCCATGCTTCTCTCAGGTCCTGGAGTTATCCTACCTTCCCTCCATTTCATAACTGAAGTTCCTATACTGAAAACTTTATTGCCAGGAGAGATGTGGGGGAAGGAGGGTCAATTTTTGGAATTACACAGCCCTGTCCATTGACGGGAGGAAATCCAGTGTGTGGGACCATGAATGAAATACTTCTGATAAGTGCCTAGGTGAAACAAACCCAGATCTGCAAGTTGAGAGCACTCTAACCAGGAAGCTGGCTCGGCATGCATTTCTCTTTTCCTACATAAAGGGGCAGAATTAAGTATTTAAGGTCCAGTATCATGTCCTAAACCATTTTGATAAATATTCCACATTGGGTTTTTTTTCTAAGGCCTTGATTATCGTCAAGCATGGGTCTACCACCCAGTGCAGCTTCCCTTAGACTCAAAATCACAGAGCATTACATTAAAAAAAAGAAAAAAGAAGAAAGCTATGCACTGGTGCTTAAAATTGAATGTCATTTTTACTTACAAACACTAGCAGGAGTTGAGCAGAAAAAAACCAAAACCCTCATATTTCAAGATAGTAAGAGTGGTAGGGATAGAAAATAAATGAGAGCAATGCTTATACTTGCTCAACTTTTTTGCACCAAAGCCCACACAAGCTCTCTCATTTACTCACATTTCATTCCCAATTTCTGCTTCTGCTCAACTTCTGACTTCACCCCCTTTCTGGTAAGGCCCTGCTTTCTTCTGCCCACCTTGTTTTAGTATTTTGTGATTCTGATCTTATCAGAAAATGTCCTCAATATAACATAAGCTATTGTAGCTGTTTTAAAGATTTAATGAACAGAGGTTGATAAGGACAATAACAGAAGATGCACGAACTACAGAGGACACCATAATTCTGCCTCTTTTCTGGTTTTATTATGGCCCCACTATTTCTTCTGTCACTATAGAGTACCCCAGAGTCTCATAATGTTCATCCTTTATAGAATTTAAGAAACGTATTCACTGCCTGTTAGGAAAGGGAGAAAAAGAGGCTTTTTCTTTCCTTTTAAGTTGTCGGTGGTGTTAGAAAGAACTAATCACATAGCCCTGGAAACAGAAACCTATATTGCAGCATTGAATCAAGAACAGGAAGAAGGTACTTCAGTATACTGTCCCCTGCACGCTTTGCAGAGGTGCTTTTTTCTCAGTTGTAGAGAAAGTCTATTAAAAGATGATGACTTGATATGAAGGAGAGCCTTGTCCTTTAGGATATGGATTAAGATCACCAATTTATTTCTATGCTGGGCATTCAACAAATCTCAGAATCACAGTGTAATGATTTAGTCCTATCTGAGTTTCCCTTTGCCACCTGGTCACCTTCCCAGTCCTTGCAGAATGCACCTCATTTAAATTTTGTCCATTTTCTTCTTACTGCAGGCTTTCATTAGTTTATTCTTTATCTGCCCTGAAGTGTGTAATGATAATAGTGTTGCTTATATAGCTCCTTCCATTTCAAAGTGCTTTACAAACATTAACTAATTAATGGAGGAGGCAGAGCATCAAATAATGAATTTTTCAATCTGTTGGTGAACTGATACAGACAGATAATATGATTTGTTCACTACCTGAGTAGTTCAGAGGTAGACGTTAACTTAAAGTTCTAGCCAATTTGACTGTCACTGATGATGACACAGAGAAAAAAAAAATCAGCTTATATTTCTTCTACATGAGGTATCTTTTTTTCATTTGAATTCATGCTTCAATCCTTCTTTTAAAATTAGTTCCGTTGAATGGGATGCCAAAAGCACAATATACTGATTTTTGCAGAAATGGAGAAATTAAGATCCACACAATTATTTCCGAATCATCAAAATCTGTGGATTTTACATTTCAACTGAAGAAATAATTTCATACAATTTTGAAAGCTACTTTTATGCAATTTCATGCTCTACAAAAATCCATTTGATACAGAACAGTGATGTTTTGTGTAAACACCTCACTTATTGGTTAATAATAATGGTTTAGCTTGAGCTTTTTCATCTTCACTTTCATTGACCACCTACCATCATTTTCTACTGAGGAGCAACAGAAACTGTCAATTTATAATGACAGTTTGAGACACATGATCAAAGTAAACTAAGCTAGGAAAAAAAACCTTTTGGTGCTGTGAGACAGCAGCAAAAGAGTGATGTCTGTTCTTCACTTTCAAAAAATATTATTTTCTAATTAAAGATGTAGTAGGAGGAAGAATTAGAGATTATCAAGCTGTGTTTCTTGTGACGGCTGTATTTATACATATTCAGAAAGTACTGAAGGACTTGGGGGACTTGGGAGACCAGCACAAGAATGTGCAACTTTTTGTCTCCCAGAGTTACAGCATGTCTGTGCTGGTTAACCAAGCTGAAACCATGCAAGGGCTGCTTAGTGGTGGAGTATTGTTTTCAGTCCAGAGGTAATTCTATTTGGAACAGGTTTTCACCCTATTCAAATGTGTGTCCAGAACAGCCAAAGTTGGAATAGACTGTGGAAAACAGATGAATCATTCTGATAGTATAAAAACAGTGGGAAGGAACCACTTAAAAGTCTTCTTTAAAGAACCCAAACCCACAACCACATTTGGTATGAATTAATGTGTGGGTTCCCATTACTCATGACTAATGGCAACTGTTAGCAGAGTGCCTGAATTGCAAAGGCATGGAGGACATTAGCACAAATTATTTATCCAAATACTATTCCTGGAAGAATAGTTTCAGCAAGTGGCAGTAGGTATGGGTAAGTCAAGCTTCTGCTTGGGGCAGAATATGAGTCAGAGCCACACCACCTGCTTTACCTACTACACAGCCCTGCAAAGCCAAGGTCAGGGTTTGTGGCATGGCAACTGCTCCCAAGGAAGGGTCTTCTTCTAGAAGCAGTAACTGGTGATCCAATTCCATCCACCTGCTTCCTTAGCCATCCCAGTAAGGAAGTCTTTTCAGTGTCCTTCCTTCCCTCTTTCTTTCCCAGCTCTATCCCTTCTCCCTTTTGTGCCCTTTTGTGCCCTTTTGTGCCCTTTTGTGGCCTTTCTGTGAACAGAGCAGCATGGTAATGGCCCCACCTTGCCAAGAGGATCACAAAAGCTTGAGCCAGTCCTGGTTATTCATTAGTTGCTCTCTGTGACTCCGCTTCTAAAGGGATTCAGCCCTCCAGCCACAGACCAGGAGCTGTACCATGTAATTTAGATGACCAAACTCACCACAGAGAACAAAGGCACACTGACTGAGCAGAATAACTTTGCAAATATTTGTGAATAGGGAATATCTTTCATAGTCTGGTTCTCATTAGCCTGACAGAGCTCAAGAAGTATTTGGACAATGCTCTTGGGCACATGGTGTGACTCTTGGGGATGGTCCTATGCAGGACTTCAAACAACTCTAAGATCCTTGAGTGTCCCTTCCAACTCAGCTTATTCTGTGATTCTGCAAATATGATTTATTATGACTCTTCTCTGCAGTAAGCATCGTGTCACTTTGAGATTTCTCCATAGGGATAACCACTCCGAGTGATAGGGAGCTCTGTGAAGAGCAGTCCTTGTTTAGTCTCTATTTCATATCTGATACAGTTGATTCCATACTTCATGACAGTAAATCCATCCTATTATCAGGAGATTTTAACTGCAGGCAAAAATCAGTTTTAGAAATAAATCCTTCTACTATTTCGTCTTTGTTACCTAATAATGAAGAAAAGTTTGAAACAACATCAAGCTTAAGTCAAAAAAGTTTTATTCCAAAAATTTACCCAGAAAACTTCTCTAAATTCTTTTTATCCAGAGAGGGAAAGGGAGGAGGGGAGGAAGGAGGTGTCTGCATTTAATTTATTTCTTTATTCATTTGCAAATTGCTTCGCAAACAAGTTTATGCATATTAATTACATTTCTAATAAAAAATATTTGCAGTTGCACCTGTTTTCATGGCAAAGTATAAATTGGGCTTGCAAAGCTAATATATATATTTAATTTGGCAACTGTTGACACAACCATTTTGATGGAATATATATGGCTGGAGGAACAACTGCTGTCACATGGGGATTTTGCTATCAGGCTGTACAGGACACACAGTGGCTGGGGCTGGTTTTTCTGGGGGAACCCAAGGTTAAAGAAGCCTGTGTGAGTGCAGATGACAGTGGAAACTTCTCATAGAAACACAGCTGAGTAATTTTATCTCAGTAAGGGATTAACTGAAAAAAAAATACTGATAAAAGTTCCCTAGTTTATGTACACAAAGACTTGCCAGGTGTGTTTGCTTGCTGTTTCTCAGGGTTTTTTAATGAGGATGGGGTTTTCTGAAATACGCTGTCAGTGTTGATTTAGTACCTGATTCGGTTTTTATTGGCAAAATATCCCATGTGATGCCACAGACAGGAGCTGCCACAGGTCAAAACGTGATCCTAGCAAAATTTAGAGGATAGGAAGTACATTGTGCAGAAGGAGTTTGTTCCTACCATTATCTCCAAGAAATACATTTGATTTTTATTGGTATGGTATGATTTGAGTTTTTCAAATCTTGCTTGGTTTTGTTATCTAAAAGAAAATTTAAAGTAAAATGCTTAAATTAATTTTAAATGTTTATTTCTGCTTCATTATTTAAAGTGTTTATTCAGTGCCACAATTTAGTCTTCACTGAGCTTGTAATGCATCTTGTAGAGAATTGCCAGAACCATAATATAACATTAGCAAATCTAATGCTAAATGGTGCTTGTTAATGGTTGAAATTATAGTTTAGATCCTGAGAGCATAAAAGTATCATGAGATCCTTTGCACTTGGATATGGGGTTTGGAACACATATTAATGTTGATGAAATTTATGCTCTTATATCTGGGAGAAAATATCCATTGTGAAAACTGAATGTCTCATAGCTGTGCTTTGCACAAAGCAAAAAGCTCAAATGCTTCCCGCCCATTGCAAGCTTCACTCAAGGCACTGTAATTACAGTAATTAATGGCATTGTAAAGCACTACTTATTTTTAGTAGGTGTAATTGCCAAGGATGCTTCTTTTTAAAATTCTTTGAACTGTTTTCTCTGTCAGTAAGCACAGAAGCTGACAGATATTTTTTCCTAATTGAGAAAAATAAATCAGCCATCAAAGTCAAAATTCTTCAGAACAGTGGAGCCACAGTTCATGCTGAGAAGGGACTTGCTCCCTCAGGAGTGACATTGATTGATTTTAATGTGTCTGCTCATGAAGTAAGATACTGTATTAACACCTGAACAAGTCTGTGACAAGTGATAGTGGCAAGCGATGTTCGAAGCTTACCCTGTCACCAGGGTTCAGCTCAGATCGTGCTTACAGGGGTAGCCAGAGCTTCCTAAAGATCAGTCCCTGAAAGGCAAGCATCCTGTTTTCTTTGCAGCAGCCTTGTTTGTTTCCTTCACTGCAACAAACTCTGACCATTTTTCTGCATCTTAATGGGTAAAGTTGAATAAATACAAGAAGAACAAAGGAAATATCTAGGCACAAGAATGACTTTTGGTTGAACAAATGGATTTTCACCTCTGCAAATTCTAACAGAAGCATCATGATTTTCTGTAACATTTAAATGACTAGCACACAGAGAAACAAGAAAAACCAGCTAAGTGAAAAATACATGAAATGATTTACAGCAGATTGCCCAAACCCCAGGGGGCTTGTGAGGAGAGAAACAGTGAACAAATCTGAAAAGCACAAAAACCTCTTTCTTATCGAGTTATAAGCCAGCTCATTTGGAAAAACAGGACCTAACATTAGGATGCAACAAGCCACAATTTAGTAAAATAATTTAGATTTTAGCTAAAGGAAGTAGCTGTTAAAAAGAAATTTAAAATGGAAACATTTAAATTCCACATTTAAAATGGAATTCCTACTTTGTGGGTCTGGTTCCACCACAGTGTTATCTCCCTCAGCAGAGGTGGTAGGGCTAGTGGGTGACAAGGTCAACAGTATTTCGTTGTATCCAAATCCAGGGTCCAAAACAGCCAAATGAAGCCTACCAATTCCTCATATTTCAAGTCTGCCACGTATGGCAGAGTAGCTATAACATCACTGCACATTTTTACTAAGTCCTCAGCGTGGAGTCAAAGCAGTAGAACTTTGTTGACTCCTGAGAAGCTAGGCCTGTCCCAAAGAGATGAAGACTCAGCTTTAAATAAAGAGGTCTGGTTAAGAACCATATATGGCATAAGGAGATTAGCACCACCCTTATTTTATACCACAGTAATTCATCTGACTTCAAACCAACACACCCTACATTTTCTATATTCTACTGAATATATCTGTTCAAAAGAGGAAGGACTGTTTGGTGGGGAAGACACCAGGTTGCAGAGCACAGACAGTGATACAGATTGTTTTGAACTGAGAAATTTTAAGGGATTTGCAGAGAAGCCTTTGAGAAAGAAATCACAAAAGTCACAGTGAATCGACAGCAAGAGTTTTCTGGGGAGTATACATTTACCAGCTCTGACTTCCTCCCCTGTTTGTTTCCTTTTTAAAAGGTTAAGCACAAAGAATAGCCAAGGCTGTCTAGAGAGGATGGGTTGGGCTCTAGCATAGAGTAGATGAGAAATTTAGCTGCTTGTGGTATTAGAAAAGCCAGTCTTCACTAGCTGCAGGTCAGTGTGGAAGCAGTGATTTGGCACATGATGCTCTGCAAGGACAGCTGTCAGGTGAGAAGGACTGGCTCCTGCAAACGAAACCGTTAGATTTGTTCAATGCAGTCACCTCTGTTGCTACTCTCTGCAAGTTCTACCGAGCATTCATTGACAGAGTGGAATACATTTTCAGCTACACTGATGAGAGCCAGCACTCAGTGGAGAATCCAGAGCATTTAGTTTCAGTGTGCACCAAGTCTGAAGGTACTTTTTTTCATCACTTGTTCCTTGTTTTGGGGTTTTGGTTAATTCTTTTTGCTGTCATTGATATTTTTTTTTAGTTGATAGTTGTCCTCAGAGGAAAAAAAATTTGTCTTAGCTAATGTGGGTGCTATTATGTGAAAGGAGTTAGTCCTGAAGCAGTCTTGCAGGCTGAAAGAGTAGGATCCTCTTTGTTATTGTGCTCTACATCTGATTTAATATCCACATCTCACTGGAAACTCAAACACACATAATGAGGAGGCAAGTGGCAAACTCGCTTGTGTGGATATCTCTCCTCTATGATGATTCCTCATGGAGGATTTTCCATGGTTGTGTTTGCAGTTCAAATAAAACTGTAGGAAATATTGCAAGTACGCTAAGGCAGCAAAAGGGATGGTCAACAAGTAAGGATTCAGCATGTGTGCATTTTAATAAGGTGTTAATTGAGAGTAGGGTGAAGGTAAACAATGTACTCAGAGAGGGGGCTTGGATTTGTTGGAAACCAGAAGCACCTAATGCTGGGCTCTCTACTACAGAATAAGAACAAGTTCAATTCAAGTTTTTCCTACTTCAGGCTGTTTTATAGTTCCTTGGGTTGGAACATTTGTAATAGATTTACTTGGAGCTATCACTCCAAGTTCAAAAAAACACATGGGTATTATTTAATTGCTGAAGCAGGACCGTTCATGTCTTTACATATAGAAAATACAGCAAGCAAAATATTAATTCTGACCATGTCCCATTCTTTAATCCTCCAGTTAAACTGAAAAATTTGCCTGGTGCTGTGTTCCCAAATCACATCACAAAACACTGAAGTAATTTTATATCCTTTCCTTTCCCTCCTGAAAGAGTGTGGCAGCACTCTACTTCCACATTTCAAGCATTTCAACCAAGGAGAAAGTCATATGAAAGGCTCTCAAAAGTGTTACTTTATCTCCATATTCATTATTCGGGCTTGAAAGCAACCCCTTTCTTGGCTGCCGCACAGAATGAAATACTGAAGACATGTCTTTGATTTCCTGATTTAAATAGAAAACAAAAGCACTGTTTTTAGGAAGCTAAATCATTTTTTACTCTGATACTTCATTAGGCTCACTAGAGGCTTGTGTCTGTCTCAATTTTCAAAGCACTGCAGAAGATTTTAGTTTTGCAATTCCTCTTTGACTGTACTCCTTATTCCCTGCTTGGAAATGTAGTAAAGCTGAAATGTCAGTCCTATGATAACTGGGAATATTCTTGTGGGTTTTTTTCCTGCAAAATTAGTGTGCATGTAGCCAATAACATATTTTTGAAGTGCTGTTAATCTGCATCTCTAACTTGAAGTAAAGCATTGAAATCTTTTTGCAGGGGGTAGTTATTTTTAACCAAAGTGGAACTCTCTTCCACATCGGCTCATTTAGGGATAAAACTGGCCCATAGACTGCGTAGCTGTCAAAGGTCAGCATGAGTGGGCATTTGCCTTATGATTAGAGGGAGGGGAATCCCTGAGTGGCAGAAAGCCAGCATCAGTATGTTGTATGTCCATGATCTCATGGCAATAACACCCCTAAGAAGAAATTGTAGTCAAAATAAAGGTAGCAACCCTTTCAGAGTTCCTGTCACCCCGTACTAACTGACTGGAGCAACTCAAAACTCTTCTGCTCACAGCAGAGCTAAGAAGCCCTTCTGCATGGCCATTTGTTAGGGAGAGTGCAAGATTCTTTGTGATCCCAAGATCAACTCTGTCCCTTTACTGTGTCCCAAGCATGAGCAGGTCAAAAAACAACTACTTTCAGCTTGAACAAAAATGCCACAATGCCATTAGGTGGGCTGTGCTTCATGCAAGCCCATCCCAGCTGGAAGGCATCCAAGACCCCCAGCATTCACAGCCCAAGTGGCTGCTCAGGATGGCCTGGCTCTCTGACACTTTGTCTCTCAAATGGGGCACTTGAATTTCCCACAGGCCTGCCCAGAATTTCTCCACTCCCACAGAGCACCAAATAGGTTGGTGATCTACCACCTTAACAGCGCTAAGTCTGGGGTTCTTTTCTGTTCAGTCTGGATGAAATCCAAACAAATTGCAGAGAAATCTAATATAGTTCAATAGATATTACACCAAAGCCCTTGGAACTTAACAGAAATAATTCTTACTCAGAATGATTGTTGACCTGCCTGTAGAATTCTCTTGCTAAAATGTTATTCCCTGTTAAATTTCATCAGATTCAGGAAGTTATTTTGAAGTTGCTATTTTCTACAGGAACTGATAGCACTTATTAATAACCACAAAGGTAATCATCAGCAAGCAAAAGAATATAGATAGATATGCCAGCAGGAAAAAAAGTCAAGCAAAATGAGGAATGGTTCATACGTCTTCTCTCAAACATTACTCCTACACCCGAATCATGTAGACCTTGGCCTGCACTCTCCCTCTAGGCACTTCTCAGCTGCCTCTGAATGTACCATGCTGTTAGGGGATGTGGAAGCAAACTGTTCATTCCCCTACACAGTCAATAGCTTATATTATTTAAAGAGCTTCCTTTTTATGTACTTTCTCTAATCTGAAATTTCAATATTACAAGCTTGGCCAAGCTCAAGGCTCAAAATAGCACAAGACAACTACAGGTACTCTGAACATTGGACTTTCCTCATTATACTCACCTGCAACATGCACAAACCTGGCATGCCAGGATCTGCTCCAGATAAGAAAGGGTTGATCAACAGTAGATTTCACCTTTTGAAAATGGACAAAGAATCCACAAAACATGGTAAAGTAATAATTACACAGAAGTGGTGTGCAAATGATAATATCTGATTGAATACCTCCTTTACTGGAGATTCAAATACTACGGTAACAGACAAAAAGCCTAATATATTCTGACTAATCAGGATTGATGTTAATTAAAGACGAGTTCAAGATAATGACTTCTCATTACTATGTGATAGCTAGAAAGAGATTGTTCTACCTCTAGGTAAAATAAGCAATTAGATAACTTCTGTTTTTAAGGACTTCTTTTTTAAGAAGTCTTATCTCATTCCCTCTTCTTTTTCTGATGTCAAAATATTAATGTGTAGATGTCTGATTTTTATTGCTGCTCATTTAGATGGATGTTTTTTAGTGGTTCTCAGACTGCATTATTCTTTCACTTCAGTGGAATTATATTTCCCTGTTGCTATAAAGGGACCATAGATTATTGGTTAAAAAAAATTAAAAATGGAGACACTAAGAATAAACCCTTGGGTTACCACTGGAAAATACAATGTGAAGTAAAGGCAGAGCTGAATCCCTCATAGAAGTGGTAGAGCTTTCTTTAGAAAAGGGAAGAAAATTCTTTTTTTTCCTCCTAGTCATTTGACTGCCCTAATAGGTTTCTTGTTTCTGCAGATAGGAAAAGGCAGGAAGAAAAAAGGTATCTGAAAAATCATTGGCTTTCCTCCTAAAGCCACCAGCAGTGGTGGTTTCAGTATCATCACTTAAATTTCTCATTTATGAGGATAAAAGGAAAAAAACAGCCCCTCCAAATCCTACGTATTTGTGACCTGGCACCATAAAACTTCCTGGAAGGAAAACAAAACTGGCTTCACTTCAATGACAGACTGGTTCCACCAGACTTTTTCTTTTTTTCTACTTTTTCTCTCTTGGACCCTCAATTTTTTAAAAGTCCATGAACTGTAGGTATTAGGAAAAGCAGGCAGTGTCACCATGAACCTGTAGTCATCCTTCACCATTGAAGGACATTGATTTAAATCCTGCCTTTCCCCGTGCCATTCATCAGAACTCTACTGATACAAGGGTAGACCTGGAGTCACTCTCTGTGGAATTAAGTTGCGGTTCTTTTGAAAGAAGCCTCTAAAAATGGTGGTTTGGTGATACTAGAGGTTTAAAAAATGCTTACACTGTGAAAGCATGTACAGTCATTAGAGCTGAGCAAACCAAATCAAACTCATTCTCATTGGAATGGAAGTTTCACTGGAAACCAGGCTTACAAATATTTTGGAAAATGCAGTTCAAGACTTGAACAGGCAGGATGAACTTTGAGAGAAACTGTGCAGAATTTTCAATAAATACAGAGTTTCTTGTGGGGGAACAGTTTTTAAAAAAATACAAGGGTTTCCAGAGCACTGTTACTACACAGGATGCAGTGGCTTTGTTTAAGTGGTTCCTTTAAAACCTGAGATTTATTCAAGCCCAGAAATACCAGGTGATATTGAAGGTACATGGGTATTTATGAAATTAAGCCAAAGATTGGCTGCTGCAGTGCACAAGAAAAACAAAAACAGCATAACGACAAGAAGTTGCCATACAGAACTTGCAAATGAAAAAGAACAATGAGTTTAACTACTCCTACCTGTTTTTATTCATATAAAACTGTTCCTTATGCTATGCCTTTCACTGTTTTATTTTGCTTTGCTGTAAGTGCTCCTAGAAAGCCCAAATAAGCAGAGCCTCATGAAGCCCATACCATCTATTACTAATGGTTGGAGAGCAACTGATTTAGAAACCACTAATTTGTTTAAGAATTAAATGAAGTGAAGCACCAAAACACTAATGGAAATGTAGTTTGTATTAACTGTGGAATTGCATTATTGTGTCTTTGAATATAGAATTTAGATTAGAATTAGGTGCACTCACAGACAAAAGGGAAGATATGTCAATGTTATCTGTAAGGATAGAAAAGGGAAACATTTGCATTAAAGAAATTAATGAGTTCACATTATATGACTGGGTTTCTGGTGTTCCAGGATACAACTCTGTGGAACTAAATAGCAAATATACTGTTCCCTAAAAGTAGAATTTGTTGCCATAATGGAATAAATGGAAAATGTTCCCTAACTACAGTCAACAGAAGGCCAATGGCGCACAGCTGAGACATTAATCACACATGAATTCTCCAGCCAGATCTTTGTAATATTTTGCAAAATTGGGCCATATTAGTTAGGTATAAATAACACTGTTTCAAATTAATTTCTGTGTTGCTTTTTAGCAAGGGCAGATGTGTAGACTATTCTAAATTAGATGATGTGATAGCTTTTTAAGTTTTGCAAGTTTAACTCATTTAAAGAAAATAGAAACTAGTGTGTGGGAGGCATTTGGTGACATACAGGGGTTCCCAAGCACTTGAGAAACTTAAAAATAATTTAATTATCCTCTATCGTGCTGGTTTCCCTCCTGAGCTCCTGGGAACTCTACAGTTACCATCTGTATTAATCTTAGAATATTTAAGACCCATGGCCAAGAAATCCTTGGTTTACTGTGAGATTTCTGTTTTAGTACATAAATTATTGCCATAGATTGAAAACCTAATAGAAGTCTTTTCAGCCTTCAACAATACATAGTACCAAGAAAAATTTATCAGCTTTGATGAGGAGGGGGCAGGTGTAAATTTTAGGTTACAGTCACTACTTGATTGGGAGAAAAAGTAATTAGTGCCATAGTCTGTGGTGAGAGCTTTAGAACAAATAAAAATAGTTGGCTTTAATGAAGAAGCTAAAGCAAGAGAAGGATACTTAGAAAAAGGTGAATTAAGAACCTGTTGGAAATCTCATTAGAGAAAAACAGGGTCAGAGAATGAAATGGAAATAGCTTTAAGTTATTTAAGAGAAAGATGAAATTATTTTCAGTGTATTTCTTTATGAAAGAGCTGATAAAGCAATATATCCCAATTTCAACAGTCTGGTTTGTTCATAATATGTTTTCCTTATCCAGATCAGGCCTTTCAGCAAAGGGCAGTAAATACCCTGATGCTTCTGTCTGACCACTTCTGACAAGACTCTGAGTGTCAGCGAGTCCACTCTGCCTTGTGAGTGCATGGCGAGAAAGGAGCTATGGCTGCTCCATGTGAAGTACAGGGGGTGGAACTGCTTCATCACAGCAGCTGGTGGCAACTCCAGCCACACACTGCCAGTAAGAAAATGAGAACACCCTGACTGAGCTGTGATATCCAAGGAGTTGTCTGGAGTTTGCAATTGGGGATTTTTCCTGGATAAGTGTTCTGAGTGATGGCTTCATACCCAGACATGTGATGTCATTCTGTCCAGTCGTGGGTTTAGACTATTTTTCCAAAGTTTATGAGCTTAACAATTTCTCTTTTTTCTTTTTTTTTTCCTTTGAGTACCTTTTTCTTTCTTTTTCCTCTCAGTTTTGGGTAAAAGGAATGACTCACCCTCCTTTTTCCTTGGGAATTTCTTCCTCAAGTGAAGCAAGTAGAACTAGAATCACCATTTTTTAAATAGGATATCGATAGAGATTTATTTAGAAGCAAACATGTTTTTCTCAACATTGTCACGAACATACCTTACAATTTCCCTTTTCACATTATTGCTCCCAAGAATTTCTTGGATGCATCAAGAGGTTGTTGAAAGCCCTGAAGCCAACAGCAAGGTTGGGCAGTAGACCACAGATGAACACCATTGTAAAGGATTGTAAGTGAACTCTGGTGCTGGTCTCACAAACCAAGAAACAGAACACAACTACAGCCCTTATATCTATTTTATGTTTCCATGTGGCAATAAAACTTAGTGGATCTGAAAGCATCTAATGAAAGTCGTATAAAACTACACCTAGTGTAGCTTGTGATCAGCCAAATATGCAGTAATGTGGTTGTTAAAATCAACAATAACCAATCAGAATTGGCCAAGAAGCAACTACACGGGGAAGGACTTGGGGGTCATATGTAGAAAAGAAACTATACCAAAATGTCTCATTACAGGGAAAATGTAATAGTGGAAGGAAAAGCAATAGGGCTTCAGCTTGACTTTGAGCTATGATTTTTTTTTTTTTTTAATGTAACAATCAGAATGGGAGTGAGGAAACTCTGTAATCACTGACGTGATCCCAGGCAAACCGCTTTCCTTCTGAAGTTCTGGCGTTTCTACCAGTAAGATCTGAGAAACACCTGGAAATTTACAGGGCAAGGGCGTTACATATCACATCTAGATGATGCTGTTCAGAAGGGCTTGATCTATGGGCAGTATGTGATTCTTCACACATTGGTGTAGCTCGTTCTGAAATTAAAGATTAAACTAAAACCAGCAGCTCAGGTTTTAGTCTCTCAGAAATTTAAGGGTGAGGAAGCTCTAAATTTGAACATGCAACTGCAATTTAGAGATGGGGGAAACCTAAATGAAAAATAGATCCTTTGAATTAACAAGTAACATAGATGTCATATGGCTGTGATTTTGGCCTGCTGTTTAAGTCATGCAGGGTGCAGAGTACTATCTGCTCTCCTAGGAATTAGTTGTCAAATTACATTAAAGATATTCTCCAATATTTTATGATGGAAAGATTTGCCAGACTTCTCTCTACTTTCATCCTTTAGTTTTGACCATCTTCAACAACTTTCAGCTTTTAGAGGAACAGGGAAGACATTTTGAAATGTTGATACTTGCATTTCTCTGTCAAAGCCTTGCAGTGCTGAGCAGGAGTAGTATCACAGAGCTCTTCCCTTGTCCTCTCCTGCTGTACTTTCTGAATTGCATGGGGACCAACCAGCTGCTGCTATCAAATGTCCCCCTACTAAGGGGGTCCACTACCATTCAGGAAAGGTGAGGGAAATTAAGGTATAGGACCTGGAAGCTGTCTGCATCAGGGCCCTGCATTATCCCTTGCTTTGGTCCTGTGCCAGCCACACTGCACAGCTGATGTCTGCCTGTGGCTGCAAGATGCTGGATGTGTTTACAGAAGCATCTCTTCCAAACCCTTGTCACGCAGGGCTGCTGAGCAAGACTGAAAGAAAAGGTGAGTCTGACTGGTGCCAACCAGAGTCCAATATGGAAAAAAACTCCAGAGGAAATTTCTAAAGGGTGGTGAAAAGGAATGAATGAATGAATGAATGAATGAATGAATGAATGAATGAATTTACAGTTTTGCTGCTGTTGCTGAAGTTATGACTCCCATCCCCCCCTGCCCCCCACCCCCAATCTTAGTCTCTGGGTGTACTTTGGGAATTCAGCAGTCCATTTATCCAGCTGAATTAAATTGTTAAGCTCTGCTGATTTCAGGAAAATCAATGAAGATATGACAATTTGCCTTGGCTGGTGAGATGGCCTGGGATACCACTTGCGGTGCCAAGTGGGAACTTTGCTGACAAAGAGCTGTCAGTATCGCATAGTACTGCAAGATTTGTTGCATGTCACTTAAAGAGATGGTAGGGGGAAAAGGAGACACCAAAAAGTAGCGGGTGTGGGCAGAAAGCCAGAAGCAGCTCTTTTCAATGCCATATCCGTTAAAAGAAAAGGGAAAAAAACCATCTGTGGCAGCTAAATTGGTATAATAAAGTCAGCAGATGAAAGCAAAAAGATCAGAAGAAAAGAAACACAAAGCAGAAAAATGTAACTGAAGAAGTTTAAATGTGCTTTTTATTTCCGTAAGTTTGCAAAAGAATAGGAGGTAGAGGAAAACATTTTATTAAAAAAATATAAAGAATTGAGACTGTTTCCTCCTCATGCAAGGAATTGCTCACAGAAGGAAGCTAGGGTTTAGTACAGGGTTTTCCTCTGCACACCCAGCTGTGAGGGAAAGATCCCATCACAAGTGAGACCAGGGCATGGCTGGTGCTGGAAAATCCCCAAGGAGGTTCCATGATTTCCAGTAGTTCTGGAGTTGTGTTGTCTTTATGGTGATATTTTTTTAAATGAGCTTCCAAATACTTTTGGGAACAACTTCAGGGCACATTTCATAAATGTGTTGATCCTCGTGTCCTGGCAGAATCCCAGTTTGGGTACTTGCATCTGCATTGGGCAATAATTGCATCTACGTAGCTCAGCTAGGGATATCATCCAGTGCACAGGAAGAATCCTGCATGCAAGCCACTGACCTCAGCTTCAAAAACAACCATCAAGCCTGTGTATTCTCAAAGGGTGTAATTTTTACCCCAGCAGTGGTAAAATAAGGTTGACTGTGTTGCAATGGGCTAATCACTAAAAGTATTCACTTTGCAGAGTACTTTTACATTCTTCAGGATAACAGAGTTGCAGAAATATATGCTGTTTCACAATGACAAGAGTAGAGTGCATGTGTTAGGGAAGGTAAAGGAAAGAGAAGTAGGAAAGGTTAAAGCTACAGAAGAGACACTGAAAGAAAAATGACAAGGGAAAAAATTCATTGCACACATTCAATGTCACATTCAAGCTACTACAAATAGTCTGTGATATTGCTTTTACAAAAAAAATGACTGAAGGCTCACATAAAATTTAGTTTTTCTATTTTATTTTAAGGTCTTTAATATACTACTATGCATTGCACTTAAAATACAGAAGCAGATCTTTGCTTGCTATTTCTCAAATACAAGTAATGCTTGATGGCTGTTGTGAAATTCCAGTATGTATTTTTATAAAAGGTGACATTTGAATGCACAATACCTCACTGAAGTTCAGTCAGCACTGAGATTTTTTCAAAGTATTTGTAAATATACCAGGTATCAATATAACATGTTTATTCATATTACTGTGGAGGAAATGCACTTATTTATGAAACATTGGGAGTTTGCTTATAAATAGCTAATTGTATTTTCACAACTGACATCATCAATAGAAAAGATACATCATGGCCAGTAGAACTGGTACTACTCCAATCACTGTCAGTTTAATTCACGGATCACTGACAAGCTGATGTATAATTGCAAAAGAAATATAAGGAACACAGAAGTAATAAATTCTGAACAAAAGTTGTTCCAAAAAAGTGTGTATTGCATAGGACACTTTTTTTGGGAGGACTGCTGAAGAACAGGACTGTAAAAGAAGATAACTCGGTAAAATACAGTTTTGATGCATGATTATTTGCAATTATTACAATGCCAGAACCAGGCATCTCCTCCTGTAGTGTAAAGAAGTCCAAATAACAAAAGCCCCTGAATATAAATAGACTATTTGTACTTAATTCATTTAAGCCTAGCCTACCTGTCTTATTTGGTTTCAGAAAATGGAACCAGCCTCCCAGGGCAGTCACATGCTTTCTCTATAGCAACTTTAGCCACTTATCTATTGTTTAAAAGAAAGAAGGGGCAGATCAACTCATATTTCTCCCCTTTTATCACTGTGCTATAAAATGTAAGTGATGCATGTGTTTTTGTTTTTCTTGACTACGCATCGAGCACCCCTAACCTCATCAGATGAGAAAAAATCTGCTTTGTGGATCTTGTTGTGCCGCATGGGCCAGAAGAAGCTTCTGGGTAAGTCAGCTCTGACAAGACTGAGGAAGCCTTGGATGTGTGGAAGACCTTTGGAGAGCCTGAATTGCTGTCAGAAAGGATTGTATGTACTTGAGAACACCAGGTATCTACACATTTTGAAGGTTTAGCATTCAAAAATTTTTTGATCCGGGCCTAATTAGCCGAATTTTAAAGAGCAGAGATATAGAAAGGATCCTAATTCAATAGGCTGAGCAATGCTCACTTAAGATCAAGCCTTTGATACAGTACGCATAGTCATAGACCCAAATGCATTCTGCCTAATTGTAAATAATGCAGTCTCCATGTTCAATAAAGAATGGTAAGTAGGCACTCTCAGAGATAATTCATGCCTTAATGGGGCTCATTTATGCTCTGGAGGTGCCCACGGCCTTGGGCAAGAGGAGATTCCTTTATATTTATATACTTAAAGTACTTAGGTGAGACTCAAGCCACACTTTAAAGCCAGAAGGAAGAACTGTGCTCAGCCAATGGACCTCCAGTGCAGCCTCAGCCACAGAATTTCACCAAGTATCATCACTTCAGTGCCAAGGCTTCCTCTGGAACTGAAGCTTATCTCTCAAAAAGATCAGCTGGAGAAACTGCCTATTGAAAACCAGGATATTCGGTTTTATTATTATAGCTCCAGCATATTTCCTAAAATTGTTGGAATGCCAGATGCCACTTTGGTGAACTCCAGATGGCGGAACTTTAATCAGTAGTGAGATGTGATTTACTAGAAATGCTCCTCTACAGCAAAAGTAGATCTCGGGCTTCTTTTTTTGAAGTATTTTGGGTTGCTCTTCAGACCACGTATTTAAAGTTTAGTTACTGTACAGATTTATGATAAGTATCATTACTGTAAAAAGTACCACAGATCTAAATACTGCTTGCAGTGTGCTGTGGTGAGAAGTACAAATCTTTATCATGTGGGTTACCTTAGAATCCAGAACATCAGACATCAAACTTTTTTTTAGCCTGAAAGCCTACTTTTGCTTAGTGCTCACAATAAAATGCTTTCCTTCACATCTAAATGTCAGGGTATTGTTTCACATGACAACAGCATGGCTAGTTTTAAACATTTGCATGAGGACCAGGTTCTCTGGTTTGCTTGTTTTTGTGCTGCCTGTAGCTTCCCAGCTGGGGTTCCTCCATTGATGAGAGAGCATAAAATCAAAGGCAACTCTGCATATTTCCCCTTTCCAGCCCACTCACAGGAGCAAAGCAGTGGGCAGCAGCCAGAAAATGATACACTGCTATCCCCATCTATCCTATATTCTCTGTGATCACATCTATCATCTTTATTCAAAGAGACTGAGTTGCTGGAAGGAACCCAAAAGATTTGACTGCATTCTGTTGTGGAAGCCTTTTATACCCCTTCTTTCAGCTAGAAGTGCAACCTGATAATGATATGTCCTATTTCCTCTGTGGGCCTCAGGAATAACATGACTTTTGTGTCATATAGAAAGATAAAGTGGAAGGCTGCAGAGAGCTGGTGTGGTTCCCTGATTATGCCTACACAAAGCCTATTTCTTTAACCACAATTGCTCATTTTTTATATTTTTTTAACTTATAAATCTGTGTGAACATGGGCCAGAAGGTACAAGTGGTGAGAATTTTAACAATTATTAACTGTGAAAATAACCATAAATAATTTGGGGCTGAAGGAGATGTTTACAGCAAAGAAATCATATTCTACAGCTTAAAAAGGCATAAATATGCAAAGCCAAAGCCAAATCCATCCTTAGAGCAGGTAGAACTTGAAGCACCCTGGAGTTACTCCCAATATAAATTCCAGTGCTCATACTTTTGCTTTCACAGGCTGTATCTGCTGTGCAGTGCTGGCTGTATTGTGATTCGTTCACCTTTCAAGTCCATTAAGCAGTGAACATGGGGGCTGATGTGAAGCCCAGGTGCCCAAACACCTGGCCTGTTTTTCAAATGGGTCCTCAGCTCACTGCTGCCATAGTTGCCCAGGGTATCAACAACACCAGTTTTAGTGCAGGATTAGACAAGGCCACAGAACAACCCATTACCAGAAGCAGCTGCGGTACCAGCTGCAGATGTCTGGCATAGATTTTTGGAGAGACTAGGAGGCACTACATCAGAGGCCTGCTGTGCTGCTAACCTCATTTCCCCTCCAGGCACACTGAAGTTGCGTCCCCACTTGACAGAACACCTTTAAAAACCAGCTAGGTTAGAAATATAGCTGAGGTCAACTCATCATACTCAAGGGTTAAAAGAAATTGATTCCCCCATTTCTCTCCCTCTTCATTTCTCTTGGATAAATAATAAGTCCTGTTACAGAGAGAAATTTGGCATATTGATTTGGTCTTACCCAATTTTTGTTTTTGCTCCCCCTCAGTTATGGGGGTCAATGAGCAGAAAATACATTGAAAGAAGCAGCAGAGCAGAGAATGATCAGGTCAGGTGAACGCTATTTGGACTGAACTCTCTCTGTCTCTTCCTCTCTACCAACAAAATCATATGAGATTTTTCATCCTCAAAGATCTCATTCCTGAGTGCCTTGTAAAACTTGACCTGCCTCTATAAGAATGACTGCATGCTGTGCTGAAACACAGCTCCTCTGGGACTGCAAAGTGCTGCCTGACAGGGGGTATATTACAACAGTGATAAAGCTGAAATTAATACTGGGTTGTCTGAGGTGTTCCAGGAGGCACTTGGATCAAGATTTTGGGACTGAATCCCCATTCAAGCAAAAAGGTTGATGGGATATTATGGACAAGGTGAGATCAGTTTTACATCTCATCTGAAGGGTGGCATCAGTCCCATCCTTTTTCAGGGTATGATGAAGTTCGTTCAGTACTCACTAATAATTGCTGATATCTTAATTCTGCCAGGATCTGCAATTTTTTTAAGGCTTTCTTGGAAGTTAGTGATTCTAGCACTAGCGCTTCTCCAGTTACCCTTTGCACACTGATAAAATCAGCTTTCAGTAACAATAGGGTAAAAGTGCACTTTCTCTGTGCTGTGTATCTTCTGCTACTACACCCGTAACCAACCATTTATCACATAATCAGATCCTTGCTGAACTATATGCCATCTGTGATAAAATGAATGATGAATAAATTCAGAATGTAATTTCAGCTAGTCTATTTTTTGGTCATATTTTGTTCTTAGTAGATTTGAGTCTTTTTGATCTTGTGAAAAATAGCTGCATTTGAAGTAAAAATGTGGGGCTTTTTCTAGATAATGAACTATGCCATCTTCTATTTCTTTTGGAATTCAATAGAAACTGTTTGGTATATCAAGACATTTCCTACATCCTTATTTATTTTTTCTTCCTTTCAGACCATACCCTTTGATATAGCTAAGCTCCAATCTTTACTCATATCTCCTGGCTCCAGGAACTCTTCTTTGATTTTCATTGTCCTCTGTGTGGAAGTAACCCTCGCTATCAAGCATTACATTTAGTTTTCCACTCATGTAGCTACGGGCTAAAAAATTACACCAATTTCTAGAGGCCTTCTGAGCTAAGTGAATTTGGCTCAATATTTCTCAGCTATCAGCCCTTTCATTATTGTTAGGGAATGCTTCAGTGATATTTATTTGTCATTCTAGTAGTGCAAGTTCTCTTGCTTTGACATTGAGACTTTGAAACCTGAATTCCTGACAAAGTAGAACTTCCTTCAGAAAAAGCCTAATTAAAATGACCCTTGGTCACTTGCAACTCCTGAAGACATCTCCAATGGATGTCTGGTTTTGTTGTATGTCAGCTTTCAGCAGAGGAAGAGTGTTGGGTTTACTCACCATGTAGTGCAAGGGGACGCATTTCAAAGCTTCTTGGGTACAGGGGTGTCTCTGTGAGCCCTGGGAAAGATGCAGACTGCTTCTTTCCCATGGCATGGCCACTGAGCTTTGCGCAGCAGCTTATAAAACATTTTCTGCAGCTTTTTTAATGAACCGATGTGCGTGTTTTACCTATATTGTGTGCACAGCCATAAACATTGTTTTTCCTAAACAGTGTTTTGGCAGAAGTGAACAGCATCAGATGGAGACTTGAAATGCTTGACAGAATTCCCTGGGGCAGCAACAGCAGATGTGGAGAGGCAGAAATTTCAGTAAGACACATAGGAAGACGGGGCAAGCACTTTTGGGAAAACAGAGGCAGTCTGAGCTAACCAGGGGAGCCAGAGATGGATACAGTTTCTTAACAGAGGGGAACCCTCCTGTGAGTTTCCTGCAGTTGTCCTTAGCTTCAATAACTCTTGGCATTTCTGTTGGGTTCTGTCATCTGATCTGTTCCCTCATTAAGTCCTCAACTGCTTCTGCTTTTCCCTAGGCCTTCGCGTTTACTTCCCATCAATATTTTCATTTCTGTTTTTCCTCAGCATAGGATCCTCCCACCACATTCCTTCTACCTCTGATTTTCCCCGTTGCTACTGTTGCTGTACTTTCTTGTGTAGTTCCTGTCTTTTCTTCTCAATGCCTCATCACATTTTTGCCTTGTTAAAGTGGGGTAGTGACACTGTTCATGACAGTGCTACTGTCTCAACCCCCTTAGGACTGATGGAAGCCCAGAGAGCCCTTTGGTGCCTGTTTTGAGCTTCAGTATGAACGCATGCACTTGTTGGAAGCCCAGTCAGATAAGATGTATACAGGGAGCAGGTAAGAGCTGTCGGAGGGAGAGCAGGAGGAGTGAGCATCCTCCTGAGTGCCAAACTAGGTGCTTAATCATTGCCAGGTCTTCACTAGGCTTTGAACATAGGACTCCAGGTAGCTCTAGCTTTGGTCACACTCTCAGTGAATAGTCGTTGGTGGTGAAGATGGACAGACAGCTCCACTGTGGTTGTATCACACAAAAGATGTAGAGATTATACAACCTGTCATGTTGAAGCCATTCTTCTATAACACAAAATAGCAGAAAATGTGCTATATCACTCCCTGCCCTCTTGAGTACAGAGCAAGACTTTAAAGAACTGGTTAGGGCAATCCATAAACTGTTTGTACTTCATGAAGGTGAGCCTCAGACAAAGCATTTTGCAAGCATTAAACGCAACTCACTGGCAACTTAGGCTGCCAGTACAAGCTGTGCTAAGGCAGAAGAGCTGAACCCAAGCCAAAAGATAAAGACATCACTGTCTGATCAGCCAATGTACCGTGTGCTGGTGAAAATATCTCCTGAGGTGTTTCCCCCCAGACTTTGCTTGAAGAGAGTGAGCTGTTTTCTGCCATTACATGACATCTTGCACTACATGTCTAAGTTGTGACTCCCGAGATTTTTCATCATGATGCTTCTTACACAGTATGTGACTGCCTGTAAACTGCACCTTAGAAAAGACACATTCAGTGGTGTGAGCTCTCCAGATTTATTAGATTTAACTCCTACACCAGCAAAACCTATTCTACAGGCAAGTTAGGAGAGTAACTTGGTGCTAGATATCTAGCTATTGGCCAGCTAGATATGCTGAAAGATGGTGTGCTCTTCAACCGACCTATGTCAGAAATGTTCTGAGTAGATCACTTGGTTATAATTCTGCACCATCATAGAGAAGTTTAGAAAGGAGCAAAAGGCAGTCTAATCCATCCTGTGATCAAAAAGGGAGATGAACTGTAAGTAATCAATCATATAGGTTGGGGGTTTTTTTCCATGTCTAGTCTGTAAGAGGTTAGAAAGTATAATATTGGCTTGTTACCTGGTGTTTTAACAGATATATGTTTGATTTTTCTGATAGAGAGTGGGTGCTAGTTTAGGATGATGTATTTTTTTATCATTTTACAAGAAACTAAGATGAATATTTTAAAAAAAAGGTAAAATTTTAAGGCAGCATCATAATAAAAAAAAACCTTATCTAAAACTAAGACAACTGCTTCACAGATTACAGTTACATTAAAGTTTACAGCATCTTACCAAATACTACACTGCAAACTGTGTTCAGCAAACTGCTCTTTTTAATGCCAGTTTCTAACCATTTGGATGTCTTCAGATGCAAGCATTGATAGACACTATTCTCCCTATTAGTTGTTTTATCAGGGGGTAAGGCTGAAAAAAATAAACACACTTTTAACAAGTGGTACCATTTGAAATAAATTATGTATGTTTTACTATATATTAACAATAAAAGCAGTTGATAAAACTTATTTTGGCTTGGGTCTTCAAGCCAAAATAAAGCTATTCCTATGACCTCTGGGTCTGGATTGCAAGCTCAACCTTACTGATATGTTCGGATCTACTATCGTATGTCCAAAATTAAGAAAATAAAGTAGACTTTTAAGATTCTTTCTTCCTGTCTCTTAGAAATGGTGAGAGGCAGTCTCTATACATTGTAGATTGCTGGATATTTGGGTCCAGCAGAAGTCCTCCTGGAGACAGCAGTTTTAGTTCAGTCTTGAAAGGAATGGGAGATCTCTTTGTTTCCAGAGGAGCGGCTGCCTGGATAAAGCAGGGCTGCAGATCAAATAGATGGAACAATAAGTGAGATGATGTATTTTAAATTGCACAATGGTATAATAGTGGGGAGGTGCCAAGCTCTCTTTGGAAAGTGATTTCAGATGTTTCCTACACAGAACAATACAGATTTTGGAGACTTCATTTAAAAGCAATCACAAGGCAAAAGGTCACCATCCAAACTGACTAATTGGTCGCTGGCCAGATGGAAACCTCTACTTAGTTCATTTCAAGGACAAGTTGCTGCTGGATAATGTATGGCAGATGGGGATCCAGGGGAGTTTATTTTCATGAGTCACACTGCTGTGAGGGCTATGTAACTCTTTGTACTGGGGGTCAAGCCAGATCTTGTTTTTCTCATCTGAAGGACAGTCTGTGTGTGCCCCATGTTAAAACAAGGAAGGAGATGAGTACAAATCATATGCAGAGATCTCAGCACAGATTCTGTTTCCTGTGACCTCAAACTGAAGTATCATGTGTTTGCTGTCAAAGTACAGTATAGGTGTAACCCTTTTCGTTCTCCTGGAAGGCATGTGATAATCTTCATCTAGCATTTTGTCAGTGTCTCCATAATACAGCACATAAACAGAAACATCTTTCCAGAACAAATTTAGAAGATGATTTATTATTTCCCTCTCTCTGATTCTTCCCACAGACACACTTCTACTAGGAAATTTCAGACCTGTGTGATAGCTTACTAAGGAATAAACCCTAGAAGATTGTATTTGTAAGAAGGGGTAATTCGTATAGCTTGTAAATAATTTTAATAATACTAAAAAAAAAAAAAAATTGCATCTTCTGACACTTCAAAGAGGATCCACTTATTCCCATCTTGAACACGGACTCTTTTGTTGCATTTCCTTCCACATTCATTGTGCATCCTTCAGAGTAGGGTACATCTTCATTTGGTAAGATCTTTATCATATCTCCTCTTTTCTGCTTATTTTTTGATGTGGAAGTAGATTCTGTAGCTTCAGGCAAAATGTGTGATCTGCTCTTTGGCTTTCAGAGCTTTGTAAAATTGCTTTTCAATTCTGTTGTGGCTTCCAGTATCCTAGGAACAAAGAGACACTAGTATTTGAAACATCAAAACTTATCAGTTAATATATTGTTAACTTAAAATGCAAAAAATCTAAGATTTGCCAGGTAAAGAACAGTCAAGATTGCAAGTAAAGTCTTTGTAGGTTGTGTGGCCTTTATTTTGTTAAAATCCAGCTTACTAATGTACAGGACTGTCCCACATGCCTGTGTCCAGAAAGCTCTCACATAAACTGCATTCACACTTGGCAATGTTTCTTCCTAATATGTGTAGTGGTTTGGTCCAAAATACTCATTACTGTTTATCTGCTGTGAGATAAGAGTTAGGAGAAATGCAAAACAGGCACCAAACTTGAAAGAATATAAAGAAGTTTATTAACAGACCTAAAAGAAGAAGGAAAAAAAATTATACCACCTTCAGAACTCTCCTCCTCCCCCCACCTTCCTCCCTTCTCCCACTGACAATGTGAAAAGACAACCCTTAAGATGTTCAGTCTGTTTACCACTTCCTTAATAACCTTGTTCAGTCCATTTAGAAAGAGAAGTCTCTTCTTGCTCATGCTATGAAAACATTATCACAACGAGACAGCCACCCACTTCCAAATATTGTTCAGTCCATTTAGGAAGAGGAGTCTCTCTGCCTGTGTGTGAGTCCTTTCCCCCGACTTGCAGCTTTTCCCGCAACTGCTTTCGAGGGTCCACTCTTGAAGTTTTCTGGGGTACAATTTTAAGGTTGAGCCGTTCAGAAACAAAAACAGAGGCCCTTCTCCTTCCCTGGGAGCAAAGGGTCTTCATCATCTTCATCGTTAGGACTATCTCTGGGAGCATCTCTAGGAACTGAGGTTTTCTCCTTTCCCATTTGGAGCAAAAGTCCTCATCTGGTTCATCTCTACGGACTGAGGTTTTCTCCTTTCCCGTTTGGAGCAAAAGTCCTCATCTGGTTTATCTCTCCCTGTCCAAACTTCTCATGAAATTACAGCTGCGTCAGCATCTGCCTATCTCAGCGCAGGTGCTTTTGCTCACGAGTTGAACACTCCACCCCCTATATCTTCATGAAATTACAACAGGATACTCTGATATATCATAGCTTCACAACAGAATTTCAGCTTTAAGCATCTCCTCTCTCTCTTCCCTCAGGTTTTCAGCTCTTCACAGCAATAAAAGGGTTAATCTCACCTCAGCCTTGCAGCTTTGCAGCTGGAATGTTGAATTTTTCTTATCGCAGTGGAGAGGGGGGAGAGCCGAGCCGCTCCGGCTGCCCACGGCAAGGCAGTGGGGGGGGTTCCACGGCTGGAACAGGTCCATGGCTTCAGGATGGCCGTGGCCCGGCCCGGCCTGGCCCGAGCAGGGCCTGGGCTGGGCCCGCTGGCCCCCACACGGGGCCCGCAGCCACCTGTGCCAGCGCCGGAAACGAGAGAGAGCTTGGAGGGGGAGTTTGCCTATTCTTAAATGTGGATCACAGAGGTGATCACAACTTTAAGTGGCTTAGAGAATTGTCCATATTCAAACTGGCCAGCTGATAGGTTCTGTCAGTTCCCAGAGGAAACTGTAAGCACCCCTTAGCAAGGACGTCCCTTCCGGGACTACGCTTGCTAACCTATGACATATGAATCCTTGTTTTATGGGGTATATTAATCCCATTCTCCCTCTGTACAAGAGGCTCTCTACAATGTTAGCTTGCTAAAGAGAATACACCACGCTGTGCATGCTCTGTGCAGGTGGCAGCTCTGGGCACAGCACCTTATGTTTACATTGCAGAGTAGAATTTCCATAAATATTTTCTCTCATGACTCAGGTTGTGAATATATTGATATGGAACTGGGTGCCAAGCTGGGGAGCTAATGTGGGGAGACAGCTGCCAGTATGGGTTGCTATGGATATCATGTTTGACCTATGCCTTCATAACAGACCACACTCAAAGGCAGCTAAGTGAGTTTACAAACTTCTGCAGTAATAAAGAGAGTTTCATGCTATTTAAACTTAGATGCAATTATGAATAAATCAAGCACGGAGGGAAAGGGAGTAAAATCTAAAACAAGAAGCAGAAAATACTTTTTTTTATTATTTCTGATATTGTTGTTTGGCAAATTAAGATCTTAAATTGAAAACTTGAATCTGTTTGCAGAAAAAAAGAAAATTTAGAAAAGCCTCCGTGGTTCCATAGATTTTTTCCATCTAAAAAATAAATATTTTTAAAAATTTAAATTAAGATGAACATTTTTTACATTTTTCATTTTTTAAATAGATCCTAGCTCTGCAATCATAACAATGAATTAAAATTGCACTGAATTCTAGAAGCAGTAAGAATCTCTACTTACAACTATCACACTCCAAAGAATTTAATTACTCTAAAAAGTAGGATTTTACAGAATATGCAAAAATAAGGTGTTTCATTCAGCAGCAGCAGACTTTGTTGTTTGGGTTTGGTTATTTTTTAATTTTATTATTTGCTTACTCATAATGGTATTGAAAAATGTCCTTTCAAAGTCAAGAATAAACAATCTACAAAGTCTAGTACTGAAACAGCCAGCCTGTAAATACTAAGAGCTAAGCCCAGGGGAAAAGAATTCAATGCTTAGCTAGTTAGAGGAAAGGGGAAAACAAAAATAATTAAGTCAAACTAGGAAGAGATAAAAATAGATAGGAAAGCTAGAACAGAGCAAACTATTTTCACTCTGATCATTTCAATACTATCTTGATCCCTGTGGTTATGAGATTGCCTTAAAAGCTGTGAGTTGAACTTTTTTAAAACTGTAAAGAATTCATTCTTTTTATGTTGTTACCTTATTCCTGAGCTTTTAGGAGTGATATCTTGCAGAGTTTCCCTGAAAACACAGGGTCAGAAATTTACTTTAAGAATAAAAAATGCATTAGAAGTTATCCTGTAATCTCATGACAAAGAGCAAGCATTAATGGTACTTCTGCCTGAAACTTTCTCCCTGCTGGAATGTGTGACCCTGTGCTTTCAAGGGCAGCTGTCCCTGTGATTCTGAAGCCCGAGATGAGGCCCAAACCTGCCAAGAGGCTGCTGGTCTGCAGAGCGGCCACAGCACAAAGCCTGATTTCTTTGAAGCAGGATATGGCAAAAAAAAGGCTTTGCAGTGAGGCAGCATGTGGCTTTTCCAAGTGCTCCAGGAAGTTTGGAAGAGACCGCTCTGAAGCTGCTGGTACTTGTGAGTGACCCTGGGTCTCCCCTTGTCAGTGTTCGTGTTGGTTCTGAGCTCTGCACACGAGAATCTGACCGTAGTCTGCAACACAGAGCAATACAAAACACAGCTAAAACCAGTTTAACCTTGTCCCATACAGCACATAAACCCCCCGCTGATCTGTCTCCGTTGGCCATATTTCTGGTCTCATGGGGAGCTTTCCATGTTGGGCTCCAAAAAAGGGTCAGTGGCCTCAACTGTTCCTGTATCAGAGCAGAGCAGGAAAAGGAAATTTATGGACTGAACAGCCAAAAAGCTTTACAGTACTTTAAAACCAGCTTTCATCATGTGAGGGGCTCCTTTGGCTCCATATTGATTTGATTGGGTTATCTTCAGGAAAGCATCTGTTTTAATTTACAGTTAATGCTCCAAAGGCTTGAATCCTGAGTCAGAAATCCTCCCCCATCCCCTCAGAATGAACAAAGGTAATATTAATCTCAAACACAGAAAGCGAATGAATGAATGGAAAAAACACAAACATGCAATGAGTCTTTGATTTAAGGATACATCATACAAAATCCAAAAATCTTTCTTTGCTGTCACCCCTAGGTCTTTGCTGTCTCACTGTTGTTTTACCAAGAGTAAGCATTAGCTAGAGATTTTGAGCACATTTGGGAGAAAGTTAACTGGGGTGTGATCCAAAATTGTTCAGGAAATTCAATTTTGTAGATGCCAAAACCCATTTGAATCTTTTAGAAAACAGTTTTGGATGGAAACATAGAGGGAGAATTAAACAGTTCAAAGATTTATTTAAAAAAAAAAGGCTCTTCTTTTGTAATGGATCTGTTTGTTCAAAACCAAAAAAAAGAGAGAAAACATCAACAGCAGTACACCAGAGTACTACCTCTAAAGAAACAATGCTGTAAGTAAAAAAAAAATGTTTTATTCACCCCAAGAGTATATTTCCAGGTTGGTGAGTGCGGCTGTTGAAGAAAGCAGTCATAATTTTTGGTTTAGGACACCCCAAATAAAAATTAATGTGAGATTCTTCAGGTTAGCAGCAAACCCAGCAAAACCATTATTCACATGGATATGTTTTTCTTGACTTTTATTATGGTAATATGTTTTATCTGTACAGCATGCAGGCTGTTATTCTAATAACTGTTGTTATGCCTGAAAACATCTTGCATATCCTGATTCTGAAATTTTCTTTCACAAAGAGAATTAGTATTTTCATAGCTTAGGCTTGTTTTGTGATCTAATCTACCCTCTGCTGCTGACCGGCTTCAGATTTTCAGGGTAGTTTCACTCACAACTTTGAATGCCTTGGGCCCAGGAAGAGGAATGAAAGGCAAATGTCTGAATTTTGGCACAGAGCCTTGAGCTGTGCTTCAAACTGCAAAGCCTTCATGAACCCTAAGGATAATTTCAAGAAATGGTCTCCCAGTACTGACACAGGTCACTGGCCCTCCAAGAGGTTTGTGGGCTTTGAAAGATGAGCACAGTGAAGCTGTGAGAGGAAGATAAAGACAAAATATAAGCCATGTGTGTGACACTGAGGTACGGTCAATGTATAGGGGCCCCAAGAAGGGGCACTCTGAGCTAATTTGCAGCATGCAAGTTGAAACGGAGCATGGTGGGATGGAAGACTTTGCTTTCTTAAAGTCAAATGTTGATGTCAAAAGACTCAGCATAAAGGAATAGAGAGTGGAATAGAAGAGCTTGAGGAAACTTCTGCCAACTATTTGTTGCTGGCCTGTCCCGTCTAGCAGTAAAGCCATCTCTGCTGCTGGCATGTTTGTCTGTCTTCCAAAATGCCAAACTGATGAAAAAAAGAAACTGCTTTTCTTTCCTGCTGCTGGGGTTTGTATTGAAATTGCAAATATTTTCCAAAGTGCTGATACAGAAGATTTGCAGTTGGGTACAGCTGTTGACAACTCCCAATGAAGTCTGACAAAGGCAGTGCCTGCTGCTGACCAGAGCCATACCCGCCACTTAGCAGGGCAACAGCTGAAATCTGTACAGCAACTCTTTTTACGACACACCAAACAAGCCAGGGCACTTTCAGCCAGGGAACAAGGGAATAAAATATTGATGTAGTTATGGCAAGATAGTAAGACAAGCCAGGCTGTACGTCCCTTCAAACTGCCAATCTGCCATCTGCTATCCTTTCATTTTCCCTCGCACCACTGATGCAAGGAGTGTCCAAACTTCAGCACACGTTTTGCAAACAGCAGTGCCCAGTGGGCTGTTGCTGTAGGTCTGCCATCAGCGTCAGGCCTGTTCCAGCCTACTTAACCATTTAATTTGGTAAATGTCAATATGGCCTCTTTGTTCTCCTTGGCACCATATGCTATCCGATTAAAAGTCGATCAGGTTTCTCTCAGCTCCTCTTTCTTTCAGGAAGATTCTTGGCAGCTGACAGCCCCCCCTGGGAATCTTAGGTAGAGGAGAGCTGTGTTCTGTGAAAGTGCTGATGTTATCGTAGGCGTTGCAGCTCTGGTCCAGGAGCACCGATGTGATATGGGGCAGCATTCACAACTCATGGTGCACACCCTGGTTGGAAGCACAGGCTTGCCCTGCAAGGGGACAAGGGGAAGATTTCAGAGGTAAGGAAGAAAGTACAGGGATGGGTATGAAATTGTGGAGTTTTGCTCATAAATCAGATAATAGGAAGGACACAAGTCTTGTTCACACAAACGTGCTTAGGAGTTTTATTCATTTCCTCCAAGACTTCAATCAAAGAAGTTACACAAAACAATTTTGATTGGGCAAAAGTCAAAGGTTGATGAAGACTAGAGGGGAAAAGGGGGGAACAAAATAAAAATAGAAAGAGACAATAATAAATCCCAGGACATGCTAGTAGAGACATTGCTCACAAATATTCAAGACAGAAATCTCCCTTTTACAAATTCTGTGTTGTTTCACTCCTCTTGCTCATATGAATGCTCTGTGCATACACTTCTTATTCTTTGAGGGTCGTTAATTTATCTTCTCTAATTCATGGTCCTCTGAATCATCTGGTTTGATTTTTAAGCAGAAGCTGGTGGGAGTGCATAGAAGGCAGAGGAAAAGGCAGTATTTATTTGCAGAATGGGCAGAGGGATTAAGTTGAAAAATCACCAGCATTAGACAGGAGAAAGGCAGCCTTAAATCCTGTTTCTGGCAGAGCCACTGACCTCCTGCATAACCTTATCCAAACCTCACCTATCTGATCCGTCACCCTATCTGCTGTGACCCTGTCAGAGCTGTCCCAAGAGCCAGCTCACTCACAATTGCTCACCAGCTGCTTGTTTGCCTAATCCAGCATTCAGTCCACATTGCAAAGTTCATCTTGGACTTTTCTTCTCTTCACACTGGAACTGAAAATCTTCTCTTTCTCCCTACAGGGTTTCTCTTTGCAGGGGAGAATGTCTTTTTCCTATAGATAAAAATGATGTCATGACAGAGGGCAGTCCTCCACTCACCATGCATGCTCTGGGGGACTGCCAGGGGACCACACACCAGCTGCCTGCAAGAGTAGAGAGAGAAGCGGTGGTGGACACAGGGGACAGAACTGACACAGCTCACCTGTCAGTCTGTTCCAGCCCTGCTTTAAACCTCACCCACTGTAGGACCCAGCCCAAGGTCAGGCTTACAGCCTGTGTGTGCTGGGGCTTGATCAAAGACAAAAGACTCAAGCCTGCAGTTACCTTTGGAAAATGGCTTTTCACTAGTTTTGTAATATGAGCAGTGGGGAACTGGTTATAAAGATCTAGTTTTTCTTTTCTTGATGTATTGAATTTGCTCACTAACAGTGGTTTTTTTCTTTTTAACTTGACAGTTTGGAAAATGCAGTTCAGCTCTGTGTCATCACAACTGTGCTGGCAACTTCCAGCTGAAAACAGGGGTCTGAGCTCCTGCTTCAGGAGCTGGATCTTACACCCTGAGTTGAGTCATGAAGTTCTAGACAGTGTATTGTGAACATGGTGGCGGCTGCCAAGTCTGCTGGCTTCTCACCATGTGGATTAAAATAGGTGTCACTTTATGATTCCTGATGCAGCACTGGGCAGCGTTAGTGCGTCTCTTGAAAGGAATTTTGAGATTTATCTTCTGTAAAGGCAGTTTCATATGAGAATTGTTACTTGAACATTTTTTGTTGTTCTTTATTCCTACTGCTGTGGAAGTATCTGTGTATTTGGGTATTGTTATTTTTCTTTGCCATTCTATTTTTTCTATGCCCTTCTTTATACATCTCATCTTTTGGACTGCTCTTTTCAGGCAAAGACTAATGTCTGTACATTAAAATACTAAGCAATCAAGAGGACTGATGAGGTTACAGTGCTTTGGATCCCATCACAATGAACTGTTTGCTATTAATTATCAGTAAATACAAAACGTTATCGTCAAAATACAGAACAGAACTTTTATTCATTAATTGATCATTTATGTTAAACATGCTCTGTAAATTCAACAGTCATTATTCAGGCCAAGATTTGAAAGTTCCTAGGTAGCCCATGTCATGCCATCAATCTAAAATGTAATAATAGGCTTTTTTCTGTCCAGGTTGTTAACTTACATTAGTCCCCAAAAATCATTGTCTTGGGATGGTACCAGGTTCTCTTGCTTGCACAAGAAAAGAGAGCTACATACATGCCAGCCTTAAAAAGTTGAAGAGAAATCTTGTCCTTCTTATTCCAAGGCAGATGTCTCACACAGCTGGACTGAAGTAACTACAATCATAAAGTGGTGAAATATGAGCTTTTTTATCTTCTGAACGCTGAGCAAGCCTAAGAAGCTGTCCTTGTACTCCTGTCATGGTCACTGCAATTCAGAGCTGAGTTGAATTGGTGTGGATTTGTAGAAGAGTGTTGTGCTCCCTCTCAGCCTCATGCCAGAGCTGTCACTCTAACATCACTGAGCACTGTTTCACTCACTTCAGGGAAATGGAGCGTGTTGCTTTCTGCTTCCTGCAACAGCTTTATTGGCTCTGACTAAGGCATTTTCTCACTTGGAAGTTAGTGTAAAGTGAGGGGCTAAGGGGAGAAGAGTGGCTAAAAAGGTCAGGAGGCATGATTAAGTGCTCTTTCTATGAATGGATTGAGTGAGAAATTAGAGCTGCAGCTAACATGTTGGAGCAGAACATTGATGGCAACACACATGGAGCTGGTCTTCCCTTTCTCAGAATTAAGTGCTGCCACTGACCACCCACAATTAAACTCTCTGGCCTCCGATTAATAGAGATGCTGTGGTTTGTGGTAGAATTATTCTGCTTTGGCCAAAATGAGAGGATGAGACTAGATAATCACAGACTGCAACATTAACCAGCAAGACAAAAATGGATAGTCAATTTAGTGCAAAGCTTAGTGGTTCATTATTTCATATCACCAGGCTGTTCAAAAGAAATTACACCATTTACTCAGTAGAAACTAGAGCTTGCCTGGTTGCAACTCTCCTAGATATTCTCCACCTCAAGACGTGTGTTGATATGTGCATTTTGCTTTGACAAATGAGGCAAATTAAATGGCCTAAGGGATCAGTAGATTTTGATAATTTCCACATGTGTTTAAAATACAGTCAGTAGCTAACAGAGAATCTGCAGACACCCCAAACTCAGGGGCTTGACTGAGCTGAGGTTAAATGAAACATATTTAATAAAGATGTGAGCCCATGTGCATAACACCCAAAGCTAAGCCAAGAAGGAAGAGTGTCTGGAGCTCAAGGAAAAGGACTGCATTTGTCCCTGGGCAGGGTAGTCTCATCTAAAGGACAGTGGTGGCAACGTGGTGAGGGAGGCAGGCAGGAAGGCAGGAAGGCAGGCAGGCAGGCAGGAAGGCAGGAAGGCAGGAAGGCAGGCAGGAAGGCAGGAAGGCAGGCAGGAA